>NC_086320.1:188429337-189170587 GCF_036172605.1 Pelobates fuscus | reverse complement strand
CTGAGTTTATAGGAGGTGGGAACAGCTGGAGAGAGAATTCAGGTAGGGTGGGAGCTTCCCAGAAATGCTCTTATGTTCTTATGCACAAGGCTGGAAAGATGAAGAGTGCGTTGGGATTCCTGCGAAAGCCAGTTTAGCTCTTTTAACATGTCACAGTGGTGGGTAAAGTAATTACATTCTAGTACAAAGCGGCAGAACACATTTTATAATGTATTCATTTTGTTAAGGTGGGTTTGCGGTACGGGTGCATATATCCCCATAATCAATGACCGGCATTAGCATTTGTTGCACTATCTGTTTCCTTACTGTAGGACATAGGCAGGATTTGGTTAAAGTTTTGAAGAGATTTTTTTCAATCTGAAGGCAAAAAGATAGATTGGGGTCTAGCAACAAACCTAGATATTTAATAGAGCAGACTGCTGTCAGTGTGCTATTTGAATTTGTTCTGTTGTTGATTTTGTAGTTTACATAATTTAGGTACAGTTCCAAAGATCATTGTAATGGTTTTGTCAGTGTTTAGGAAGAGTTTGTTATCCGCTATCCACTTTTCTACCTCTGTGAATTGGTTTTGGAGCACAGCCTGAAGCTGCGGTAGCTTGGGTTTACTAGCGTAGATTACAGTGTCGTCTGCATACGTGTGTACAGTTGAGGATTTGCAGACGTTAGGCAGATTTTATATATATATATATTTGAGATATTTTCCAGTATTTCAATAATACTTTAGCTACAGTTTTCGTACAATACTGCATGTGTATGATTATTAATATAGTTTAATAGCTGTCTGGTGCAGATTAATTGTATATGTCAAATTATAATAATTATTAAAAGACACTCACCCTTAAGTCTTGTTTATTGTCAGTGCTATAGTGCTTTTTAAAAGTACCTGTCTTGCTTAACAACCAAATTCAAGATTAATGGCTAACATATATGTGTTTAAGCTTAAAGTTAGACATCAGTGCAATTTATGATACTCCTACTTATTCTGCCATTTTGATGGATTATCATGGATTAATCTCAAAATGCTTTTTCAGAAGTTATGTAATACACCTTTTTAAAAAAGATCACTTGTCTTGACTTTTAAGAAAATAAAAAATGAAGCATATTATAAACAGCTTTCTGAAAATGCTAGCTGGACTGTGCTATTGTGAAGCAATTGCCTGTCACTAGTAGGATATCAACGTGCAGGTGCATTTAAGACTGACAACCACTACAGAGAGAAGGTTGATGTGAATTCAAGTGCAGTATTCTGGAAAGAAAACATTTAAGCAATATACAGGTGGGCTGTAATCGGGTGAATTTATTTGAAATGAAAGAATTGTTCCTGTACATTCTAATTCATTTTCTTGCTATACTTGCTAGCAATGAAAATGAGCACAGTTTGTGAGCATGTTATGGAGAGAGACATTAAAAAATAACTTTGAAAAAGAAAAGAAAACAAAAAAACAAACAAGAGATTACTGGGCCCAGCTTTAATAAAAGAAAATATTTAAAAAAATCCATTAAACTTACCTATAATTCTGTGCCGGGACATAAGATGATTGATGAAGTGATTTTGGTGCCTCGAGTGTCTCTTTAATACATAAGCTAGCAGATGTGTACTTCTTTGACCAATTCAAATTAGTTTAAACATATATAATACATAATAACTTAATTTTAAATTGACATACCGTCATTTATTTTAAATACATTGTTTGTCAATATCCATAATTGTATGCTTTGTTGTATAAGTAATTGAAAATATTTATCCCATTGGATAACAGCATAATTTACAATGTACTGTACATATATATATTTGAATTCTTGCTGGTACTTAACAGATTATAGGCTTATTAGTGTACATAAAGAACAATGTAACCAAGAAATAAAAATATGCTGGAAGGTATGATGATTGAATATTGCACACCCTATTTGCTAATAATGCCAAATTTCAGTGTTTAACATTTTTGTCCTACAATGTTTTCCTGCAACTTTAAGGCACAATTCCACAAAGCAATTGAAACAAAGCCACTTCATTTCTACCTCTCCCTGAAACTTTAAGGTACTAATTGAAATGAAGAAGATACTCCACTTGATTTATTTTACCTTTACTACCACATTATGTATTTACTATAACAATGCTATTATTTTAACCTATAGTTTACTACTGTACTATTTTGTACTTACAGTTACATGTAGTTGCTAATATTTTGGCTAATATAATGTTGTTGGCAAATATTTAAATTGTACACAACAAATGTCTGCTTTGCACATCGCTCCCCCCCCCCCCCCCCCATCCCTTCTTTCCTTCAAATAAATCTTTATTCCTTAGGCCCAATTCCACAAAGCAACTGAAACAACCTAGTGTAACAATGCAATGTTGTGTGAACCTAGACAAATGGTCAGAGGTGTGGCAGCTGAAATTTAATATGGATAAGTGCAAGATAATGCATCTTGTATATAAAAACCCAAGGGCAAAGTTCAGAATATTTGATAGAATCCTAACATCAACATCTGAGGATTTAGGGGTAATTATTTCAGATGACTTAAAGGTATGCAGACAATGTGATAGAGCAGCAGGAAATGCTAGCAGAATGTTTGGTTGTATAGGGAGAGGCATTAGCAGTAGAAAGAGAGAAGTGCTCATGCCATTGTTCACAACACTGGTTAAACCTCACAATTGTAAGCAGTACTGGAGACCGTATCTTCAGAAGGATATTGATACCTTAGAGAGAGTTCATAGAAGGGCTACTAAACTGGTTCATGGATTGCAGGATAAAACTTACCAGGAAAGGTTAAAGGATCTTAACATGTATAGCTTGGAGGAAAGATGAGACAGGGGGGATATGATAGAAACATTTAAATACATAAAGGGAATCAACACAGTAAAGGAGGAGACTATATTTAAAAGAAGAAAAACTACCACAACAAGATGATATAGTCTTAAATTAGAGGGGCAATGGTTTAAATATAATATCAGGAAGTATTACTTTACTGAGATGGTAGTGGATGCATGGAATAGTCTTCCAGCTGAAGTGGTAGACGTTAACACAGTGAATGAGTTTAAGCATGCATGGGATAGGCACAAGGCTATCCTAGCTATAAGATAAGGCCAGGGACTAATGAAAGTATTTAGAAAATTGGACAGACTAGATGGGCCAAATGGTTCTTCTCTGCCGTCACATTCTATGTTTCTATTTTTCTACGAAATACTTGAAAACAAGAGAAATCTTAATGTATCCATCCTGGTAAAATATTTAATAAATTAATACATAAATAAATAAATAAATAAATAAATTTTCACTAAGCACTACCCACCCTGGTTCCTTCTGATGTTATAGCATGTTCTTCTAGTTGTTTGACATCACAGTCAATGACCTCCTCATAATTATACAATTAATTTTCTCAGCCATCACCTCTATGTTTACCCTGCTACTTCTTGACTCATCTCTCAATTTTAACTTTTCAACTGTAAGCTTTCAGGCTATCCAGAAACATATAATCTGCCACTTAAGCACCTGTGCACAGGGGAGTAAAATAAAAAAAATTAGAGCAAAAATGCGTAGAACCTTTTCCAACATCAGTTATTTACATTTTTTAAGTTGATTAAATACGTAGGACCTTTTCCAACATCAGTTATTTTAATTTTTTAAGTTGATATATGCCAATAAAAGCATTTTAAGTAATTATTGATCAAATCTCCAGAATCTGACTATCAGTGTGATTCCTGAGTTCGACTTCCAGATGGGTTTCGAGATTGATCCCCAGGAGAGAGTTATATCCTCTTTTCCATGGAATTCTCTGCCTGAAGAAGTGGTTTTATCAGAGTCCATACAGATGTTCAAACAGCTACTAGATGCATACTTGCAAAGACAGAATATTCAAGGATATAATCTTTCAATGTAGGGTAATATGTGCTTGATTCAAGGATAAATCTGACTGCCATTCTGGGGTCAAGATGGAATTTTTTGTCCTAGCTTGTTGCAAAATTGTGCTTCAAACTGGGTTTTTTTTTTTTGCCTTTTGGATCAACAGCAAAAAACAGGTGTGATGAAGGCTGAACTTGATGGACGCAAGTCTCTTTTCAGCTATGTAACTATGTAACTATGTAATATACTTTTAAGGACATTTTACTACATGAAATTTGTGAGTGCAACCAGAAAGTGTTCTTGCTCATTTTGTGTACATTATTGCGTAATGTGTTATGCATGATTTGTTGTATTTGTATGTTTTAGATATATCAGCTGGATACCACTACTGTATAGTATATCCTGTACCTAGCAGTACTCTGCATAACAAAAAAACAGGGGCTAGATATCTGCTCTTGGGTAAGGACCTTTTTAACTTTTGATTTGGTTTGTTTATATTATACAGTATTTTTCAAATTTGTACAATGCAGAATATTTTGATGCTTTTATAACACTATTATAGAGCTGTAAATCCCACCTAAAGCTGTGTTTTCTTGAGAGCCACACTGCAATTGTTTCTAAAAGTTGTAGTTCAAATGCTGGCTTTCTATGGTGGAAACTCCAGTTATAGCGGATGTGCACACGTGATTGAAATTAAAAGTAGCTTAACCCCTTAGAGGGAAACTCCAGTGCCAGAAAAACGATCCGTTTTTCTGGCACTGGAGGGTCCCTCTCCCTCCCACCCACCAACCCCCGATTACTGAAGGGGTGAAAACCCCTTCAGTCACTTACCTGGGACAGCGGCGATGTCCCTCGCCGCTGTCTCCGCCTCCGCGACGCTCCTCCTAATGATTACGTCGGCCGGTGGGCGAGACTAATCTCGCTCACCGGCCGAGGAGACCTAATGCGCATGTGCGGAAATGCCGCGCATGCGCATTACGTCTCCCCATAGGAAAGCATTGAAAAATCATTTCAATGTTTTCCTATGGGGTTTTGAGCGACGCTGGAGGTCCTCACACAGCGTGAGGACGTCCAGCGACGCTCTAGCACAGGAATCCTGTGCTAGAACCCAGGAAGTGACCTCTAGTGGCTGTCTAATAGACAGCCACTAGAGGTGGAGTTAACCCTGCAATGTAAATATTGCAGTTTATGAAAAACTGCAATAATTACACTTGCAGGGTTAAGGGTAGTGGGAGTTGGCACCCAGACCACTCCAATGAGCAGAAGTGGTCTGGGTGCCTGGAGTGTCCCTTTAAGGACACATGACATGTGTGGCATGTCATGATTCCCTTTTATTCTAGAAGTTTGGTCCTTAAGGGGTTAAATGGACACTATAGTCACCAGAACAACTACATCTTACTGTACGATAAATATACAAAACACGATGAAAGAGAATCTAACACCGAGCCTGTAATGGTTGTGCGGTTATTAGGGCATAGCCCAACACAGAAATCAATAATAAGATTAGTATAGACTAGTGAGAAACAAGCCCGATACCAATCCTATTACCCTTATTAAGGTACTAGTCCACTGGAACACTGGAATGAGAAAACGTTAAAAATGTATAATTCACAACTTTATTAAATCCCTATAAGGATGATACAAAAACACACACAAAAGAACAGTGCCAGAAAAATGTGATGAAGTGAAAAAATAGAAATTAAATAAAATTGGACAAGCAGATGGATCCTATATAGATAGTCAGAATGATCTCCCAGCTTGGAAATAGACTAGAAAGCAAGTGAACGTAACCTGATATTATGTTGCAAAATTGCATACAAATTGAAAGCTCCCAGCTAAGTCTTATAAGCTGCTGGGGGCTGGGAAAGTCTGATATAGTATTGAATATATAACAATAAATGTAGATAAAGATTAGCAGACTGATCCTAAGGCAGTGTAATGGATCATAGGCAGAAATTGTAGAGTAACGAAGGCTTTGTATGGTGTTAACCAGTGACTTTGTGTCTTTTTAATCAGCTTAACTAATCGTTAAGAAACCATAGAAAGAAAAGGAAATTGGAATATGCGGGGTAATCCAAAGCAGTAAACCCCAGGCTGAGAAACTATAACAGCTAGGAAACCAACAATTGAATATTAAATTGCCCCTACTATATCCCTTATGGTCAAGAGCTCAGAGCCAATATAATAATATATAGATGATAGACAAGTATGCAGAATTAAATTTGTCTGCTCATAAGTTAAGGAACAAGTAGTCCCATATAGGATACACCCTGAAGATACCGAGATTAGCCAATAGTATAGAAAAGATAGCTAAAAAATCTGTAAATAGCTGCTTCAGGGTAACCCCTTATAAACTAGATTTAGCCAGTGTGAAATAAGCTAAACATGCTGCTTCAAGGCAGCCTATCCTTTACCTAAAATAGCCGATAATAACTCATCTACTACTGCCTAAAAATAGAAACTGCCTATTTGCCCAGGGAGATCATTAAGATTTATAGTAATAGCAAGTTGCTAAGGCTAGCAAAAGCTGTCCAAGTATTAAAAATGACAAGTGGAGCATTTGCTTGATGCACGTTTGGCGCTGATATGCGCCTTTGTCAAGAGAGGGCTCTTGAAAAGGCGCATGTCAGCGCCAAAAATGCGTGAAAAGCAGGCGCTCCACTGGTGGCTCTTGACAATGTTAGTCCTCTTTTTGACAGGGCATTCTGTGTTACTGATCATCTTGGATATGTCCACTGCTGTGATCAGGGTAATGTCTCAGAAACATCTGAACAGGCTACAGAGGCATTTGATTTTAAACAACTAAACTAAAGAGGACCACCACAATGCTGTAATATTGACAAAAGAACACAATAAATTCAGTTAACTTTTCACTTAGACTCCCTCTCTCTGCCCATATTGTTATTTTAAACAAGGATGGTAAAGATTCCAAACAATGATACAGATCCATTTTGCTGGATATTAAATTATTTGCGAAGGCTCTGTACAGATCAATTCAATCCTACCTTCTGGGGCTGGTTCACTCAAATCAAAGTCACTTTATTCCAAAGAAAGAGGCCAGGGAAAATACCCTGAGAGTATTCTTACCCAACACACAAAGAAAAAACTTTTTTTTTCTTTATTTCAGACCTGTAAGTGCCTTATATAGTTTGCAAATACTTCTATATTTCAGGGCATGGTACTCTTGTCATCATAAATATGTCGTGCTATACTATTAAACTTCCTGTGACCCTCACCCAAATTCCTCCATAATTTGATTGCAGTTTTTAATTTTATGTTCCACCAGTATATTTTTAAATTCCCTTATCCCCCCAATCTTCCAAGTGTCTATTCTTATGTTGTCTGAAATATCTGAATTACTAGAAAAAGGAAGCACATCTATTATTCTATTTCTGAAACCTATGTTGTTTGAGAATTTGTCCCACCAACTCGTTAACTTTGAGTATCTGGGATTTAGTTTGTGCCTCTTTGATGGATTTTTTGTTCACGTCTAGGACCCAAAATAGTGACGTTAGATTTCCTACCCCAGTTTTAGCCTTTTCCATTTTATACCATGTTTCTTGAATTTCAGCAATATTTTGTGAAAGCAATATATGAAAAAGTATGCTAGCCTGATAACATAGTAGTATTTATGGGCACCCCAAACCCCCATCCTGCCTTGATCTGGTCAAAACTTTCATTTTAACTCTTGCTTTCTTGCCGCCTCATACAAATTTAAAGTATGAGTGTAGTAAAGATAGCCAATTTTCTGGGAAATTGAGTGGGATTATTCTCCATCGATACAGCCATTTCAGTAAAATGTATGCTTTTAGGATATTGATCCTACCCGACGAGGAAATCCCATACCTTTCCAGTGCCTTAAGTTTTTATTAGTTTGTGTTAGTAAGGGTAAAAAATGTGCTTCTACTAGATCTTCTAATTCTGAGGTTAATGTGATTCCTAAATATTTTAGTCTTTCCTTGTTATCTGGGAGCCCAAGATTTTGTATAAGAAAATGAAATAACCTTTTTTTTCAAATTTTTAGCTATAAATATTGATTTCTCTAAATTCATTTTTTATCCTGACACTTTGGTGTATTTGAAAAAAGAGAAAAAAACTACAAAAGGATAGGAAACAAGCCTATCCTACGCGTTTGAGAGGGGGGCTACAGAGGTAAATAGGGCTTAGCACTTAAATTACCGAATACAGATGAGGATGGTTAGCCCCTAAATATGAGGAGAACAACCAGCCACAGAGAGACACCTTAAGGTAGAAATTCAATATAGGGTAATGAACTTTATTGAAAACAAGCACATACAAAACATACATATACATATAAATCGTGAAGTGAAAGGTTTAACCCCTTAAGGACACATGACATGTGTGACATGTCATGATTCCCTTTTATTCCAGAAGTTTGGTCCTTAAGGGGTTAAAAAGATAATGGGATGACTATAGGATCTAGACCACTAATATTCCCTGTACTCCACAAGCTACAAATCTAGCATAATATAGTAATAACTGAGTTATAACAGTATATTGGATACAAGGTATCAGTCTGTATCTCTAGACCATAGATTCTATTGTCACAGAGGATACCACTGAAGTAAATGACTATAAAAATGACTTAGCCTCACAAGTGGTTTCAAATGGAGAAAAACTACTCACATTACAGTGTAGCCACCTATTTGTTCGAGTGTCTATTCGATATACAGAAAGATATATAAATCTCTAATATAGACAACAAATATAGGGTTAGTTTGACGGTCTGTTTAACCAAATCGAGATATAATAAGTGAGTGATCAGTCTAGAGATGAATAAGTATATATAGAGGAATTAATTGAGTGTCTAGAACCAGCAAAAGATCTCATATTGTATAGTGACTTTTGAATTTAGGATCTATGTCTAGGTAGGGGTGGATGCGATATAGTCAGAGCAAAGGCTGATAGAAATAGGTTAACCCCACTTGTATCATCAGTAGAAAAAGTTCTGTTTAAATAGTTTTTGATTGGCCGAGCGTCTATTGTAGCACTGGTGAAAGTTAACTGTGTCAAATCCCTTGTAGTACTACAGACCTCCAGTGTAGATTTTATATGGAGGTTAACGAAGGGACTATTACAAGCGTGGGAGAGGGCAGTCAGCAGAACAGGACGAAAGTAGAATGCTTAAATGGCGATTAGCGTACTTCAGCTAGCTATAACTCAACCCTTGTTGCTTCGAGGCAACCCCTCTAGACTAAAGAATGATCCTAGGTATATCAGCACAATAAGGTCACGCCAATGTGACAACCATTATCAGAACAAAGTGAGTGTTAAAAGCAAAAGTATGTGCATCGGTAGCCAGACATGCATTTTGGCGGCAAATTTGCCTTTCTCAAGAGCTGAAATGATATCCACGTACGGGTAGCAATTTAAAGGTGAATATGTCCCACTTCCCCCGAGGGGTAGACCAATTGCAAGGATTATCTTGTTAATGAGCTTGAAAGTAACTCCCAAAAGGGGAGAAGGTATGGACCTTTCCTTGCGCTTGCACAGCCAAAATGTAAACCAAACGTTCCTATGAAAACCATCACAGAAGAGAGGATCACTATTCAATCTGAATGCACTTACCGCCAAAATTACAGACTAGATGATAGGAACTATCATCAGAAAATGTAGATTGTTATCGGCAGGTAGTAAGTAACAGTGAAAGGTTTCACTGCCTTACTATGACAGTCCACATTAATGTACATCGATCAATAAGTAACACCAAAGCAAAGTTTTTAAAGGATATCGCGATCCTGGTAGACATTTGTTTATTCAGTCTCGGGTGTTCCCTAGAGATGTGAATAATTTGTCCCATGTATCAAATAATCAAAATAAATGTTAGATAGATATGGTTTCCCTCCATATGCCTCAGGTTTTTTTTTTTAAACAAGTGATTTTTATTTTATAAATTATCTATCTACATGTATATCTTGTATAATATGTCCACAAGGAGATTAATATAGGTTATTAACAAATGTGAAAAGTAAGTGGGTATACACTTAAAAACAATAAAGATAACTGAAATAGATTACCATGACATTGATGATGAGCAGAATGTTAGTAATATATAGCAAAACCCCAAATTATGCATAAAAGGTGGAAGAACATTATATAGATGGAGAAAGGAGAAAAGAATATTTACACAAACTCAATTAAGTTAAATTAAGTTCAATAAATGGGGAGAAAGAGAAACCCTGGTTCAATCCTAGTGGTTGAAGTTTTCTAAGTTTGTAGATCGATCTACATTCCTTTTGTCAGATAATTTTATCAAAGTCACCATGTCTTTGTTCACATTTAACTTGCTCCAATCCACAGAACCGCATACCTTTGAGGTCTGCCCCATGGTGTTCTTTTAAATGTCTAGAGATGGCTGTATCAAGCCGATTTTTGTGCACCTTACATATTCTTTTATTCTTTCTTTGAACAGCCAGTCATGTTGCAGTAAAAAAATTGTGCAATTTTGAAGGTTTGTTGTCCCTCACTATCTATTACTTTTTTGAATCTTTTAAAATGTATTTGCACACAACACATCTACCGCATCCATATGTGCCGCAGGGGAGGGTTTCCATCCAGGTACCTGATGTTTGTGGTTTTGGTGAGAAGTGGCTTGGGACTAGCATATCTCTCATATTGCGGCCTCTTCTTGCAGTGATGTCCACATGGAGACCAAGAACTTGTTTTAAATGAACATCATTGAGCAAAATCGGCCAAAATCTGTGCATAGAATTCCTGACTTTGTGCCAGCCTGCGTCGTATGTGGCTATCATTCTGATAGTCTTATTGTCTACTCCCCTCACTGGGTGGTCTGAAAGGAGGCCACTCCTATCTGACTCAAGAGCCCTCCTATATGCCCTTTTTAAACACCTTTTGGGGTATCCTTTTTCCCGAAACTGTTTTCTAAGTATGTTAGCTTTAGTCTTGAAGTTGGATAGGTTACTACAGTTTCTACGTACTCTCAAATATTGGCCCACAGGTATTCCTTTTTTAAATGGGTTTGGATGGAAACTGTCCCATTGTAATAGGGCATTGGAGGCAGTGGCTTTCTTATACAGAGTGGTTTGGAGTAAACCTTCTTAGGTAACAGAAATTGTAAGATCAAGAAAGTTGAGGGAGGGACCCCCAAATTCAGATTTGAGGTTTAGATTTTCATTGTTCATGTTCAGGACAAAGTCATTAAACTCCTCTGGGGCACCCTGCCACACAACTAAGATGTGATCAATGTACCGGCTCCAAAGATGTATCTTGGGTAGAAATTGTGCCACATTGTGCATGGTCTTAATTTGCTCTTCCCACCAACCCTGGTGCAGATTGGCGTATGAGGGGGCACATGATGTTTCCATCGCTGTGCCCCTCACTTGATGGTAAATCTATTTCTATCTTGATGGAAGATGTTCCACAAAGGGTCTCATGATTTTTATCAACATACAATTTAATAATTATATATTATAAAATTATTATAACAATAAACAGATCAGATTAATCTAAGACTGAAGCAATTAGTATTACCGTATATACTCGTGTATAAGTCGATCTCATGTATAAGTCGAGTGCAGTTTTGTGACCAACAATTGTGAAATATGCTATGCCTCATGGATAAGTCGAGGGTAAAACTTGGGGCTATGAAATTCTGTGATTTTTATAATTATATACACACACCATTGGCGGATCCAGGGGGGGGGGGGGCAACGGGGCAATTGCCTCCCCCGAGAAAATATTGCTGCCCGAGGCTCTCCCCTGCCGGCCCATGCAGGGCTGGTGCTATCCAAGCACCAGCCCTGCTGATTGCCTGCACGGACCGGAGGGGAGATCAGTGATCTCCCTCCCCGGCCCACACAGGCAGATTGCTGGGCGGCCGGCAGGGGAGGGAGTGGGAGAGAGAACCCGGGGGAGCTCTTACCTGCAGCTCCGCCGGGTTCTCCTCTCGCGAGCACGGAGCGTTACCATGGCAACGCTCCGTTCTCGCGAGAGTGATCTCTAGCCTGAGCTGCAGGTTAGAGTTCACTCCCCCACTAGAACCACCAGGGACTGGAAGAGAAAGCAATGTCTCCCCCTCCCTCAGCAAAGGTAAGAAGGGAGGGGGGACATTAGCTTTATTTATTTAATTATTATTTAATAATTAAAACAAAAAAAATATATTTTATCTGCCCCCCTATCCTCTCACACACTGCATCACACAGCCCCCCTTACCTACACAGCCCCCCCTTACATACACAGTCCCCCCTCTTACCTACACAGCCCCCCTCTTACCTACACAGCCCCCCTCTTACATACACAGCCCCCCTCTTACATACACAGCCCCCCCTTACATACACAGCCCCCCCTTAAACACACAGCCCCCTTACATACACAGCCCCCCTCTTACATACACAGCCCCCCTTACATACACAGCCCCCCCTTACACACACAGCCCCCCTTACACACACACAGCCCCCCCTTACACACACAGCCCTCCCTTACACACACACAGCCCCCCTTACACACACAGCACCCCCTTACACACACACAGCCCCCCCTTACACACACAGCCCCCCCTTATACCCCCCTTACATACACAGACCCCCTTTACACACACACCCCCCTTACATACTCAGCCCCCTCTTACACACACAGCCCCCCTCTAACATACACAGCCTCCTTTACATACACAGCCCCCTCTTACACACAGCCCCCCCTTACACACACAGCTCCCCCTTACATACATAGCCCCTCTTACACACACACAGCCCCACCTTACACATAGCCCCCAATACACTCACTGTCCCCCATACACACACAAAGCACCCCTCACACAAAAACACGCTGCGCCACTCACGCACAAACACACTGCTCCCAATACACACACTGCACCATTTACAAACAAACACACTGCTCCTAATATACATATTGCTACCCCATACATACACTGCACCCCTCTCACACACGCACTACCCCTCCATACACATACTGCGACCCTCACACACACTGCACCCCTCACACACATACACACTACAACCCCTATCCCGGCAGACATGGGTAAGTTATCAAACATTTTTTAAACAGTTTGACTACTTACTCTGGGAGGGCGCCACAGCAACTCCTGGCACCAAAACCACTACAGAGAGCTGTAGTGGTTATTGTGCCTGGATTGTTTCTTAAAATAATCTGCCAGTGCCCCTCCCGAGATTAGCTTCTGGATCCGCCACTGACACACACTCATACAAACACACACTTTGCATTACACACACACTCATACAAACAATCTGCATTATACACACACACTCATACAAACACACTCTGCATTATACACACACACACTCATACAAACACACACTCTGCATTATATACGCACACTGTGTGTATATAATGCAGTGTGTGTGTGTGTGTCTGTATGTAATGCAGATTGGGTGTGTGTGTATGTATGAGTGTGTGTGTATATAATGCAGTGTCTGTTTGTATGAGTGTGTGTGTGTATAATGCAGTGTGTGTATTTGTATGAGTGTGTGTATGTAATGTAGAGTGTGTGTTTGTATGACTGTATGTTTGTGTGTGTGTGTGTAGGTCTATAGTGAAATAGAAATGTTTCCATCATTTGTGTCCCAGAAGCTCCTGCACAGCAAGGCTTGGTTCAGTGGAGCTAATGGGAGGATTCGACCAGCGCCCAGAGAATCCCAAGTTAGCTCTCAAACACTTTTAGGCAGTTTGATTGCTTACCCTAGGAGAGTACATAGCACTACTGGCACCATAACCACTGCTGAGTGTGGTGGTTATGGTATCTGGAGTGTAACTCTAATGCAATACATTCAGATAGTTTAAAGGACAGGGTGAAAGGATTTTTTTTTGTTTTTTATTATTATTATTTTTTTTTAAATAATTAATTTTTTTTTTAATTATTTAATTATATTTTAGTCCCACCTCTCTGCTTGTTAGCTGTCCAGGGAGGGGGGCTCTCATTCCCCTGTGGTCCAGTGGATGGGCTGTGTAGGAGGGGGGCTGGCAGAGAGCTCTTACTTACCTTCACAGCAGCTCCTGTCAGCTCCCTTCTCTCACCTCCGGTTCGGTCAGCTCCTCTGTCAGCTCCCACTGTAAGTCTCGCGGTCTCTCGCGGCTCTCGCTGACAGGAGCTGCAGGAGAGGTAAATAAGAGCTCTCTGCCAGCCCCCAGCAGGACCCCAGCAGGTCCTGGTCTGTATTATGGCAGTGTAAGTTGCCATAATACAGACATTAACTCGAGTATAAGTCGAGTTGGGGTTTTTCAGCACAAAAAAAATGTACTGAAAAACTCGACTTATACTCGAGTATATACGGTATGTATTTTGTTTCCTTTTTAAAAAAATAATTTCTCAGCATTTCTGATTCCCATAACTTCAAGCAACAGTTATGAAACTCCCTTTATGATGGTGTAATCTTTATTATAATTGTTGTGTGCTCAATGTTTTTTCCTTCTAGGTTGGGAATTTCTCCTCTTAAAATATTAAAACTACCTGTATGACTGAATTTATATAATTTCTGAATTTAATTATTCTACCAATATGTAGTTAAAAGCTTTCTCCAACCAGCATGACGACTTCTGCTTTTATAATTGGTCATGATGGTAAGAATCTTTGCAGGGTTTGTGCTTAAAATGCTGCATGTACAGAGATATTTGCACTTAAGTACTGGGGTCTAGGTGCCTAATGTGTATTATGTACAATACCTGAGCTAGTATGTTTTAGGCACCATAGAATTGTTATCCTCAGTTATATAACTTGTGAAAAATACCATATTTAGAGTTATGTATACAGCATATTGTGTGTCAGTTTAAAACTGCAAGTCTGTGGTTAATAAGTTAATACTGCGGATGCAGGGCTAATATAGAAATGCATGGGGTTAATACAGTTGGTGTGTAGAATTTAAAATATAGGTTTGTATAGTGTTCTAAATTCACTAAAAGATTAAATGTCATAATGTGATTAATAAAACTTGTTATGTTTAGGGTTGGACATGATATAGACTGAGTTTTTGGAGGGGCTTAGGCCACATGTACATATACATGTAGGGCTATAAAATAAGGCACCAAAATTATGGCATTTTGATGCCCATGAGCAAAGATTTGGAAGTCAATTATACCAACTGTGCATCCCTTTTTCTGAGTTTTCTCATTGTATTTATACATTTTTGCTATGCCTTCTGGATTTCTCAATTTTCTCTAAAAAAGCTGCTTATTTGTCATATTCCCAATCTCAAAATAAGCTATATTCTGTGTTTCCTTTTTGCTTAACTCATCTGAACAATGTCATACCATTAAATGTGTTGTCATTTATTAAACCTCATAAAAACATAGATACAAAAAATATTTAAAATAAATACATTTGGTTCAGTGCTTTAATGTATTAAGTAGTTTTGTTCAATGTATTTTCTTTCATTTTTTATAATTAACTGTAGCATAAAATATTTTCCATTTGCTAGCTAATCATATGGCATTTGTTTTCTTCCATGTGCAGATTTTTTTTTCCCAAGTCCGTTATTAAACTCAGGCTCTAAATCTAATCTATCGGTGGTATCTACACTGTATGAAAAAAACAAACAATGATCAAAAGGGATTTTAGGGCACCTGCACTAAAACACATTTATTAACTTATGGTTAACTCGGCAAAAAAAACATTTTTCAAACTTTCAACTTGTTATCCTCTTTTAATGTTGTATTCTGTAGTAAACAGTATTATAAAAAAACTTACTAAAACAACATTATTTTAACCATAATCAATAAAACAAACAAATGTTCTTTTTACGGTGGTAAATAAATCTCTTAAGCTGTAGTTTTTTTCCCTTTGTTTATTTATTTTTGTAAAAGACAATCTTTTTTTTTTCCATCTGTAAATGCACACTGGCAATTTGCACCTCATTATAGCAAATATACAATGTGGTATATATTCAGCATACTTTAAAACTAAACATTGTTTTTCCTCACACCATTTCAAGCTAAAAATTATATAGTAAGCACAATTTTCTTATCCATGTATTTCTGAAAGGTTTGTGCTAATTTTGCTTGTAGCACAAAATTGTAATTGGCAGATACATGATGGTTTGCTTGTATATAGGTGACCTTTTTAGAATGGTCCATTTGTGACCCTAGCTGATTGATTTTCTCCTTCTCATTTTAAATTTAAGAATGCAAAATGTTTTTTTGGTGCATAGAAGGCTTCTACAATATGTTGACATATAAAACAGCATTTTTTTTTTTTTTAAAAGGGTTATGTTAATTCTAATTATATATTTTTTCAGTTACTAAGTTACTACACTAATGTTTTGGCATTTGAAAGAACATTTAAGAGTTTTGACAATTTGATGATTTACACTTCATGACCTTTAAAAGTTCTGTACATTTTTTCACGAGTTGTTTGTGTTGTGGTAGAGACTTACAATATTGCATTAAGTTTAATTATTCTTTTATTTTCCCCTCAATTTATTTTACACATGTCAAAAACTGATAGGTTTATTATTGTAAACTAGATCTACTGTACAGGATACTAATATTTCAAGAGATGGACTAAACTTGTTTGAAAGTATTTTTTTTCTTTCTAGGCAGGTATTGCCAAGATATAATACTGATATATAACCACATAATTAGATACATATTTCGACAGACAGACAAATGCATACATACATAGTAATAGAGACAGAAATACAGATAGGTAGACAGTACAATGTTTTATTTTCTTAAACCCATATTTTGTTAAGGCTCTGCCCACCAAGGTATTACGAATTGCATTCCAGGTGTACTTATTTTCCTTATTTCAGATGGTATCATGTAATGAAATTGCACAGAAATGTGATTTTAAACTAAGTATAAACGCATACATATACTGGTATAGATCAGGCTAAATCTTTCAAATAAATAATTGCAAGTTGTGGAAGTGATTGGAGGATAGAAATGATCATAGTATAAAAACAACTGTTATTGCTTGTGCCACTGCACACATGTAATATTTTCTACTTCTTTTAAATTTCTTTATTCCTGGAAGTGTACTTTAAAGTCAACCCAGATATGTCAACTAATTGCACATACAGTGTTTTCTTTGCCTAGATGTATATGCCCTTCGATGGTTCCTGTGTAGACAGTGTTATTTACTAAAGTGAGAATTCAAAGTGAATTAAAGTTTAAGAGCAAAATAGCTGATATAAAAAAAAAGTTTGACGGGGCGTGACCAACCTCTGAGCTAAATGGAAGTGTACTAGCTCAGCTCCTCGCAACCTGACCGGTAATCCAACCTAATCGGAGACTTTACCCAAACATGGGGAACCCGAAAAGGCATCAGTCCTCTCACAATCCATCAGGGAAGATGCCTGTTACAAAATCTGGCGCCCTGACACGATATCTGCGGGAATCTACCGACCACGATGCGGAGGCCGCGGTAAACAAAATGGCGCCGACAGAACTCCTGGCAGACTCCTCTCCTTCAAACCCAAGTCCATCGGAGAGCTCCCACCTGTCACAGGAGCTGTCCCAAGAAGAGAGATGATCAGAAACTTACCATTGAAAACAGATCTAGCAAAAATGATGGGAAAACTGGAAACTACCTTCCAAACTAAAATAAAAGCATTGAACACAGGCATCCAACAAGTAAGTCACAGAGTGACAGACATGGAGGAGGACAGGGATGTTATTCATTCCCAGGTATAGCACCTCTCCTCCAAGATTGACACCCACTAGCAATATTTGACCTCAATCCAATGCTAGTTAGATGACCTGGACAATAGGGGCTAACAAAATAATCTCAGGGTTAGAGGCCTCCCAGAAACCCAGGGGGAAGACTTAATGGCGATACTCACAGAGCTGTTTAATCTCATACTGGGAGAGGCAAGTGACAACCCAATTACTCTGGATAGAGCTCACAGATCACTGAGACCGAGAGTTTCAGCCACAGATATGCCAAGAGATGTCATATGTAGAGTCCACTATTTCACCATAAAAGATAACATACTATGTGCCCTAAGGGACACAACGCCACATGCTGAATTCAAAGTTTGGACCTTCTACAAAAGTATCTACAGGACAAGCATCTTGACAGAAGCCTCAATAGATATATTTGGTCATATCAGTGTCATCCACCCAATGTACAGTGCTACGGAATGCGATGGTGCTATATAAATAATAAAATAATAAAAGAATAATATCTTGTGGTGCAATGACTCCAGCTTCATATAGCTTACAGGTTATATAGCATTCTTCCCCAGATGGATATCTGCATGATGGATGCTCTCCACGAAACCGCGGGCAGTTATCAAATGGATAACTGATGGTTACTGGCTCTCTGAACATGTAATGGAGACTCATTTTTACACCTCAAAATAGCTCTGTCCACAGCAAGGTTTGAGCTGCACTATCAGTTACATACTTCTAATCTATTGTTTCTTCTCTGGTATTCACATATTTAAATTAAAGCAAATGAGGCTTAAGGTGGATCAGTCTAGCTGGCAGCTTATAACAGAAGGAACCTGATTACTTAGCATTATAAACCAGATAAATTGTCAACCATGCAGGGTTTTCCTAATAGGGCAATTGCTCCTCCCGGCCTGCTATGGTGAAGATCTCTTTGTCTTGTTTTGTATTGTTTTTCCTAGTAGAAGAAGCAAGCAAGGTAGTGTCAGTTTAGGGTAGTGCAGAGAGCTTTAAAACACTGCATTTTCTTGCTAGCACAGTTCATATTAGAAACATATTAGAAAACCAAGATGGCTGGTGAATAAGATAAAGTTAATCTTTCAGTATGTTAACCACTCCATAATTATTCTCTCCATTCTCCAACATTTTGGTTTAGTTTTGATCTATCTATCTCTGTATGTCTGTCTAGATAGATAGTTATATGTTCATCTGTCTTTGTTTCTAGGAATCATTAGATCAGCATAACATATATTTTTTATTAATAAGAAAATAGTTTAACAGCATCATTTAAACAGCATTATTTTACAATATAATTATATTGCATTATAGTGCATTATCATGTGTTGATCTTTTCTGTGATATGCTATATTACGGTAGGGTAATGTTAAGTAATGAATAAGTTATTATTTAATTAATCTATGTATTTACCCCCCATTGTTGATGAAGCAAAGGATGCAGTATCAGTTTAGGGCAGGGTGGCTTATCCCTGTAAAGCACTAAATTTTGTTTTTAGGATTTTTGCAAAGGCATACAAAAAATTTACAAAATAGAAAAAGTAAAAAATCAAAAATAACATTAGAATAGAATTAGAGCTGTGAATGTATATCATAGTTCATTCAATGTACCCGCTTTTTATTTCTGCAAGTAGAGTTGTGGGTATGTAAATGCCAAGCATTTCCCATGCCAATCTTTTCTTATCAACATTGAAAAAGTATAAAGCTTAGTTAAGTTAGTACCCCAGGAATACAGCCACGTATGTTACAAAAAAAAAGTTGTAAGAGAGTTTGCTACCTCAAAGGATGATGAGCCACATTCAATGCCATTTTTTGAGTGTGCTAATATTCTGGCAGCTCTTCAAGCTATGTTAGAGAGGTGGGTTGGAGACAGAGCAATCACAGCAGTAGACATGGGCTTTGTAGTGAATAATGGGGTAGCCAATATGGTTAAAGCTATCAGGGATGTGAACTTTAAGGGCAGCCCCCACTTTACATCTGGAGATGTACAAAGAAGTGCACTTTAAAATGATGTAGAGAGGGGCAGATTGTGCAGCCTATTAGAAATATATCAAAAGGTTGCAGGGCACTTCCATTGCAGTGTAGAGGCTAGTCAACAGTTGAGAGATTTGCACCTTTTTAAATTCAGTCTGGAGTAGAGCTAACTCTTACACTGCTAAGAAAATTGGTCCCTTTATTTTTCTTTGTTCAAACATGTTAAAATAGTGATTATAAAGAGAACTCCAAAAGTGTCACATTTGTGAAGTGTTTAACTTCAACATTTTTTTTACATGTTTTCTCTTATTGTTGCATTTTCATAATACTATTCTTCCTTCACACAGCCCCGGACTCCATGCGATTGTACTTTTATGTAGAATGTTATTTTTCTACCAATTTTGCTAATTAACAGAATGTTTTAGCCATCCTTAATCTCATGATGTTTTTCAATGATTACATTTTGCTTATGTCAAACTTTCTGTAAAATGGCAAATTAAACTAAAATAAATGTTGCTTAATAGTGATGTCAGCAAATTCACATTTCATTAAGTAATAACACAAGCATTTACTTTACTCATTCTCGAAAGAACAAAACATTCAGCAAAACAAAAATATAATAGAAGTGAAAGTTACAGCTACAGAGTACTATTATTTAGTGTACTGAATGTGATGACAACCCAATATATCATTCAAAATCCAGTGATTCAAACAATCCATTATCTAGTGATGATTTATATCCTTGCCTTTAAATTTGAACCACAATATTCTGGCTTTGTTCTAGAATATTTCACATTATTAACTGAGCATTCAACACCATGTAAACTATTCTGCTTTCTAGATATATCAGGTTACGTGTAACTGTCCTCATCATAGCTAATGAATTGCGAAAATATTCCCTCTATACTACATTAAATATTACTTATTTGGCAATACCCAGCTCAACATGTATAGTAACAATTATCATTTGCTGTGAAAACTTTGTTCATATTTTCAATATGTCATTCATTTTTACTTCTTAGCATATGTATCAATCCCTAATTTATTAATAAAACACATTAATCTTTTTCTCATTAAAGTCCACCCTGTCTTGACATAAGATGTTGTAAATTGTAATGTGTTATTGATATTGTATTGCGTGCCAATCAATCCTCATCATTGGTAAGCTCTTTCATGGAATGAACATTTTAGTATACTAGTTATACACAGAAGTCAATTAACATATTTTGTTTTTACTCATGTATGTTGTATAAACCACTATGTAACATTTAATGTCCGAGGGGCCTAACAGGGTTATTAACAAAACAATGGATTTTGACCAGATTGATAACAGCCAGTGAAAATGAGTAAATTCCCACTGAAATAGCAAGTTTCAGATATACTACAGCCAAATATGGTCAGAATTAGATCAATCCAAGCAAATCTGCACCAATTCCACAGATGCTTTTGGTGTCCAGATTAAAATTTGTGTTTTTGCATCCAGGCTTACTATTCTCAAGATTTGCCTGTCAAGACTCTTTCATAGGTTGGCTTATAGTCAAAAATTAGTGTGCTCGGGGCCGAGCTTACCAGCCGAGCGAGCCAGACGTCTTTGGTGAGAGCTCCCGCATCTGAAGCCCTGATTCTGGGCATAAAGCCCGACCACCGGATCGTGCCGGCTGCGGACAACTATCCTCAAGCGCAGGAGGGGATGCTGAACCTGGGGATACCCAAACCGCAACCCGTGGCCTAAACGGGTGGGAGCCATGGAGAGACGACCGCTCTCCCGGTTCTCAGGCTGAAGAGGGGACGATCGCACACCACTCCCACCCGCCATGGACCGGAGGGGGTTATCCCGGTTCCCACCAGCAAGGGAGGCCATAAACTCAGACGGCACAGCAGATTCTGGGGGACAACTCAGTGGCATAGAAGAAACGAGACCCAAAATGGCGGACATGCCTGGCTTCATTACACGTGGCCTAAATCAACTGCAAGCTAGCGTAGATGGCCCCACTGCAACATCGATAACTATGGCGGCACAGGCACAACCTACCACAAACAGCACCCATGCCACCCCACCTAGGCATACTCAAGAGTTTTTCAACCGGCTCTGCACCAACCTTTGGATAAAGTTCCGAGGCAAGGGCTGGAGGTGCAAGCGGCAGCAGCTTGGATCCGTCCGGCTACTCGACGCCAACTACATGTGTACACACCGCGAGCTCCCAAAGCGACCTCCCGAAAGAGGTAACACCAGCGATCTAAGTGGCGGATAACCGCAACATGCCTTGCAGGCGCTAACACTCATACTCCCCCTCAACAGAGCGAGACAGCTGAACACACACGACCGGCCCATCGACCAGCAGCTCCGGAGACCACCGACCAGCACGGCGCAACCCGGCAGACGAGAACTCACACTGGGGGCCAAGAGGCTAGCCGAGATGCAACAAGGCTCCCTGCACGCAGGAGATACGCACAGGGTGCACCATCGGACCGCAGCGGAGATGACATCCCACCGAGACACCAACCCTGCCGCTATCTACAGCCTACCTGTCAGACATCCAGAGCCGGTATCAGCTGATCAAAGCGGGCTAAACCCAAGAAGGACTGTTCTCCTGCAACCACAACTGCGGAGATAAGGCTTGTATTCAGCATAGACACAACCCGGGACTGTAACATACCCTAAGGCTGATAGAGAATGCTTGATATCGTTTCCCAGTGGCAAATCTACTTAATAAGGGTGACGCTGTTTTAGTATTAGTCAAATATGTTTTGTTTAATTTTAAGTCACCCATAACCCAGCTAAAGTATAGCATAAAAAAGGCAACTGCTCATGTATAGCTCAGGCAGTCAAGAGAAATGCTTAACCTCATAAGTCAGCTGATACGTTCTATTATATTATTTTGTTTAACTCCATCCTGCATTCTGTCTAGCAGTATAACACATTGATGTCTTGTAGGTTATTTTACTCCTCACCCAGGGGAATAACACCCATGGCGTACAAACAAAGTTAATGTATGCACGTTATATGTTCCATATATAACGGGCCTGATAACTTGCAGGACCTTACACTGATAACCTCATATAAGCATCCACAGACAGTAAGAGCATCACACTGTTTTACCTACACAAAGTTATGTTTTAAGACATGCATGTCGCACTACACACGAGCTATGGATGTAAAATCTTAAAGCGTGACTAACACTGTTAAAAGCATGTTATCTTGAATAAGCGTAGTCCACTGTTCACTTCATATCATATAAAAATGTGCCGGCAAAAAGCGATGTTATTTTATGTGATGTTTTGAAACTATCTAAGCAACGTAAACCTATACTGTTTCTCGCCTTACTACATAAAAAAAAAAAGTGCAAGATATACTGTCTACCCCTATGTTTAAACTGTTAAAAATGTGCTAGAGGAATGCCTGTGGGGTACCTCATGAGCAACTGTTATGATCGTACGCACTACAAAAATAAAGAAGTAAAAAAAAAAAATTGTGTGCTCTTACTGATATTGCACAGCATTTAAGATTTTCCCACACATTACAACAGGTTACAGTTTAACCCCTTAAGGACACATGACATGTGTGACATGTCATGATTCCCTTTTATTCCAGAAGCTTGGTCCTTAGGGGGTTAAGGGTTTTCTCCACTGTGAAAGTGCATTCTGCAATGAGACTGCAAAGGACACATATGGATTAATTGTATTGCATAGCATTTTTTGTTATTTTCATCTTTTTTGCAAATCATGTTTTTTTTGTTTTTTTTCTAGTTGCCTTTTTGTGGATGAAAAAAATAGTTAAAAGAAATACATCATCTGATATAATTCTTCTGGTAAGTATATTTTTTTATTTTACAAATATTAGTTTTAATGCACACTGTCACTATTATCAGGGTGTGAGTAGGTAGGGTTATTTAATTTTAATGTGGTGTGGGTAGGAGATTGGGGATCAATATCTATGCAGATGGGGTAGGTGGAGTAACCATGCCACTAACTGGGGTTGTCACGGTGTAATACCCTAACACGCAGAGTTTAGGACAGCAAGTAATAAAACAAGGAAGTAACATGGCTTAGAATAGCCGGATTTAATGTTAGACAAAAAGAAAAGCATAGTCAGTAACAAGTCGAGATCAGGGAAACAGAGAGACAGCGAAAACGAGAACTTGCTAGAGTCTGTACATGGTAATCAGTCAAACAAAGGGGTAACAATAAATGCTGTGACAAACGCTCTTTTCCACAGACGTTTGCCACGAACTCCTGGAGGAGTATTGAAGCTGGTCTCCTGCCCACTGACTATGGTCCAGTTCTGAGACACCATTCGGGAGTTACCCTGCCCAGTTGCCATTAGCAGCTTTCCCTCTGTTTCTCTGGTTCGGCACTTTGCCTTCTCACAAATTAAATCAAACGCTATCTCCCTCTATGGAACTAATTTCAGCATGATGACTTTGTGGTTCCCAGTCACCTTAGCGGTACTTAGCCACAAATGTTTTGGAACTGTTTTTGGCTAGGTGACCTTGTGGCTCCCGGGCAACGTGGTCCGGGGTTTAGAACCACTCTGCGACCCACCAGGGTTTTTTGGGAGGGAAGGTGCCTGAGACTAATAGGAGCCAACGCTCCCTGAGAGCCAGATTGAGCACCCCGTATTTCAGCCGCAAGAACTCTCGAGAGTTGACTGGTCAAAGCACACATTGCTCTGGAACTATTTTGGGCATAGGTGAATAGGTGAATGCTATTCACGTCACAGCGCCTTGTTCCAGAGTTCTAGTTACCATGGATCCAGAAGAGAAAAGACCTTGTCAGGACTAGAGCTTTGCTACAAATGCAAAGTCAGTAACAAAGCCAAACTCCATACCAGAATGTAACACAATAGATTAAGGAACGCACTAAAGGATACTGAGATAAAACCACAAAAGACAAAAGAGCACAATGTATAGGGCTAGGGAGGTTTAAATACCTTAAGTAACATTTGATTGGTCCACATCATGCCTGCAGTCCCAAAACATGGAAGCACGGCGCGCCGGAATAACGTGGCTCAATGGGAGCCAAACATCACTTGGAGCTCTCAATTCCCCTTTAAGAGCAAGTGCTCGTAGTAATGTTACATGTTAATTATAGTCAGCGTACATGGCCCGCTCAGGAGGATTAGTGATCAAACTGCAAGGGGTGCGTTTGGAGGCAGGAGTTCTTAAGCAGCGTGCGACTTTAGCAGAAGATCCCAGCCGGCTTGAGGACTGGGTGAGTACCGCCACAGGAGGGTGGAGAATAACATGTCCAACCTGTATTGCATAATTATTTAGAAAACCCACTGTGATGAAAGTAACCTCATCAATGGTTCTTGGAGGGGCCTGCTGAGATTGGTGATTTTTGGATATGTTGTTCACCCAGATCAGTGCTACCAGGGGATGTAACAGTTATGGGCATATGTTGTGTATTGGGGTACTTTTGGGGTTTTGTAAAATATGTGTTTTTTCTGCCTGGAGATAATTGGGTTAATACAGTATCTGACTCAATTATATCACAGGCAGAGTGGAGGGATTGTAGGTTTCTTATGGGAGTGTTGTACATTTAATTACTGTTCTGATTGGTTTGTAAGCTTTGTGTACCTGTCCCCAACAAGGACCACATGGGCGTACACCTTGCTTGGGGACTTGTATAAAAGGCCAGCTGTGGCTTCCAATAAACAGAATGCTTTACCCCTTCATGAAGTCTTGGGACCAGGATGGGTGGAGGACAGCGAGACCCCAAACAAGCTGCACGGTTCGTGGGGTTTACGGTGGTTTTGGTGTTCCAGTACATTGCTTATCGTGCTCACAAGTACTAGGAAGCAGCGATTGACAAAGGTACCCAGGTGGGGTGCAGGCGGTCCCTCACATTGGTGGCAGTGATGGGATGGCTTCCTAGTGAGCATCCCTAGGAGTGGAGATAGTTGGTCTCACTACCCAGCACCAGGCAGCTTCACAGGGAGAGGAGGTTGTCTGTCCCTCATCTCAGCAGCAGCAAGCATCCCTGGGAGTGGAGATAGTCGGTCTCACTACCCATTACCAGGCAGCTTCACAGGGAGAGGAGGTTGTCGGTCCCTCATCTCAGCAGCAGCAAGCAGCCCTGGGAGTTGAGGGCTATTTTCAATACATTTTTGCTGGAGTTTCACATCATAGACAAGTTCTCCATGGGAACATTGGTAGCGTTCATCTCTTTTTGCCACCTGCAACTAAAGCTATCCTTCAACACCATTAAATTATACCTTACCAGGACCCAACACCACATCCTCACCACATGACCTGATTAACCATGCTTCCTGTCATCCTATCAGGTTAAAGCTATATTAAAAGGTATAAAAGACTCCTCACCTATACCTACACCTTCTAGACTACCCCTCCACAATCACATGTTCCAATCACTTTCAGGTCTCCTAGATGCACCACCATTCGAGACCCAGACAAATCAAGGGATTAAAATGGTCATCTATTTAGCATTCTTTGGTTCTCTCCAACCTAGAGAATTCACCAACCAACACTAACTCAGCTGACTTTGTCACCAAAGTACAACAGGTGAAAGCATACGACCACTACATACTTTCATTAAAACACACAAAAACAGTTGGAAAGGGTCAGGCAGTAAAAATCACATATTACCTCACAGGCAATCAATGGTGCCCCGTCAAAGTCTTGGACCATTACCTTTCCTACAGTCAAAATACCCTTAATCAACCACTTCTGGCTTTATCCGGGAAAACACTCACCACTAGCAGGTTCATGCTGTATGTTAGAATATTACAGGTATGGTTAGGTGTTAACCTGGCTAATTACTCAGGTCATTATTTCATATCGGGGCCGCCACCATGACTTCCAAAGAAATTTCCCTGTACACATCATCAAAACCTTAGGTCGATGGATATCCACTGCCTACACTAGATACATACCTCAACCTACACAAGAGGTATGACAAGCATTCCAGAACATGTTAATGTGATGTATCCATGTTGTATTTGTAGGCCGAATAAATTTTGTTTTGATATCTCTTTTTGCCCTCTTTATTTCAGACCTACCGCATCATCGGTTTCGGCACACCACAACTGACTTTTGTTTATTCCCTGTATGTCTTATTCCCCAAATGCTAGGGCTTTTGAGGCCCTGAACACAAGTGGAAGGCTGGGCCTGAAGTTTTGGGAGGGGCCTAGTTTCCCTTCTTAAGGAGCACCAGCCCCCTCCTCACTACAATCTCAGGTCTGCTGATTTTACCCACCCACCCACCCACCCACCCACCACTCCACTTCTTTTCTATCTTTATATAAGTTAGGCCCTCATTATTTCAGGCCTACAGCATCGTCAGTTCCGGCACACCTCAACCGACTTTTGATTCTACCCTGTATGTCTTATTCCCCAAATATATACATATATATATATATATATATATGTATATATATATACACATATATATATATATATATATATATATATATATATATATATAATAGAAAGGACCGCTCTCCTCTACTTTGTAGTAGTTTTCAGATAAAATTTGACTTTTATTTAATCCAAAAAAAAGTCAACGTTTCAGCCCCTACATGGAGCTTTCATCAGGACAAGAAATAAAATCCAAGTGTACACACACAAGAATATATACCCACAACCCTTAAGACAATTACACCTAATTGTGTACTCACCAAGCCATGAAAAAGCCAGCCCTACATTGTGTAGTGTATATCTTAGTAGGGTGTCCTCGTGTACTGGGCCCCAAAGGTGGGAGTAGCTAGGGAAAACAGCCAAAGGATCTGTTTGCATTCCACGTTGTAACCTAACAACTGCTGGAACTATCAGGGTGAAAAATAAACAGGGGTAGATGTATGAAGTACTTTGGAAATAAACATCTAGTATCTGTCATATTGTAAATGACACAATAGTGTCGTACCGCTAAATAAAATTCAGTATCCGAAGCTATGATAACCGCTACGGATAGTCTCATAGCAACCTTTTGGGCGCTGCAATGAAAGTAATCATACGGCATTGAAAGGGTTATCATGATGTTCTATTTCACTCCAAGGGAGAAGCCAAACTTTATATCAGCTATTTAACTCTCCGATCGTGTTCTACTATAAGATTTGGCTGTGAGCCATCTGTAGTACAGAATAAATATCATTAGAACTGGAAACTAGATACAGTTATGGAGACATAATGAGCACTACAGGTGGTCTCTTGATAACCTCTTGAGCGCTTATATAAGTGAAGCCATGTGGCATTAAAAGAGTTATATTGCCATCCTGTTTTACTCTTAGAGAAAAAAACATACTATATAAGAGGAGTTTAACTCTACGTCTATAAAGCTTGATCAGTGGGCATGTTTCATGGTTTGGAATAAAAATATAAAAAGTATATGCATTTCGAACCAGAGAATTTACAAAACAAAATATATTAAAATCAATAGTTCAGAGCAGGAGAGACTATAACTGAATTTAAATGGAAATACACAACGTAATATATACAAATACATAAGAGCTATGGAAGAGCAAAATGAACAATGCCTAGATATATGGACAAATATTAGTTGTTATATAGCCAGTTTTAAGGTCAGACTATCACTGTGGGAACAGACCATGTCATGCCTATGTGTATTAATTATAAATAAGGATTATGGGTGTGTCCAAAGGGAGTTATCCCAGGAGCAAATACTGCTCAATAGCTAGACTGTAATGATCTAAGGATGATTTATACACAATGTGATTAGTGTATGTGTCCAATATGTGTAGAATTACATATATACTGTCTGTAGCTCATTAGTTAAAGTTAATGTAATACACAACATGTGTAAAAAAAAGACAATATAAAGTATAACAGTGATATATTAACAAAAATACTTTACTGTATGCGCAGATATTCATGTGGCTATTAGGTTTAATTGGACAATATCAGTCAGTTAGTCCATCAATATAGTTTATAGAAATATAGACAATGTATACTTCTCAGTCAGACATTTAGGGTATACTGTGTCCAAAGTCTTTATCCAGAATGCTTCACGTTGTAAGAGGAGTTTGCTCCGATCACCGCCATGTTGGGGGGGTGGGGGATATACGGCCATAAACTTTAGAGTAGGCAGTGTGTGGCCATGTGACAAAAAATGTTTTGCCACAGGGAGTTCAGCCTTATTGTCCCTCAAACTCAACGGCTTTTGAGGCCCTGAACACAAATATATATATATATATATATATATATATATATATATATATATATATATATATATATGCCGAAACCGAAGTATGTTGTAGGCCAGTAAATAAAGTTGGCAAAAAGGAAAACACATGCTCAAAATACATTTATTGAGTAAAGAACATAATACAACGTAAGTACATTAAGATTACATTTTAACAAATGCCCTTTGTATTTCCTGTACTGGTTGGGGTATGTATATTGTATATAGTGATGACTTCCAGCGACCTAGAGTTTTAATGACATGGACTGGAACGTAAAAAAAATAAAGAATTTTACATTTATGTGTACAGAGAATGTATATACACGTTTCTATTTTATTTCCTTTACCACATGTATAGGCCCAAGTTTGGGACTGGTATAAATTTAGACAGTCAGTTGCAATACCTAGCCAGATAATTACTAAACAATGAAGGCTCCAAAAATGCATGAATACCCAGGACAGACAAAGAAAACATTAAGATGTAGAGTGAAACATTAACTTGCAGGGTGACTAACTAAAATGCATATGATAAAAGTCGATATGGCCTAGTGTGGGCCAAATACAGTAAATAGAATGAGGCATGCTATGTATGATTGAAATAGGCTGAAATTGCGTTACTAGTAAAATTTGCCATATCCGAATGGCTTAACAAACAAACTTACGGTTTTGTTGAAAAAAACAACAGCTATAGAAGCCGTGGCTGGGTTGGACGCGGTAGTGCCCCCTTAAAATTCCAGTGAGGTGGCTGTTTACTAGAGTGAGGTAAAACAAATACTTGCGTGGGCCACACTAGGCCAAGACCAGCTTGTTTGGAGTTTAGGTAGTTTGTGTAAATTACCTTTTAACTGGAAGTAGATGGTTCTGTATTGAACCAGACAGTCTCATCACCCTGCAACTCATCAGACCAATCACGGTAGGGTAGGGAAGGGGGGAGTCCCTTTTAAAGGTCCATAAGCCCCTCCCACAACTTCAGGCCAGGCCTTCTAATATATATATAGATCAAGATATGATTATGACATTACATTTTTTTATTTTACGTATATTTTTTAATATATGTATAATATATTATAAGTTAAATAAAACACCTGATTAGCATATCATACATATATAATACTATATAATTTAATTCTAAGTGTATTTTGGTCTCATGGCCTCTTGTGCCATTACATCGCTGTTCCGTGAGGCCAACTCAGCAAAGGTATTTTGCCCCTCAGGTTAAATCATAGTTACTGCCTCACTTCTCTATCCTCTTGACAAAGCTGTGACGGCCTCATCAGTCACGGCTTACTTATCATATATCTCTTTAGCTCTCACTGAGAGTCCAACACCCTGCCACAATGCTCAGTGGCAAACCTACCCCCGGGCCAAATCATAGGTAGAGCCTGTGGCAAAAGTAACCTCGCCATTGGGTTTTGGAGAGGCCTGCTTGCCAGCCTCTTGCCCTGTGACTATGGCCCCTGGGCTATATTGCCATTTTTAAAAACACTATTTGTGCATATTGGGACTTAGCACAATGCCCCTTTCAAACATGTGGCGGCGCCCATCTTAAATTGTCCAGCAGTGTTTTGTCGTCGAGTGTATGGCACTGTTTCGGGCATGGGACCATGTGCACGGTGGTGCAAAAATAAGATTGTTGGATGTTATTGGATAGGTGAATGTAACTAGTTTAGGGTATTTTATTCGGGAGTGTATATGCCTGTGTATGAGTGTGAAGGCCAATTTTACCACATAACAAGAGGCTTCATATTTTGCATTAACTTCTTTTACATACTCCATAGCAGCAAAGAATAGAGAAACAAAAAACAATCAGATGTAAGGATAAAGTATAACAAGTCCCTCCTTTTGAAGCACGTCCTCTTTCTTTGCTTCTCTATTTTGTCTCCCTTTGGGTTCGCTAGGTTGGGTGCGAACATTCCACTGAATGTTCAGTGCTTTGTTCTTATGTTTTCTCATTCATATGTGTGCTAGAACTGTTTGCATGTTTCTATAGCATTCGGTTCTTTTCGTTCTTGTACAACATTTTTGCGGGCTTTCCATCTTGCATCTCATATCGCGAGATCTTGGATGGTCATTTTGTTCTTCTGATCTTGTGTTAGGACAATCTTGTGTTTTTTTGAGCTCTCCTACACTTTACAGGGATCACAGTGAACCTGCGATTTTAACTGTCTCAATGGTCTACCTCTTGTCAACATACTGCTTCCAGGGACCAGTTAAGGTTGGTGCAACCTTTGGGTGTGGAACAGCCAGTTAGGTTATAATACCCAGTAACTCGGCCTGGGGTGAGCCCCCATTATTAGTGCTGCCAAACAGGATTTGTCTATGCCATCTTCCTCTTGTACCTGGGTGAACCCCAGAGTGTCATCTACTAGGCCTGTTTATATATTTGGCTTTCATAGTGCCTTGATGTCCCCCCCTGCTGGTCCATGAGCCTCACCTGCCTCACAACTGTTTACTAAATGGAACATAACATAGAAGAGTCACAGCTTCCTACTGACTTGCAATCCCTAATGAATGCGGCTGTTACCACTCCGGTAGAAAAGGCCTTGGCTAAGGCTCTACCCACAGGCCTTGAAACATCCAAACAGTCAACCAATTGCACTCGAATATCAGGAGGCATCAGAAGATTCAGATTCCTTAACCAAGGAATCAACCACACCCTGCTTAACACTACTGCAAGGGCGAGGTATCTGAGATGGTCCCCTCTAGGGGCAAAGCCTCCTTGAAACGGGGAAAACAAGCACATCCAGTACTCCAACCGATATGAGAGGGGCTGTACAGCACTGTTTTGGATCAACGCTAAACTGAGAGACCTTGGGCCAAAGAGCTGGGCCCGCAAGCCCAAGGCAAACTCTTCGGTAAGACATATCTAAAAGAACAAAATAAACATGTCAATGTTTTAACATTGTTAAACAAGGCGCAATCATCCATGCGCAAAGTGTTTAGAGGCAATACTCAGAGGAGTGTTTTGCTAGGGCTTGATATGGATAAAAATGTACCCACAGATATGTTCAGGTGAAACCAAATTGTTATATGTACAAGCTGAACCAGAAACACCAAACAATTTGTGATTCAAAGATTACTTCCTCTTTTATTGGTTTGCTTTCAGACTATATAGTACTTGGTAAAACAACTTTGTGACTTGCGCAACAAAAACAGGATGCTTGAAGGCATTTTGTACCATAAAAGGAATATACAGAACTAAGCATATTTCAACAGTTATATATATATATATATATATATATATATATATATATATATATATAAAACATTAGGACATAAGTTAGGACAAAAGAAGGGGGGGGGCTAAGGGGGGAAGCTGCAATCGTCTCCTCAGAAACCACAGAATGTCACAAGTTAAGAATGTATGCTTACTTGTCAGACACTGAAACAAGACTTAAGGTTCAAAGCATACCATGAAAGTAAAAACATACTGGTCATCCGGTCGTCTGTAGCTTGAACATGGGGTCAAAGAGCCTTCCATCACAATTCCCCTCTTTTTTTTTTTAATTCTTTATTTTATTTGTGCAAATAATTAACAGGCAAGTTTGTTCTGCCACAATAGCTGGAGCAAACCAGATGACATACAGAGAGAAACAGCATTATGGCATGGAAGGCAGTGCACATTTTTAGGGTTAAGTGAACAAGATAAACAGATAATAAAGATTGACATTATAAGCTGCATGGTTGTCGCTTGGAGCCGTTAGTAATTATAAATGTATGGTGGACATCATGAAAAAACATAGCTTTGCAATAGAATTTTGTTGTCGTCTCTTAACGTAAGTGGAGGCACCGTATGTGATATCATGCTACTATGGATATAATACAATTCTTAACAGTTAACACTATATGTGTGCTATAAGAGTAGCTGTTAACAAGGCAGTTCTCACGTGTAAATGTCGCTAAACACGCCACCTACATACACAAGGGGAGATGAGACGTCCCGGTTATAATATTTAAGCTTTCCACAAGTTAAATACAGTTGGCAGCAAGCTACAGGCTATGCGTTGGGGGGATATTCCCCTGGGATTAATTATGGGCTAGGGGCATACTGTGAGCGTTAAAGTTAAGCATAACCCAAGCATTACGTGAGTGAAACATATGTGAGTGTGGAAGCAGGTTAAGAGTATTCAGCAGGTAATATGCCTAGCTTAGCGTGGTAGGAGTCATTGTCATTAGTAACAAAGTGTAGGCAAGCTGCCTGGCAGATTGTGGGGTGAGTAGTGAAACAATAACAATGATATTTAGGCATTAAGCTTGCTGTTCAGGTCGGGTAGGCCCCGACCCTTCGGTACCATCAGGGTAGCAAAGGAAGTCCAAGGAGGTCTAATTAGCAAGTAAAACAATATATGCTTGGCTTACTGACTACATTGCCATATTTGGCATTAATATCTGAAGATGCAAGTGAATTAAGCTAACCAGGAGAAGTATAACAGGAGGAGTTCAACAGTCCACTGGTACCTGCTTCACTCTGCTAAGGCTGAGGTGAGTAAGGCTGGTACTTGAGTAGTCGGGTGAGGAGCACCTCAGTGAGTGATTTAGGTACTTTGCAAAACAAAAAGAAAAAGAAACAGAGTCCTCGGCAGTCCAGTGGTGCTCACGACCACCTTGTAGGTAGGAGCAACAGGTATCCCTGCAAAATGACAGGTAGGTATGGGATACATGCAGCCAGTCCGCCTTAGGCCCTCAACCTACGCCAGTCCTTGAGGCCCGCCGCCCGGCAGCAAGAATCCGCTCGGCAATATGCTGTGGCCAGTCGGTCTCGATGGGGTGTCGCGGGGGGCATTGGAGCAGGACAGGTTTGGTGGTGTGAGGCTGTACCGTTCTCCGGGTTGCCGTGCGGGTCTTCATATGCCAGGTTGCGCTTTGGTGGTCGGAAGGGTCAGATTCCTCTGAGTGGGGAGTGTGTCGGGCGGGTTCGATTGTGTCGGTCTGGTAGTCGTAGGACCGTCTGCTAGTTTCGGAGGGATATGTCGTCCGCTCTCGCCGCTTCGGTCCCCGATTCTGTTTCTGACCTGAGACCGCTCCGGTGGCTGTAGGTAAGTATCTGACTAATTGGCGCCGGGTCGCTGGTCGTATCCATGCCGCCAGTGCACATATTGCTAAGTGGAGGGACCGGCCTCTGATATGGTCCATAAGTGATTTCTGAGCCATTCAAGAAATTCCCAGATGCTTTCAGGTGGCTTAGTGAGGGAGCGTTTTGGCGCCGTTCGTGCTTTGGCCGCCATCTTGACTGGACCCTTGTAGTCCTGTTTAGCCTCATGTTTCGTCGCTTTTTGGAGCTGTGTAGGGGGGGTAATCGTCCCCTGCGAGGACCGGGATATCCCCCGCCGGTCCAGAGGGGGGGGCAGCGGGGCAGTCGTCAGGTTGCGCTTGGGAGCAGGTCCTATGCCGGGGGATCGGCCGCCTCCTCCAGGCCTCGGGCTCCGCTCCAGTTTAGGCCGCATGGTCGGAGCTTGTGCTCGCAGTGTGACGCGGTGCAAGTCGGGTGTCATTCTGTTCCCGGTAAGGTCCTGCACTTGTTTTTGGATCCCGTGTGGTGCTGGCATTGTTAATGTAGCCGGGATTGCCAAGTTTCTGCCCGTTTTTGCTGGAGCTCTCATAGAGCACATCCTGCCATGTTGGCTGTCAGGCCCCGCCCCCACAATTCCCCTCTTTTTGACCCCAAGGCTCACCCAGGTGTCTGAGGTATATCCAGGTATGCTAGCCATACCTGTGGGTCTTTTATTATGCCTTCACCATGGTTCCCTCAGACAGGGCAACAGGAGGAATGTTCTTTCATCAGTTATACAGCACTGTAGGTATCAGAGGTTGAGGAAGCTGGCATATAAGTTAAAGGATCACTATAGTGTCAGGAACACTGTGAAGAAAATGGACTTTTATTTGACATTTTCTTCTGTATTCGTTTGTTTCCTCCATTCACTGTATGGATATTGGATAGTAGTTCGGTAGTTTGAAACTGCCGAACACCAACCACCCTCCTGGCTCATTAAGTTCAAAAGAACCGTCGATTAAGTGCTCTCTGGGCGGCCGCTGTTCGTATAGCCGAATGCCACGTGGAAAAGAAAACGGCGGCCATCTTGTTCGCACGAGGGGAGTCAGCGGGACTTGGTCGTCGAGAGTCTGGAACTAAAATCGGACACTCGACCTCATGAACCACCGCTGAAACTACCGAACGCCGGCTTCTCTTACTTAGCGAACAGCCAGAAGAGCGGTATTCGGTAGTTATGTTCGTGCAGACAAGGGGAACAATCGCTCCTATGAGCCAGGAGGATCTATTCGGTATTTTGTTAGTTTTTTTGCCTTTTTCTCTTGACCGACCGCACACGCTGGATTCGTGGAACTGATTTGGGCACGAGCCTCATGTGTGGTCGGTAAAACATGACTTCCACACTTTTTAAGAACCCCTGAACCGATCTGGGTGAAATTTGGATATGTTTGTCCCCCAGATCGGGGCTATCAGGGGATATGTAATTTCTATATGTAAAGGAGATATGTAAAATGTATTTGTGGGGATACCGTGTGGGGAAAGGGGTGTTCTAACTTTTGGGGAAATTGTGTACCCTTTGCCTGGAGATAATTGATTTATTCCTTAACTTATCTCAATATCTCCCAGGCAGAGGGAAGGTGTGTATTAGTGCAAAACTGTATAATGATTGGTCAATATATTTGTTTGCTGTGGGAGGTCTTCTTGCAGGAGGATTTCTCATAAAAGCCAGTGTGTTTTCAATAAAGATCATTCCTGTTACACCCTTCATGAAGTCTAGGCTCATGTTTGGGGAATATTCTATTTGCTGGGGAGAATCGTCTTGGAAGCTGCATTCATCTCTACTATTCCTCTACTCCATGCTGTAGCTATAATCACTTATGCTCAGCTGTTAGGAAAGGAATAGAAGACTGCAGTACCATAACCACTGCAGGTCTTAACAACACAAACATGTATTCCTGACCCTATAGTGTTAAAACTACCATCTAGCCCCTCTGGGCCCCTCATGCCTCCATAAATATGGCAAAATCTTACTGTATTCAAGCCTGAAGCTATAGATCTGCCTGCTGTTTGTCTCAGAAAAAAACAAGCTGTCTGCTGACATCATCAGAAGTGGTGGCCTGATCCAATCACAATGCTTCCCCATAGGATTGGCTGAGACAGACAAGGAGGCAGATCAGGGGCAGAGCCAGCATGATTCAACCACAGCCCTGGCCAATCAGCATCTCCTCATAGAGATGAATTGAATCAATGAATCTCTATGAGGAAAGTTGAATGTCTGCATGCAGAGAGAGGAGACACTGAATGTTTGGATGCATTTTAGGCAGCCATGACCCAGGAAGAATCTCTAACAACCATCTGAGGAGTGGCCAGCGAAGTTATCACTAGGCTGTAATGTAAACACTGCATTTTCTCTGAAAGGACAGTGTTTACAGCAAAAAGCCTGAAGGTAATGATTCTACTCACCCGAACAAATTCAAAAAGCTGTAGTTGTTCTGGTGACTACAGTGTCCCTTTAAGGTACGACCAACATGAGGTTTTGATTTACACAAGGATGATAGAAGACAGGAGAAGAACTTAAATGTAAGAAAAATCATCATTATGACAAATACTGTGATAAGTAAGAAATACAATATTTTCTTAATTAACATACTGAGCCATGTACCAAGACCGAAGGTTCAAACCCAATCCCCAAAGAACCCTGTATCTTGTTTGATTTCCTTCACTAGATCATGCAGATTCTGTATATGCTCATGGATCATGGTCTCATGATCCGGAAGAATAAAGCAACACATGCCCTTTACTGCCTCACATCCTAAATTATGTTTCATTAACAAACAGTCAATAGCTGCCCTATCTTCAAGGATTGCTTTCTTATTATCCTGGGTGTCCATTAGTAATTCCTCCAGGGCATTAATTACTTGGGTATTATACAGTGCTAAGCCTGGGACTCCTATTTCAGGCGTTCCTACACGGCCATGGCGCACTTTGCAGATATCCAGCGGCGAAAAACATGCCAGTAAGGCGCTTGATTTGCGACAGCCCGACACGTTGGAATTCAACACTCCTAATATTCGACCGCCTGCTCCAACAAGAAAAAGCTGTTAACAAGTATTTGTATGACCGGGGTGCTAGGACAGCCTCTGGGGAGCTGGGAATTTTTTAGCCATGTTACTGGACGCTCATGCGCAATGCCTGTAGGCTCATGCGTCCTTTTGAGGAGGTGACAAACCTAGTCAGTCGCACCGAAGGCACCATCAGCGACATCATACCATTTGTTTTCTTCCTGGAGCGTGCCCTGCGAAGAGTGCTGGATCAGGCCATAGATGAGCGTGAAGAGGATGAGAAAGAGTTGTGGTCACCATCACCACCAGAAACAGCCTTATCAGCATCGCTTGCTGGACCTGCGGCAATGCTGGAAGAGGATTGTGAGGAAGAGGAGTCATTGGAGGAATGTGGCTTTGAGGAGGAGGAGAAAGACCAACCACAACAGGCATCCCAGGGTGCACGTTGTCACCTATCTGGTACCCGTGGTGTTGTACGTGGCTGGGGGGAAGAACATACCTTCATTGAGATCACTGAGGAGGAGGAACGGGAAATGAGTAGCTCGGCATCCAACCTTGTGCAAATGGGGTCTTTCATGCTGTCGTACCTGTTGAGGGACCCTCGTATAAAAAGGCTGAAGGAGAACGACCTGTACTGGGTGTCCACGCTACTAGACCCCTGGTATAAGCAGAAAGTGGCTGAAATGTTACCAAATTACAACAAGTCGGAAAGGATGCAGCATTTGCAAAATAAATTAAAAGTATGCTTTACACAGCGTATAAGGGTGATGTCACAGCACAATGGGAATCTAACAGGGGAAGAGGTGAAAGTAATCCTCCTCCTCCTCCCACGACCATGCCGGCAAGGACAGGACGCTTTACAGAAGTGTTGTTGATGGAGGACATGCAGAGCTTTTTAAGTCCTACGCATCGGGATCCACCCTCAGAGAACGACTCGACCGACAGGTAGCAGACTACCTCGCCTTAACTGCAGATATCGACACTCTGAGGAGCGATGAACCCCTTTACTACTGGGTGTGCAGGCTTGACCTGTGGTCTGAGCTATCCCAATTTGCGATAGAACTTCAGGCCTGCCACGCTTCAAGTGTCCTGTCAGAAAGGACCTTCAGTGCAGCAGGAGGTATTGTCACTGAGAAGAGAAGTTGCCTAGGTCAAAAAAGTCTAGATTACCTAACCTTTATTAAGATGAATGAGGGATGGATCCCGAAGGGGCTGACAGTGGGCGATACATTCGACTAAAAAGGCCTGATGAGATGAGCTGCCTTGGGCTAAAAATGGTCCACATGCTGCTGTATTTTAGCTCTGAATGCCGGTTGACTTGCGTGACTTATCCGCCACCAACTAGGGTTCAAGCCGCAATGTTTTAGGGCACTTTCTGCCTGGGAAACAAACATCAATTTTTCTGGCCGCTGCTACAATACCTAATTTTTCAGGCATGTGTACATGCCTAATTTTTCGGGCCTCTGGTGCTGCACTGTGGCTTCAAAAACCTAACCAAAAAAAAGGCACATAACAGGGATTAAACTGATAGGAATAGTACTACTTAACACACCACTCCTATCTGGTGGCACATTAGATTGCACGTGCAGTGCCCCAAATTTGACCAGCCAAGCATCTTTTTCCATCTCCCGGTTTCTAAAATCGATGCCATATACACATCCCCTGGTAGGGTGCCAGCTCGTTATTCTCTTGGGCGCCAGCTCGTTATTCTCTTTTTCACTTTACCAAGGACACTTTACTGCACTATGGGCACTTAAACCCACTCTTTGTCTTGCACAGTGTTATTCCTAGCCAGCATCTGTGATGGGAAAGCAGGCAGTCATCTAAACGTTTAGATTGAGCTTTAGCTTAGAACACCCTTGAAGGTGTTTAAGGAGATTGGGGCTAGTTTAGAGGATTCTTCTTAGACCTCTCTGAGTCTTTATAGCCCTTCTACCTATCCAGCATTTCTAGAAAAAGCTAAGAGAAAGGGTGGCTGTGTGTCTGTGATACATTTAATTTTATATCACCTTATTGACACTTTGTATGACAGCATCACTCCGGTCTCCATACTCTCTGCCTATATCCATCTATTTAGAGGGAATTTCCTTGCCCCTGGCAATATTATATAATAGGTAATAGTATTACCATTATTACACAATTAGCCACTATAGGGGAATGAGTATAGTATCCCTTTGTTATTTATAAATGATACAATAAAGACTTTTGTCCATTACTCAATTTACTTTAACAAAGGGTACTAACCACGGTATTAGGAAGCATTACTCTGCTTTCCCTTTCTCCCTCTATTATACACCTATGCTCACTAGGATTTGTAGGTATCACTTTATTATAGTTGTCTAACCTTTTCCTATGCCAGTTTTAGATCTCCTTCTTGGGAGATTTTTTCTTTTTTCAGTTTATTAGCATACCTGGGTACAAGCCCTCGGTGGGGGTGGCACCACCACCTGACCACATTTCCTCGTTTCTTCCACTCATACCGCTTTTTCCATCTTTGAAGGGTTTTGGCGAAACAAGGAAATAGTCCTCTACTCGTAACAGGGATTAAACTGATAAGAATAGTACTAACCTCTTTTTTTAAACAGTGGCCGAGATCAAAATATTAAAGAATTTGAATTTTTAAATGTCTCCCATCCAAAAATCCCTGTAATTTATTTCCTGCCAAAAATTCATAAAGATGCTATAAACCCCCCTGGTAGGCCTATTGTATCAGGGATTAATTCTATTTTATCAAACCTATAGGAATATCTAGACATTCTTTTACAACCTTCAGTAAAATGCATGAAATCGTATCTAAAAGACTCAATGACCTTACTCCAATTTTTTAATAATTTTATTTGGAAAGACACATATTTTTTGGTTACGTGTGATGTACAATCCTTATACACAATCATTCCTGATGACAAAGGTTGTTTTAAGGGCAGAGAACAGAATCTCAGATCAACAGATTTGTTTTATAATTCAAGGTAATAATATTATTTTAAAAAACAATTATTTTTGGTTTTTAGATTTTTTGATCTACAACAACAATGGACTGCTATGGGGACCAGGTTTGTACCCAGTTATGCTAACCTCTTTATGGCTGAGTGGGAGTCCACGGCCATTTTTGGATAGCATGACTGGAAGGCAAACCTGGTTACATATTTTAGATACATAGATGATTTATGTTTTATTTGGGAAGGTACAGAAAACTCCCTTAATCAGTTTTTACTTTATTTTTATTTTTTTTATTTAATTTCTTTTTATTTCGTTTTTACGTATTACAAATTTCACTTTACATACATTTGTTACTACAGGTTTAAAGTTATAGCAGTATACAAGTGTTTTACTTAGATACAACAGAAATGCAATGAACGTTCACATTAATACAGTGTTGCTGTGAACCAGTTCCCATTAACTATGAGAGAATAAACATAATAAAACAAAACAAAACAAATCTCGACGTCTTGTACAATTGTGTTGACAGATGATTGGGGGAAAGGAGGTGTAGCTTTGACCATGTATCTCTTAGTCATAAATATGTGTTTCAGGCTTGTTATAATCTCTAATTTATTTTGGATTACCTTGGATTTCTTAGATATGAATTCCATGGATCCCAGATTGCGTGATATAAGTGTGAGTTGCCTAAAGAGGAAAGTCTCAACTCTTCCTTGATGGTCTATTCCCAGTTTTCCAGAGACTTGCTATCACAAGTTTGGCTGCAGTTAGGAGGTACAATACCAGAGAGTTTTTGAATTTTTTGAAGGGGACCTGGATTTGGTAGAATAGAAGTGCTTCTGGGGTGAGTGGTAGTGACATGTTATTTGTTTGATCTGTGATTCTCTGTACCTCTCTCCAGAACCCCTTTACTCTGCTGCAATCCCACCAAATATGTTGGTAATTGCCCTGTGCTTTCATACACCTCCAGCATGTTGGTGAGGTAGTTGAATCAAATTTATTGATATCTACGGGGGTAATATACCATTGAGATAGAAATTTATAGTTTATTTCTTGGATCGTTATGCTAGAGTGGGATTTTACCATTCTCATAAAAATAGCTTTCCATGTCTTTTCCTCAATTGGGGAAGAAAACCATGTGTTATTTTTTAGAGTATATAATGGAAGTGTACCATGTGTGTTTTCCTGCAGTAACTTATAGCATATGGATATTGTTTTTGTTTTAGGCGGATGAGAACAAAGCTTTTCAAATTTAGTGGCCTCTCTAGGTTGCCATTGTAAGAGTCCTTCTTTAGATAGAAAGTGTTTAATTTGATGGTATTGGAATGATTGTGTCAATGTTGGCCGATTTAAGTCAGTTAGGTCTGTCAATGGTTTGAGTCCTTCTGTGGTGACTATATCTTGTAACATCACTCCCTTATGTTCAAGGTTAAGTTGGATTTTTGTTAATAAAGTGTTATTCCTTCATGGAGGGAATTTAGGGTTATGGGATATTGGGTAGTAGGGGGAAGTCGTTGGGGTAAAGTCTGCATTCCTATGTATGGTTTTCCATATTTGGAGAGTAGTTGTGATGGTTGGCAGGTCTTTTGTTGATTTCCCTCCGTCTTTAAGTAAAGTCCAGGGAAGGGAACTTAGTGGAGTTTGTATTTGTGCTTGTTCTATGTTGACCCATGCTTTTTTAAAGTTCCCCTCTCTTGACCACTCCAAGATCCTTCCGAGGTGTATCGCCTTGTGATATCTTTGTATGTTGGGACATCCTAACCCCCCCCATTCTTTAGGTTTGGTTAGAAGATTGAAAGCAATTCTCGGACGGTTATGGGCCCATATAAATTTGGTAAGCATGGATTGTATGTTTCGGAAGAAGGTTCCCGGGATGTGTATAGGGATAGTGTTCAGGAGATAGAGAATGCGTGGGAGGATATTCATTGAGATAATATTTATCCTTCCCATCCATCTGAAATGCGGTTTATCCCATCTATTTAGGTCCTTTTGGATTTCTGCTATTAGGTCGGGAAAGTTTTCTTTATATAAAGTTTTATGTGAGTTGGTTACCTTGATCCCTAGGTATTTAATGGAGTGAGTAGCCCATTGGAAGGGGAATTTTTGTTTTAATTTCTTTACTTGATCTAATGGTGTGGATATGTTAAGGATCTCACATTTGTCTCTGTTAATTTTGAAATTGGATTGTTTACTATAATCTTCCAAAGTTTGAATTAATGTAGGTAGGCTGTATGTGGGGTTTTCGATGGTGAAGAGTAAGTCATCGGCAAAAGCCGATACTTTATATTCCTGTTGTTGAGCTGTAATGCCTATAATGCCGGGGTGTTTTCGTACTGCTTGTAGAAGGGGTTCTAGTGTCAGAATGAATAATAGCGGGGAAAGCGGGCATCCCTGACGGGTGCCGTTGCTTATCGTGAATGGTCTGGAGAGTTGTCCATTCACCTTAAGTTTGGCTGTTGGGGTGGCGTATATAGCCTTAATCCATTTCATCCATCTTTGTCCAAATCCTAGCGTTTCTAGAGTGTCGAACATGAATGCCCAGTCTACTCTGTCAAATGCTTTTTCAGCATCAATTGCTAGAAGGAGGGTCGGGTTATTGGTGTATTTTGTATTATATATCAGATTTATGATTTTTGAAGTATTATCTTTTGCTTCTCGAGCTGGAACAAAGCCTGCTTGGTCTGGGTGAATGAGATTTTGTAGGAAGGGTTTGAGTCTAGTTGCCAGCATTTTAGTGAATATTTTTATGTCCACGTTTATTAGGGATATCAGTCTATAGCTGGCGCATTTCTCTGTGTCTTTCCCTGGTTTGGGCAGAAGTGTGATTGTTGCTTCTAAGGCCTGTCTCGGTATGTGTTCATGGTGTGGAACGGAGTTAATTGCTTCGAGTAGATGTGGAGTTAGTTCTGGTTGGAACATCTTATAATAGGAGGCTGAAAACCCATCAGGGCCTGGGCTTTTATTGTGTGGGGTTTGTTTTAAAGCCAATTTAATCTCATCTATAGTAAAGGGTTCCTCCAAAGATATTGTAGCGGCTGCTGGGAGGATTGTGTCAAATTTGGTTTCTAGGTATGTTTTAATGCCCTCTGATTTGTTCTCTTTTTCTTTTAGATTATATAGAGACGTATAGTATGCATGGAAAGTATCAGCTATTTCTTCCGTGGTGTGTGCATATGTCTCATCTGAACGTTTGATTTTGGGTATGTATGTGAGCATTTGTTTTTGTTTTAAGGCTTGGGCTAAAAATTTCCCACTTCTATCTCCTTGGGCGTAGTGGAGTTGTTTAGTCCACAGAATTGCTTTTTTCGCTTTATCTTGGAGAAGTGATTTTAAATCAGCTCTTAGGGCAAGAAGTTTACAATAAGCCTCATCTGACATATGTAGTTTGTGGTTTTCTTCCAGCTGTGAGATTTGTTTATGTAGTTCGTCTATGTTTTTGCTTTTTTCCCTTTTAAGTTGTGATCCCCATTTTATCAATTCCCCTCTAATTACCGCTTTATGTGCTTCCCATTGTGTAAAAGCGGATGTGTCGGGAGTTTTGTTCTCGTTAAAGTATTGTTTTATCGTCGTTTCTATTGAGTCTTTCACTTTTTTCGTCTGTAATAAGATGGGGTTTAGTTTCCACGTCCCTTTAGGGCGGGGGAGTGATGGAATGGTTAACATGAGATAGATTGGTGAGTGGTCCGACCAGGTCATTGGTCCTATGGAAGTGTCTGATATTAAACCCAGGTCTCTGTGGCCTACTAGGAAATAGTCTATTCTGGAATATTATTTGTTTGGGTTGGAGTAGTGGGTATAGTCTTTTGTCGTCGGGTGGAATAGCCTCCAACAATCTGATAGTTGATGGGTTTTAATGATGTGCTGCATTTGAATTCTGGTGGTGTTAAGGTGTGTACTATGAGTCGATGTGCTATCTCTTGTGACATCTAGGGAAATATTAAAATCCCCCCCTATTATGAGTATGCCATTCGTATGTTGTTTTATTTTTGCCATTATCTTCCTCATTGCCCCGCATTGATGTTTGTTGGGCAGGTATACGGCCACAAGGGTTACCGGTTCTGTCCCCACTGTACCTTGTAGGATGATGAATCTGCCTGATTCGTCTGTTATATGTGTTGAGTACGTGAATGGAATCTGTTTCCCTATTAAGATTGCTACGCCTCTTGATTTACTCTGGTTGTAGTTATTGTAATACACGTGAGGAAATTGGTGATGTTTGAGTTTTGGGGCGTCTGAACCTCTTAAATGCGTTTCTTCTAGGAAAGCTATGTCTATTTTGTTTGTTGCTAATTCGGTTAATACCATCTTCCTCTTTTCAGGTGTATTGAGCCCTCGTACATTTATGAAGCATATTTTTAGTGTGCCCATTGTCGAGTGTTGGATAATAGTTTTGTCTATTTATTATTTGGAATTTTATTATGGGAGTCTGGTGTGATGTTATCCCGCAAGGTATCTTCAAGTAGCGGGGTGTCTGTTTGGAAATGCGTATGGATGTGTGAACCTTCTGCTATAAGGGTGCACAAGTCAAATACAATACAAGATAAACAATATAAACATTAACTATTTACAAATCAGTTTCAATGAAGTTATAAATACGATGTACTACGAAGGGAAGTTCAATAAGGAACCTGAAACCCCTCGTGTGGATATTGAGGTCTACCTTTAGTATGTTCTATTCAAAACTAAAATGGTTGTGTATATGGAAGATCTCTAAATAGGAGACGGTACTCTTTCCTGAGTTATTCTAGCTATAGGAGCTAGCTCAGGTGACGCTTAGATTTATGTAGTGTAAGATAAATAGGTATTGGTACCGCTCTTGACCCCTAGGGCCTTGGGTTGTGTCCTAGAGGAGCGTGAACTCTATGGTATTGTGTATAGTGTTTCTTTTATATCGCCTCCGTTGCTAAGTGGACTCTCCGGAAGGCGGCCATTTGACTCTTGACGTTATAAACTGGTTTTATAACAAGTGTGAATTACGTTATAGTTTGGGCTGGGTATCAGAGTGCTAATTTGTGCTATCGGTTTTTATCATGTCTCGTTAGTTTGGAATTTAAGTACATTTCCTTTGCAGGCTTATATCAAGTTAAATACATTTTCCAATTATCATATACATGCGTAGTAACATTTTTCTATTATTGTACAGTTCGAATACATGAAAATTCAAATCTGTATGTTGATTTCAAATATTTTTACATTATACTAATATCAGTACTATTCATTAGTAGCTGTTTATAGTTACCCTTCCATTAATCGTATATCGGGCAGTTGTGTAAGTTCAGTATTGCTTGAGGCAGTTTGTAAGTCCCTTTTATTTTATAGGTTGTGTCCCCTGTCTTTTTTTTTTTTTCTTTGCTTCAGTTTATTTTCCTAGGGGTCATTGGGTTTCTTCTCGATCGTAGGAAAGGTGATGCTGGAGGGGTCTTCCACGATGTTCTCTTTCGTGTGTCCATAGCTTGACCGGTCTGTTTTTGGTATTGTGGTTTAGTCTTTTCAGGTTCCGAAATGTCATACCAATCCGGTATTTCTATGCTTGGAATTCCTAAGCGTTGGGTGAAAGCTTCTACCTCTGCAGAAGAAGTTAAGGTGGCTTGTATTCCTTGGTGGGAGGCTGTAAGAGCAAAGGGGAAGCTCCATCTGTATTTTATATTGGCCTGTTGCAAGGCTAGTGTTAGTGGCCTAAGCGCTCTTCTGCCTCTCAGAGTTAGCCATGCCAGGTCTGGGAGAATCATTATTTTCGCGTTATTAAACATTATGTCTGTAGTGTCTCTGGCATTTCTCATAATATCTTCTTTTTCAGTGTAATAATGAACTCTGCATATTATGTCCCTGGGGGATTCTTGTGGTAGGCCTTTGGGTCTCAGGGCCCTGTGTGCTCTGTCCAAGAGAATTGGAGTGTCTTCTGGCCTTTGCAGAATTTTATTAAACAGCGATTGTAGTAGGTTTTGTAAATTTTCAGGATTTTCTTGGGATTCTGGGACCCCCCTTACTCTAATATTGTTCCTCCTTCCTCTATTATCGAGGTCTTCTGTATTTCTCATAATGTAAAGAGTTTTGGTGTCTCTGTTTTTTTGGTGATGTTCAAGGGTGAGGAGTCTGTCTAATATCTGGTCTCTATCTTCCTCCAGATCCCATACCCTCGTGTTCACTTGCCTGATGTCTGCAGATATGGCGGAGATCTGGTCTTGCACTGAGGATTCTAGCTTAGCAATCATGTTAGCCAGTTCATCCCTGGAAGGTAAGTGTGCAAGGGTCTCCCTTATGCTCGCCAGTCCATCTGCTATGCTGTTTGCCGGTGAGGTCTCCTCTCCTGTTGTGCTGAGATCGGGTGTTTTGTGCTGACAAGATGGCGCCTCCATGCTTTCCGCCATGCCTTCTCCGAGAACTTTCACTGTGTCTCGGAAATATTTATCTAGTCCGTTTTCTCGGTGTGCCCGAATCCTGGGTGTATAGGGACTGGGTCTGTTTTCTTTTGTTGCCCATTAATTAGGTAATCTTCACTCTTTTTATGCCAGTTTTGTTGCCGCCGGCCGGGAGCTCTTGGCAGTTGCGACCGCTCACATCGGGTGTCAGGCCACGCCCCCTTTACTTTATTTTTAATCAAAACAACCATGGTATAGTTCTAACACATGAATACAGTCAATCTTTTATCAATTTTTTTAGGTTTGGAAATTTGTATTCAAGACAATCAGGTTCATACGAAAACTTTTGTTTAAAAAGTATGTACAAACAATGTAATAGATATGTCAAGTTGCCACTATAAACCGTGGCTCCACGGAATACCCAAGAGTCAATTCCTCCACCTCCGAAGGTATTGCTCTTTGACCCAAGACTTTGAGGCTCAATCCCAAATGCTACTAAGCAAATTCTCCCCAAAAAACTATCCCTTAGACAATTTAAACCATACTATAAAAAAACATTAGGGAAAAAGAGACTAGACCTTTTGGAATATAGAGAGAATAAAGCTTCCAAAATTGCCCCGACATTGCCAATTATTTTCGACTTCAATAACAAAAATAATGTTATGAAGAAGATTATTAACAAACATTGGCATATATTAAAACGGGATGAGACTTTACCTGGTATTATTCCGAACAAACCACAGGTTATATTTAGAGGGGCACCCAGCTTTAAATCCATCCTTACAAGGAACTATACTAAACAAAATCAAACTACCTCCTCCTTTTGTTCCCCTTCTCCTTCTTTTCTAGACAAACCCAAAGGTTTTTTTAAATGCAACAACTGTATAGTATGTAGATGTACGGACAAGACCATCAAATCAAAAACCACTACTTTTAAATCATCCATTACACAAAGAACATATCTGATAAAAAATGTATTCACTGTAACACAAAAAAATTAATTTATTTATTAGAATGTCCATGTGGCCTTCAATATGTCGGTATGACTACTAGGGAATTAAAAACCAGACTGGCTGAACACTGCCGAAACATCCTTAGAGGTTATGAAAACCACTCAGTATCTAAGCATTTTTTAAAGCACGGAAAAAAACCTAAACTTCTTAAATGCGTAGGTATTGCAGTGTCCCTTGGAGTGGTGGTGATATCAAAAAAATCCTAGGGAGCAAAGAGATGGAATGGGCATGTAATCTAAAGACTCTTGCTCCACAAGGTCTCAATATAGATTTTGATCTTTTTAATCCCCTTTTTTGAGATATTCCTGCTTGTTGTTATACTTTTTATTTTTCTGATTTTAATTTTATACTTATATTTATTCTTATCTTATTTTTATTCATTTTTATTAATATTATTTATTTTATTCTATTTTATGTTTATTTTATACTAATTATTTTAATTTTAATTTTTCAACTTTTATGTACTCACTGTAACTGTTTCACAAAATTGTATACACTGTGTTTTTAAGTATATACATACATATATATATATATATATATATTGAGTTTTAAATTGTGTATTTCAGTCTCTTTTAAATATATGGAGTCTGGCCATCTTGTGTTTGTTAAACTGTGCAGTGGGCTCCCTTCCTCTTTTGGGCTTCGATCTCATGGCCCATCTGTGTGTGTTGTGGACATGCTGTCTGCTCATCTATTCGAGCAGACAGCATGCATAACACTTCCTCCGTCCGCGTTCACCATGGGGCTCCTCCCCTTTGGTGATGTGGTGTTGGCTTTGTCTCGCCCGACCGGCCCTTTTTTCGCATGCGTTCCACGAACGTGTTCCAAATAACCATGTGACGCGGAAGTGCTTCTAGCCGCGCGTCACGTGATTTTCCTATATATTGATTTTAAATATACTAACACTTCGTTTTTTAAAGTAATATCCATATTTATTGTCATACATATGTCTATATATGTTTTATACTAATGTTATACCATTTTGATACATATTTCAAAAATTTAAAGTTGTCATTCTGGCAGGAATTTTGAATTCTAATGCATTTAAAGCACCCTATATAAAGCATTGTAAGTCAGGTTACTTTCTTTCCACTATACTCTACTTGAAGAAGCCTATTGAAGGCGAAACGCGTTTAGAGATTGTTTTATTCCTTTTATATTGTTATAATAAAGGAATTTTGGCCCCAAATATTCTGGTTGCCACTTTCCTTTTTTACTTTTATTTTATTTTATTCTAAAGCCTGACTTTTCCTGGATGTCATCATCCTAACAAAACGCCAAAAGAATCCTTAGGTGGGGATTATACCACCCAAACGTTATACACAGAGCAGTACAAAATTGCTCAATATATTGTGATTATATTTTATTTTATTTTATCTATACTCCAGTTATAGCAGTGAGCACTATATTTTTATATTTTGTTATTCTCGGCTGGAACCATCGTTGGACTACTAAGCTGTTACTCTATATATCCTTGAGTGGGGATCATTCCACTTCACGCACTTCATACCAGAGCTGGATTTTAGCTCTGGAAATTGTGAGTAATTCTTACACACCTTTTTATTTTATATACACCTATATATACCTACTGTACCATTGGATCTCCTCTCTTTCTGTTCTTCTTCCCATATGACGTACTGAAAATACAAGTCTATATCTGAGACGAACTACTGCGGAAACTAGGAGATACTCACCCTGAATCTTTACATAGAAAACTTAAAACATTGGGGAGTACATATCTCATCAGTACAAGTCTTGTGAGAAGATTGCAAGTGCTCTTCCTCTTGGGTTACTAGGGTATCCAAGTACAGACCTTATTCTGCTGTCTTTGGAATTAGCGCTGTATCTCCCTCCTTTTTTTTTTATAAAATTGGCCTATAGTTCTGTGGGTATATAAGTGGTTTGCCTTGCTCCAGTAGCCTAACTGTATGTGTAATAACTATTCTGGACCATGGGCTTTTCCAACAGGCAGTGCTTGTATAGCCTGTAGTACTGCAGTATCTACTTTCGGGGCTGAAAGTTTAAATTGTTGTTCCAGTGTCAGTCTGGGTATGAAGATGGCATTTAGATAATTATTTAAAGGGACAGCTCAATTAAGTGGTCTGGGTGCCCTGTCCCTTAGGTTTTAACCCTTCAGATGTAAACATAGCAGTTTCAGAGAAACTGCTATGTTTACATTGCAGGGTTATTTCAGCCTCTAGTTGCTGGCTGACAACCGCTAGAGGCGTTTCTGCTATGCTGGATGCGAAATTTGCATCCAGCATGCAGAACGTCTATAGGAAAGCATTGAGAAATGCTTTCCTCTGGACTGTTTGTATGCATGCATGGCGCTTGCTATGCATGTGCATTCCGCTCCACTCTGGAGCTGACGTCGGCGGGGGAGGAGAGGTAACCAGCGCCAAGGAAGCCCGGCGCTGGATTAAGGTAAGCTGCTGAAGGGGTTTTAACCCTGAGGGTGTGTGTGTGTGTGTGTGTGTGTGTGTGTGTGGGGGGGGGGGGGGGTCCTATGGATACTATAGTATCAGGAAAACAAGTTTGTTTCCCTGTCACTATAGTGATCCTTTAATGTCTGTTTCCTGATGTTGATGTGTGTTAGTGTTGTATCATTATATAGTGAGTATATAGTGCAAAGCCATTATCAATATATTTTGGAGCTATAATTTTATCTATTTTGTGAATTATTAAGTGGGCTATTGTTTGAGTAGCTTGTTTGGTTTTCCATGTTTGGGCTAGGAGGTTACTGGCTTTATTGCTTTTGGCATAGCTACTGGCTTTCAATCTACATAATTGACATCCCATTTTATACCATGTTGTATTTGTCTTATAATTTGTTAAATATGATCTTTCAGTGCTTCACTTGGAGAGATCTGTTTTTGGGCCATTAGGGTACATAATTTGGTTTTCCATTTTGTCAGTTGGGTTTGAGAAAAATGTTTTTAAAACATTGCTGAGTAGTTGCCTCTTATCACTGTTTTGTGTGATTGACAAATTGTGTTGAGGTAAGGTTTTGGGAAATAATTTTCTAAAAAATATTGTTAGATTGCTAGAGTTATTTCTTGTATAAATGTTGCGTCATTTAAGAGTAGTGTTGTCGCGAACCCGGAATTTTCGGTTCGCGAACGGCGAACGCGAACTTCCGCAAATGTTCGCGAACCGGCGAACCGCGCGAACCGCCATTGACTTCAATGGGCAGGCAAATTTTAAAAACAACAGGGACTCTTTCTGGCCACAATAGTGATGGAAAAGTTGTTTCAAGGGGACTAACACCTGGACTGTGGCATGCCAGAGGGGGATCCATGGCAAAACTCCCATGGAAAATTGCACAGTTGATGCAGAGTCTGCTTTTAATCCATAAAGGGCAGAAATCACCTAACATTGACACCTGTCCTCAAAGCCCAGCCCTGATACACACTGACACAGAGCAGAATAGAGACTGTTCCCCCTACATAGGGTCACTTGGCAGATATGGATTGACACCTATCCTAATGATCCCTGATACACACTGACACAGAGCAGAATAGAGACTGTTCCCCCTACATAGGGTCACTTGGCAGATATGGATTGACACCTATCCTAATGATCCCTGATACACACTGACACAGAGCAGAATAGAGACTGTTCCCCCTACATAGGGTCACTTGGCAGATATGGATTGACAAATCCCTGACAAACAGCTACCACATGCAAGGAAGGCAGCAGGGGCGCAAATGACCCACTCCCGACGCGGGAAGGTAGTGACGACAAATAACAATACAGGACTCTTTAGAGGCCCTGTAATTGTAATCAGTCCACTTGAAATCCTTTAACTTTGATCAATTGGAGGGAAGTCTGGTGCAGAGCCACTGACCCATGCGCAGGGCCAGCCTTAGGCCTTTGGGCGCCCTGTGCAAGAAATCTTCACACTGTCACACCCATGTGCAAGAAATCTTCACCCTGTCATAGGGTCACTTGGCAGATATGGATTGACAAATCCCTGACAAACAGCTACCACATGCAAGGAAGGCAGCAGGGGCGCAAATGACCCACTCCCGACGCGGGAAGGTAGTGACGACAAATAACAATACAGGACTCTTTAGAGGCCCTGTAATTGTAATCAGTCCACTTGAAATCATTTAACTTTGATCAATTGGAGAGAAGTCTGGTGCAGAGCCACTGACCCATGCGCAGGGCCAGCCTTAGGCCTTTGGGCGCCCTGTGCAAGAAATCTTCACCCTGTCACACCCATGTGCAAGAAATCTTCACCCTGTCACACACACACACACAGGCAGACAGCCATACACACGCACGCACACAACTGCGACTGACTAGGTTTGTCACCTCCTCAAAAGGACGCATGAGCCTACAGGCATTGCGCATGAGCGTCCAGTAACGTGGCAAAAAAATTCCCAGCTCCCCAGAGGCTGTCCTAGCACCCCGGTCATACAAATATTCATTATCATTAACAGCTTTTTCTTGTTGGAGCAGGTGGTCGAACATTAGGAGTGTTGAATTCCAACGTGTAGGGCTGTCGCAAATCAAGCGCCTCACTGGCATGTTGTTTCGCCGCTGGATATCGGCAAAGTGAGCCATGGCCGTGTAGGAACGCCTGAAATGGTCACACACCTTCCTGGCCTGCTTCAGGACGTCCTGTAAGCCTGTGTACTTATGCACAAAGCGTTGTATGATCAGATTACACACATGTGCCATGCACGGCACATGTGTCAACTTGCCCAACTTCAATGCCCTAACAAATTTTTTCCGTTGTCACACACCACTTTGCCGATATCCAGTTGCTGCGGAGTCAGCCACTTTTCCACCTGTGCGTTCAGGGCGGACAGGAGTGCTTGTCCGGTGTGACTCTCTACTTTCAAGCAAGTCAAACCCAAGACGGCGTGACACTGCCGTATCCGGGATGTGGAATAGTACCTGGGGAGCTGGGGGGGTGCCGTTGATGTGGAGCAAGAAGCAGCGGCACAAGAGGACTCAGCCGAGGAGGTTATGGAAGAGGATGGAGTAGGAGGAGTAGAGGAGGTGGCAGCAGGACTGCCTGCAATTCGTGGCGGTGTCACCAACTCCTCTGCAATGCCACGCATTCCTTGCTTGTCAGCCGTCAGCAGGTTTACCCAATGCACAGTGTAGGTGATATACCTGCCCTGACCATGCTTTGCAGACCAGGTATCAGTGGTCAGATGGACCCTTGCCCCAACACTGTGTGCCAGACATGCCATGACTTCCTTTTGCACAATCGAGTACAAGTTGGGGATTGCCTTTTGTGAAAAGAAATTCCGTCCGGGTACCTTCCACTGCGGTGTCCCAATAGCTACAAATTTTTTGAACGCCTCAGACTCAACCAGATTGTATGGTAAAAGCTGGCGGGCTAATAGTTCGGACAAGCCAGCTGTCAGACGCTGGGCAAGGGGGTGACTTGGTGACATTGGCTTCTTACGCTCAAACATGTCCTTGACAGAAACACATGACTGTGGGCAGATGAGCGGGAACTGCTCAAGGCGGGAGACGGAGTGGTGGATGGTTGAGAGGGGGCAAGAAGGACAGCAGTGGTTGACGTGGCTGAAGATGCTGGACCAGGAGGAGGATGGCGGCTTAGAGTAGGCGTGCTGCTTGTACTCATGTGTTGATCCCATAGGCGTTTGTGATGTGAGATCATGTGCCTACGCAAAGCAGTTGTACCTAGGTGGGTGTTGGACCTCCCACGACTCAGTTTCCTTTGGCACAGGTTGCAAATGGCATCGCTGTTGTCAGAGGCAGACACACAAAAAAAATGCCACACTGCTGAGCTCTGCAATGACGGCATTCTGGTGGTGGACACAGCATGCGTTGATTGGCGTGCTGTCGGGCTGACCCCGGGTGCCGATGCATGCTGTCTGACTGTGCCACTAGCTCCTTGCGACGACCCCCCCCTGCTTCCAACTGGTCTCCTCCTCCTCCTCTCTGTCTCCCCATCTGAACTTTCGCCCTGTTCTTCTTCTCTTCTAGCGGGCACCCACGTGACATCCATGGACGCATCGTCATCATCAACCGCTTCGCTTGTATCTGACAACTCAGAAAAGGAAGCAGCAGCGGGTACAACATCATCATCATCACACCGTACCTCCATGTGTTTAATGCTGCCTGCCTGAGACATATCCCTGTTATCTACATCCTATAGCAACAATGGTTGCGCATCACTCATTTCTTCAAACGGGTGTGTGAATAACTCCTCTGACATACCAAGTAAAGCGGCTGTGGTGCTAGTTTTGGTGGTGGCGGCAGGCGGGTGAGTGCTATCTTGAGAGGTGCCTGAAGCTAAGCTGGAGGAGGATGGTGCGTCAAGGTTCCGAGCGGAGGCTGTACAAGATTGGGTGTCCTGTGTTAGCCAGTCAACTAAGTCCTCAGAACTTTTCAAGTTCAGGGTACGTGGCTTCTGAAAACTGGGCATTATTCTAGGGCAAAAGGGAATCACAGCACCACGACCACGACGGCCCCTGCGGGGTGGCCTGCCTCTGCCTGTAATTTTTTTTGGGATTAGTGGTACTATGCGTGCAAGCTACTGTGAGACCAGATATGATTGGCAATGTGCACTGGAACAGTTCTGCAGAGCACACGCTGAAGGAAGGACTGACAGAGCCGCTTGAAGACAAGTAACTGCTATTCAATCTATAACAGTGAAAAACTAATTTTGGTTGTAAAAGCACGCTATAGAGACACAAGATATGAGTGGCAACTGTCAAAGCACGCTGGCACAGGTCTGCAGAGCACACGCTGAAGTAGGCCTGAAACACAGACGCTTGCAGACAACTAACTGCTCTTCTATTACAGTGAAAAAAAATGATTTCTTTTAAATCGAAAGCTTAACCAATTGTTAAAACAGATATGAGTGGTGGCACTGGGCAAATAGGCACAGTATCCAATGTGAACCTCACACAGAAGCTGGCAGGCAGGCAACTGCTCTTCTATTACAGTGGAAACAAAATTTTGGTTGTAAAAGCACGCTAAAGAGACACCAGATATGATTGGCAACTGTCAAAGCACGCTGGCACAGGTCTTCAGAGCACACGCTGAAGTAGGCCTGAAACACAGACGCTTGCAGACAACTAACTGCTCTTCTATTACAGTGAAAAAAAAATATTTATTTTAAATCGAAAGCTTAACCAATTGTTAAAACAGATATGAGTGGTGGCACTGGGCAAATAGGCACAGTATCCAATGTGAACCTCACACAGAAGCTGGCAGGCAGGCAACTGCTCTTCTATTACAGTGGAAACAAAATTTTGGTTGTAAAAGCACGCTAAAGAGACACCAGATATGATTGGCAACTGTCAAAGCACGCTGGCACAGGTCTGCAGAGCACACGCTGAAGTAGGCCTGAAACACAGACGCTTGCAGACAACTAACTGCTCTTCTATTACAGTTAAAAAAAATGATTTCTTTTAAATCGAAAGCTTAACCAATTGTTAAAACAGATATGAGTGGTGGCACTGGGCAAATAGGCACAGCATCCAATGTGAACCTCACACAGAAGCTGGCAGGCAGGCAACTGCTCTTCTATTACAGTGGAAACAAAATTTTGGTTGTAAAAGCACGCTAAAGAGACACCAGATATGATTGGCAACTGTCAAAGCACGCTGGCACAGGTCTTCAGAGCACACGCTGAAGTAGGCCTGAAACACAGACGCTTGCAGACAACTAACTGCTCTTCTATTACAGTGAAAAAAAAATATTTATTTTAAATCGAAAGCTTAACCAATTGTTAAAACAGATATGAGTGGTGGCACTGGGCAAATAGGCACAGTATCCAATGTGAACCTCACACAGAAGCTGGCAGGCAGGCAACTGCTCTTCTATTACAGTGGAAACAAAATTTTGGTTGTAAAAGCACGCTAAAGAGACACCAGATATGATTGGCAACTGTCAAAGCACGCTGGCACAGGTCTGCAGAGCACACGCTGAAGTAGGCCTGAAACACAGACGCTTGCAGACAACTAACTGCTCTTCTATTACAGTGAAAAAAAATGATTTCTTTTAAATCGAAAGCTTAACCAATTGTTAAAACAGATATGAGTGGTGGCACTGGGCAAATAGGCACAGTATCCAATGTGAACCTCACACAGAAGCTGACAGGCAGGCAACTGCTCTTCTATTACAGTGGAAACAAAATTTTGGTTGTAAAAGCACGCTAAAGAGACACCAGATATGATTGGCAACTGTCAAAGCACGCTGGCACAGGTCTGCAGAGCACACGCTGAAGTAGGCCTGAAACACAGACGCTTGCAGACAACTAACTGCTCTTCTATTACAGTGAAAAAAAATGATTTCTTTTAAATCGAAAGCTTAACCAATTGTTAAAACAGATATGAGTGGTGGCACTGGGCAAATAGGCACAGTATCCAATGTGAACCTCACACAGAAGCTGGCAGGCAGGCAACTGCTCTTCTATTACAGTGGAAACAAAATTTTGGTTGTAAAAGCACGCTAAAGAGACACCAGATATGATTGGCAACTGTCAAAGCACGCTGGCACAGGTCTTCAGAGCACACGCTGAAGTAGGCCTGAAACACAGACGCTTGCAGACAACTAACTGCTCTTCTATTACAGTGAAAAAAAAATATTTATTTTAAATCGAAAGCTTAACCAATTGTTAAAACAGATATGAGTGGTGGCACTGGGCAAATAGGCACAGTATCCAATGTGAACCTCACACAGAAGCTGGCAGGCAGGCAACTGCTCTTCTATTACAGTGGAAACAACATTTTGGTTGTAAAAGCACGCTATAGAGACACCAGATATGATTGGCAACTGTCAAAGCACGCTGGCACAGGTCTGCAGAGCACACGCTGAAGTAGGCCTGAAACACAGACGCTTGCAGACAACTAACTGCTCTTCTATTACAGTGAAAAAAAAATATTTATTTTAAATGTAAAGCTTAACCTATTGTTAAAACAGACATGAGTGGTGGCACTGGGCAAATAGGCACAGTATCCAATGTGAACCTCACACAGAAGCTGGCAGGCAGGCAACTGCTCTTCTATTACAGTGGAAACAAAATTTGGGTTGTTAAAGCACGCTAAAGAGACACCAGATATGATTGGCAACTGTCAAAGCACGCTGGCACAGGTCTGCAGAGCACACACTGAAGTAGGCCTGAAACACAGACGCTTGACGACAACTAACTGCTCTTCTATTACAGTGAAAAAAAATTATTTATTTTAAATCGAAAGCTTAACCAATTGTTAAAACAGATATGAGTGGTGGCACTGGGCAAATAGGCACAGTATCCAATGTGAACCTCACACAGAAGCTGGCAGGCAGGCAACTGCTCTTCTATTACAGTGGAAACAAAATTTTGGTTGTAAAAGCACGCTAAAGAGACACCAGATATGATTGGCAACTGTCAAAGCACGCTGGCACAGGTCTGCAGAGCAAACGCTGAAGTAGGCCTGAAACACAGACGCTTGCAGACAACTAACTGCTCTTCTATTACAGTGAAAAAAAATTATTTCTTTTAAATCGAAAGCTTAACCAATTGTTAAAACAGATATGAGTGGTGGCACTGGGCAAATAGGCACAGTATCAAATGTGAACCTCACACAGAAGCTGGCAGGCAGGCAACTGCTCTTCTATTACAGTGGAAACAAAATTTTGCTTGTAAAAGCACGCTATAGAGACACCAGATATGATTGGCAACTGTCAAAGCACGCTGGCACAGGTCTGCAGAGCACACGCTGAAGTAGGCCTGAAACACAGACGCTTGCAGACAACTAACTGCTCTTCTATTACAGTGAAAAAAAAATATTTATTTTAAATGTAAAGCTTAACCTATTGTTAAAACAGACATGAGTGGTGGCACTGGGCAAATAGGCACAGTATCCAATGTGAACCTCACACAGAAGCTGGCAGGCAGGCAACTGCTCTTCTATTACAGTGAAAAAAAAATATTTATTTTAAATGTAAAGCTTAACCTATTGTTAAAACAGATATGAGTGGTGGCACTGGGCAAATAGGCACAGTATCCAATGTGAACCTCACACAGAAGCTGGCAGGCAGGCAACTGCTCTTCTATTACAGTGGAAACAAAATTTTGGTTGTAAAAGCACGCTGAAGAGACACCAGATATGATTGGCAACTGTCAAAGCACGCTGGCACAGGTCTGCAGAGCACACGCTGAAGTAGGCCTGAAACACAGACGCTTGCAGACAACTAACTGCTCTTCTATTACAGTGAAAAAAAAATATTTATTTTAAATGTAAAGCTTAACCTATTGTTAAAACAGACATGAGTGGTGGCACTGGGCAAATAGGCACAGTATCCAATGTGAACCTCACACAGAAGCTGGCAGGCAGGCAACTGCTCTTCTATTACAGTGAAAAAAAATATTTATTTTAAATGTAAAGCTTAACCTATTGTTAAAACAGATATGAGTGGTGGCACTGGGCAAATAGGCACAGTATCCAATGTGAACCTCACACAGAAGCTGGCAGGCAGGCAACTGCTCTTCTATTACAGTGGAAACAAAATTTTGTTTGTAAAAGCACGCTAAAGAGACACCAGATATGATTGGCAACTGTCAAAGCACGCTGGCACAGGTCTGCAGAGCACACGCTGAAGTAGGCCTGAAACACAGACGCTTGCAGACAACTAACTGCTCTTCTATTACAGTGAAAAAAAATGATTTCTTTTAAATCGAAAGCTTAACCAATTGTTAAAACAGACATGAGTGGTGGCACTGGGCAAATAGGCACAGTATCCAATGTGAACCTCACACAGAAGCTGGCAGGCAGGCAACTGCTCTTCTATTACAGTGGAAACAAAATTTTGGTTGTAAAAGCACGCTAAAGAGACACCAGATATGATTGGCAACTGTCAAAGCACACTGGCACAGGTCTGCAGAGCACACGCTGAAGTAGGCCTGAAACACAGACGCTTGCAGACAACTAACTGCTCTTCTATTACAGTGAAAAAAAATCATTTCTTTTAAATCGAAAGCTTAACCAATTGTTAAAACAGATATGAGTGGTGGCACTGGGCAAATAGGCACAGTATCCAATGTGAACCTCACACAGAAGCTGGCAGGCAGGCAACTGCTCTTCTATTACAGTGGAAACAAAATTTTGGTTGTAAAAGCACGCTAAAGAGACACCAGATATGATTGGCAACTGTCAAAGCACGCTGGCACAGGTCTGCAGAGCACACGCTGAAGTAGGCCTGAAACACAGACGCTTGCAGACAACTAACTGCTCTTCTATTACAGTGAAAAAAAAATATTTATTTTAAATCGAAAGCTTAACCAATTGTTAAAACAGATATGAGTGGTGGCACTGGGCAAATAGGCACAGTATCCAATGTGAACCTCACACAGAAGCTGGCAGGCAGGCAACTGCTCTTCTATTACAGTGGAAACAAAATTTTGGTTGTAAAAGCACGCTATAGAGACAACAGATATGATTGGCAACTGTCAAAGCACGCTGGCACAGGTCTGCAGAGCACACGCTGAAGTAGGCCTGAAACACAGACGCTTGCAGACAACTAACTGCTCTTCTATTACAGTGAAAAAAAAATATTTATTTTAAATGTAAAGCTTAACCTATTGTTAAATCAGATATGAGTGGTGGCACTGGGCAAATAGGCACAGTATCCAATGTGAACCTCACACAGAAGCTGGCAGGCAGGCAACTGCTCTTCTATTACAGTGAAAAAAAATATTTATTTTAAATGTAAAGCTTAACCTATTGTTAAAACAGATATGAGTGGTGGCACTGGGCAAATAGGCACAGTTTCAAATGTGAACCTCACACAGAAGCTGGCAGGCAGGCAACTGCTCTTCTATTACAGTGAAAAAAAAATATTTATTTTAAATGTAAAGCTTAACCTATTGTTAAAACAGATATGAGTGGTGGCACTGGGCAAATAGGCACAGTATCCAATGTGAACCTCACACAGAAGCTGGCAGGCAGGCAACTGATCTTCTATTACAGTGAAAAAAAAATATTTATTTTAAATGTAAAGCTTAACCTATTGTTAAAACAGATATGAGTGGTGGCACTGGGCAAATAGGCACAGTATCCAATGTGAACCTCACACAGAAGCTGGCAGGCAGGCAACTGCTCTTCTATTACAGTGAAAAAAAATATATATTTATTTTAAATGTAAAGCTTAACCTATTGTTAAAACAGTTATGAGTGGTGGCACTGGGCAAATAGGCACAGCATCCAATGTGAACCTCACACAGAAGCTGGCAGGCAGGCACCTGCAATTACATTACACAGGAAAAAAAAAAAAAAGCAGCCTGATGTTATAGCCCTAAAAAGGGCTTTTTGGGGTGCTGTCCTTACAGCAGAGATCAGATGAGTCCTTCAGGATTGTAGTGGACACTGAATACCCTAGCCTAGCTATCAATTTCCCTATGTAATCAGCAGCAGCTAAACTTTCCCTCCTCTCACTAAGCATGCATCTTCCGAATGAATCGAAAATGGATGCTGGGAGGGAGGTTGGAGGGTGTGGAAGGGAGGGAGTGCTGCTGATTGGCTGTAATGTGTCTGCTGACCGAGAGGCACAGGGTCAAAGTTTGCCCAATGATGACGAATAGGGGGCGGATCGAACTGCGCATGTGTCCGCCCGCCGCGGCGAACGCGAACACGCTAATTTCGCCGACAACTGTTCGCCGGCGGACAGTTCGGTACATCACTATTTAAGAGCAACACATTTAGTTTCCATGGGCTACAATGAGTAGTGTCAATTAGGTCTTTAAGTCTGAGAATAACTGGAGCAATGTCAGACCAAGTGATCTTTCCTATGTGGCATTTATCTACTTGGTTCATGTAGGTTCATGACATAAGAAATCCAACTATGCAATAGTATGAATTATGTGCAGTAGAAAAAATGGATACTTCTTTTCTCCCATGTGTGTTTCCCTCCAAACATCATAAAGATGGTGATTATGTATAAGCTTCATGATTGCTTTGCTCTGCCTTTTAAAAGGTCTAAATCTGTTTCTATCTCGAGATAGTGTTGAGTTTGCAGTCAAGACGAGGATGTGGTTAAAGTCCCCTAGATCAGTGTTCCCCAACCCCCGGGCCGCGGACCGGTACCGGTCCGTGGATCAAACGGTACCGGGCCGCCCAGGGGTGTGCGAGCCTGCCGGCTAATGCAGGGCTGGCATTGCCCAAGTGCCAGCCCTGCAATGTGCCTGCGGACCGGAGGGGAGATCAGAGACCTCCCTCCCCGGTCTGCAAGCACTGTGCTGACAGCCGGCAGGGGAGGGAGTGAGAGAGGACCCAGGAGCTCTTACCTGCAGCTCCTCCGGGTCCTCCTCTCGCGAGATTTGGAGCATTGCCGCGGTAACCACGGCAATGCTCCAAATCTCGCGAGATTGAACTCTAGCCCTGTAACTGGGCTAGAGTTCACCTCACCACCACCGGACCACCAGGGAATCCCCACCGGACCACCAGGGACTAAGAAATGTCCCCCTCCTCCCAGTAAAGGTAAGAAGGGAGGGGGGGACATGAATATATTAATTTTAATTAAATAAATTTAAAAAAAGCCTCCCTACCCTCCTTACCCCCCATACACACACTGCCCCCATACACACACTACACACACAGCCCTACACACACTGCCCCACAAACACTGCCCCATACACACACTACACACACTGCCCCACAAACACTGCCCCATACACACACTACACACACTGCCCCACAAACACTGCCCCCATGCACACACTACACACACTGCCCCACAAACACTGCCCCCATGCACACACTACACACACTGCCCCACAAACACTGCCCCCATGCACACACTACACACACTGCCCCACAAACACTGCCCCCATGCACACACTACACACACTGCCCCACAAACACTGCCCCCATGCACACACTACACACACTGCCCCACAAACACTGCCCCCATGCACACACTACACACACTGCCCCACAAACACTGCCCCCATGCACACACTACACACACTGCCCCACAAACACTGCCCCCATGCACCCACTACACACACTGCCCCACAAACACTGCCCCCATGCACACACTACACACACTGCCCCACAAACACTGCCCCCATGCACACACTACACACACTGCCCCACAAACACTGCCCCACACACACTACACACATTGCCCCATAAACACACTACACACACTGCCCCACAAACACTGCCCCATACACACACTACACACACTGCCCCACAAACACTGCCCCCATGCACACACTACACACACTGCCCCACAAACACTGCCCCCATGCACACACTACACACACTGCCCCACAAACACTGCCCCACACACACTACACACATTGCCCCATAAACACACTACACACACTGCCCCACAAACACTGCCCCATACACACACTACACACACTGCCCCACAAACACTGCCCCCCCATACACACTGCAACTCTCACACACACTGCCACCCTCACATACACACTGCACCGCTCACACACACACATACACACAATTTTGAGTCTATGTCTTTATGTGACTGTGTTTGTGATTTTCTGACTATGTATGTGTCTGCGTGTTTTTTTTAATATATGTGACTGTTTTTTTTTTTTTTTGTCTTATTAAATCAAAACAAGCGGGCCACGGAAAAATTATCAAACGTTTACCGGTCCGCGGCGATAAAAAGGTTGGGGAGCACTGCCCTAGATGACAGCAATGCCCTGTTGATTTTTTTGTAGTTTGTGTAGTATTTGGTGTAGAAAATGACGTTGGTCAGCGTTTGGTCCATATACATTGTTATTCAAAGTTCCCACATTATAGTGTGTATATACTATCTGTGTCTATATGTTGAACATGTAGGTTGAAAGCTAAACTTTTGCTGATTAAAATGGTCCCTTAAGTTTTATTGGATGATGCTGCATGAAATTGATATAGGTAGTCATTTTGCAAGAGAGAAGAGTGAGCATTGGTTTTAATCTGTGTCTCCTGGAGGCACACTGCATCTATCATAGAGATCTAATTTATTTGCTCAACAGGTGCCTTAGGATGAGGACATTAAGTTGTATGTGTAAAATGTGTAAAATGTCATGGGGGTTTGTAGACTGTTGGCTTGAATAAGTTCTGTTTAAGTTTAATTAAATTAAGGAGCACTGCCTTTCCCAGCTCTAGCAAACTTTCTCTCTCTTATTTCCACATCGTTGGTAGCCATGATGTGGTATTCACATTTAACAAATTTTGGTTCAGCTCAATTTCCCAGTGTTTTTTATCCATCATCCGGTATAATTTTGTTGAACCAGCAACAAGACTGGATATCTCCAGTGGTAAGATAGATGGTTGTGTCGCAGTTGTTCTGTGACCGTAGAGAGGGCTTTGCAACATTTCAGTGTGAATGCAGAGATGTCTGCAAATAACAAAGCAGCTTGGTAAGTTGATGGAAGGTATTTTGTGTTTCTGTTTGCTTTTATAATCTTCTCTTAAACGTGATAATAATTTATTCAAACTAAGATATCTCTCAGGATCTCTGCTGATAGAAAACTTGATTTTGGTACTCTTTGGATATGGTCCAACATCAGCATTTCTTGAGGAAGGTCCATTGCTATGGCCCTGAAGAGACCAATTACATGTGCTAGAAGAACTCTCTGACTCACCGACTCAGCAAAACCCCCTCTATATATTGGTTTATTTACTTACATACTTTATCTTTTAGCATTCTTGGTGCTGGTTTTATATTTCTTCAAAGTCTGTAGACATTTTCTGTTTAAGAGTGTTACTTAATCAAGAATCAAAGGGACCACCCAGGTCAGATTAAGTCATTTTTATTTTATGTTCTTCGAAGTCAACTAATTGTTGGCTGTTAGTAAAAAAAAAGTGCAAGCACGTTACTTGCAACAACCCAGTGTTTTTTTTAAATTACTTCTCTTAGTCATGACTCTTCATAATAAGAAATTGAATCTAATTATAAGCTTTTGTAGTCAGAGCAATAAATATATACATAAGTGCTTAATATAATCTTACTTATTAGTTAAAGCCAAATTACTAACCCAAATAAATATTTTCCCTTATAATATCGAGAACAAATATATCTAGGTGAAATGTGTTTCATTGAAACGTTATGCCTTATTCCATAGAAGCCTAAAATGAAAGTGATAACTTCTATTTTCACTCTTAGACTACTGATGTATTAAATATTATTATATTTTCTTCCTGTATTTTAGAAGCTTTTTTTTATCAACCTTAATGTAATAAACGAGCACATGCTTCTACTAGCAAGTACCTTCATTTTATCCTTCTTCAGTTCTTTGACATGAATACTTCTATATATCACAGTGGAGGGAATAGAATGAAATTAACTTGTTCTCAGATTTAAGCAATATCTGGTTTATGTGATTAAGGACCTTCACACAATGCAGAGGTCAGTTTCAATGTTTCAGTTAAAGGGAATTTCTGGAAAACTTTATATGATGACTTGCACGCTGCATTAGATATAGTATATAGTTTTAGTAACTTTTTAAATATTAGAAAGTTAGCACATGCTTTTTCAAATGTTTTTTTATCATTATTAAAATTATTCAATAACAATAATGAAAATAACATGCTTTTAATACATGCTTGGTACTAAAATAAATTAGTTACAGTTGTTTAATAATGATATTCCATTATAGCTATAAAATATTTCATTACTCTATATAAATCCCAATAACAGGAATTCAAGACAAGTGAGCAGACAAATAAATATATATATAAATTATCAAAATATTCAAAGAACACCAGTAATGTTATCGCTCATTTAGTTGTTAAATTTTTTTTTCCAAATATTCAAAGCTCATCAAAGTATTACAAAGTGTTCACGCCATTGAGGTAATCTGCATTGAGCACTGACCAATGTGGGATTGAATTCATGGCTATTTGCTATTCACCACTCCATGAGTTTGTAACTTACTACTGTTTTTTTCTGAAATAAGCACAGACTATCTACAATAGATTTTGAAGTTTGGATTATACCACTACTGCAAGACCCTCATTATGCATTAGGTGTCAGATGCCTACATGATGAGTCTACCTTCAGCCCCATGTTGCTGTGTTAATGTGCCCCTTAAAGGGACACTATAGGCACCCAAACCAATTCATCTCATTGAAGTGGTCTTGGTGAAGTGCACCTGCCCCCTTAACCCTGCAAGTAAAAACATTGCAGCTTCTGAGATACTGCAATGTTTACTTTGCAGGGTTAAGACAAACTCTAGTGGATGTCTTTCCGATTCTTCCTGGATCCTCAAAATTTGCATGAGGATGTCCAACCTCTTAAAAATGTCCATAGGAAACAATTGATTCAATGCTTTCTGTTACGATTGCCTCTGGTCTAGCAGGAGGTTGGATCGCTTGGATGTCCTGGTTCCCGAAGTCAGAGAGGCGAACAACGCTCCAGTCTGTTGAAACCTGCAAGTGTAGAATCTCCCACTAGCTATAGCAAAGCTAGGATTCCCGGATCCCTACAACACGAGTCGAGGCTACGAGTTGAGGGTAAAATGAACTGACTTTACTGGCACATAAGCATGGCAATTTATGCAAGTCCCCAGGTCCTACGACAGCCCCCTGTGGACCTGGTTGGAGACAGGTACAGTACAACAAGTTAACCAATCAGAAGACGTTGTATCATTTGAACTTGCTACCGCCCAGCTTGGAGATAATGAGTCCAACGGTTACAGTAATACAATTATCTCCAAGCGCCCAAAACCCACGTTTATTTCACATACAGAAAACAGATTAAAAATACATAACTCCAACAGTTTAATAACTATTTCGGTACTTTCACCACTCATTTTATAGCTCCAGTCCGTGTGCACTAGTTCACCGAATAGCGACTCAAACTCACAAACCCGCTGCTGTATTTCGTTGAGGGAAAGTCTGTTCATGTATTTGGGTCACAAGCTGAAAATGGCGGCCATGTTTTTAAGTGCAACAATTGGCAGCGAGACCTCGGTGTCAACTCGTGGAACTAATAACGGCCAGAGTTGTGCCCGAATCCCCGCTCTCTGGCTGGATGTCGTCGCTGTTCGAGATACGAATTTAGCCCGCCGTGAAGGGGCACTTAACCTGCGGTTAACCGCAACATTCCACATTCTAATTGAGGCCACACGCCAGATTGAAGGTGGTCCCCGTTCGTGCCTCTTTCGGTAGATTAACAATCGGCAGATAAGGCACGAACGGATATATACTGGGGCCGTCAATTAGCCTGCGGTTAACCGCAAACCGCAACTCCCTGGGTGATCAATTGGTGGCACACGCTCTCAGCCGGTTGGTCGACCATTTGGTAGTTTGAGAGGTGACCGGGGTTAAGTGGGGGCACACGCCAGGAGCCGGGTGGTCGGTTGTTCGTTTGACGAACTGGGGTATATATAGTCCATTCGGGAGAGGGTGCAGCATTCAAGTACCGAAGTCATACTATACAAAATAGTCAATATAATCCTGGTTGGTAACAGTTTTGTAACACTTTCCTATAGGCATGATAGTGCTGGAGAATAAACCATTACAGCACCAAGGGATGTTGGCACTGGAAACAGGCAGGTGGAAAAGGGTTTTTTAATCCATTATGCACTAGGGGAGGCAAGGATCTTTTGTAACAGTTTTGCACTCCTAATACTACAATGTTACTTTGACAACAAAAGGCATTAGTTATATTAAATACAAAAAAATACAATTAAGAAATAAATGCTGATTTTACAACCAGCAAATTGAACAAAGCCACAGTAAGGGGACTAGACCTACAGACAAGTGTTGAAAAAGACCCTATAGAACACTGTTTCCCAAACCAGTCCTCAAGACCCACAAACAATCAAGGTTTTGTCAGTATCTCCATTGGAAAATAACAGTGAAATGCATAAATCCTGGATTGTTTGTTTGGTAGTACTGCTTTAGAGTATCAGGAGATTGTGATTAGAGAGAGATAAAATAATAATAGTAATGCATACAACAGTGGCAGATCAATAGTAACTATGTATTTAAATAGAAACAGAAGCCATACAAATATTAAAGTTCCACTTAAAGTAATATATGCATATTACTTTTAGTGGAACTTTAATATTTGAACACTCAACTGTAAGAAGTCCACAATAGTAAAAATCCCACAGCAATCATAAAAGTCCACTATTAAGATATTAAAAAATTATATGTGAGTGACTAAGAGCTTGGAGAATGCATGGACACAGAGGATAATTTAAAGTAGAAGAACCCCCATTTAGTCATGTGTATCAGGGTGCTGGGAACCTCTAGTCCTATTATTAATAGGGTCACAGAGATTTGGTTTTACCTGGCCCCAGTTGTGAACCGTTTGTAAAGCGGTCTCTAGTGCAAGAAATGTTTTTGGGAATATGTATTGAATGTTATTGTTTCTTTAACTGATCTAAACTGAACAAAATTATAAACGCAACACTTTTGTTTTTGCCCCCATTTTTCATGAGCTGAACTCAAAGATCTTAGACTTTTTGTATGTATATTCTCTCAAATATTGTTCACAAATCTGTCTAAATCTTTGTTAGTGAGCACTTCTCCTTTGCCGAGATAATCCATCCACCTCACAGGTGTGGCATATCAAGATGCTGATTAGACAGCATGTTTCAGGATGCTATTCTGACAATCAAGATATTTTGTTTTATTTACTTCAATACCTGTTTTTCACCACTAGTATCCTCCCTAACCACTAGTCAATCCTCTCTCTCTCTCTCACCTGCCTCATATGATCTTCCAAGTCTGCCATAAAAAATGCCACACCCAACTAAAGGGGTTGCCTTTACATTGAGAGAAGTTGTGTTCTGCACCTGGCTCTTTCTGATACTTGTTTATGGTTTGATACTGACAAACATCCTGCTTTAATTCAAATGGGACTTTGTTTTCTATTATTCCTTATTTGCTAACCTGCCTGTAAAACCCTGATCCACATATCTGGTAACTTCTGTACAATTCCTCCAAACTAAAGAGACTGTCCACCTTAACTTAGAACCAACCCGAATTCCATTATCCTTTATTATGCTGTTTATTATTGTCTGATAATATGTTTACTTGTTACCTATTATTTCACTGATGGGTTTCACTTTCTCCTTTAAACCTACTTTGAGGCATATTGCCTAAACTTCTATTTTTTTTTCTTCTACTACTCCTTCATACTTACCTGTAATTCTGTTTCTAGGTTCTGCTTTCTCCTTTAATCTTTATTATTCATTTTCTCTTTTAATCCTGTTATTCTTTTTGTTACCTTTGTCTAGACCATGCTGCCCACAACTATTTCTTTTTTTGTCTGTATTGTTAAAAATCAGGTTCTGATTCATAAAAAATAGACTTTCATGTTTATTTGATCTAATTTTGGCCCATACTAAAACTCCACCTCCAACACGGCCACTTAATCCACCACATTGACATCAACAAACCGCTCACCCACACCCACAAGTTTCCATTCACGCTGTCTATCTGCCCTGTACAGTGAAAACCGGGATTCATCTCCAATGTGCCAGACGCCATTGAATGCAAGCATTTTCCAACTCAAGTCGGTTACGATGATGAACTGCAGTCAGGTCGAGACCCAGTTGAGGACGACGAGCATGAAAATCAGCTTCCCTGAGATGGTTTCTGACAGTTTGTGCAGATATTCTTTGGTTATGCAAGCCAATTGTTGCAGCAGCTGTCCGGTTAGCTGATCTCAGAAGATCTCAGAAGATCTTGGAGGCGGAGATGCTGGATGTGGAGGACCTGGGCTGATGTTGTTACACATGGTCTGCACTTGTGAAGCCGGTTGGATGTACTGCCAAATTCTCTGAAATGCCTTTGGAGATGGCATATGGTAGAGAAATAAACATTCAATTCACGGGCAAAAGTTCTGGTGGACATTCCTACAGCCATCATGCCAATTGCACTCTCCCTCAAAACTTGCAACATTTGTGGCATTGTGCTGTGTGATTGTAATGGATTACCTGGCACCCCGACTGGGTACCTCCTGTGATGGATGCTCCTAGTGCTTCCCGAGGGCTCCAAGCACTCCACTTGACACCATAAGATCTGCAGACCCCACAAACTGCCGCAGCTTGGTTGAGGTCTCACCGTCTCCTAACTATCCTGGACCTACGACAAGGCTCCAGGCTCCGGTGGGTGAACCTCTCTTCCTTCAGAGAGCGAAGCAGGAACAAGCTCTTAAAAGAGCTTAGTGATTATAGACAGGGGAGTATACAGCGTATAGTAATCCCCAGTGTAGATGCAGCCTTTCCCCCACACATGAGACGAGGCTCTATGTTGAGGGTAAAACAAGAACTCAGCAGTCTGAGGGTTTATTGTCTCTTTTATACAGGGTTTCCCACAAGGTTACCACCCACATGGACCTTGTGGAACACAGGATACAAAGTTACAAAGCCAATCAGGACAGACTTGTACAGTTAGACACTCCCAGATAATGTACACAAACCCTCCCCTCTGCCTGTGATACAATTAACAAACACAATGGACTAACTCAATTACCCACAGGCAGAAAACACACATTTTTCCTAAAACACAGAAACCGAGGCGGCTCTCTAATTAGGCGGTTTATGCGGCCGCCTAAGGCCTCGCGCTGGCTGGGGTCTCGCGGCCGCCTAAACCACCTGTGGGCAGACTGTTTCAGGTCCTCGGTCAGTGACCGACGACCTGACACCAGGAAGGGGCCCGGCGGCTTGCCCGATATGCCGCCGGGTGCGAGGCCCTTCCTGGCTGCCCGGCCACCCACTGCAGACACCGGTCTGCAGCTCCGCAATGAGCAGAGCTGCAGACCATGTGTCTAACGAAAACCGGCCAATCAGAGCGTTGCCACGGGTTACCATGGCAACGCTCTGACATCTCGCAAGATTACATGGTCTGCAGCTCTGCGGAGCTGCAGACCGGAAGCAATGGTCACCGGACCACCAGGGAGCCCACTGGACCACCAGGGAGTAAAGGTAGGCTCTCTCACCCCCCTCAGCCTCACTACCCCCCACACCACCCTCAGCCTCACTACCCTCCTCACCACCCCCAACCTCACTACCCCCACACCACCCTCAACCTCACTACCCCCACACTACCCTCAGCATCACCACCCCCAACTACCCTCAGCCTCACCCCCCGCAACCCTCAGCCTCACTACCCCCACACCACCCTCAGCATCACTGCCCCAACCACCCTCAGTCTCACTACCCCCACACCACCCTCAGCCTCACCCCCACCACCCTCAGCCTAACTATCCCCCACACCACCCTCAGCATCACCACCCCCAACCACCCTCAGCCTCACTACCCCCCACACCACCCTCACCACCCCAACCACCCTCAGCATCACCACCCCAACCACATTCAACCTCACTACCCCCCACCACCCTCAGCCTCACTATCCACCACACCACCCTCAGCCTCAGCCCCCCACCACCCTCAGCCTCACTACACCCACACCACCCTCAGCATCACCACCCCAACCACATTCAACCTCACTACCCCCACCACCCTCAGCCTCACCACCCCAACCACCCTCAGCCTCACCACCCCCACACCACCCTCAGCCTCACTACCCCCCACACCACCCTCAGCCACACCCCACACCACCCTCAGCCACACCCACACCACCCTCAGCATCACCACCCCAACCACCCTCAGCCTCACTACCCCCAGACCACCCTCAGCCTCACCCACCACACCACCCTCAGCCTTACCCCCACCACCCTTAGCCCCACCACCCTCAGCCTCACCAACCCCACCACCCTCAGCATCACCCCCACCACCCTCAGCCTCACCACCACCCTCAGCCTCAGCCTCACTACCCCCCACACCACCCTCAGCCTCACCACCCCAACCACCCTCAGCATCACTACCCCCACACCACCCTCAGCCTCACTACCCCCACACCACCCTCAGCATCACCACCCCCAACCACCCTCAGCCTCACTATCCACCACACCACCCTCAGCCTCAGCCCCCCACCACCCTCAGCCACACTACCCCCACACCACCCTCAGCATCACCACCCCAACCACATTCAACCTCACTACCCCCACCACCCTCAGCCTCACTACACCCACATCACCCTCAGCCTCACCACCCCCCCACCACCCTCAGCCTCACCACCCCCACCACCCTCAGCATCACCCCCCACCACCCTCAGCCTCACCACCGCCCTCAGCCTCACCCCCCACCACCCTCAGCATCAACCCCCACCCCCCACCACCCTCAGCCTCACCATCCACCACCACCCTCAGCATCACCCTCACCATCCTCAGCATCAACCCCCACCACCCTCAGCCTCACCATCCCCCACCACCCTCAGCATCAACCCCCCTCACCATCAACCCCCCCTCACATCACCCACCTCCTTCTCACATTACCCCACTCCTTCTCACATTACCCCCTACTTCTGACATTACCCCTCCTTCACTCTCACATTACCATCACACCTCTCACATCACCCCCCACACCATCACCTCCTTGTCACCATCACCCCCTCTCACCATCACCCGCCTCTCCTTCTCACCATCACCCCCCCCATACACACAACACACTTCAAGCAGCTACCCCATACACATTGTAGCGTTACTTACCCTTTCCAGGGGCCGGCCGGGGTCCTCTGTTTGAGCCCCACGCAGTCCTGCTGCTGCACGAGCCGCGCGCGGCTCATCCGAAGGCAGGAACAAGAAGGCGGGCAGTGACCGCGAGAAGCGTTCACGTGTCCCACCTGACTCTAAGAGCGCACCACGGGTCTCGGGCGCGCTCTTAAAGGGACAATGGGAGCCTAAATTGGAAAAGGCCTCCCATTGGTCCCTGTCATGCCACACTCCCCATACACTTACCTTTTGGGTGTTTAGTTATTTATACTCACCTTTTTCCCTTGGTTCCTTGCCCTATCGTGGTTTCTGCTTCAGTTCCCTTTAGCGCTTGTTGTATTCAGTTGTGTTCCTTCGTACTTGACCTTGGCTTTGTTTTCTGACTACGTTATCTCTTTATCCTTATCTGTTCTGTTTGCCGGCTTGCTGTTTACTGTGTACCAGACCCTGGCTAGTCCTAGTTTATGCTGTCTCTTTGTGCCCTTGACCTCGGATCGTTCCTGACTCTGTACTTCTCCTATAAACGTCAAGTCCGGCCACTCTAAGGTCCGGTAGACGTATCTCCCCTCTGTGTTGTCTTCTGTTTAGCTGAATCCTGCGTGTTGGGGTATATTCTCATTACACACATAGGGTCTCAGAAAAAAACGCAAACATATATAAAGTTGTCTGGAATGCCTATTGCAACACACAGGGATGAGGGAGTCTGACTTTCGGTAAATTGCTCAGAACTGGATAAAAACAGTTCACCAAAAACCTGTCTGGAAATAGAAAAAAACTGACAACCTAAAATGGTATAAGTGTTCCAGGAGCTAATCCACCTAAAATGGCTGTTGATATATCACCAATAGGGTTGTGATAAAAATGATATTTGTTAGAAATAAATCAAAACACAATTGAGCATTTCAGGAAAAAAAGTGCAGCAGTAGTGTGTGGTGTGTACACCTTTAAATCTGCTATAGGCAGGATAATTGGAGTATACACCAAATACTATACTTCATAGGTAAAGTTGTAGATTATACTAGCTTTAGTGTAACTATAATCTTAATTTTATTAATGACAGGAGGCTTCATATTTGCTTAAGTCTCTCTTTACTAGAACTCCACAGCAGCACATTAACATAGAGAGATAAACACCAAAGACAAAAACATAAGGTATCTATATAAGGCTCCTCCTAAGCCACCATTTCCTCTTTCACGCTGCGACAACGTAACGTACACAACAATGACAATAACTAAATAAAGAAAAATTCACAACATAACGATGAATGTCATCTGGAAAAACTTTGGATAATGGATGAACTTGATCTTTATCCCGCCAAACGGCGATCCTATGAACTGAAGTCGAACCATTAAACTGAAACGAAATAAACAGAATCGAAAACACTGATTAGTGAACGAAATGTACTGATAAAACATAAATCCCACGATCCAGTACTGATAGAATAAAGACACGAAATCCATACTAATGACCGTCAATACAGTATAACATGCACTTCCCACAACATCACCCCAGACTAACCAACCTAGCCCAGATAATCAGACAAATCAACAGAAATACAATCAATGCAATCCATCCAAAACAAGGGGGGGAAGAAATAAAATTGGGTGGGAAATATTCGCCTCCTGTCATTAATAAAATTAAGATTATAGTTACACTAAAGCTAGTATAATCTACAATTTTATAGCATGACAGGAGGCTTCATATTTGCTGTTTTAACGCTCCGACAGCAAAGCAAAAGAAGCAAGTTCCGACGGTCTAAAGTAAAATAGGCGAAAAAACTCTACACGGGACCCGTCCGCCGAACGCAAAATGTCCTGAAGGGAAGCGCTCGCCAAAAAAGCTCCGGAAGCTGCGGCGCCCCTAACCAAAAACGCTCCGAAGGTCGCATCCACGCCCGCCAGAGCCAAAAGACATCTTATCCATTGCGCCAGTGCCTTCGCTACACGAAGCTTAGGCGAGTCCTAGAAGTAAAGGGCATGATACAACCGTCGATTCCGACTTGGTACGTCTAAGCACCTTGACGGAGATCCCCTCTGGAGAAAAACGAGAAAGCGCCGACATCGAAGGCCCGGACATCCGAAACACGTCTGAACGAGACCAGACACAACAAGAGGGCAAATTTAGCTGAAAGCTGGCGAAGAGAAAGGTCCTGGTTATCAGGCCAATTCCGAAAGAACGCCAAAACCAAACGCACGTCCCAGAGGGAAGAATACTTGGGCGCCGGAGGGCGCACCAGTCTCATTCCACGCAGGAGCCTGCAGACTAGCGGATCCTGGCCGATGGGGAAAAACTCGAAGCGGGACATGTGCCGTCGAGATAGCTGATCTAACCACGATAACCGAGCGATATGACCGACCCAGGTCAAAGAGATGAGACAAGAAATTCAGCACGCTAGATACAGGACCCGTAAAGGGATCGGTATCTCTTTCCAAGCACCAGCGACACCAGGAGCTCCATGTTGAGAGATAACACCTCCTCATCCCAGAGGCACAGGAATCCCAGAGAAGGCCACTAGCCGACTGCGATAACGCCTCGACATTCCAGGCACCCCTGAAAGAGTCCAGGGTCATCCAGAATATCGCCTTGCTGTTCCAGGCGGATATATGCAGGAGGCACCAGCTCAATCCGGCCTGCACGTCCGAGGCCAGGGAGATCATCTGGTCCTAAGAGGGTCTCTTGCGTAGAGAGTGCGCCTTCAGCCGCTGCATGGCCCTGTAATGTAGTGGGCCCGGGTATAACGCCTGTATCGAGGCCAAGAGGAGACCCACCACGCGAGCCAACCTCCGGAGGGGAGTCCGGTCTTGTCGAAAACATGTCTGATCTCCTTCCAAATGGCCGTTATCTTCGCCACAGGCAGGCGGAGAATGCCGTCTTGCGCAACGACTACGAAACCCAAGAATTCCCCCGTCTGCGCAGGCTCCAAGGCCGATTTCTTCAGAATGACCACGAACCCCAGGCATTCCAACGAGGAAAACGCAGAGCGCGTCCGAAATCTGAGCCCGGCGGGGTCCTCGCAAAGATAAGCAAGTCGTCCAGATAGATGATGCAGCGTACGGCCTCTGATCTGAATTGGGTGACCACCGGTTTCAGGAGCTTGGTGAAGCACCAAGGGGCCGAGCTGAGGCCGAAGGGGAGGCATGGGAATTGGTACGGAGAGTCTTTCCATACGAATCAGAGGGGACTGCGACAGGCCCCGTCCACCGGGACGGAGAGGTAAGCGTCTTCTAGGTCCAGTCTCGTGACCCAGTCTACTGGCCAGAGAAGGCATCTAAGAAGGTGAATGCCCTCCATATCGAAGTGGTTGTATACCACGAAGGCGTTCATTTCTCCTAAATTGATCACTGGACGGAATTCTACATACTTCTCCCTTACCAGGAGAAAATCGAGCTGACGAAACCCCCAAATCCGGGGCCTGTAGGACCGCGCCTTTGGCTAGCGGAGCTCGAACTTCCACCTCCAACAAGGGCTGTTGGCCTCTTGTGATGACGGGGATCCTCGGGCATCCAACCTGTGTAGGGGAAGAGTGGAAGTCTGTGACCTAACTCCGCACTGTCCCAAGGACCCATACGTCTGAAGGTAACCGTGGGCGGAAGACCTTCCCGATCGAAGACTTCGCTTTGTCCCGGGAGGTAAACAGAATAACCTGTTTCTGCAGTTCCTCAACGAAAGGCTCCCTGAACAGCAGACCTTTAGCCAGGGGACCCACATCTTCGGCTCCCAAATCCGACAGCTTGTTGTCCATATGGAAGAGTGCCGTCTTCCTGGGTTTCGTGCAAAGGGCTACAGTGGCACTGCCCAGCAGGCAAATGGAACGAAGTGCCCAGTCCCTCATGGTGGCTGGGTCCAGAGCCCTACCTTCTATGAAGGCCTCGTCTGTTAGGGCCAACATCCGGGCTAACCGCCACCCTGTCCGGCAGTACCGGTCTGGGGCATTCCGCCCGCAGCTTCTTGCAGGCCTCACTTCCAAGGGGTCTACGGACCCAGTAGCGCACGAATTGTGCCAAGTGGTCGGGCAGTGACTAGTCCGAGGACCTGGGGCGTCGGATAGATTGAGGCTCTAACAGATGTTCTCCAGTAGTGCCCAAAAGGGTATCGTCCCCCAACATTGTCGTGGGGGCCCTAGTCGGTGGCGCGTCTTCCTCTTCCCAGCGTCCACCGGGACCCTCGCCAAGGTCCTCAACCCAAACATTTTCTCCATCTGAGGGAGGCTGGTCTGCCCGCCACACATCCAGCGCGGCCAAGGTGGGGGGGTAAGGAGGCCTCCTCCCCTGCGCCCGATAGGCGGTGGCGCCTGGCCGGCGAGGTTGTCAACCTCAAACCACGTCACTTCGCCGGAGTCTTGCCCGTCCGGGAGCGTGGTTCAGGGTCTTCGCCCTTTCAATAGCGCGTTCGCGCACTTGCCTGCTCTCGCACCTGAGAGTCTGACTCATCCGAGTCTTCTGCCAAATGAGGGGTTCCACACACACCCCTGTCCGTATGTGGTTGAGGGAGGGCCCTAGCCAGGGCTTTTTCAACAGATGCGGTCACAGCCGCCTTAAGTAAAGCCTGCAAATTCTGCTCCTGTGCAGAGGCGTCCATAAAGTCTGAGTCTATGATACTTGATACCTACGAAGCTAGAAAACAGGTATCATTAGCAGGCAAAAGGGGCAGCACCCCTAGTGTTGGCAGAGGCAAGTAATAATGCATGCAGGCTCAACAAACCGTATCCAGGGTATGGAGCCACCAGTCCAATAGCATGCATAGTATGGCACAGACAAAGCAGGCCAATCATGGGGCACAGACAAAGCAGGCCAATCAAGGGGCACAGACAAAGCAGGCCAATCAAGGGGCACAGACAAAGCAGGACAATTATAAAGGCACAGACAAGGCAGGCCAGTATAAGGGTACGGGCGGTACCGACCCAGAGGTATAATGAAGGCGGAAACCTAGATCCTTTTAGACATGTAGTAGAATCTTGACTATTAGGATGCACGGTAGAGACGAAGCTGGGTCCTTATAGGCAAGGTTCTTCAAGATAGCGAAACACTTTAGTTTTGATATGGTTGTGCCTAATCCATTAGGCCATAAAATACGAGAGCCATGCTCAGCCACCCAGATGGGGCCTGAACCCACAATCCCTGGCTTTGGACGCCAGTGCGACCTCCATCAGGCAACTGAGGCTTGATTAGAGCAGTCCTAGTTCAATAAGTGGGTAAGGACACCAGGCAGGGACACCTGCAGGAGGCACGCAGTGCCATGTGGAAGTCAGGAAAACCAGTAAACCGTAAAACCATGTCCATAGAAAAAAATGCAGGGCAAGCACACATGCAAAGAATCGAAAACTAAGGTCTATTGCTTAGTTACTTGGGGAGGTGAGGGGGATTGAATCTGCGACCCTCATATATTGGGCATAATTTATGATGCAAGGGCTCACAGAGCTGCCTCACATGGACAGAAAAGAAAGCTGTCACCAAAAAATACGCACCCCCAAACAGCCCAGAAGATGGGGAAACACACCGGACCAGCTAGTCACTGTACCTTTAATAAGGCAGTAACGCGCGCGGCTAACACAGTGGAGAGCCGCGCACCCACTGCCCGACCACGCGGTCGCGGGGAAGGTGACCGGGAGCGGAGGCTCCCGCGGCAAATGAGTAGATCCCTGCTCCGTCCCCACTCTGATAACAGTGTTAGCGAGTGAGCGGGGACGCGGGCAGGGTAAAGAACAAAACGGGGATTCCCGCTCGGCGGACGGGAATCAAAGGCAACACACGAGGGACCGCAGGAGTCTTTCTCCGCGGTCCCGGCGGTCGGCACGGGGAGCGGTCGGAAGACCGCTTCTCGGCGACCACCACGGCCAATAAGCCAGAGGAAACAGAACAAACAATAAAGCCAACAGGGTAAAACAAAACTCCCAAGGAGAAAACAGGCACAAAGAAATAAACACATGGCAAACTGTCAGTAATCTGTATAACTAAACACATGGCAAACTGTCAGTAATCTGTATAACTAAACACATGGCAAACTGTCAGTAATCTGTATAACTAAACACATGGCAAACTGTCAGTAATCTGTATAACTAAACATATGGCAAACTGTCAGTAATCTGTATAACTAAACACATGGCAAACTGTCAGTAATCTGTATAACTAAACACATGGCAAACTGTCAGTAATCTGTATAACTAAACACATGGCAAACTGTCAGTAATCTGTATAACTAAACACATGGCAAACTGTCAGTAATCTGTATAACTAAACACATGGCAAACTGTCAGTAATCTGTATTACTAAACACATGGCAAACTGTCAGTAATCTGTATAACTAAACACATGGCAAACTGTCAGTAATCTGTATAACTAAACACATGGCAAACTGTCAGTAATCTGTATAACTAAACACATGGCAAACTGTCAGTAATCTGTATAACTAAACACATGGCAAACTGTCAGTAATCTGTATAACTAAACACATGGCAAACTGTCAGTAATCTGTATAACTAAACACATGGCAAACTGTCAGTAATCTGTATAACTAAACACATGGCAAACTGTCAGTAATCTGTATTACTAAACACATGGCAAACTGTCAGTAATCTGTATAACTAAACACATGGCAAACTGTCAGTAATCTGTATAACTAAACACATGGCAAACTACCAGTAATCTGTATAACTAAACACATGGCAAACTGTCAGTAATCTGTATAAATAAACACATGAAAAAAACTACCAGTATTATAAAGGAAACATTCACCAAAGAAAAAAGAGCCAGAAAGGCACATAAATCTCACAACCAAGCATAGTTCATAACAATCATAAATAAATCAAACTAAATCCCAAAGCCACCCACAAGAAGCAGGAGGCAGAGGTACTCTGACCTGTACTGATGCAGAGCAGCAAAGAAAGAGGAAATGGTGGCTTAGGAGGAGCCTTATATAGATACCTTATGTTTTTGTCTTTGGTGTTTATCTCTCTATGTTAATGTGCTGCTGTGGAGTTCTAGTAAAGAGAGACTTAAGCAAATATGAAGCCTCCTGTCATGCTATAAAATTAGTAGACCATATATGATAGTGATATAGTAAACAGAACTATTCTCTATAATGTGATGGAATTAAGTCACCTGACTTAGTAACAAAATACAGCCTTATATGGTGTATACGTCTTCCAATCTGTTATAGACAGACAGAATGAAGTATACACCTCTCTAATATACTTCAGTGAAAAGATGTAAACCATATAAGATATATGAATACAGTATATAGAACCGCTTCCTATTTTGCAATAATGTCAGGTATCGCTTTAAAATTAGATAAGAAACCACTTGGTGTCTAAAATACTTGATGTAAAAAGATGATTTAAATGACAAGAAGTTTATTGATATAACAAATATGTATTAAAAAGTTAAAATATATGAAAAAAAACAAGCCAGGAACGATGTGCAAGAATGTTACCAGCAAAATAGTAGTCCTTGATTGAACTTTGCCACAGGGACCGGCTAGGATGGATATGGATACGGAGTGTTGTAGTTTTATTCTCTAGCGGTTGGCTGTCGTCTCAGACCTCACTCTGAGAAAGGAATGCAGTATGCCGATCGGTCCCCAATTCGTGGAAAGTCTTCTGGCACAAACAGTTTCCTACTGCTGGATATACAGACTGCATACGTATCCTGCTTGGTTAGTTTCAATCTGACGCGTTTCGTGGGTGTCAGCCCCACTTCTTCAGAGATAGAATCTATCTCTGAAGAAGTGGGGCTGATTCTATATCTGAAGAAGTGGGGCTGACACCCACGAAACGTGGCAGATTGAAACTAACCAAGCAGGATACGTATGCAGTCTGTAGATCCAGCAGTAGCAACACTGTTTGTGCCAGAAGACTTTCCACAAATTGGGGACCGAATGGCATACGGCGTTCATTTCTCAGAGTGAGGTCTGAGCCGCACGCCAACCTCACTGACAGCCGACCGCTAGAGAAAACAACTACAACACTCCGTATCCATATCCATCCTAGCCGGTCCCTGTGGCAAAGTTCAATCAAGGACTACTATTTTGCTGGTAACATTCTTGCACATCGTTCCTGGCTTGTTTTTTTCATATATTTTAACTTTTTAATACATATTTGTTATATCAATAAACTTCTTGTCATTTAAATCATCTTTTTACATCAAGTATTTTAGACATCAAGTGGTTTCTTATCTAATTTTAAAGCGATACCTGACATTATTGCAAAATAGGAAGCAGTTCTATATACTGTATTCCTATATCTTATATGGTTTACATCTTTTCACTGAAGTATATTAGAGAGGTGTATACTTCATTCTGTCTGTCTATAACAGATTGGAAGACGTATACACCATATAAGGCTGTATTTTGTTACTAAGTCAGGTGACTTAACTCCATCACATTATAGAGAATAGTTCTGTTTACTATATCGCTATCATATATGGTCTACTAACTTTACCTATGAAGTATAGTATTTGGTGTATACTCCCATTATCCTGCCAATAGCAGATTTAAAGGTGTACACACCACACACTACTGCTGCACTTTTTTTCCTGAAATGCTCAATTGTGTTTTGATTTATTTCTAACAAATACCAAAAACGCAAACAAGGATACTCTGTCAGACACACTCTCATGCACATACACAGGTAAACTGTGCATCAATGTGTAAATGTGACACTTTTTTGTTAGTAGGGCCTCATGTTTGAGTTTCGCCTAAGGCCTCATAAAGTCTAGAGCCGCCTCTGCACAGAAAACACCCCAAAAATTATACAACCTTGGATAGCCCTGATCTGGGTGAACAACATATCCAAAAATCACCCAGATCAGAGCAGGGGTTTAAAAGTTGTCTGGAAGTCTCTTTTGACCGACCGCAAGCATGGCTTTCATTTCCAAAATAGTTCCACAGATTTAGGCTGTGCGGCCAGTCTATCTTCTCCTCTATCCTGGAGATAATTGGCTTAAGTGGCTGTGGTAACTTAATTATCTCCATGTACAGGAAATATCTCTAAGTCAAAAACTGTTACAAAAACCACATAAAAATACATAACTCCTATAATACAATGTTTAACCTATATGTCCAACATATCCACAGATAGCTTGGATCTGAGCACTCAATATGTCCGAGAAGCGCTCAGATCTCACAAATACAGTTGGATCGCCATGGGGTTAAACAATAGCATGGGCTGATGAGAGATTGAGGAGGGACAAAGGAGCCAGTTTCAACTGGTCTGGCAGTGTCCCTGGGACAACGCCCTGCTGGAGAACAATAGGACAGGAAAATGGGGAAGGGGAAGAGGCACACTTTCCCATGGATTTAAAGGGGCAGAGAAAGTGTTTTAAAATCCAATAAGCCCAAATAGACTCTTTAGCATGTCTTTTTGCATGGCCCATAGTCTTGGGGCAAAAGGCTGGCCATTAGTCCTCTCCAAAACCAGTGGCAATGTTATTTTCACCACATATCTCCCCCTACCAGGGAAGACTAACAAGGTACCTGACCTCATGCCAGTTGGTAGATAGTCTGGCATCCCACCCACCACCAAATACTGGACCTGGTGAATTTGGTACCCTGTCTCTGTCCAGTGAGTCCACCAAGGTTGTGTTGGTAGCTGGTACTCCTTGTCTCTGTGTTGCTCTCTGGCTTGGAGTGGGGGTTACTTTGTGGGCAGAAATCAGTAGTACTCTGCCCTGGTGCCAGCGCTTCAGCTGGGTAAACCCGTGCGCAGTCCTGCCCTATAACAAAGGGACAGGTAGGGCAGAGGCCAGCAGTGCTCTGCCCGGATGCCAGCACTTCTCCTGGGGTTACCTGTTAGGAGTCAGGCTCTGGACAAGGGAATAGGGGAGGGCAGAGGCCGACTGCGCTCTGCCCAGATGCCAGCTCTTCCACTGGGATGAGGTCTGGGAATCCTACCACCAGGACCTGGTTGCGGATCTGCTGTGGAGAGGAGGGATCGCTTACCTCCTCCTCCTGGCATTCCTGCAGGGTTGGTTGGGGATCTGGACCGGTCGTCCAGCATCCCTGTAGTTCTGGTGCAGAGACCACGGTCCCATCTGCACCATCGGGGTTAGTGGTGCTGTCCACTTGTGGTTGGGGAGAGGGGCCAGCTGTCTCCTCTCCCTGCAAGGCACACTGCCGCTGGGGAGGGAGGACGATGCTCTTTTTGCAGGGCCCATAGTCTTTGGGTAAAAGGCTGACCATTAGTCCTCTCCAAAACCCAGTGGTGAGGTTATTTTTGCCACAGTGATAAAACTGCACATTTTAGAGTGGCCTTTTATTGTGGCCAGCCTACGGCACACCTGTGCAATAATCATGCTGTCCAATCAGCATCTTGATACGCCACACCTGTGAGGTGGATGGATTATCTTGGCAAAGGAGAAGTGCTCACTATCACAGATTTAGACAGATTTACAGCCGGAGCATTACACAACCCAAAGGGCATCACAAGGTACTCATAGTGCCCACTTCTGGTATTATATGCCATTTTTCACTCATGGTTTTCCTTAATTCTAGATTGTACGCACTCCTAAGGTAAATTTTAGTAAAGACTTTAGCACCCTGCAGTCTGTCAAACAATTCTGAAATGAGGAGAATGGGGTAGGCATTTTTAATGGTGATTTTGTTCAATGCCCTGTAGTCAATGTATGGACGTTGTATGTATGTAACTCTCTTGGTAATGTGTAACATACACCTCTCAGTACAATCCTTGCCCCATTCCAATATTAACCCATGAACCCAGTCAATATGAGGATTGGGCTTACTAAGCCAAGGAAAGCCTAATATGATAGGGCAAGAAGGAAATTGAATAACTTGGAATGTTATGTCTTCCTTATGTAAGGCACAAATGGAAATGTTAATGGGCAAGGTTTCGTGGGTAATTAAAGGTTGAGAGAGTGGTCTTCCATCAATAGCCTCAACGGCCAGAGGTGATAGTCTCTCCTTTATAGGTATAGCATTTTTTTTACAAAATGAACATCAATGAAATTTCCTGCCGCACCTGCATCCATCAGGGCCTTGCATGCAAAGTCCTTCTTGTTACATTTGATCCTAATATTGAGGAGGAACCTATTTTTGTTATTCCCAGAGGACGTATCCATCACACCTAAGACCTGTTCCCTTAAGGTTCTTAGGTGCGGAGGTTTTCCAGGATGTATGTGACAAGCACTCCTCATATATCCTCTTCTACCGCAGTATAGGTATTCTATATTGTCTTTCTGCCTCTGATAGTCTAGTGACAGCAAACTGCATGGGTTTGGGTTCGGACTGTACCAGGAGGTCAGGAACAATAGGTCTGGAGAAACGGGGTGCTAAAGGCATAGTCATAAGTCTGGTCTTGTTTCTGGTAGCTTCTCTGGTTCTCAATCTATTATCAATTTGCATGACAAATGTGATAAACTGGTTAGTTTCCTGGGTAGGTCTTTGGCGGCAATCTCATCCAAAATAGTCTCAGATAATCCTTTCTTAAATGCAGAGATTATTCTGGTGTTTATCCAGTCTACCTTGGAAGCCAAGATGCAAATTCTATGGCATAATCCGCGATAGACCAGTTCCCTTGTTTGATATGCATTAGGGCAGTGGAAGCATCATCCAACCTGCCTAATGGTTCAAACATTAATTTAAATTCCGCAAGGAATTCCTGGTAATTGTGTGCAATGCTCCTATTACTCTCCCATAATGGATAGGCCCAAGCTAAAGTTGGTTCATCAGGTAACCAATTTTAGCTCTGTCTGTGGGAGAAGATCCTGGTGAGGCCTCAAAATGATACTCAATTTGATTTAGGAATACCCGGCATTCTTGAATATTACCATCAAAATGTGGGGGAAGAAATAGGGAGATAGTAGGTGCGTTATGTACTATAGGTGGAGGTACAGTAGGCGGAAGTGGCACAGTCAGAGAAGCTGCATGTTGCACATGCGCTGTTCAAGTAAAAAGTGTACTGAAGGCCTGGGCAAATGGATCCATACGGTGATCATTCTCCTCTAGCTTTCTCTCGCAAGCAACTATGTGCTGACACAATTCTACTGGATGGCTGGACTTAATGTACCAAAGAATAGTCAGGATACTTGCCCAGGTCAGGGGACACCAAAAGAGACACAATGATAAGGGAAAGACAGAAGTCAGGGATACCAGAATACAGGGAAGTCAAACGAAGCCAAAGTCAAATAACATAAAATGAACGCTCAGGAACACACTCTCGGACAACCACTAGGAAAACCACGACAGGGCAATGTGGAAAAGTAATTTTGAGTTTAAATAACTGCTTTACAGTTATGATTGACTGAAAGTGAGCTTTGACCCCAAAACGTGCACGCGTGTCTCTCACGTGACGTCAGGCGCATGCCGATGTCATCATTAATGTGGATGGATATGGGGGTATAATTTGGCATGAATCCGCAGCGGCCGGAGGCCATCAACATGCTGCAAGAGTCAGTCATGCAGACGCACGGCCGCGGGGTGCAGATACTGCAAGGTGAGGAGGAATATGTTACACCTAACTACCTACCAGGGACATTGCGAACAGAGCACTTCAATGAGATGAAGGAGTCTTGGATGTCTTTAGTGTCCCTTTAAATTTACAGTCTCAGCATGCCAAATTGAGCAAAGGTTTTGTTTTAAAAATATAATTAAATATGTGAGGCTGTTGAATATCACAAACAAGTCAAACATTTTAGTTTTAAAAAACAAATCTACTACTTGTAATATTTGTCCTATAACTTCCTAAAAAGTTGCAATGGCAGAAATGTATGCTGGTATCCCTCTGCCCAGACATTTATTTTTGCTCTTCACCAAGGCCATTTTTAGGATAAGTAAATGCACATATTTCCATTCATACACACACATCATATAAATCCACTTTCATATTCACACACTTACATTCACATTCATATAAATGCACCGACTCATATGCACACACAGAAAGAAGGGTAATCAAGACATTGATGGGTCCTAAACTAATTTTAACAAGAGAGATTAAAATGCTAACTGCAATACTTACTGCTAAACTGCTTCCAGAGTTTCTCCTCAAGTTATGCTTTCTGGTGGTCACCTCCAAAGGGGCACATATAGCAGATAGGTGGGGAGCTCAGCCCAATGTAAAAATAAAAAAACTAATCTGGATTCCAAATCTCCACAAAAAAGGGGAATAATGCTTACATAGCTAATATTACTATTGCTAATATTGCTATCTTGTTTGCTAAGACAGGTGATTTTAAGTAGCCTTTTAAAATGACAAACTGTATGTTTCTTGTAAGTGTGGTGTTACCTAATCTGTATTTCTTATGCATACATATCCCCCTTTGTCCCACATTTAACCATCCACGTGTATCTGTGTGTGTCAAAGTGTGTATATCTGTGTTTGTATGTGCCAATGTGTATCAATCTGACACACAGATACAAACACACTGACACAGATACACACACCTTGACACACATTGTGTGTCTAGGTGTGTGTATATATGTGTCAAAGTGTATGTATCTGTGTTGTATGTGCCGGTGTGTGTGTGTGTGTCAAGGTCTGTATATCTGTGTTTGTATGTGTCAGTGTGTGTGTGTGTGTATATATATATATATATTGTGACCGAAAGCAAGGAATTGTGCTGGAAGGAACCTATATACCTCCCCAGATTTTGCAAGGTTCTTACTTTGTGTAATTAGCCCCAGGGAAATGTGTTATGTTATAATGAATGTTGCACTTTAAATATGTGCATATTTGGGCCCTGGGGTGGAGCACTTGGAGAGTAGGGAGGGCCAGTGCTCCACTCCACATTTTGGAAGTTGCTTGTAACCTACAGGTGAGAAGTCCAGTTCCAGAGTTTGAATCCTAATCTAACTCACCTGAAAAGTATTGTCAATTAGCAGTGCTATTAAGTACTCCCCTGCCAAGGAAGGAGGGAGATTGTGTTTGGTTTCTGTGAGTGGAAACAGAGAGCTGAAAACCCTGAAGCAGTAAGGTTGTTTATGTTTATGTTGGGAAATGGACAAGCCATCCAACCCAGTTAGCTGATTATTTTGTTTAGTTAGTGCTCAGAAGAGCAAGGCTTTTGTTTGATATATTTTTGTTACCTTTATACCTTACTGTGCATTTATTTTGGAACCTCAAGAAAAGAGCAAGTCAATTTACCTCATCCAGCGTGTGAAGTGTCTCTAAAGCCTGAAAAGACTGTGTGTAACACCCCAATCCCAGGACAAGGTACCAAGGGAAAGGAGTACTTTTGTCACATATGGTGGAGGATGCGGGCAGCACACGGCAAAGTCTGTAAGTAGGGAGAAAGAGACTGCTGAGAAAATGGAGGATGTCATGAAAGCTTTGCTCCAGTCAACTGCTGTACAGCAAGAGACAAACAGGAGGACTGCAGAGACTAATGCAATACAACAAGAGAGCATTTCAATACTGCAGCAGCTTGTACTGGCTCAAAAGGAAAATACAGATGCTTTATTCAAGCAAGTTGAAGCAACACAGGCAGCAGCTCATCAAGTGCTCAGAGAGGAGCAGCAGCATGCCACAAGTGTCATACAACAGGAGATCCAGAGTCTATTACAAAGGCTGGCCAGGGATCCCACAGAATCACCACAATGTGCAAAGGTGATCAGAGTGAGTCACTACTTGCAAAAGATGGTATCCACAGATGATGTAGAAGCCTACCTGATGGCATTTGAGCGAACCGCTGAGCGAGAAGGTTGGCTTGAAGTGGAATGGGCAAGTCTTATAGCACCATTTCTTACTGGTGAATCCCAGAAAGCATATTATGATCTGGAAGCAGCAGAAGCCAGTGACTACAAGAAGCTAAAAGCAGAAATACTGGCACGCCTGAGGGTGACAACAGCCGTCCGTGCCCAGAGATTTCATTCATGGACTTGCAGCCTGCATAAAGCGATTCGTTCACAGATGTTTGACTTGATACACCTTGCCAGAAAATGGTTGCAGCCAGAGATCAACTCACCCAGCCGCATTGTGGAGCAACTGGTGATGGAAAGATTCCTATTGGACTTCGTCGGTGGGTCAGCCAGAGCAATCCCCAAACAGCAGACCAATTGGTTGAATTGGTTGAACGGTATATAGCAGCGGGAGAACTGCTTCAACCTCCTGGCCAAGAGAGACCCAAGAATCCGAAAACCTACAACCCCAGCAAATCTGGTAAGACTGTTCCAGGGAAAAGGGGGTCTTTTGATGAGAGAACAGGGTCTTATTACCCAAGAGACATTGTTAAAAGAGAAAAAGACTTTGGGAGGTGGGAAGAGCCTACAAATGCCGAAACTTTGGACATATTGCAAAAGACTGTCCTGAAAATGTTGAACCAATGGAGTGTAATTTTGGTAATAATTGGGAAGGAATTGCACTTTATTCACAGGTTGTATGTTCTGTGGAAAAAAATGGTTATTTTTTTTTTTTTTTGTTCACAAAATAATTATTTTATTGGAATACATACTGAATGAAAGAATTCAAGTCAAAATAAAATAGCCAAGCTCTGAATATAACTAAACTGGCAATTTTTTTTTTTTTAAATTGGCTATTTTGGCCTACGTTTTGCAGTCTGTGTTTGAATTCAGTAAATGTAACTGTTTAGTGAATAACCCCACATGTATTTAATGGACGTGAAAGGGGCACAGGACATATCTTTGCCCAGCAGCCCAGGCTGCTGTCAGTCCACCCATGGACACTGTGTATCAGTGTGTGTCTGACATTGTGAATATATGTGTATGTGTGACCGTTGTGTGGCTTTGCATGTAGGAGCAAAGCTAATGACTTTGTAAGAGGCCCTAAGATTACTTGTGGCAGCCCTTATTATACTGAAATACAGACAGTACTTCACACTGGTGGGGAGCAGGCTGTGTGCATCGTGTGGTCCCCTGTACTATCCCTCATTTTAAAATAAAATTGTTAAATTAAAAGTTGATACAAGCTAAGGGCCTTCCGGGTGCGAAGAATCAACAGAAAAAAATGGTTATTTGAATAGTCACCCTGGGTGTACCGTGAATGTGGAGGGAAAAAATATACAGGCATTGCTAGATTCAGGGAGTATGGTTACCCTTCTAGACCAATCCTTATTACAGGATACTCATATTGTTAACTCTGGAAAAGTTGATATTGCTTGTGTGCACGGGGATATACATAACTACCCTACTGCTGATATAATTTTTAAAACCCAGTGTGGTACTGTAAACTGCAGAGTGGGGCTGGTACCAAAACTGGCACATGAGATGATTATTGGAAGGGATTTTCCCCATTTTCTAGACCTATGGGCGTGTTTTGAAAACCCATCAGGTGAACAGAATGATGAATTTCCTTTTGCAGATACTCTGGCAGATGAGAGAGATCATGATGATGAGCCTAACAGTATGCAGCACTCCCCTATAAAAACATTAGTTGGTGAAAACCCAGAACAAACTAATGCGGGACCTTCTAGAAGCTCTGAACCAGATATAGAGTTAGTTGATTTAGAGGTTAGGCCTGGTAACTTCAGAAGTGCACAGTGGTCTGACCCAACATTATTGGTAGCCAGGAATAATATTTCTATAAGGAATGGATCCCCTGTCAATCCAGGGAAATCTCTTTCTTACCCTTATTTTGAAGTGGATAATGATCTGTTGTACAGAGTTGAGAAAAAAGAGTCCGTTGTTACAAAGCAGCTGTTAGTACCACAAGCCTATTGGCGCACTGTGTTAAACCTTGCACATAGCCATGTTTTGTGGGGTCACCTAGGGGTTGACAAAACAAGAGAGCGTGTTTTGAGGAGATTTTACTGGCCTGGAGTAATCGCAGCTATCAAAAACTACTGTTCGTCATGCCCTGAATGTCAGGTCACTGCGCCCTTTACGGCTTACCAATGCCCTTTAGTACCCTTGCCTGTTATTGAAGTGCCTTTTGAACGTATTGCTATGGATTTTGTGGGTCCTCTGGTAAAATCCAGTAGGGGGCATCAGTATATATTAGTAGTACTAGACTATGCTACCCGTTACCCTGAGGCAATACCTATGCGCACAACCTCAGCAAAGTCCATTGCTAAAGAGTTAATGATGATGTTTAGCCGGGTTGGGATTCCCAAGGAGATCCTATCAGATCAGGGTACTCCATTCATGTCCAAGGTTACAAAGGAACTCTGCAAGCTCCTTCACATTAGACACCTCAAAACCTCTGTTTATCACCCACAAACCGATGGTTTGGTTGAGCGATTTAATAAAACGTTAAAGGCTATGCTGCGCAAAGTAACTGATAAAGATGGGAAAAACTGGGACTTTCTATTGCCCTATTTAATGTTTGCCATTAGAGAAGTACCCCAAGCTTCAATGGGTTTCTCACCTTTTGAATTATTATATGGCAGACACCCCAGGGGATTACTTGACATAGCAAAGGAAACTTGGGAACAAGAAGCAAACCCACATCGCAGTGTAATAGAACACATAACTCAGATGCAGGAACGTATTGAAGCCATTATGCCAATAGTCAGAGAACACATGCAAAAGGCTCAAGAAAATCAGCAGAATAGCTATAATAAGAATGCTAGAATTCGAGTATTTCAACCAGGAGACCGAGTATTAGTGCTGGTTCCCACAGTAGAGAACAAATTCCTGGCAACTTGGCATGGGCCATATGAGATTATTGAAAGAGTAGGAGAGGTAAATTATAAACTAAGGCAACCAGGTAGAAGAAAGGAAGTGCAAATATACCATGTCAATTTGCTAAAACCATGGAAAGAAAGGGAAGTTCTGGTTACTACAGAGGCTTCAACCTTCCCTGATAAGTGTAATATTGACCCCGAAGTAAATATCTCAGAGACACTGTCAATACACCAGACAAGGGAAGTTAAGGAGTTTATTAGATTAAATAAAGAGGTATTCTCCCCAGTCCCAGGAAGGACTAGCGTGATTAAACATGACATTTTAACAGAACCAGGAAAAAGGGTCAATCTCAAACCATACAGAATACCCGAGGCTCGTAGAAAAGCTATCAGAGCAGAGGTTAAGAAAATGTTAGATCTTGGAGTCATTGAGGAGTCACAAAGTTACTGGAGCAGTCCAATTGTGCTGGTACCAAAGCCTGATAATACAGTACGGTTTTGTAATGATTATCGCAAACTGAATGCTATTTCTAAGTTTGATGCATACCCCATGCCTAGAGTTGATGAGCTAGTAGAACGACTTGGGAGAGCTCGGTACCTCACTACACTAGATTTAACCAAAGGTTATTGGCAAGTACCACTCACAGAGCGAGCAAAAGAAAAGACAGCATTTTCTACTCCTGATGGCCTATTTCAGTACAGAGTTTTGCCTTTCGGCTTGCATGGTGCCCCTGCCACATTCCAAAGAATGATGGACAGAATACTAAAGCCGCATGTGCGCTATGCGGCTGCATACTTGGATGATGTTGTGAGGATTGGGAATCTCACCTTCCAAAAGTACAGGCTGTCCTTAACTCAATACAAAATGCTGGCTTAACTGCTAACCCTAATAAGTGTACGATTGGCCTAGAGGAAGCAAAATATTTGGGCTACTCTATTGGTAGGGGACTAGTGAAACCCCAAGTTGCTAAAATTGAAGCCATATGAAATTGGCCGAGACCACTGACTAAGAAACAGGTGAGAACATTTCTTGGCCTCATTGGCTATTACAGGAGATTCATATCCAATTTTGCTACAATTGGAAGCCCATTAACTGACCTTACTACAGCTAATGCTCCAGTAGTGGTAAAATGGTCCCCAGAGACGGAACAAGCATTCAGAAAGCTTAAAGAAGCTATTTGTGCCCAATCAGTGTTGGTAACACCTGATTTTTCTAAAGAATTTATTTTACAGACAGATGCATCTGATGTAGGACTAGGTGCTGTTCTCTGTCAAGAAATTCAGGGTGAGGAGCACCCCATATTATATTTAAGCAGGAAGCTTAATCCCCAAGAAAGAAACTATTCCATTGTTGAGAAGGAGTGTCTGGCTATAAAGTGGGCAGTAGACACACTTAAATACTATCTCTTGGGACAAAAATTCAGACTAGTGACAGACCATGCACCCCTTACTTGGATGAGCCAAAACAGGGAGAAAAATAGTAGAGTAACCCGCTGGTTCCTTAGCTTGCAACCCTATAATTTCTCCATAGAGCATAGGGCTGGGAGTAAACAGGGAAATGCAGATGGTCTTTCGCGGATGCACTCGCTAATGTCCATGGTCGCTCGACCCAATAGGTCTGAGCTGGGGGGGGAGGATGTGTGACCGAAAGCAAGGAATTGTGCTGGAAGGAACCTATATACCTCCCCAGATTTTGCAAGGTTCTTACTTTGTGTAATTAGCCCCAGGGAAATGTGTTATGTTATAATGAATGTTGCACTTTAAATATGTGTATATTTGGGCCCTGGGGTGGAGCACTTGGAGAGTAGGGAGGGCCAGTGCTCCACTCCACATTTTGGAAATTGCTTGTAACCTACAGGTGAGAAGTCCAGTTCCAGAGTTTGAATCCTAATCTAACTCACCTGAAAAGTATTGTCAATTAGCAGTGCTATTAAGTACTCCCCTGCCAAGGAAGGAGGGAGATTGTGTTTGGTGTCTGTGAGTGGAAACAGAGAGCTGAAAACCCTGAAGCAATAAGGTTGTTTATGTTTATGTTTATGTTGGGAAATGGACAAGCCATCCAACCCAGTTAGCTGATTATTTTTGTTTAGTTAGTGCTCAGAAGAGCAAGGCTTTTGTTTGATATATTTTTGTTACCTTTATACCTAACTGTGCATTTATTTTGGAACCTCAATAAAAGAGCAAGTCAATTTACCTCATCCAGCGTGTGAAGTGTCTAAAGCCTGAAAAGACTGTGTGTAACACCCCAATCCCAGGACAAGGTACCAAGGGAAAGGAGTACTTTTGTCACAATATATATATAGATATAGATATATCTGGCACACAGATACACATACACCTTATCACACAGATACACTCACTCAGATACACACTGATACACACATCTTGACTCACAAATACACACACACTCAGATACACACAATGACATATGCACACACTTGCACATACACACAGTGTCATATACACTCACTGACGCACTCAGATACATACACACACACTGACATACACACTGATACACACTGATACACACTGGCACATACACACACACACACACACACTTAGACACATACACAAAACTTGACACACAGATACACACAATGATACTCTTTGACAGACACACATACACTCTCACTGACAAACACACACTCACTGACAAGAACACATACATTCTCACTGAAAAACACACACACTCACACTCTCACTGGCAAGCACACATACACTCTCACTGACAAACACACATATACTCTTTGACAGACACACAAACACATACAAACTCCCTAACAGACACACATACAATTTATTATTTTATTTACATTTTACTCCACCCAGCCCCCCCTACCTTTGGGAGTGCTGGCATGGAGTCTCTATGTCTCTGGGCTGAGCGCTCAGTCCGTGGGCTCCAGTGGGGCTCCTGAGCAGCTGGCATGCGGGTGGTGAGGGAGCAGTGATGCCGGAGCCAGAGTGACATCATATTACGGCTCCAGCATCACTGCTGTGCGCGCGAGGGAGCTGAGCAGGGAGATCACTGTTCACTGCTCCCTTACCGCCCATGGCCATTTTATTTGAAAAGATTTAGGCGGAGCCCCAATCGTGTTCTTGTGGAACCCTAGGGTTCCGCGGAACACCAATTAGGAAATGCTGCACTAAATCATTTTTAAAAAGCAACACAAGTCAAGGTAGCGCTAACAATCTGTGCAGATAAAATAAAAAGAAAATTGTATTACAACAATACATAAAACCCCACAGAACATGAGATAAGGGAATAAAACTACCATAAATATGTTTGGTATGTATGTAGGCGTACTGTACTTGTGTTATTTATGGGTGCTACAGTTGCTATAGTTTCTTTGCAGCGCTTTATTTGTGCATATGTGGTCTGTTATATTGTATAATTGTGTTATATATGTCACAGTGTGTGGGGCTTGTGTGCGTGTATGTGGATTATCAGTGGTGTTGTGGGGTCTGTGTTTGTGTGTGGGCTACATTATTTGTATGAGGAGAGGCTTTGTATTAAGTTCTGTGCTTATCTAGCAGTGTGGGTGGCTTCCCTGGGGGTCCAGTGGTGACTGGACTGGCCAGGTACAGGTCAAGCAAAGGAGCTGCGATGGCTGCTGTGGACTGGTCTACCCAAGTGAGGATTCCCATTTACACCAGCAATCACTACTCTGTTTGCACTTACAGGGAGTGCAGAATTATTAGGCAAGTTGTATTTTTGAGGATTCATTTTATTATTGAACAACAACCATGTTCTCAATGAACCCAAACAACTCATTAATATCAAAGCTGAATATTTTTGGAAGTAGTTTTTAGTTTGTTTTTAGTTATAGCTATTTTTAGGGGGATATCTGTGTGTGCAGGTGACTATTACTGTGCATAATTATTAGGCAACTTAACAAAAAACAAATATATACCCATTTCAATTATTTATTTTTACCAGTGAAACCAATATAACATCTCAACATTCACAAATATACATTTCTGACATTCAAAAACAAAACAAAAACAAATCAGTGACCAATATAGCCACCTTTCTTTGCAAGGACACTCAAAAGCCTGCCATCCATGGATTCTGTCAGTGTTTTGATCTGTTCACCATCAACATTGCGTGCAGCAGCAACTACAGCCTCCCAGACACTGTTCAGAGAGGTGTACTGTTTTCCCTCCTTGTAAATCTCACATTTGATGATGGACCACAGGTTCTCAATGGGGTTCAGATCAGGTGAACAAGGAGGCCATGTCATTAGATTTTCTTCTTTTCTACCCTTTCTTGCCAGCGACGCTGTGGAGTACTTGGACGCGTGTGATGGAGCATTGTCCTGCATGAAAATCATGTTTTTCTTGAAGGATGCAGACTTCTTCCTGTACCACTGCTTGAAGAAGGTGTCTTCCAGAAACTGGCTGTAGGACTGGGAGTTGAGCTTGACTCCATCCTCAACCCGAAAAGGCCCCACAAGCTCATCTTTGATGATGCCAGCCCAAACCAGTATTCCACCTCCACCTTGCTGGCGTCTGAGTCGGACTGGAGCGCTCTGCCCTTTACCAATCCATCCATCTGGCCCATCAAGACTCACTCTCATTTCATCAGTCCATAAAACCTTAGAAAAATCAGTCTTGAGATATTTCTTGGCCCAGTCTTGACGTTTCAGCTTGTGTGTCTTGTTCAGTGGTGGTCGTCTTTCAGCCTTTCTTACCTTGGCCATGTCTCTGAGTATTGCACACCTTGTGCTTTTGGACACTCCAGTGATGTTGCAGCTCTGAAATATGGCCAAACTGGTGGCAAGTGGCATCTTGGCAGCTGCACGCTTGACTTTTCTCAGTTCATGGGCAGTTATTTTGCGCCTTGGTTTCTCCACACGCTTCTTGCGACCCTGTTGACTATTTTGAATGAAACGCTTGATTGTTCGATGATCACGCTTCAGAAGCTTTGCAATTTTAAGAGTGCTGCATCCCTCTGCAAGATATCTCACAATTTTTGACTTTTCTGAGCCTGTCAAGTCCTTCTTTTGACCCATTTTGCCAAAGGAAAGGAAGTTGCCTAATAATTATGCACACCTGATATAGGGTGTTGATGTCATTAGACCACACCCCTTCTCATTACAGAGATGCACATCACCTAATATGCTTAATTGGTAGTAGGCTTTCGAGCATATACAGCTTGGAGTAAGACAACATGCATAAAGAGGATGATGTGGTCATAATACTCATTTGCCTAATAATTCTGCACTCCCTGTATATTATTATGTTATATTATTCCATGCTTTCCTATGGGGATTCTGGTGACGCTGGAAGTCCTCATGCACAATGTGAAGATTTCCAGCGTTGTTTAGGTAACCAAAAGTCGCCTATACACCCGAAAGTCCCTCTAGTGGCTGTTTGGCACTACCCTTAACCCTTGCAGGAAATGTCTGCAGTTATAAAAACTGGAATAATTACATGCTCAGGGTTAAGGGCGATGGGAGTTTGCACCCAGACCACGTCAATGAGCTGAAGTGGACTGGGTGCCTACAGTGTCCCTTTAACTTCACCTCTAGTGGCTGTCTACCAGACAGCCACTAAGGGCATTTCTGGATCCTTAGTGGATTTTTGATCCTCTAACTGATGCTGGACATCCTCATGCTTTGTCTAAGCTAAATCCCATAGGAAAGCATTGATTCCAATTCTTTCTTATGGTGAAGTCCTAATGAAATTGTGGCGCTCGCCATATATGTGCATTAGGTTCCCCCCATTGACTGATGTTGGCAGAGGAGGAGCAGAGGTGGAGGCTGACCCAGCACCTAGGGATATCAGCGCTGGAATCAGGTAAGTAATAAAATGTTTTTTAACCCTTTCCACACTGGGGAGAGGAGGGCAGAGGGTACTATAGAGCTAGGAATACAACATTTTATTCCTAGCACTATAGTATCCCTCTAATGTAAAGCTCTTTATGTCCCTTAAAATTATTATTATTATTATTATTATTATTATTATGTTATTTATATAGCGCCATCAAATTCCGCAGCGCTTTACAATGGGTGGACGAACAGACATGTAGTTGTAACCAGACAAGTTGGACACACAGGAACAGAGGGGTTGAGGATCCTGCTCAACGAGTTTACATGCTAGATGGAGTGGGGTAAAATGACACAAAAAGATAAGGATAGTATAAGACTAGTGACAGTTGCAGAAGAGGAATCAGTCGGGAGCTATTAACAGTTTAATTGATACGCTTTTATAAAGAAGTGTGTTTTTAATGATTTTTTGAGGAGTGGAGACTGGGTGAGCATCTAACGGAGGAGAGAAGCGAGTTCCACAGGAACGGTGCAGCCTCGAGAAATCTTGAAGGCGAGCATCAGAGGTGGGAGTACAGACAGAAGATAGACGTAAGTATTAAGCTGATCGTAAGGGCCTAGACGGGACATACTTGTGTATAAGGGAGGGTAGATAGGTGGAAGCAGAATTATGTAGCGATTTGAAAGCAAAAACAGAATTTTAAATTGAGCTCTATATTTTATAGTAAGCCAATGTAGGGACTGACAGAAGGGTGAGGCATGGGAGGTGCGTGCGGACAGGAAGATGAGCCTCGCTGCTGCATTCATTATGGACTGTAACGGCACAAGTTGGGAGCACGTAAGACCACTGAGAAGTGGATTACAGTAGTCAAGGCGAGAAAGGACAGTGGAATGGACCAACACCTTAGTCGCCTCTGGCGTTAAGTAGGGGCAGATGCGCACAATGTGTCACGTCCTTCTCTGTTCTGTGGAGATGTCTGGCCTTGGCTTCTAGTATCCAGTACTCTTGTTACAATTCTTGTTTAGTTTTTCTTGGTTTTTGGTTTTCTATTCTATGTCTGGTTTTCTTTATGCTGGGATTTCTGGGTTCATTCCTGTAATCCATCCCTGGGATTCCCAGTCTCCAGGTTTCCTTTAAATGTTTGTTTTATGTTGACGCACCCGTTTGTTTTCCATCATTCAGTCTGTTTCAGTGTTCCTGCAGGCAGCTCCTCAAGGCTTCTGCCCTTTCTTGCAGGTAAGTGCTATATATGTCTTTTGGTTGTTTTAGCATATATTAGGCAGTGTAGGACCTGCCAGATATGGGGTACATTGACGTTGTTGGCAGGCTTATGCAATGTATGATCATATAGTGTGACTAAATCCCCATGATTTCCATATGTAGTACTTAGTTATTTCTCCTCTTGTTTTACCTATGTTATCTTGTCTTGTTTTAGTTTGTATACCCAGTCCATGTACAGTCCTGTTCAGTCATGCCCTAGTTATGTTCATGTTTTCCTCATGTCTTGTGTATATGTTCTGGGTTTAGCTTACTATCCTTCTCAGGTTCTGGGTTCTATTAGTTTTGTCTTGTTTTCATGGTTGGTGCCTATCTCTAGTCTTGCCTTGTTTCTAGTACTGGATACAATCTTGCTGCAGAGCCTCCCTATTCAGCTCCTGGGAGGTCTGCTAATTTCCATGCTCCTAGTTCCTGGTATCCGCTGAAGCTCATTCAGGGTCTTGGTATGTGGCTGCACAAACGCTGGTGCTCAACACCTGGGGGCGTGCGGTTACCCTACACCAGACCCTGCTAATCCGCCTCCACGCTGTGACTTCTACTCTGAACATCAGGCATACTGGGTGAGAAAGTCAGATGCACAGTGAGACTTTCTCCAACAGCGTTCAGCAGTTCTGGAGCATTTTTGGAGGTATCGAGTGAGCTTGGTGTGCCAGGGTTGTTGTTGAGGGCACCTGCGGCATTTAAATTTACAAGGTGCCATGATGTCTAGTTGAGGGGAGAGGGTGGGATTGTAGAAGGAGGTTGCAGAACTAGGACAGGTGAGGTTTGAAATAGGTAAAAGTAGAGTTTGGAGATTAGTGAAGAAATGCTTTAGGTCAACACATTGGAGGTTTCTGTGAGAGTGATGTTCAGATGGTGGTGTCAATTGGGTCTTCGGTATGCCAATGTCAAAAGTCAGCAGATGGTGGACAGATAGAGGAAAAGGAATATTGAAAGGATTAGAGGCAGTACAGAGATTGGTGAAGGCAAGATCAAGAGTGTTTCCCGCTTTATGGGTTGCTAAATTGGACCATTGCGTAAGGCCAAAGGAGGAGGTTACAGAGAGCAGACGAGAGGCATCAGTGCAATTGGGGTTGCTGATTGGGATATTGAAATCCCCAAGTATAAGGGAAGGAGTGCTAGATGAGAGGAAGTGGGGAAGCCAGGAAGAAAAGTGCTCAATGAATAGTCTAGGATAACCGGGTGGGCGGTAGATGATAGCAATTCTTAAAGGAGTGGGTTTAAATAGGCGGACAGCGTGAACTTCAAAAGAAGAAAAGGATAGGGCAGGGGGAGTTATGATCGGTTGAAAGGTACATTGAGGGGAGAGAAGGATGCCTACGCCGCCTCCTTTACAGTTGAGTCTGGGAGTGTGAGAGAATTGTAGCCCATCAAAACATAAAGAGGCAGGAGTGGTGCTATCAGAGGGGGACAGCCAGGTCTCTGTAAGTGAAGCAGTGTGAGTGAGTTTCAGATGAAAAAGTCGTGTAAGGTTGTTGATTTTAAATTACTGCAGATGGAGCGGGCATTCCAGAGTGCACACTGAATTTTGGTAAGTGGGGGTAAAGGGCAGAGTATTGTGATGAGGTTTGTGTGGTTTCTGGTTGTCTTAGTGTATAATATACATATAAAAAAGAAAAACTAATTACAGTAGAACAAACAAATCGTGCAAATGCTAGGTTTTGTTTTGGTACTGAAAACAATTACTTCTCTCATTAAGGTGTTAATATATTTACAAAATTCAAATTAAAAAGCGGTTCAGCATTCTGTGACATGCTGTAATATCTGAAGCATGCACATAATCAATACATTTCAACACTATACTTTTCGCACATACACTCACACTTGCACAAATTTGTTTTAAATACAAAGTAAAAACTAATGAATGCAAAGTTGACACTGATGCTTCTTAGAATGGTTGCATCTCAAGAAGTGAAAAATAGTCTAAAAGATGCCACAGCATGACTTGAAAATAGGAATCATTTGATGAAGTAATACTGTATGCTTCTGACCCTTATATTATTGTCTTGCATCCGAAGAGTATATGTGACATGACTTTGGAGTTCCTCATACAATTATTAAAATTGAAGTTATTTTTTTCATTTAAATCTGACATGCAGCTTACAACACTAATTTAAAAGTGGAATTAGGATAATCCATAACATAACACATCTCTCATAATGAAAAAAAATCAACATAAACGTACTTGCATATAATAATTTTCAATCCTTGAATTAATTAAACTGTTAATTATCCATATAAAATGTTAATGTTCCTTAAAGAGCTGTGAATTTGTTTATATGTCACAAAAAATTATATTCATTTTTCATTAAAGGAAACAGTCATATTTGCATGCATATCTTATTGTGAATTATGCATATGTTTCAATTAATCTTTGTTTGGGATCACAGCTATACCCAATAGTACTCTAAATGTTTTTACATTTTTAGAACTGAGTAATTAGAACTCCAAATCACCATTCTGTACTACTGCAAGTACATCACTCCAGTATGTCTTGTGTTCAGAGATGTCATTATACCCACCATTATTTGCAGGGGGCTTTGCATTACATGTGCAGATTGAAAACTGGATTATTATATGCTTGCATAAACATTTATGTATTTATATATCTCTCTTGAATGACTAACAATAGTGAGGGGGAGCAATAAACTAAATAACAAAAAAAAAAATTAGTTGATACTTACCATTAGATGTCTTAAAAATAAAAATCCATAAAGCCTGTCAAACTGATAAAATTAAAAAAAGACCTGATCACCCCCCCCTCCAAAAAAAAAAATACACGTTAAAAAAAAAAAATCTTGACCAAAAATAATTCATCTTCACCCAGCAAGGGCTCCATGCAGACTGAGCTTTCCAGGGCAGTGCAAGAATTATAAAGATGTGCAATTTGATTCAGAGAGCTCTGATTGGCTTAGGCCAACCAATAAGAATGCACTCACAGGTAAATCTTGAGCCTTACCTGCGTGTTTTGGCATATTGTTTTTTGACCAAGTGGCTACTAAAAAAGACTGGACATACCCAATTTGCAATACCTTGGGTTGTCTACTATTGCAAATGGTATGCCATCATGGGATTAATTTTCATTCTTGGGCTACCATACGGTCTCAAAGGCAACATAACCAACCTGGCGAATTTCATTGTGAAAAAACTGAAACTCAAGCCTTATATTTGACTCTGCAACTTTTGAAAACACCATAAAACCTGTACATGAGGGGTACTGTTATACTCAGGAGACTTCGCTGAACACAAATATTAGTGTTTCAAAACACTGGCAAATTTGAATGGGAAAAAACTGAAACATGTAACATGCTATATTTGACCCTGTAACTTTCCAAAACACAATAAAACCTGTACATACGGGGTACTATTTTACATGTCAGACATCGCTGAATACAAATATACAAATATGCTCCTATCAGCTCTATGGTTGTAGAAGCCATGTGACTGGTAGTTCGGGTAGAAACCTAGAGAGTGGGATCGTTGCTGGTTTGATGGACTGAATCGGTGGGCAGTACGACCCCTTGTACAGCCAGCCCTTTCTAAAACCTGAGTGGGGTGTTGTCGGAAAACTCTCCTCATTGATGATTGAGCCTTGTTCAATGTAGTGTATAGGTTGACATGTTTTTGGAGCTCCTTTATGTAAGGTTCTCCAAATAATAGGCCTTTGGCAAGTGGACCTAATTCTTTGGAGCAAAGGTCGGAGAGCTTGGCATCCATATGCAGCAGCACTGCTTTTCTTCGCTCCATACAGAGAGACATATTTGCATTGCCCAGCATATGGAGCGTAAAGCCCATTCTCGGCTCATCAATGTGTTTAAGTTTCCCTCTTGAGAATCTTCACATCATCCCCATGTATTGCATACCAACGTAACAGAAACTTTAGGGACATGTTGGTTAAAATGGATGCCCCTAGTTGTTATACCCTCAAGACAGCCATTGACAAGAAAGGCTGTTTTAAGTGAAGAGGATGTGTCAAGTGTGGACATATGCTCTCAGGCTCTTCATTTGCTCATCCACACACAGGCAAACGATTCAACATCAAACACTACATCACATGCCTCACGTATCATGTAATATATTTGAAATCATGTCCCTGTTGACTATATTATGTGGGAAAAAACAACCTAACTTTCCGAGATTGGATCAGAGGTCATAGATCAGGAATCATGACGGCCTTCAGGGATGGCAAGACTGAAAAACCAACAGCGAAACATTTTTGGAAGTCCAACATAGACTACCCACTCTCAAGTTTTATTTTGGTCATTTTAATGTAGTCTGTGGCAGTTACATTACTGGTGTTAAATTCCCTTGGACGTAAGAATCAATAACATGCTAGATTGATTTCTGTTTTAAGTACCATATTGGTCACATGTATGGAGCTGTATCTAACAAATCAGATAATGCTTGGAATTTTTTATTGTCTATGGGTAGTCTTTGAGGGGGTAGATGTGTATCTGTTTTTTGGATCCACTTCACCAAAGTTTGTATCTGGAATGATGAAAGGAATCCTGTTTTATTAGGATGTTGTAATAGCATGTGGTGTTGGGTGCCCATTAGATAAAGTTTAATTGTGTTAAAAGATAATTTTAAGTTAAGGTGGCAAAAAGAAGTGAACTCCCATATAGTCTCCAAAGCAAACATGTCCTGAACTTGAAATTCCGCTATGAACTTGGAGAATATGTGAAAGGCCCTACCGTAGGTTTTCCTAGGGTTAACCAAAAGTGCAAGGTGGGAAAGATTATGTGCATGAGACAATAAGACATCTAATCCAGGAGCATATCTTGGAATAAAGGGGCAGGGCTAGCCAGCTGGGAAGTGGTGGGCAGAGTCTGGAGGAAGGCCTGAAAGTGAAACCGAGACAAATGATCAGCTGATATATTTGTGACACCCGGAACGTGAATACAGGTGATGAGAAATTGGTAAGTGGCAGCTACCCATGTGAGTTTCCTTAAAACCCTCATAATTACCAAAGACGAAGACCAGCGTTTATTAACAATGTGGCAAGCGGATAGGTTGTCAGAAAAAACATCTGACTGAGTGACCAGCCTAATCTGGTCCCCAGGCAATAGCAGCGGATACAATTGGGTATAATTCAAACATGGTCTATGTAGTGGAGAAGCTAGGTAGGGACTTAACTTCTCTAGACCATGGACCCCAAAGACATTTATTGCCACAGATGGCTGCAAATGATCATTGTTGGAAAGTGGGGGGGGGTTGAACATGGCTTGCCCATTCCAAGATGTGAGAAAAATGTGCCACATATGTTAGTCAGTCGATGCATGATTTGTCTGAGGGGAGCTGAGGGAACAAATAACCATGTCCGGACCTACCATTTTTTAAGGGAGACCATTATACCCTCGGATTCAAAAAGAGCAATCATGTGGTTGGGGCTGCTAGAGGGTAGTGAGTTGTATTCAGTCATGAGGAAGTCATCTAAATAGTGAATTACAGTCGGACATCTGCACACATTAAGTAGCAACCAACACAAGGTCTCGGCGAAGATATTAAATATTTTGGGGCAGCTCTTGGAGCCGATAGTGAGCCGGGAGAAGAAATAATATAAACCTTGCCACTTAATGCCGTGCAGATGCCAAAGTAAAGGGTGAATGGGAAGTAACTTGAAAGCATTGACAATCTGTTTTACTGAGCCATGCTCCTGTCCCAGCAGCCAAAATCGCCCAGATGGCAGTCAATAGTGGCATATTGCAAAGAGAATTCGTCAGAGGGTATGAGGGAATTAAGACTGGGGATCGTGAAGGTGCCGATAAGTCGATGATCAGTCTGTATTTATGTGAAGTTTTACCCTTGACGACACCAATAGGATTAGTTCTCCATGAAGTGAAAGGTGGGGAAATAAATGGCCCTGACACAAAACCCTGTTCCAATTCAATTTTGATAAGATCACTCACTAACTCTGGATCTGTCATCGCTGTTTGTAGATTATTGCAGTCCAACATACTAGATGGCAAGTGTATGATACCCGTGTGAAACCCTTCAGACAGCTCTTCGGTGAGAAATTTAATTAAATATTGTGAGGGGTGGTGTCGTAATAGAATAGCACATAACGTGACTTTGATGTAAGTGAAGTACAGTTTAGGGAACATTTTATTAGGGTACATGTTTTTTTGCCTGAGTCCAGAAACAGTAAGCACATATGTGTAACAACCTACAGGAACTAAATCCATAAGTGCCCATATTAAAATTGTTACATATCTGTGACAATGTCCCTACCCTGCTTATCCTTCAAACCTCAGGTTGATCTTGCCGAATTAGGGCCTGAGCAGCCCTGTTCAACTTCTGCTGTATTAGGGCATATGTTGGTAGAGTGTGCCGTGGATGCACAAACCGCACAAGCAGGAGTCCTGAGGCCTGCAAAATGCCTGCAGAATACCTCAGTATCCAACTTACTCCAATTTATGCTGTAGTTAAACTGAGTCAGCGCTGCAGCCACTTTTGCAGAAAAGGAACCGTATCCTTTTCTCAGGATAAACAGAGCAATACACATCCCTTTAAATCCCAAAACCTAACACAAATTCAGGTATAGACAGATTTTTATTCAGCCTAGGATCTCTTGCCCTCAACACTACTGATATGTCCCCATACGCAAAGGTCCTGTTCTCAAGGACATCCTAGGAGGCAATTAGGAGTGAGACGTGGAAGTTGAGCCTGCAGAATCAGAAATAGCAGGCACTTTGGAGGAACAGACTGCTTCAAATTTCTCCAGTCTATCACTTTTTAGTCCAATAGAAGACATTAACGAGGTCATCATAGCATGAACAGCTGGCATCTGGGTCCCACTAGGCCCTTCCCCTGCATCCGAGTGTTGGTATTGAGAAGTCTGAATAACTTCGCTTTCCTGGCAGTAGATGGGAAAGGAATACATCTTCTATGGAGCTCTGCTGTAAGATGTGGAATAGTCCACGATCTTAGAGAAAATAGACTAGCCGCATCAGCTCCGGGGAAGGGGTACAGGACTTAGCACGGGTGCTAGGGAGGTACAGTTCTTCTTGTACTTCAGGAACTTGAGACATACTGAAATATATATAGCCTGGTACTGGCTAGCTAATGCCAAGCGGTGAAAAAATTATACTACCACAGAGTGACAGGTGAGGCCCTGCTGGTCGCCAAGTGGCATGAGAGGCTTTAACTATGCATTGGCCCAAGGGGATTTGAGGCCAGCGAACGTTGTGGCAGGGTGTTGGCCTCTCAATGTGAATTAAAGCAGAAGATAGTATGGGAGTGACATGTGAGGCCCTCTCTATGCAACCATGCGAGGTGAATAACTATGCTTTGGACCGATGGGCGTATACCTCTGAGTATAAGGATGGGTGTTGGCCTCGCGGGACCACTAGCCTATGGCTTAAGACCAGAAAATATAAACTATTTGGACAACCGAAATCCCTGATAGCCAGTACTATTTTTCAACAGGGGTTAACATATAGGAATTGTAAATGTCCTACCTGAGACAATTAGTATCAGAAATGGTGATTCTTAGCAGAATTAGGGTAAGGAGGATGTGAGTAGATACCTGCTGCAACCTATAGGAGAGACGTAATAAAGTATCTGAGTATATAAATATATATATGTGTGAGCCAGATCGTGGACCCGAGTAATAATAGATTAACCTACCCAAATCCTAGATGTGAGGAGTGAATTTGGCAAATGCTGCCACGATTGGAAGAAACCTTGTAAATGACACAGTCTGGTCTAATAATGGCACCTAAAGAAATTTTTAGATATTAATGTAAAACCAGAAGGGATTATTTAAATAAGCCAATCTTTTAACCACATTACCAACCTAAAATGACAATTTAATGGAGTTTGTGAAAGCAGGAACAATTCCTCTGACTAATATTCCTGAAACACATCTGTGGGTAGAACATCACAATGAAGATGTTAACCAAATGGCAGGGTGATATACCAGAAATAATCATGTGCAATTATATTGTAACCTGTAATATCATTTGTAACCAGTAGTAGGCACCAGGACTCAAAAGTTACAGATATACATACAATTCGTCTTAATTCGTGTTAGAGTAGAATTAATAATAACAGTCAGTGGGGAAGAATTGTGCGAACAGTCTATGCCTTTACCAGCTGTTCACCTGTTTCCAATACAAATTACTAGAAGGTTCATATGAATCATACGAATTGTAAACTATTAAGCATGCAAACATAGTGAAAGGAGCCAAACAAGGCTTGTGTTTGTGTGGTTGAAAGAACCAAAATACCCTTCTACCACATAGAAGCAAACTAATTCATACATGCGGTAATGCGAACAGTGCCGAACGCATACGAAAACTATACGAAATTATAAGAATAGGAATAGACCCAAACCGAGATGAGGTTGAACGAGTGTGAAGGTAAGGGTCTGACTTACGGTTGACAACAAGCTGTACCGATACCAGTCTCTGAGCAAGCTGGAAGAGGTAGCGGGCTTGTAGCATTTGGTGAGTGGTCAAGTAAATAGAACAGAAACAGGAGCCAGGAACCAGGACCACGAGGGAAACAGGCAAAATGGCCACTTGACCGGAAGTAGTCCCTCAACTCGCCAGACCAACAATGGTAAAGTGGGAGAAGATTGGCAGCCCTTATAAAGAGGACCTAAGCCCCTCCCACAACTACAGGCCCAGCCTTAAATTGATCTGTATATTTAATTTGAATGTGTTTTTTGGGGGGGATTACCTGACAGTCCAGGCAGTCGCCCAGCAGGCCGATCCAGAGGCAGCTATTGCGGACATGTGATTTGCTGTGGGAGGGCTGCATGGGCTGTTAGGCAGTCCTCCCAAAGCGGATCGGAGTAAGTGGAGGTAAGTAGAATGTCGTAATGACGTTAAGGGGTTAATTTTAAATAAAATATAGTCAGTGTGTATAGTACTGCATGTTGCAATAATAATGCGTTATGTGTGAAGAATGTGTCCAGATTTTAATAGAAATTGACACTTTTATAAATCAACATTGTTATACCCACCTGGCTGTCAATCAGTCAACCGGTCCTGTTACATCCTTTTTGTTTAGCTCAGATTGCTCTGAGCACTTGCCTTGCAAAGTTTTCTTATTGAGTTGAGAGGAAGTCTGTGATTGGACAGCTGTAGAAGGCTGGACTGAGAAAGAAGGGGATGGCTTGTAAAGACTGCAGACAAGAAATCTGCAGCTTTTTCAAGCAGTTGTTAGATATAACCCCAATGAAAAAAGCATAATCAGTGCATTCATGCGTTTCATTAACCACTTAAGGACTGAGTCAATTGTACAAGTTGTGATCAAAACAAAACGTAAACAAACCCTGGTATTTGTGCTGTACATTTGTTCAGCCATAATTTACCTCTTTCATATTAAGTGCACCCACATTTATTATATATCACTTTGTTAAGAAGAAACTGGGATTTCATAATTTAATATGAATAAAATAGAAAACACTTTGAGAAAAAAAGACATTTTGTTATATTTTTAGTTTTGCATGGTATTTTAACGGTGAATGTTTTGCTGCAATAAAACACATATTTGTGTTCAGGGATGTCTTACAAGTACAACAGTACCCCCATGCACAGGTTTTATGGAGTATTGGAAAGTTACAGGGTCAAATATATAGCTTTCCCCTTTTTTATTTTTACACATTAACATTTTCTGGATTGGTTTGCTGGGCCTAGGCTACCTTTGAGACAGCATGAGAGCCCAGAAATGAAAATGAACCTAATCATGACATATCATTTGCAAAAGTAGACATCCGAGGGTATTGAAAAATGGGGTATGTCTAGTCTCTTTTCATAGCCACTTAGTCACAAACCCTGGCCACACAAAAACAGCACTTTTATTGATGATATTGTCATTATACATTTTACTGCTCTAAAACTCTAAAACACATATTTGTGTTCAGTGATGTCTCATGACTAAAACAATACCCTGCATGGACAGGTTTTTATGAGGTTTTGGAAAAGTACAGGGTCACATATAGGGCTTGCCCATTTAATTTTTTACACATTGAAATTTGCCACATTGGTTATGGTGCATTTGAGCCTGTATGGCAGCCCAGGAATGAGAAATACCCACATCATGGAATACCATTTGATAAGGTAGACAACCCAGGGTATTCAAAATGGGATATGTCCAGTCTTTTTTGTAGCCACTTCGTTACAGACCTTGGCCAAAATTAGCATTCATATTCGTTTTTCAATATTTCACAAACAAATGCCCTTTTACGCCACAAAGCCACTGGTAGTCTCCCATCTTCTTTTTGACGGTAATAACCCGTATCATCCGGAGTGAATTCCACTGCTCCTTTGTTGAATAGAGCGCAAATCTCTTCGTCTATGAGCTTTTTGGGGTCTTCTGGTGCCTGAAGAGGGGGTGGATGTTTGACCTGCATCGGAGTGCCATTGAACTCTATTATGTATCCTCTTATCGTCTGAAGGACCCAAGCATCTGCGGAAATCTTCTCCCAGTTCTTTGGAAAAGACAGTCTGTCTGCGGTTATATGTGACTGACAATGTAGTCAAAGAGGTATGCTCATCTGAGTTGAAATGTCCACGTCCTCAGCCACGAGCGCCTCTGGCACGAAAGGATCCTTATGAAGGCAGCTCATGATGATGGGAAGAAGTTTTGCAGTGTTTGATTTCTGGGGCATGTGGACTAGAAGCGACTGGTGGCTCGACCACTTTGCCGACCAGCCCTGCCAAAAACCACTCTGCTTGGTGTAGGGTTGCGGAAAACTTGTTTTATGGATGTTTGAGCCTTATTCAGGGAAGTAAACAAGTTCAAAGGCTTCTTAAGTTCCGCAATACATGGTTCTCCGAATAACAGCCCATTCGCCAGGGTGCCCAGTTCAATTTTTCCTAACTTCAATGGTTTGGAGTCCATTTTCAGCAGGCCCGCCTTTCATCATTCTGCACATATGGCCACTTTCGTGTTGCCCAGCATGCATATGGCCAATTGCACCCATTCTCTCACGTCATGTGCACCCCATTCCGATGATCTCAGGTGCCGTATCGTGCTGGGATCAAACTTGGTTGTGCCCAGAGTGTGGAGGAACGCACCTTCCTCTAACATGTCGGATGATTTGCGAGAACCCCTCTTGCCAAATTGACCATCTTGGACCGATTCTTGGACGTATCCCAGGTCTTCCTGTGGCAAATCCTACCATTCTTACTCCTCTGAGGGAGACTCCTCTGCTTTCCATTCATCCACAATCTCCAGGGAGGGGGAGAGATGGAGTCTGAGTCCTCCAAGGATGGGATATGGTGAGGAGAAGGGTCACGGCGTTCCGCCGGGCGACTTCATTTGAGTGGTGCCTTGCCCCTCAATTTCCGAGGGCCTGTGGTGGTGCCCTTCCAGTGTCTTGTAGACACTAAAGCTTCCACTTTGGAGTTGCCGGGGTCCCTATCCTCTGTGGCTGTTGAGATGTCAATGACCGCCATGTTGGGTGAGTTGTGCACTTGCATCTTGGTGATAGCCATCAACAACGGCGCGATCACAGCTAAAATGTCACGACGTGCGACAAATAGGAAGTAAAATGAAGGTACTGTAGAGTGTGAAAAATGGTAAAAACAATAATTAGCTAACAAATGAGTGTAAGACATGTGGAAGAGAGAGCAGGGCAATGAGAATAAGAATAAAAATAATCAAGTGCAATCCAACACAATAGACAATGTCAGTGAGCTAAGAACAAATTACTCTAACCTGTGCCTGGCTGGAGCAGCAAAGAAAGAGGAAGTGATATGCCGGTCATGGTTTTATATGGATGTGATGCTTGTTTCTGATTGGTTTAAAGTTTCATGATTGACTTGTGCTGCTGGATCGATAAGTAAAGAAAGTTATGCAAAATAGGAAGCCTCCTGTCATGTAAAAAAATTAGATTTATGGTCCCCAGGAGGCTCTTTGATGGCTATATGTAAAGGAACCATGCAGGGCAATGTAGGAGATGTAGGAAACTAATAGGGTAAAACAATCTTGCTATTTAGACTAAGCCTTATAAGGAGGGAGCGGTGTATGTGTGTGTATATATATAGTACAAACGTCCCATCAGAGTCTGTACAATAGGCTATGAAGGGGCTGAATGCGTAGGAAGATTAATATCTGTATTATCGGTCAGCCCATGCATTGTAGGGGCAAAGCACAGTCCTCTACAGATGGTGTGTGGCTCAGGCTAGTCGGTCCACTTGGAGATGGAAACTTATTTCAAGGTTGGAGGTATCGTGGGATCATGTGTGTCTGCACAGGTCCTTGCGAGATCCAGGGAACTGACTTCTTGCACTTGCTGCCTCTCGTGATTCTCTTAGTCGCAAACATCCTGATGGGCTCCTGTTTGCCACGTTTTTCCAGGTGGGCCAGGGTCGGAGATGTTGTGGCGGTCTTCCATTCGGCCTTATATGGGGGATTCTGTTGTGAAGCTTAAGACTTGCTCTTCGTGAGTACAAGGTGTAAGTGCGCTTCCAGCTTCTCCCAGAAAGCTTGAAAGGTCCTGTCCAGCCAGATCTTTACCTCAGACCTCTCACATTCAAGGCTGAAGGAGCATGCAGCCTCTGCCATTTTAACTGTGGTGCTGCCGCTTGATTTGGGCCCCTCCGACCAAGTTGCGGGGGGGTCTTCTTAGGGTGGACCAGGATGACCCCCGCTTGTCCAAGGGGGGAGGGGGGGCGTGGGCCATGTTTCAGGATTCCAGTGGTGTGTGTCAGTGGGGGATTTGCCGTCTACCGCTCACTCCCAAAAACTTGTAAGCCTTGTGCTCCGGTCAGGTGAGTATTTCTTTAAACTACGCTTGTTGTGCACCAGTGTCACCTACGCCAGATGGCCTTTTTGCATAGTTTAGGTCTTGTTTGTGTGGCGGAATTCCATTTGTTTTGCCTTGTAAAGCAGGAGCTGCAAGAGCTAACATCCTCTCAGCTCAGCGGACAGTCCCCCCACCCCCCACCCCCCCTTCACTCGGTGGTTTAACCTTCTCTCAATAGACCTCTATATTTGCTGCGATCCTGGATATATCTAATCGTTTGTGTAATTTTTCTCCATTTGTATCTCTCCTACTCGAATCATATACTTCAATGGCTTGTTACATTGTATACTTTCTTGAGATATAGATACAATTAATTAACTAATTATACCCCTAGTGGCTCATTTGAAACACAATTTCAATTTCAATCAAGCTTTATGCTTTTATATGCAGCCATCTAAGTCTCCATTCCTTTTTAATTTTAATCATTAACATTCTTGATTATTTTTATTCACTTTGGGTTGCACATTTTTGTTTGTTTTGTGTGTGTCGTTTTTTTTTCTACTAATAAAGATTATTACCTAAAATATTTTTTTAATTTAGAGTAAATTCCAGTGGTGTGCAGTTTCCTCCTGTTTCAGGTGCAATTCTGACCTCATTAGATCCCTTCTCTTCTATTTAATTTAAGCTTAACTTGTTTAGCTTTCTGGAGTGTCCCTTTAAGTGCACTCAAACATATTAAATATTGGATATTAAAGGACATAAGATTCTTTCTTTTAATATCATTTATGTTTGCCTAATACAACGAACATACATTTTGTACGGATCCACCAATGGACATAGGGACTAGTCCTATTTAAAGGGACTTGGGAATGGGGGAAGTAGGATATGATTTTTACATTCTGTAATATTGTAATTGATTTTATTTGTTATTACGGTCCCTGAGGAAGTTCCTTATGGAACGAAACGCATAGGACCAACCGTTTTTTTCTATTTTATCTTATTCTTATGGTGATTGTTCACCTTTTATATCAATAAAACAACTGATTTTCTATCTTCACCTGTCTGAAGTCCTGAGTACCATTGGCTACCTCACAACAAAGAAGGGGACAACTAGCCCCCCACTACATCAGGGGAGGCACCTTATGAGCGTTTCATTCTGCGTAATCTCCTGAGTGCATTCATGTATAGTGCATGATTGATTGTGTTAATTGTACTTCACTATATATATTTTTTATGTTCTTTTTAGATTAGTTTCAGCCGTATTCTGCATATTTGTTTTTTGGTTGTCTATATATTGTAAAGGTTGTTTTCTTTGGGTAGCGATCTTGGGAGGCTGTACCTTAACTTTAAGCTGGGTATTTTTATACTTGATATTCCACTACATTTACTTAACACTGTGGTGTATATATTGTTTTTTCTGGTGTCTAATTATTAAATGTCTCATGTCTAGGAACTAAACCAATAATTGACAGTTAATGCTAGCCATATACCAACCCCACACAACTCTACTCTTAAACCTATGCATACCATAAATATAACTATACACAGTTCCTAACTTTACCCCTAAATCTAAACCTTCATAATAAATAACTCTAAAACAGAGTTAACCATATGTCCGTATTCACCCTTACCTTAAACTAACTTAAACCCTAACCTAACACTAACTTTAACCTTAATTCTTAACCTAACCCTAACTCAGATGATTCCCTCTGCTGATGTCAGTATTGACACCAGCAGAGCGATTTCCCAACTCACTCAATACAGAGTACTGTACTCTGAGCATTCTATACTGTGAGATTGTTGCATGTAAGGAAGATCTCCCCCTTGTGCTGCAGCTCCTGTATGAATTACTAGAATTACTGGTGTCTTTACAACTACTTTAATGCATGCATAAAAACGTGACATAAATCTGACCTGCTTTCACTTCCTCCCAGGATTGCTGATACTACAGGGGCCAGTCACTCTGTTAAAGGGCCATTACGCCCAGCTAGGCCTATGTTCAGTAATAGCAGTCATGTGGCCCTAAATGCATGGGTCACCCAATGAGCCCCCTGAGCATGCAGGCCCCCAGTGCCTCCCCACTAGCTGCACCAGCAGTAGTGTTTAGAGTTCAACATAGGGCAGGCTACAGGGTGGGATTTTAGGAAGGGCTTTGTCAACATATGCAGGCTGAAGCCCCTTATCTTGAAGCTTCCTAGCAATGTGCTCTTGTACCAGACTGTGCAATAGACAGATGTAGCACACCCTCTGCAGGTCTTCCCTTCTAACAGAAGCTTGAGTAAATCATTGTTGCTGCTGTCTCAACCTATAATACCTTACAAAGACACTATTGCTGATACGACACTTTTGTAAGCAATATACTATTGTGGACCCTATACATCCCATTGTTATTGTTCTGGAAAGTAAAAATTCAAGGGATATAATATTTTAGATTCATTGTATTATTATTATTATGTATTAGTGTGTCTATGAATATGTGTATTTATTTATGATAATACATAACATTTATTTCATTTTTATTTATGATCTACATGTACTTTTGTGTATCTTCAGTTATTGTTAAATGTTCATTTGTTTACCTTGCACATAACTGAGGACCTTAAAAGAGGACCTTTGCAAAAAGCCTCTTGCACTAAAAGCATTATTTTAAGAAGCAGTGCCATATAGTATATATTTAGTATAAATATTGTTTTCATAGTTGACAATTGATTTGTGAACAGTTTCCATTATGCTATGATGAAAATATACCTACCGTACATGGTATTCAAGTCTCAGTGTAGGGAAGCTTTGTCATGTCCTTTGATTTTTTATTTTTTAGTTCCAAATATGAATTTTTATTTATTCCCAAAGATATGTGCATTTCAAGAAAATTATATGCTTTGGGATAATATGTAATATTCAATGTAAGCTGCACACATTCAATGTGAAAGTAACGGGTAATGGTATAAACTATGTATCTGCAAGACAAATTGAGATTTAACTATGACGAAAAAGAAATTAGCAGTGTCTGAAGACAGAAAACTTACAAGAGTGCTCACATTTGTAAAGGTTAATATGCTATTTTCCATATATATTCAGTTATATCTCCAGGGAGAAACTGAATAATTGTGCTAGTGTATGAATCAATAGTAACACCTTATCTGGAATATGCAATGCAGTTAATGTCATTTGCATAAAACAATGACTTTGTTATAGAAAAAAATGTATCATGAAATGTCAGCAAACAAACCGAATAGATCTTTAGCGATAAAGCTACTTAAATCTCATGAGTTAACATCTAGCACCTCTGAGCAAGACAATATAATAGTAATGTCTAACACTGTAAGTAGATATCGTCCTTGTCTAACTTATTACATGGACACCATAGGCACCCCGTATGTCCAGATTGGGATTACATTTTGGTTCAGGCATTTAAAGGCATATTAGCCCTTTTGGAAGGGGTGGAGGTAGAGAGGGGGAGTGTTGTGTCATCACCAATGCAACATGCATGCATCCCCAATGTGAGCATGTTTCAGAGCATCATATGTTCAGAGCCCTGTTGCATTGGAGAAAGGTTAGCACAGCACAAGCCAATGTTATTGCACCCTGTTGCCCCATGCCCCCCTCACACACACTCAGCAGCCCATATAACACCACCCACTCTGCACACTCAGTTCTCCCTCACACATCCTGATGCCCCATGTCTCCTCACACACTCTGCTACCCCATGCCCCCTCACACACTCTGCTGCCCCATGCCCCCTCACACACTCTGAAGCCCCATGTTCCCCTAAAATACCCCCTCACACCCTCCTCACATACACACACACACTATGCAGTCCCATGTACCTTCACAACCTGCTGCTTCATGCCCTCCCTGTTGTCCCATGTTGTACTCACACACCCTGCTGCCCTATGTTTTAGGGGCAGCCTGGGCCTAAATAGTGTGTAATGGAGACATGGACCTGCAAGTTGTTTGCTGTGGACATGGGGCTGAAGGGTGTGAGCGTGATATGAGGGAGCAGAGTGTGTGAGGGGCAGCAGGGTGTGTGAGGAAGACAGTGGCTACAGAGTGTGTGAGGGGGACATGATGAGGCATCAGAGTCTGTGACGGGGACATGGGGCAGCAAAATGTGAGAGAAGACATGGGGCAGAACGATGTATGAGGGACACATGGGCCTGCAGAGTTGGTGGAGGTACATGGGCTACTAAGTGTGCATGAGGGGGATAAGGACAACAGGGTGTATGGGGGGCATGGAGGACATGCAGGGGATGTGATGGGACACGGGGCAACAGGGGAAACATGGGGCAACAGGGAGGACGTAGGGCAGCAGGTTGTGAAGGTACATGGGGATGCATAGTGTGTGTGAGGAGGGCATGGGGCAGCAGAGTGTGTTAGCATGGGGCATCAGGATGTGTGGAGGAGGACTGAGTGTGCATGGTGGGTGGTGCTACATGGGCTTCTGAGTGTGTGTGAGAGGGACATGGGGCAACATGGGGTGTGTGAGGAGGACATGGAGCTGCAGAGTGTATAAGGAGGACATAGGGCAGCAGGGTATGTGAGGGGGCATGGGGCTGCAGGGTGCGACATCCATTTGGTGATGAATCCACGTTCCTATCCCACTGACAGATCTAAAATAGCCTTTTTGATAAACCACTTGTCAGGGAGAGCTTTAGCATGGGCCAATCCCATGTGGGAGAATATATCTCCTATGTCCTTTACAGATTTTCTGACAGCTTTCAAACGCACGTTTGATCAACCCGGTAGGGTTGCTTCTGCTGGCAAAGCTCTGCTTAGGGTCCGACAGGGTAACAGATCTGTAGCGGATTACACTATCGAATTCCGCACTCTAGCAGCTGAAGTGGTTTGGAACAATGACGCCCTCGTAACAGCCTTTCAGAAGGGTTTGGCCGCTTACATACTGGATGAAATAGCATCCAGGGAATTGCCTGTTCTTCTGGATGATGTTATAGACTATATGATTCTTATTGATAACTGTATTAGAGAGAGGCATAGTCAAAGACGGCTGGATACACGGGTGTTACCTGCTCTACCCAGTACTTCATTACTAGCATTACCCGCTCCTAGGCCACCATGACCTGAACACATGCAATTGGGTGCTACGGGGTTAACTGAGGCTGAAAGAGTGTACCGTAGAAGGGAGGGGTTATGCCTTTATTGTGGAAAGAGGGGGCACCACTGTAATGCCTGACCTAAGGTACAGGGAAACTACAGCACCTAAGGCCTAGAGAGGGGTCGGCCTCGGGTGTTATGACTTTGTCCCCTCATGTGTCCATCTCCAGACCGTTTATTACGGTTTCTCTTTTGGTCAATAAAACCACTATAACAACTAAAGCCTTGATCGATTCAGGTGCGGCAGACAACCTTATGGATGAGAACTTTGCCAAAACCGCAACCTTGACTTTGATCCAAAAATAATATATATATAAAAATAAATATAAATATATAAAAAAATATATGTATATATATATATAAAAAAAGTAAAATACAATTATAGAACGGCCAGGAATAATAAAATAGTTATGTTGAATAAAGTAGGAGTTGGTCCTATAAAGAAGGTAACCAAAATCACTTTAATATTTAAAATGGTTTTATTGTGTATTTTAAATATTAAAGTGATTTTGGTTACCTTCTTTATAAAATCACTTTAATATTTAAAATGGTTTTATTGTGTATTTTAAATATTAAAGTGATTTTGGTTACCTTCTTTATAGGACCAACTCCTACTTTATTCAACATAACTATTTTATTATTCCTGGCCGTTCTATAATTTTATTTTACTTTTTTTATATATATATATACATATATTTTTTTATATATTTATATTTATTTTTATATATATATATTTTTTTCCATTACTATCTATTATTATTATATTATTCTATTCTACACACCACTACTACTTCTACCTCGTATACTCGGATCCTGACCCAAAGAAATCCCAGGTGGGGATTATTCCACCAGCGCCCTACTAATAGAGCAGTATTTCCTGCTCTATATTTGTAAGTATACTTTTATTTACTGTTACTTTACATACCCTACCTACTGAGAGCACTATTGTTGTTTTCTATACATTCCGGAGTACCAAAGGTTGGATCACCAGACGTCTTCTCCAGTATATCCTGGTAGCGGGGATCATACCGCTGCAACGCCTATAAGTCCAGAGCTGGTCCAAAGCTCTTTCAAATGTGAGTGTATTATCATATTATTGTCTCATTTTACCCTTGGAGCCGCAATTCTTCACTATTGGCAGTTTGTCGTGTCTCCTATTTTGTCTCCACATATACGGATCATCCTACTACCCGGACGGATCAACTCCTGAGGACTGTACAGATATCCCACCAAGCTATATCAGTGAGACTTATTTAAAACTTTTTTATTCATTTTTACTATTTTTACCAATTTTTCTCATTGTATATTCTTTTTATCCTTTTTATCTGCAAAGACTCTCCTCAAAGATATATACATTTTTTCTCCTGGTCCAAGAGACTTACGCTTTCCGTTGTTATCGGATTGTGACCATTTGGTCTGGTTTTCACTGTATTTTACTGTATCTTACTTTTTAGCGCAGCCCTTTCCCCCCGTTGTTCCATTTCCAGTCTGTTTTTAGGGTTTTGTGGGATTCCCTAATTAGGGTTGCAGCTTCTTCTGTTATTGAGCGCAGACTCTTCTCTTTGTCTTTTTAGTTAAACACAACCCTGTACTTGATTGGGGTTGTTTGGATATACTCTCCTGGGGGGAATCTTGTCAACGAGACTGTATGGCTCATGTACGTCCTGTTTGTTCACTCAATGTGCCAACGGCTAAACCACTTTCTGTTTCTGTCCCTTCTGTATATGCAGACCTTGCATTGTTTTTTGAAAAAAGGGAGGCAGATAAGCTACCTCCACATCGTGAGTATGACTGTGCCATAAACCTCTTACCTGGTACTATGCCTCCTAGGGGTAAGGTCTACCCTCTTTCTGAGAAAGAAAACCAGATTAGGGAGAAGTACATACGGGAATCCTTAAGTAAAGGTTTTATTAGAAGGTCCTCCTCTCCTGCTGGTGCTGGTTTCTTTTTTGTGGCAAAGAAGGAGGGCGACTTGAGGCCATGTATAGACTACAGGGGTCTGAATAATATAACTATTAAAAACGCCTACCCTATCCCCCTCATCACTGAGTTGTTTGATTGTGTGAAAGGTTCTAAGTTCTTCACTAAATTAGACCTCAGGGGGGCTTATAACCTGGTCCATATAAAGGAGAATGACGAGTGTAAGACAGCGTTCAATACGCGCAGTGGGCATTACGAATATCTGGTCATGCCTTTTGGACTGTGTAATGCTCCTGCCGTGTTTCAGGATCTCATAAATGATGTCCTTAGGGATCTATTTCATGTCTGTGCCGTGGTGTACCTTGACGACATACTTGTGTATTCTCCTGATTTGAAGTCACACCATAACCATGTTAGGATGGTGCTCAAAAGGTTATTACAGAACGGACTCTACTGTAAGTTAGAAAAATGTTTATTCGATCAGACCTCTGTGCAATTCCTAGGATATATAATTACTGAACAGGGTTTCAGTATGGATCCTGCTAAATTGGAAGCCATACTGTCCTGGCCACTTCCCCAAGGACTGAAGGCTATCCAGCGATTTATAGGATTTGCCAACTATTATAGGAAATTTATAAAAAAACTTTTCACCACTTATCTCTCCTATAACAAAGCTGACTAAAAAGGTCTACATCCTAGGGTCTGGACTCCTGAAGACCTTAAAGCCTTCGAAACTCTCAAGAAAGCATTTGCCTCTGCTCCAGTGCTGCACCACCCTAATCCTTCTCTTCCCTTTGTTATGGAAGTAGACGCTTCTGAGTCGGGTGTGGGAGCAGTACTGTCACAGAGGTTGTCGTATGACAAACCCCTCCATCCCTGTTGTTACTTTTCAAAAAGGTTGTCTGATTCAGAAAATAATTACGATGTTGGGAACAGGGAACTATTAGCTATTGTGTTAGCTTTTAAGGAATGGAGGTACTTATTAGAGGGTTCTAGGCATAAAATAATGGTTATAACAGATCATAAGAACCTCTCCTATATAGCTGATGCTAGAAGGTTATCTGCACGGCAGGCTAGATGGTCTCTATTTCTTTCACGCTTCCAATACGTCATTACCTGCAGACCTGGTTGCCGTAATGCCAAAGCTGACGCTATCTCTCGACAGCATGAACCCTTAGAATATGTTAACCAGACTCCTGAACCTATTGTACCTGCATCTCAGATAATAGCTGCTATCGGTTTGGTTGTTTTGTCTCCTTTCCTTGGTAGCATTAAGGCATACCAAACCCAAGCACCCCCTGAGACGCCGGTTGGCAAACTATACGTCAAAGCAAATGACAGAAAAAAGTTGTTAACTTTATTTCACACCGCCAAAACTGCCAGTCATCCGGGGGTTACCAAAACCTATAAAGGCCTCCTTCAACAGTTCTGGTGGCCTTCACTTAAGCGAGACGTAGTGGATTTTGTACAGGCTTGTCGGGTCTGTACGCAGTGTAAGTCCCCTAATGTGAGATCCCAGGGTCTACTGATGCCTCTATCTATACCCAAGAAACCATGGACCCACTTATCCATGGATTTCCTTGTAGACCTTCCTCTTTCTGACGGTCAGACAGTGATATTGACTGTGACGGATAGGTTCTCTAAAATGGCACACTTTATTCCGCTTAAGAAACTGCCTTCTGCGGTTCAGCTAGCTCAGGTGTTTGCCAAAGAAGTGTTCCGCTTGCATGGGGTACCTCAGGATATCGTATCTGACAGGGGCCCTCAATTTGTCTCTCGGTTTTGGAGGGGCTTTTGTGCTGAGATGGGGGTCTCCTTGTCGTTCACTTCCTCCTATCACCCGCAATCTAATGGTGCAGCCGAACGTGCTAATCAGTCTGTGGAATTGTATCTGCGCTGCTTCACTAATGCACACCACGACGACGGGTCTCGCCTCCTTCCGTCGGCTGAATTTGCCAGGAATACGGTGTTTCATTCGTCTACTGGCTTAAGTCCTTTTGAGGTTGCTTATGGGTTTCGGCCTTCTGTCCTTCCTGGTGCATTCTCCGACAAGGGAATGGCTTCCTTGGACCAGCACCTCGCCTCTTTGCGAAGATGTGGGATCAGGTCCATGTTGCGCTGTCTCGTTCAGCAGCTGCTCAGAAGAAGTTCGCTGATCGCCATAGGGTTGCGGCCCCTTCTTATGTTCCGGGTGATAGGATATGGTTGTCCTCCAGGAACCTCCGTCTCAAGGTTACCTCGATGAAATTTGCTCCCAGATTTCTTGGTCCCTACAAGGTGTTACGCAGGGTTAACCCCGTTTCCTACTCCCTGTCTCATTATCATGATAGTATCAGTCTAAATCACTGGATTTTTTGCTGGAGCCCAGTTCCAGATGGTCCTGAGAGGCTGTGGGTTTCTTTTTGATCTACATAGGAGCGTTATAGTTGGGGTAATCGGGTTTTTAGCTATCAGAGCGCTGGGAGCCTACGAGATATGCGACCATTCACATGGAGTAACAGGACACGCCCCTGATCTTTTTTTTTTTAATGTATCATTTTTAATAAGTTTGTAAAACAACAAATAAAGGATTACTTGAAACAGTGATAAATGGTTTCATACAGAATGGTGCAGTACAAACAACTAAAGCCTACATTAACATTACATTACAGCAATGGTAAGCATTTTTGGTAAGAATGCATCGTACACAGCAGTGTATATTAAGTCAGGCTTGATGCAATGTAACCCATAACAAGTGTAATGGAACTAGAAAAAGGAAAGTAAAAGAAAGTAAAGAAGAGAAGGGAGGGAGGACAGTAGAAGGAGAAAAAGACAAAGGGCTGGAGAAAAAGGGGATATTTCAAGGATCTAGGTGTGCGGACAGCTTGTGTAGAAAGTAATATAATTCCTCACCCCGTGCATCAATACTACTCATGGAATATTTGAAGCATTTGTGGGATAGCAACTTTACCCTACCACTGATCACCAACTGTATCCTAGGCCTCAGACTGAGGAGCCCCAACAGCATATCCATATATACATGTAGCCACTGTATGTGAGCAAATAGTTTAGAGGCAAGTCATCCTAAGATGTAATCGTACCAGCTGATGTTGTGCAGTCTGGTATTTTCTGGCATATTCCATTTGAGGGGTCTCACCCTTATACAGGGTCCTAGCTATAGATGAGAGAGTAAGGGAAAAGTGAGTGATCAGTTAATCTGGGTATAGTGTGGTTAAAGAAGCATGGTTGGATGTGTGGAGAGCTTTGTTGCATCCTTTGTAGGTTCTCATATGGAACACCATCCACTCCACAGTTGTGTATGTCTATCTAGAGTTCTTTGGAGAAAGGAAGCCATTTGTTCATATGGATAGGTTGAGTCAACTCTAAATGTGTTTTTTTTGTGTGTGTGTTTTTACAGATAGGGTTATGACACTTTGTGGTAAGCTATACTTGCTCTTGCAACTATGAGGTGGTTGAACATTACTACTCTATTGAGGAGAGAGTCAAAGTTTTGGAACAAATGTAGTAAATAGCACTCTGGTTGCTAGAGAGTAGACAGTCCAACTACTCTGTCTAATATGGTATTCCAGAATTGAGATAGCCCTGTGCAACCCCCTGAATAAATGCTGGAGGGAGCAAATTTCACTGTGACATCTCCAACATGTTGGAGTGGATTCTTTGAAAGTTTGGGACAATCTATTAGGGACCAAATACCAGCGTATTACCGTTTAGTCTGGGCTTCCCAAATGGATAAAATCCTGAAGGAGAATTTAGTGTATTGCTGATAACCACAGTGAAATAGGGAATGACCTGACCAGTTCCTTCTCCCAGTTTAGCATATAAGGCAATTTAAGATTCCAATTTGTATTGTTAATATAATTTTAGCATAATGGCAGTGATTTTACTTGTTTTTTTTTTTTTTTTTTTTCAATGTACAAAGGCAGAAAGTGTCATATTTGTGTATCAACTTTAGGATGATTTTTATTCAAAGGTACATAAAAAATAGTATGGTTCCATTGAAGACAAATAAGGCAGACACTCTGGATATACCATGTGAGGTCCATGAACTTAATGGCAGATCAGGGGACCGTCCTGTGAGTGCCTAGTGAGGGGTTAGCATCAATAAAGAGGTAGGATCGATTAGCAATTTGCTCCATTTCACCTAGGATTTGAGTAGGAACCTAGTGCAAGAGGGAGGTGTGCAGACATCCAGAGTAGAATGTCTTGGAGGGATCAAACACCAATGTCTGTGGGGTTCTATACCATAGGATCAATAACTTGTATGATCTTTTCTGTACCTTGTTCGATAGTGAGAAATGTTGTGTAAAATTGCAGATCTTTTGCAACTGCCCATCTGTAAAAGTAAAGCCAAGTGCATCCTCCCATTTTCCCATGAAGGGAAGTGTGCATGTGGTCATTCTTTTGTAACAGTAGTGTAAATATAGTAAATTCCATGCTCCAATGGGTCTGGGAAATGTGGTTTATTGATCTTAATACAGAGAGTAAACACTTATTCAGAGGGAACATTTCTAAACAGAAATTCTGACAAGGGTATTCCTTACAGACAAATATACAGGAAAAAAAGCATAATACACTGAACCAATTATATAATTTTCATGTTTCTTAGATCACCATTAATGTAAATTAATCTTAACACTGCAAAGCAACTTATACATTGTACTCCCCACCCACTTGGTATCTAAACATCTGTGTGAATATAATAGTTAGCAGTTTATTGACCATTGGACCCATTTAGATTCATTCTTTCTATATACTTTACTTGGGCACTTGATATAAAATTAAAAACAATAACAAAAAAACAGACATACACATATTCATTCTAAACACATGCACTGCAACTGCACTCTTCCCTTATATTCTCCACTGAGCTCCTGATAGTTCCTGTTTCCTGCTAAACATAGTTTTGCCACAATTATGAAGAACAAAATAGTCAATTGTACAATATGATTCCAAAAGACAAAACGTCAGTGTTAAGTTTAGAAACAAAATGGAGACACTTAGGCAGCCGAAGTTATGTAAGTGTAGGATTTTGCTAACATGAGTGATACTTTCCATGACTATAAACATTTGCAATTATACATGTCAATGAAATTGCAGAGTGCTTAACATGATTATCAGGTTTCCGTAAGTTTTTTTTTTTTCTCTGGTCAACCAGCATAGCACATAACTTGTATTATACAGCAATAATACTTTTGTATCAAATGGGACCTACGTTGGTGTTTCTTTCCATGGTTTAATGTAGCTCATTATGGTTTGGGAGAATTGTTTAGTGTGGCAAGAGGTCGAAGACTCAGAAGAGAGGGGGTTGTTAAACCTCAGCTTTTCCATTTAAACAATGACAATCATGCTGATAATGTGTCTTACTATGAAGCATATAGTCTTAGCTTGTCTGGTTTCATTTACCTGTTGCATGGCACTTCTTTTTTTGTCATCAAAGGGTTTTGCTACAGTTGTTGTTTGTTTTTATTGAACATTTTAGCTTTGAAACCAAGGCAGGAATGTTTATTCATAGAAGTGTATGTAAGTGATATTCATGAGAAGTTTGTGTTATAGGCAACTTAGAATAAAGTGGAATTACTATTTGCAGAAAATAAGTTTGTGCACCTATATCACACAATGTTTTTTTCATATACAAAAAAATATCAAAGCACGCCTAATTAAACCAAAAAAGGTTTATTTCATATAAAACAACATTTAAAAATATTGCATTAGTGCAATTTTTAGAATGAACCAGACATCTTTATGAAGTCTTTACAACTCCAAACAGTCTGAATAAAACCCTTCTTAGTTATGTCTTTATGGTAATATATCAGCTTTAATGTGTGTTAATAATGATAATATTGTAACTAAATAAAAAAAAAAAAAAAACAACAATACATACAAACAAAGAAAAGAAAAAAAAGATGTGTATATAACAATTAAAACATTTAATGGGTTATATCTTTGGAGGTTAAGCAATGTCTTTCTATAACATATTTTTCAAGCTCTTGATAATATAGCTATATCGAATAACAATAGTCTCTATGATGATACTTACATAAAGAATAATAAAACATTGATATATATTTTATCTCAAAGTCACTGCTTAAACAATATTATACATAAAATGGAATAAAAAAAGTTTGTAAAAATTTATGATGGACATATTGAGATATATGGATTGTATATAACCAAAGCCACACTGAAGGAAGAACATAAATGCACCTAGTGAAGTATCTCAAGAGCTTGCATGTTTGTGGGAGCGGTAATCATGAACTTTATATCAAAGATAACGGAGTGAAAAAATATAAAAAAAACGTTAAAACAAAAAAATGGACATTCTTAATGCATCACAAACACAAACACAAGTAATTAATACATTAGGATACTGCAGACTACTTCTGTTACTGGAAAGAAAAAAGATTTTGAATAGGACTTTGCAACCTTTAGAATGTTATATTGATTTTCCAAGAATGTTATTATCTATTTGTTTCAGATAACATACTGAACAACCATTAAATATTATAATAAATGTCACAATAAATCAAAATTATTAGCAAAAAAGAGTGAATTATGACGATAAAATAATCATGCTGGCAGCATAACATTTTACAAATGTCAGTTCTTAATGTAATATAACAACTAGATTTTTGACAAAACAAAATTTACATAATTTGCAAGACTTGAACATTTGATTTCAAATGAATTGCAATTTGTTCATATTTTGGGTAACTCCAAAATGTCACATCACCAAATCATGAAACAACCAAAATGAACAATGGACAAACATTTTTGTTTGATTTTTGATTTTAAGTTCTACCTGTGATGCCAAAATAGGGATGATGTATAGGGAACAGCCAATAAATGTTGATTATATTCAGAGCTAGTAAGAAATGACCAACAGAGAAACAAAATGAAGAGCAGTAAATATATATAATTGTAGATTACATAACTCATAAATATACAATATAATACTATATATTTTTTTCTTATTTCTTTGCACTCTTTTGGTTGTTTTTTTTAAACTTGATGAAACAAATGGCAAGAAAATGTGCCATTTTTTTTAATATATATCTTGTATGTTGTATGAATTAGCCCTAGCAGCACCCTATAATTAGAGTGAGCGAACCCGAACTTACCGAACATTACGATTTTTTAACCCCGAACCAGAACCCGGACATTTCAGTAATGGTTCGAGTTCGGGGTTCGGTAATGTAATGGTGCGTTTTGAAAAGCTGCAGGTCAGCCAATTAACAAGCGTTTGACTTGTGTGCCCTTAGAAGCCATCACAGCCATGCCTACTAATGGCATGGCTGTGATTGGCCAGTGCAGCATGTGCCCCAGCCACTATATAAGCTGGAGTCATGTAGCACCGCACATGAGCTCTTATTAGTATAGGGAGAGGATGCTGCAGCTGTGAGGGACAGATTAGGAAAGAATTCTGGTGTTGAATCTGCAAACTACAGCGATTATTTTTGTGGGTGCTATACTACATTTTTGTACCCTGCCCTGAGCCCACTGCCACAGAGAAATAAGCAATCAGTCTGTTTGTTAGGTGGGCCAGGCACATTACTTTAATCCTGTTCTGGTAGCTCAGTGGGCAACATCTAGGCATTTTTAAATACTGCTGTGACATTGCAGTTTGACAAATTCACTTTTTTTGGGTGCTAAAAAGTAAATTTGGGGCATGCACTTCATATCTGAGAGTCAAATAGAACCGTCAAATACTGTGGCTACATCCCACTTTGAAAAATTCACATTTTTTTTTGTTGATAAATATTACATTTGCGGCCTGCGGTGCATTTCTTGCAGTCCAATACAGTTAAATACTACTGTTAAATACTAAACCTTTTAAACACGTTCTAAACCTGAGCACAACCTGCATGACCAGGCATCTACATGCAAAGCACGAGCTGCAGTGGAGTAAGCACCTCAAAAAGCATCTCAGGCTCCTCCTGCTTCCTCTTCTGCTGCTGTCTTGGCCTCTTCCTCCACCTCTGGAGTGACAGTGGCACCTGCCACCCCTCAAACAGAGGATGTGGCAGAAACGCCACCATGTCCACCACCGTCCCCAAGCATCTCCACACTGTCCCATGGAAGTGTTCAGCTGTTTCTCTCATAACACTGGAGAGAAATAAGAAGTACCCCCCTACCCACCCGTGATCCCTGGCCCTGAATGCCAGCATTTCAAAATTTGTGGCCTTTGAAATGCTGTCATTCCGTCTGGTGGAGAAAGACAGTTTTAAAAACCTGATGGCGGTGGCTGTCCCACAGTACGTGGTTCCCAGCCGCCACTACATTTCCAGGCGAGCCATCCCTTCCCTGCACAACCAAGTGGCCGACAAAATCAAGTGTCCACAGATACTTGGACCAGTAAGCACGGGCAGAGATGCTATATCTCTCTAACTGCACATTGGGCAAATGTAGTGGCGACTGGGCCTGAGGCGGATAGTAGTGTCCTTCAGCGACTAAGGATTGCAGGGCATTTGTGTATTGTCTGAACATGTGTTTGCACAGAGGGGGCGTTATCACAGACAAGCGCAGCCGCCTGTCCACAGCCAACGTGGACAAGTTCACGTTTATTAAAATGAACCAGGCATGGATCCCACCAGACTTGTCTGTACCTTGTGCAGAATAGACATTTATACCGGCCTCACCCAGCCATTGTTATACTCAAGTGCACTTATTCTTTGTTTTCTTTTTTTATATGTCCAAATATTTTGGGGGCTACTCCAATAAAAAAAAAAACCAGTGTTGGCTACCTCCTCCTCCACCACCGCTTCCACCTACACTGCCATGGTCACCGCCTCCTCAACCTCCTACTCCACATCCACCTCCTCCTCCTTGTTCAAGATTATAATTTTTATTTTTTATGTATTTTATGTTATTTTAAGTTATTTCCCTATCCACAATTGTTTGCAGGGTACTTGTCCTACTCTTACCCCCATTTTACTTCCTTTTGCAGTCCTCTAGCCCTTTCCAGGACTTTTTTAGAGCCATTTTAGTGCCCCAAATTTCAGGTCCCCATTGACTTCAATGGGGTTCGGGCTCAGGGTCAAGTTCGGGTCCCGAATTCAAACTTTTTGACGAAGTTCGGCCGAACCCCCAAACCCGAACATCCAAGTGTCTGCTCAACTCTACCTATAATGTATGCATGTTCAGGTGTGTGCAGTCTCTTGGTTTCATATATATAACTGTAAAATGGAGGGGTGAAAAGCCAGGGAGATGACTTGAACTCCCAATATTATATTATATTATATTATATTCCAGGATCTTTTGGCAACTGCAATGCCCTCTAGGGTAAGGAAGCCAGGTCAAGACAAAGTCCAGTTTCAACGGCCTCTGGCCTGTTTATTTTCTGTTAAGAAGTAGCAGGATACAGTTAGGCAGTGAGCCAGAACGCCTCAGGAAACCTGGGCTGGACTCATGCACAATCACTCTGACAGTGGGTGGAGACTCAGCCCACCCTGCTCTTCCGAATACTCCACCCCAGGGACCCAAATAACAACATAGAAAAAAAAAAACTACATTTAAACTTAACTTTCCCTGGGTCTGCATGTGCTTACCCACATGTCAGGATAGTGGCTGCGCAAAAGTCTGGTTGCCAGATATACAACCCGGACCACGATCTCCAACACTCTGTCACATATACTCCCCCCAGCTCAAACCTAGTGGGGTGAGCGACCACAGGTAACAAATTTCGTCATGACAAACTGTCAGCATTTCCATGTTTAGAACCAGGCCTATGTTTAACTCTAAAATTAAATGGTTGCAAATTGAGGAACCACCTTGTCACCCTGGCATTATTATCTTTGTTTTGACTCATCCAGTTTAAGGGAGCATAGTCAGTGACTAACCTACATTTTCTGCCCCGCAGATAATAATTTAGTGAGTCTTAGGCCCATTTTATGGCAAGGTATTCTTTCTCCCCCATAGAATATTTTTTTCTCAGCAGGAGTCAGCTTCCTACTTAAATAAAACACAGGGGTGTTCTTCACCCTGAATTTCCTAAGACAGAACCTCCCCTAACCCAATCTCTGATGCATCGGTTTGCACAATAAACTCTTTAGCGAAATCTGGTGTTACCAGAACTGGTTGGGTGCACAAAGCCTCTTTCAAATTTACAAAGATTTTTCTGTCTCTAATAACCACTTTACCACTAGTGGGGTTTTTCCTTTCGTAAGATCCATTAAAGGAGCTGCTAATGTAGCAAAATCAGGAATAAATCGCCTATAGTACCCAATAAGTCCTAAGAAAGTCCTGACTTGCTTTTTAGTGAGGCGATATGGCCAATTTTGTATTGCCTTTTCTTTTGCTGTTTGCGGCCTAACTAGCCCTCTCCCAATCGAATAACCCAGATATTTTGCCTCTTCCAAACCTATAGTACACTTTGATGAGTTAGCAGTTAAACCAGCTAGGCGTAGAGTCCAGTCCTGCTGCACTTTGGGAAGATGTGAAGCCCAGTCAGAACTGTGAATAACTGTCACCTAACGCCTGAGGCTTCAAAATCCTATCAATCAGTCTTTGAAAAGTGGCAGGTACCCCATGTAACCCAAATGGTAGCACCTTGTATTGGAATAATCCCCCGATGTTGAAAAAGCTGTCTTTTCTTTTGCACTGTCTGTAAGAGGTACTTTGTCAGGTGCCGAGCTTTACCCAGTCTCTCTATTAGTTCATCAACCCTAGGCATTGGATAAGCATCAAACTCTGACACACTATTTTACAAAAATCATTACAAAATCTTAACGAGCCATTAGGTTTTGGCACCAGCACTATAGGGCTGTTCCACTTGCTTTGTGATTCCTCAATAATATCAAGACCTAACATTTTCTTAATTTCAGCATTTACAGCCTCATTCTGTGCTTCTGGAATTCTGTATGGTCTAAGACTTATGTTCACCCCTGGTTCTGTAACAATATCATGCTTGATAATGTTAGTCCTGTCTCGAACTACAGAAAATACATATTTGTGTCTACCAATAAATTCCTTTACTTCCGGTTTCTGGTTGGGGTACAGTGTGTCTGATATATTTACTTCAAGTTCACCATCAGTCCTATTAGTGACAATTGAAGTAGTTAAGACCTCTCTGTCCTTCCAGGTTTTTAGTGAATGTATATGATATATTTGCTCAGGTTTTCTCCTATTGGGTTTTCTCACTTTATAATTAACTTTCCCAACTTGTTCAATAACCTCATAGGGGCCATGCCAAGATGCTAGAAATGTATTTTCTACTGTAGGGACCAAAACAAGTACCCTGTCCCCTGGGTAAAAAAACTCTGTCTGGCATTTCTATTATAACTGTGTTTTTCTGGGCCTCTTGGGCTTTCTGCATATGTTATTTAACTATTGGCATGACAGCCGCCATCCTATCTGGCATTTGAGCTATGTGCTCAATTACACTACGGTACGGATTGGATTAGTGTTCCCAGATTTCTTTTGCTATATCTAGCAGACCTCTGGGATGATTGACATAAAGAAGTTCAAAAGGAGAAAAGCCCGTAGTTAGCTTGTGGCACCTCCCTTATAGAGAACATTAGATAGGTTAGTGAGCAATCCCAATTCTTGCCATCCTTGTCAATTACTTTCCTTAACATACTTTTTAAGGTCTTGAACCGTTCTACTAGTCCATCTGTCTGGGGATGATAAACAGATGTTTAATTTGAAGTAGTTTGCATAACTCCTTTGTAACTTTTTAGACATAAATGGTGTACCCTGATCTGTCAAAATTTCTTTTGGTATGCCCACCCGGCTAAACATGAGCATGAGTTCTTTCGCTATTGTCTTTGCAGATGTGTTACGTAGGGGTACTGCTTCTGGGTACTTGGTAGCATAATCGAAGACCACCAATATTTACTGATGCCCCCTTGCAGACTTTACCAGAGGACCTACAAAGTCCATTGCAATCCTCTCAAAAGGTATTTCTATTATAGGCAAGGGTACTAGAGGACTGTGTTATGCTTTAAAAGGGGCAGTTTGCTGGCATTTAGGACAAGAACAATAATTTGCAACTGACGCAAATACCTCAGGCCAATAAAACCTCTGTAAGACTCTTTCTTTTGTCTTTTCTATGCCTAAATGTCCCACAGTATAAGGCTGTGTGCAAGGTTTAGGACTGTGTGTCTAAAGGTCTTAGGAACAAGTAGTTGCTTTACAACATCCATCCCCTTTTTCTACACTCTATAAATCAAATCATTCTGAACCTCAAAGTAAGGTTAAGAAAGGGCTCTATCTAGTTGTACTGTTTCATCATTAGAAACCTAGATATTTTTACGGGCCTCGGCAAGAGTGGGGTCTTCCCATTGTGGTTTCCTGAAGTTAACAGCACTGACTTCTAATTTAGGCAAGTTAATGCCTTGATCGTTATCAGACTCCTGACGATCGTGGCCCGGGTCATTTCCTACTAAAGCTAGCATGTGACGTAAGGCATCAGCCTTCCCATTCTATGTCAGAAAAAGGAAACACATTTCCAGAATCATCATCATTTGCTTTACAATCATGAGCTATTTTTCCTGGAGACCCCCACAAGTCGAAAAATTGTGGGAAATCCCTTCCCAACACTATATCATAAGCCACTTTATCCACCACCCCCACTCTGATTCATAATACCAAAAGGGCTTTCAAATTTCAGCAAAACTGTAGGATATTCATGTTTGTCACCATGAACACAAATTATACCAATTTTCTGCACCAACAGTGGCTTCAGATACAAGGCATTTTGTTATCAATGTAGCCATACTTCCGGAGTCTAATAGAGCTCTAACCTCTTTCCCATTCACCTTTATAGAACATATCTGCGGATTGTGACTACAGTTGACAACAGCAGATTCCATATAATTCAGCAGACAAGACAATTGTGCATCCTGATTAATCATATTGCATTGCATAGGTTCATTAATCAAGGGACAGTCTCTAGCTTTATGTCCAAGTTAATTACACCAGAAACATTTAATATTATAATTATCCGCCACCTTTTCCAGAATTAACATTTCTAGGCATAAGCGTATAGGGTCTCTGAGAATATGTCTCTTGTTCCTGTGTCTCTGAAACCTTGAAAAATCTTACCAGGTCTTTCAGCAGCTGGAGTCTTAACTCTCTGCATAGACTTTGTTTTGTTAAGCCACTGTCTGTCATCCGCAGCAACATATCTTTCCACCAAACTAATTAACTCATCCGCTGATTATGGATCACTCTGACTGACCCATCGACTCAGTGAAGCAGGTAATCCCCACAGGAATCTGTCCATCACAAGAAGTTCCATAATGGGAGTTGCTGTATTTATTTCTGGTTGTAGCCACTTTCTAGCAAGATGTATCAGGTCAAACATCTGGGAGTGGATAGGTTTCTCTTGGTCGAAAGTCCAAGCATGAAATCTTTGGGCACGAACTGCCATAGTCACACCAAGTTGTGCAAGGATCTCAGCCTTCCGTTTGGAGTAGATCCCTGCCTGCGCTGGTTCCAGGTCATAGAAAGCCTTCTGAGGTTCTCCGATCAGAAAAGGTGCCAGTATGCTTGCCCACTCACAAACTGGCCACTCTTCTCTCAGCGGTCCTCTCAAAAGCTAGAAGGTATGCTTCCACATCATCTGTAGGTGTCATCTTCTGCAGGTAACGGCTGGCTCTGATTATCTTAACCTCGGACTGCGTCCCATCCGAAACTCTGGTCAGTCCCTTGGTCAAAGCCTGTATCTCCTTCTGTATCATGCTGGAGTCCTGATGTTGCTCCTCCCTGAGCAGGCAGTTTGGCTCAGCTTGGGCTGCCACAATCTGCTGGATCATGGCATCTATGTTGGCTTTTTGCGTGATTACCAGTTGCTGTAAGGCTGCAATGCTTGTTCATTGTGCCGCTGTGGCCTGTTGCTGTACAGCCATAGCCTTCTGCTGTATGGCTGTAGCCTTTTGCTGTGCCGCTGTAGTTTGCAACAAAACTTTCACAACTTCCTCCATTTGGTTTCCAGTTAATACCCAAAGGCTTCTTCAGTGCAATGCCTGCATCCTCCACCATATGTGACAAACTTACTTCCCTGTGTGTGCATGTCCAGGATCTTTTGGCAACTGCACAGCCCTCTAGGGTAAGGAAGCCAGATCAAGACAAAGTCCAGTTTTTAACCCCTTAAGGACCAAACTTCTGGAGATGCTCCTGTTAGATAGGATACACCGTACGGCTAAACCAAGCTTCTTACCACCTGAAACGCCACGGGATATACTGCTCCGCATGCATTATTTTCACGCTAAGGAGGCAGCACTAAATGCTAACAGAACGAAGAAAAGCATGCCGGAGACATACAAGGATATTTCAATATACGCAGACATCTCCACCTATACGCTAAAACGCCGGAGAGAGTTTAAAGACATCACGCAAGCGCTGCGAGTTAACCATCTCCCATATCGCTGGGGGTACCCGACCAAACTCCTCATCACTAAAAAGGGGAAAACAACAACCGTGAGAACACCAGAGGACGGTCGTGACCTCCTAAAGACTTGGAACATAACTCTGCCAGACACCTCGCCTGGAAAGAACACTACCAGACTATCCACAGACTGGAAGAAAGCAAAAAAGCGACAGAACTGATCACCGGCTCAACATATGCAAGTTAAAAACACGATCAAAAGGATAAAGTGCACGATAGGAGAAGGCCAAGACTGGGTAATAAACAAATAATAATAACAAGGGACATATACCAGTGAAACGGGGGACATTTTTTATTTCAAACCTATGTCTTAACATTTTGAACTAGTTGGGCGTAGTTACTGTACGACCGTTTAACTAATGTTAGGACAGTGACGGATTTCATGTAGAATACTCGAAACACGTGTGACAACCCAGGCCCTCCTACAAATCCAGACACTCTGCACCACCATATAAACATATGCAACTCTGACTGATATACAACTGTTTGTTTACACAGACCGTAGCACCCTACATGAGGTTTAGGGTTAGAGACGGTACAGGACGTGAAGCTTAGCTTCAACCCCTAGGCACGAAGATGCAGTGCCCAGCCACAATTTTGGCAATGTTGTTCAATGTATTTACTTTTGTTATAGTTTTTCCTTTATATGTCTTCCTGGGTTCAACTATGTACTGCTCCCTACCTTCACAACACCAACACACAAGAGGGATTAGGGGTTACAATTCTGGAGGCACCACCACTCGGCTTGAAAAGCTGGGAAGGAGTGGTGGTTGCCATTGCCATAGAACGGACAGAATACCACACACAAAAGCGCTACAGAGAGCCACCGTGAAGATCTGTACTTACAATGTACAGGGACTTAACAACCCCGCAAAAAGACATCTACTCAACAGAGACCTCAAATCCCTAGACGTAGACATATTGTGTCTACAAGAGACACAATTCCATTCAACCTCACCACACAAGTCGAAAGGGACGTCTATTCTCATAGGCCAGCATGTTAATTTTATCCTACATAAACATGAAGCAGACGAAAATGGTAGATATGTCATAGTAATAGGAGAGATAAACGATATACTGTATACGTTGGTAAGCATATATGCCCCTAACACTAATCAAAGACATTTTCTGCATAGTGTCCTAACCAAACTAACCAAATTACAACAGGGCATAACGGTGATATAAAACACTAAAAAGCACAACCTAAAATAATACAAAGGGAGACCAAATAGTGCAGACAAAAAAATAAAAACACATAACACTAAAAGACTAAAATGCACTCACAAACAAAAGGTGTAAAGAGGCAGGGTATAAACGGTCTTCTTTAAGATGCTTCTTCTCTTCTCAGTGGAGAGATGGAGGCTTAAAATAAAACAGAAAGGCAGACCATAGTGTATAACTGTATAGTATTAAAATGTGGCTTTATTGGATACACTTACAATGTAACAGAAGTTAAAAGGCTCTTCAAATCAGACTCAATGTCTTCCACCAAAGCAAAAATTCGCCATCAGAATGTAAAAAAAGTATGGAGACAAAAGAGATGAAGAAATCCACAGTAAAAAAATTAATATAAAATAAAGCCTGCCGCCCTCCTAACGGTGATATGTGGAGATTTTAATCACATACTGGATGCAACACTTGACACCACACTGCAGCAACATCGTCATAGACACCGTCCACTGCTAAGGCAATGTAAAAGCATTCAAAAACTCCTCCACGACCACCATCTTTACGACACGTGGAGAATTACACACCCAGAAACTAGAGCCTACACACATTTCTCCGCTGTCCATAACTCTTACTCTAGAATCGACAGGTTCCTCCTGTCAGGCCCTCACCTAGACCAGATACACATGTGATATCCATCAGATCACGTGGTCAGACCACGCTCCAGTGGTGCTAGACCTGAAAAACACTTATGATTTTAGACATCGCAGCCCATGGAAACTGAATAACGCTCTAATACAAGACCGGACCTTTATTAAAGATCTCGAAAAGGACTTGGACTCCTATTTCAGTACAAACGACAATGGGGAAGTAACACCAACGACCCTATGGCAGGCACACAAATCTGTGATAAGGGGGCTGTCTATCAGGAGGGCAGCTTACATTAAAAAACCACACATACCAGACTCCAAACATGGAAAAAGGAACTATATGACCTCAACTCTCTGAATCAATTACAACCCACAGCAGAAACCAAACAGAAAATAGTGCACATATACAGACTAATTCACCAACAAGCCCTAGAACAGACACAAGCACACATGACAAAATTAAAAATAGCTCACTACATGCAGGGAAATAAAGCAAGCAAACTACTGGCGTCGCGCCTTAAGCAGAAACAAGCGAACCAAAAAATAGCTTATCTCATAGATAACAAGGGCAGGAAAATCACTAAACCCAAAGACATAAGTGATGAGTTTGCCACATATTATCACAGCTTATACAACCTAAAAGAAGATAGCAACACGGCTACCCCGACAAATTTGAGTATTAAAAAATATCTACAGCAGATTACACTGCCAACACTCACGACACAACAAAAGACAGACTTGAGCAAACCTATAGATGGACGTGAAGTAGCGACTGTCATTAAAGAGTTACCCATTGGCAAATCACCTGGACCGGACGGGCTAACGAATCAATACTACAAAACATTTAGCTCGACTCTAGATCCATACTTAGCCTCCACCTTCAATTTTGCGACAACCGCGAGGTCACTCCCAACAGACATGCTGCTAGCCCATATAGTCACGCTACCAAAACCCAACAAACCCTCTACAACCCCACAAAATTTCAGGCCCATATCGTTGCTAAACACAGATGCGAAAATCCTTGCGAAAGTATATGCATTGAGACTGGGGCAAATCATCCCGCACATCATACACAAAGACCAAGTGGGATTTGTGAAAGGGAGACAGGGGTCCGATAGCACCAGGAAGGTGGTGAACCTACTATACAAACTCCAGACACACAAACGAGGGGGCCTCTTCGTATCTTTGGATGCGGAGAAGGCCTTCGACAGACTGCACTGGGGATTTCTCAAGGAAACCCTGCACAAATTTGGGATCCCACAAGAATTCGTAGCAGTAGTGGACACGTTCTATAGTGCACCATCGGCACAGGTCCTAAACTCATGCTTCTTATCAAAACCTTTCCGTCTAACGAACGGCACCCCCCTGTCACCATTGCTTTACATCCTGGCCCTAGAACCCCATGCCAGTAAAATTAGGGAAAATACGAACATACACGGCATTAAGATAGGACGCAATGAATACAAAGCGGGGCTGTTCGCGGACGATGTGATCCTGACACTCACGCAACCACTCATCTCGTTACCGAATCTCCTTACCGAAATCGTCACGTATGGGCAACAATCATACTACAAACTAAATCTCACTAAAACGCAAGCTATGGGTCTGGGAATACCCGCTAAAACACTGACACAATTAAAAGACTGTTTCCAGTTTGACTGGAGGGAAGATTATTTGACCTTCCTGGGTCTGAGAATCCCTAAACAGCCTACGAAATTATTAGAGCTAAACTATGGTAGACTAATGCGAGAACTGGGAGACACGCTGAAGAAATGAGAGGGTAAATTCTTATCCTGGATAGGAAGAATGGTGGCCATTAAAATGATGCTATTACCCAAATACCAATATTTATTGCGCACATTGCAGATATGTCTCCCCAAATCCTACTTAATAAATTACAAAGGCTATTCACTAGATTTGTATGGGCGAACAAAAAGGCTAGAGTAGCTACAATCCTGCTATGCAAACCAGTGCCCAACGGGGGGCTGGGTCTCCCCAATGTACACATATACTACAAAGCCGCTGTTATGTCAACAGTAATACAGACGTACAAAACACAAATAACAGGAGACAGACCACAATGGGAGGAGATAGAAGCTGTTGAGGGGTGCCACACTGGTTTACGCCACTTGTTTTGGGTGCCACATAACCTAAGACCAAAACCCCCAACGCTACTCCCGACAACAGCATTACTGCTGGATGTATGGGACTCTACGAAAAGACAAATGGGACACCTTGGCAAATGGGCAAAACAGACACCAATGCAGAGTCTGACCATTGTGAACCCCACACTGAATGTTCGCCCGTGGATACAAAATGGTTGTTCGAATCTGGGCCAACTACTTTGTGATGACAAAATCATTCCGTATACAGACCTAAGACAGACATATAACTTACCTAATAACACGCTGTTTTCCTACCTTCAACTGAAATCACTATTAGAGAATAATATAGACAGGACTCCTTCCCACTCTCTTGAGATGCTATATACATATGTGGACAGGGCACCATACCGACAAAACTGCTATCCAAACTCTACACAACCCTAAACACCAGCCCGCACAATGACACACTGGACAAATTTAAAGAGCACTGGCACAACGATATACGAAAACAGTTCACGGACGCTCAATGGCGACAGGCTTTTATAGCACATAAAGGGAGATCGAGGTGTTCTTCCCACATAGAGCTGATGAGGAAAATCCAATATAGATGGTACCTGGTGCCGACTAGACTGGGGAACATCTATCCGACCACATCCACACTATGTTGGAGATGTGGGGAAGATGAAGGTAGCATGTATCACATATGGTGGAAATGTCCACAGATAGAGAAATACTGGGAGCAAGTGGAGGAGCTCATTCATGGTTCCTTACACACGAGACTTACTCTGCAGCCAGAGACTGGGCTGCTTTTTATGCTTCCTGAAACGCTAGACAGAGCACAAAAGACACTTCTGTTCCACATACTAATTGCTGCTAACACACTGATTGCAAGAGCATGGAAACAGCCCACCTGCCCTAACCTCACAGAACTCCTATCCCAGATTTCCATGAATCTAACGTATGAAACGTTGCTTAGAATAAGATATACTACCCCAAACCATCTCCTACAGGCCAGACAACATTGGGAAAAGTTTGCGATCGAGAAGGACAAAACCATACCCGCAGCCTAACACAGGACACATAAGAAAGACACACTGGTGAGCAAAGCCACCCGACAGGGGATTTAATACCACAGATTTAGATCGATATCTTTACTGTCATGAAGGCTCTGCGCAGCCTACGATATTATACTGTATACCTACTGTATGCACAATGCGGTAAAACAACCATCTGCTGACACGTTGATGTTAGACCTTGCTTAGGGTAAACTGTTGTAAATAACGAATACTGTACACTGTTGCAAAAAACGCGCTGTATTAACCATGACACTCATTGATTTATCATGAACCTGGAAGATTTGTTTCCCCTCCCCCTCTTTTTATTTCTGTACCCCTTTCTATTTACGTTGACTGAAAAGAATTTCAATAAAGAATAAATTGAAAAAAATAAATAAAGAAGTCTTTCAGGCGTAGATTCCGTCCAAATTTATACAATTCTACCTCAGTTTGGCATTTGTCTGGAAGGTTAGTAGGTACAAACGACAGTCCTTTTTTAAGTAATTGCAGTTCTTCAGTATTAATCTTCAATACATATGTATCTTCAATACATATAAAAAACTACCGGGAGATCCCACAATTCCGATCATGAAGCAAGTATCCTCGATAATACAAAGAGGCCTTGAAGCCAACTACCTCTCCATGGAACTACAAAAAGCTTTAATCCAACCTACACCGAGAACACCTATCATTTACACCCTACCCAAAATCCACAAGAGTATGGACCACCCTCCAGGTAGGCCTATAGTCTCAGCCATTGGGGGTGTCCTTGAACCACTGGTGAAATGGCTAGATTTCCTATTTAAGAATACAGTGGAAATGTTACCAACCTGCATAAAAGATACTCCTAGTTTATTGAAACTCCTGCATCAAACCATACTTCCAGATGAGACTACCTACCTGGTGACATGTGACGTCAAGAGTCTCTACACCATAATCCCACATGAAGCTGGTATTGAAGCAATGCGCAAAGTACTACAAAAATCAACAGTATACAAAGGCCCCCCCATAGAATGTGTACTGGAAATCCTGAGGATCGTTCTAACTTCCAACTACTTCAGGTTTGAACACACCTGGTACCAACAGACATCAGGCACTTCCATGGGGCAGCCATGGCTCCGATGTATGCAGCAGCTACATGTTTGTATTTGAGTCCCTACACATCCTACAACCTTTTGCTGCAAATATAATCTTCTATCGTCGATTCATTGATGATGTGTTTATAATATGGAGAGGGGACTTGGAGTCAATCACATCTATGGTAGATTCGATTAATGAAGCACCCACACCGGTCAAACTCACAATGACAGCAAGCCCCACAGAAGTCGACTTCCTCGACGTCCACATCTACAAGAACCAATCCAAATTGGCATACACCCTCTATACCAAACCAAAAGATAGAAATTGTCATGCCTTAACTATGGTATCCTCTTACTTCCTGGTTCCACTGAGCCTAGCCACACCCCTTTATGACACGGTCTGCCTATTTAATCTGACTGCACCAGCTGATCTAGGCTGGATTATTGAACTACGTTCCGTACTCACGAACCGGCTACAACTTCGTTGTGAAAACCTCTGTTACCAGACCGGACTGAAAGACTCTGCAAGTTCCCTTCACCTCTCCTCATCCACAACTAAAAGCTTAACACTCTCCATCCAGGATAAACGCCTCTGAGGAGATCTCGGGAACCAGTGTTCTATGTGCCGGAAGCTAAGTAAAACCTCTGTGATAAGCATTGCATCTCAAGCTGTTATTTCCTGTCTCCAAAATCCTTCGATAATACAAAACCGTTACAGCTAACTTCAACTCATACTTTATCTCAGTTAGCTGCATCTGTCTTGCTTCGGTTAAAGTCTATGGAACAGCTATTGTGACTGCTTATCACCTAAACCGTTGATTCTACTAAGAGACTCTTTATTGATTCAGTGTCTGCAATTTACTATCGTTTACTCCTTAAAGCTACAGTGCCTGTAATTGTGGACTTCAGTTATCATTTACCACTTAAAGCTACAGTGCCTGTAATTGTGGACTTCAGTTATCATTTACTACTTAAAGCTACAGTGCCTGTAATTGTGGACTTCAGTTATCATTTACTACTTAAAGCTACAGTGCCTGTAATTGTGGACTTCAGTTATCATTTACTACTTAAAGCTACAGTGCTTATAATTGTGGACTTCAGTTATCGTTTATTACTTAAAACTACAGTACCTGTAAATTGGAATTAAAGTCAATACCTTTTACTTTTTATAATAAATATTCAAACTATACGAAATCTGCAGTTGTGTTCCTTCATAACAAATGTTTAGACGTGACAGAATAATCCAGCCATTGTAATGGATCCAGCAGATTTCGATTCTACTATAACTACGCTGAATCAAAGAGTTGATACACTAGCCCAAGGTGTGCAAGACCTGCAAGTTACTAACGAAAGAATTCTCACTTATGTCAGAGATCTACAAACTCATACTCCTCATACTGTTCTGCACTCGGCTAGCGATCCTGCTGTATGTAACCCTGAAAAGTTCTCTGGAGATCGTTCAAAATACAGGGAGTTCCTCAACACCTGCAAATTATTAATTGCTTTGAAACCCAGATCTTATCCTACAGAAAGAACTAAAGTGTGTTCGGTTATTTCCTTTCTAAGAGGTGAACCTATGTCATGGGCCCATTCCTTTCTGGAAAACGACGACCCCATCTTAGACTCACTGGATGAATTTTTTGAAGCCATGTCTCTTCTCTATGAAGATCCTAACAAACAAGCTACAGCTGATTTAACAATCAGAACACTACAGCAAAGAAATAGACCTGTTGAAGATTACATTGCTGAATTTAAAAGATGGGCTGTAGAAACGCAATGGAATGACATCACATTGCGCAACCAATTTCGAATTGGTTTATCTGAAGCTGTAAAAGATGAACTGTCTAGAACAGAACTCCCTACTACTTTGAACGCTCTAATTCACTTATCAATCAGCATTGACAGAAGATTAAGAGAAAGAAAGGCAGAAAAAGCCCTTTTTCATTCTAAAGACCGAAAACCTTTTACTCCCTCAAAAGCTCCAGAAAAAACTTCTTTACCAAGTGAACCTATGGAAATAGGGGTAATAAGAAGTCCTCTCACTCCTGCAGAAAAGAACCGAAGACGTCAATTAAACCTATGCATGTATTGTGCCTCTCAAGATCATCTGGTCTCTGATTGTCCCTTATTAAAACGGACAAAGGCCGGTAGACAAGCCTATACCTCTGCAATCTTCAGTGCACTCCCCTCAACATCGACCACTCCGTTCACACCTGTATCCCTTGTAATACAGTGGGATAAGGTGAGAATTATGACTGGAGCTCTCATCGATTCTGGTGCACATGGAGTATTCATCGATTCAACCTTTGTAACAAAGAATAAAATTCCTTGTGTTCAAAAAGCCATTTCTGTTCCTATTAAAGTGATTGACGGCTCCTTTATCTCCTCGGGACCGATTCTTCATGAAACCATCCCTCTAAAGGTAACCACCAATCATATTCATACTGAATTTCTAGTATTGATGTTATTCCATCACCTCTCTATCCCGTTATAATAGGGATCAATTGGTTAAGGAACCACAACCCTCAAATTTCATGGTCTCCTTTCTCTATCACCTTTAACTCACATTATTGTAAAGAAACATGTTTACAGCAAATTCCTATTCTTCAAATCTCCAAAGAACCAACCATACCTTCTTGTTATTCAGACTTTTCAGATGTCTTCAGTAAAAAAGAAGCTGAAACGCTCCCGCCTCATCGTTCCTACGATTGTCCTATAGACCTCATACCTGGTGCCCCAGTACCTTTTGGGCACATCTACCCTCTCTCTGAGGCTGAATTACAAATTCTCAAAGAATATCTAGATGAAAACCTACGGAAAGGGTTCATTAGACCCTCTAGGTCACCTGCTGCCTCAAGTATGTTTTTCGTAAGAAACAAGGACCAAACTATTGAATCTTATGTCAAATCTTGTTCTGTATGCCAAAGATCAAAACATGTCCATCATCAACCATTTGGTCAATTATTGAAATTACCAATTCCTGAACGACCTTGGCAATCCATTTCTATGGATTTTCTGGTAGAGTTACCTCCTTCTCATCATCATACCACCATTTTAGTGGTGGTAGACCGCTTCACGAAAATGTCTCATTTCATTCCTTTAAAGAAGTTACCCACATCCTCTGAACTTTCAAAAATATTTCTTGATAACATAGTCAAACTCCACGGACTGCCAGACGAAATCATTTCAGACCGAGGAACTCAGTTTACCTCCAAATTTTGGAATGCATTATGTGCCACTCTTCATATCCAACGTAAACTATCATCTGCATATCATCCTCAAACAGATGGACAAACTGAAAGAGTCAACCAATGCTTAGAACAATATCTACGATGTTATTGCTCTCACTTACAAGACGATTGGATAACTTGGTTACCTATGGCAGAATTCGCATACAATAACTCTTTTCATACCAGCAGTAAAATGACTCCATTTTTATCCAATTATGGATTTCATCCTTCCTCATTTCCTGCTCAGACAGTTTCTTCATCTAATCTCTCCGATTCGAATCAAATCTCTCATATGTCCTCTTTATTCAAGAAATTGCATGAGAATCTAGAATTGGCCTCTTCCAATCAAAAGAAGTTTTTTGATACAAAAAGACAACCTTCACCTTCTTATAAAATCGGTGATCTTGTCTGGCTTTCCTCAAAGAACATCTCTACAAATCGTCCATCAAAGAAGTTAAGTTCTCTTTTCCTTGGTCCTTTTCCAATAATATCGGTTATCAACCGTAATGTTGTTAAATTGAAACTTCCACCAACTTTAAAGCTACATCCTGTTTTTCATGTGTCCTTGTTGAAGCCTCATCATCCTGACCCTTTCCAAAGAAATGTCACTACTTCTCCTGATCCCATATTGGTCCAGGGTGAAGAAGAATACGAAATTCAAAGTATGCTGGATTCAAGGATCCATCGTGGCTCCTTACAATACCTCATCAGATGGAAAGGATATGGAATTGATGAAGATACATGGGAAAACTCCTCTGTCGTTCTTGCTGACAAATTGATTTCCAAATTTCACAAGCGTTACCCTTCTAAACCAAGTCAATAGCACCCAGAGGTTGCTCATTAAAGAGGGGGTACTGTCATGCCTTAACTATGGTATCCTCTTACTTCCTGGTTCCACGGAGCCTAGCCGCACCCCTTTATGACACGGTCTGCCTATTTAATCTGACTGCACCAGCTGATCTAGGCTGGATTATTGAACTACGTTCCGTACTCACGAACCGGCTACAACTTCGTTGTGAAAACCTCTGTTACCAGACCGGACTGAAAGACTCTGCAAGTTCTCTTCACCTCTCCTCATCCACAACTAAAAGCTTAACACTCTCCATCCAGGATAAACGCCTCTGAGGAGATCTCGGGAACCAGTGTTCTATGTGCCGGAAGCTAAGTAAAACCTCTGTGATAAGCATTGCATCTCAAGCTGTTATTTCCTGTCTCCAAAATCCTTCGATAATACAAAACCGTTACAGCTAACTTCAACTCATACTTTATCTCAGTTAGCTGCATCTGTCTTGCTTCGGTTAAAGTCTATGGAACAGCTATTGTGACTGCTTATCACCTAAACCGTTGATTCTACTAAGAGACTCTTTATTGATTCAGTGTCTGCAATTTACTATCGTTTACTCCTTAAAGCTACAGTGCATATAATTGTGGACTTCAGTTATCATTTACTACTTAAAGCTACAGTGCCTGTAATTGTGGACTTCAGTTATCATTTACTACTTAAAGCTACAGTGCCTGTAATTGTGGACTTCAGTTATCATTTACTACTTAAAGCTACAGTGCCTGTAATTGTGGACTTCAGTTATCATTTACTACTTAAAGCTACAGTGCTTATAATTGTGGACTTCAGTTATCGTTTATTACTTAAAACTACAGTACCTGTAAATTGGAATTAAAGTCAATACCTTTTACTTTTTATAATAAATATTCAAACTATACGAAATCTGCAGTTGTGTTCCTTCATAACAAATGTTTAGACGTGACAGAAATACAATACTCAAAGCAGACAGTTTCCACCCGAAACCACTCAAGGAATCACTACCACTCTCTCAATTTCTGAGGGTAGTGCGCAACAATTCTGATCCTGTGAATACCCCAAAACAGATCAAAGAGATGTGGACCAAATTCAGAGATAGAGGCTATAAAGAATCAACCTTACAACAAGCACTGATTAAAAGTCAAGAGCCAGCACGACAGAATACCAAAAATAATCCACGCCTGGTATTTCCAACCACGTACCACACAGCGTCCAACAGTATACAAAAAGCACTAAGGTCCAACTGGCGCATCCTAGAACGTGACCCGAGCCTACCAGAGGTCTTCCACAATCCCCCCATGATGTGTTATAAAAGAGGGAGGAACCTGAAGGATCTTCTTGTCAAAACAGATCCAGTGCACTGTTACACCAAGGAACAGACATCTGTTAACTGGGGCTGCTACTGCTGTCTGGGCTGTGTCACCTGTAGTCACATGTCACCAGGTAAATACTTCACTCACCCTCATTCAGGGAAGAGATACCCTATCAAACATAGACTCACTTGCACTACAGACTTTGTAATCTACAAGCTGCTGTGTCCCTGTGGACTGTCCTATATAGGAAAGACAGATCTCCCCTTAAGATAACGCATAAGGAACCATCGTTCTAATATCCGCATAGCCTATAGGGACAATAAGGCTGACCTCCCTGTGGCCAAACACTTTTTGGCATTTGGACACCCCCTTCCAACATTGAAGTTTATGGCTATAGACCACATCCCCCCCCCCCCCCCCTTTGCAGAGGAGGAGAGCGTAAGAAACTTTTACTTCAACAGGAAGTCTATTGGATTAAAACTTTGAATACTGTCCACCCTAAGGGTCTCAATGAAAAATGTGCCTTATCAGTATTTTTAGGATAATTCCTCTATGTCTATACTTAGCATCTGCTACTTATCTCTGGTGTGCTAAACTTTAATGTGACAACACTTCCAGTATATTAATTGTTGCTACATGTGTTAGTTACTGTATTGACAATATCATGTCATTATGTGTCCAGCTCAATATACCTAATATGTTCAATTATATTATGTTACTATTTTCAAATAGTTACTTCATTGTCACTGTGTGTCAAGTCCTGCACCAACTCATTCCTATTGGTATTACCCTGCTATAGCTATTCTGTTGAGGTTATGTTGTCTTAGCACTAAAACCTTTTTGCCACTTAAAAAAAGTGCCAGTACAAGCTATTACTATAAGGTTGACGGTACTCTGTCGCTACTCCCACCAAGCCCTTCCCTTAAACTTATAGATAAGATGCATTCTAACTATCCGTCTATTATACTAATAATGTGTTAGCTTTGTGATTCACCATCTTGTCCTGCGAGTATTTGTTTTTAATAATTCACTGCTTAGTAACTTTCTATTTATACAAGCTTTTTTACACTACTGAATCAAGTACCCGGGCAACACCGCTGGCTAAGGATGATGAGAGTTAAAGTTCTGTTTGTAATCATGGTAACCTCAAACCATGCATACTGGATATTGCCAGGAAATGGTTGGAACACAAACACTCCCCCCTTCCCTCTGAGCCCCAATTATGCAGATACAAGGGCAGAGTGGGAGACAGCCATGGCCAGCTGTGCTACATCCGGACATTGATTCAGTAAGTACACTCCTGTGGTGCATATTTAATTGAATTTGAGTGTTCAGTTTGTTTTGGAGGGATCTGGGGTATATATTCTCTTGTCTGCACATTTGTTACGTGTTACCTGTCCTGATGAAAGCTCCATGTTGGAGCTGAAACGTTGATATTTTATGGAATAAATAAAAGCTAAATTTTACTACTAAGTCCCAGGAGTGCGATTGTTTCTACACCCATATCTACCTTTGCCACAACCAGCACCGGGCACTACAAAAGTCTTCTTGGAGTGCAAGCTACTACAATGTATATATATATATATATATATGTGGTCGGTTAATATCGTAAACGTGGAATACCTTGTGTTAGGAATTAGGTCGGTGTTGTGTGCCGGGACCGACGTAGGGGTAGGCCTGTTAAAAGAGGGCCCCCCGAATGGATTGTATAAAAGTGTGAGGTGGGTGGGGTGAACAGCGTGCGTTACGGCAAGGTAGGAAGGGGGGGGTAGTGTTTATATAGGAACGCTAACTCCTCCCACAAATACAGGTCTTCGACCTTAAACTTGTGGTCGGTTAATATCGTAAACGTGGAATACCTTGTGTTAGGAATTAGGTTGGTGTTGTGTGCCGGGACCGACGTAGGGGTAGGCCTGTAAAAGAGGGCAAAAGAAAAATGCAAAAAACACACGTATTGCAATGTAATTATCTCTTTAAGATTTGTTTGCCTTATCTCTTATCCATTGTGGAATGTTCCTGTATGACGTAACTGATTCTAGTGAACCTCATTTATTATGTGCTGGCGTACTGCAACTGGATGCGGTACTTTGAATGGAAGTCCTAGACAGGAGTCAGCGGCCCCAATCTAATCTAATGTAATCGAGTGTCTTGACTGTCTGGATTGAAAGTTGACGTGACATGTGGTAGTGTTTGTACCTTTATAATCTTGAGGAGACATGATTGTCAGTCTGATTGGCAGTGATCGTGTAGTACTAGGGCTCCGTAACTCTTGGAAAGTATGAAGGCTTAGAGGTATAAGACCAGGTGTGTGTGAACGGTTGTTGTCTAGGGCAGGGGTAGGCAACCTTTTAGCAGCACTGTGCCGATATAGGATTGTGATGTCCCGTAGCGTGCCGGTCCTATTTTTTTTTTAAAATGAGGTGTGTATGCTGCCGTATCCTGCTTGTGTTATTTTTACTGTAATTGCTTTGTATCGTTGTATTTGTGCGTATATGCAGGGCCGTCTTTAATATTGACTGGACCCTGGGCAAAGCATTTGTTTGGGGCCCCCTGGACCATGTCCCCCCTCCCCAGGCGTGCTATCACGTCCTCCACCTTAACGCAGTGGCGGACCTAAAGTAGAGAGGTGCAAGAATTTTTTTGGGCCTCCCTGTTGCACGAGTGATTAACAGGTAGATCCCCATCTGTCGTGCAACTCCAGTAATGCATTGAGTGCTGGGGCTCTACCATTTACCCATGTTCCCAGGTCTTAGCACTTAGCGTTTTTTGTGTGTTTGAATGTAAACAGGTTTTTGTATGGAATATGTTTGTATGTGGTGTTGGCGTGACTGCAAGCATGTATTTGTGTAGTGTTGGTTTTTGAATGCAGGGGTGTATTTACATATAATTTTGGTGTGTAACACAGACATGTGTTTGTACGTAGTGTTGAAATTTGAATGTAGGGGTGTATTTGTGTGTAGTGTTAATGTGTGAATGCTGAGATGTATGCACATATACACGCACACAGAGATATATACACACTGAAACACACACACACAAACATACTGACATACTGACACACACACACACAGATATACTGACACAGATTTACTGACACACACACACAGACATACTAACACACACACACAGACATGCTGACACACACAGATATACTGACACACAAACATACTGACACATACACAGATATACTGACACACAGATATACTGACACACACACAGACAGACATACTGACACAGACATGCTGACACACACACACTGACATACTGACACACACAGATATACCGACACACACAGATATACCGACACACACATACTGACACACACAGACATACTAACACACACACTGACAGACATACTGACACAGACATACACACATACAGATATACTGACACACACAAAAATTAAAATTTTCAACCCACCCTCCAGTTTCCTACCTTTCCTGCTGGTGGCTGAAGGTGTTGGGAGTTGGGGTCTGGCTCTCTCGGCCAGCCCCCCTCCACTCTGCCTACTCTTCTTTCCCGCACGCTCCTCTCTTTGTGGGAGGAAGTGATGCACGGCCGTCACTTCCTCCCAGCCTGTTGCCAAAAAGCAAGGGGCCCGCTCGCACTGTTAAAGCGCCTAAGTGCGCCACCGGGACCCTGCTGACAGAAGCCCACCGGGTGGCCCTTTGTGCACAGGCCACCCGGTGGGCCTCCTTAGTGTGCGGATTACCGCCCGGGGGTTAGAAATAGTTGAGGCCAGCGGGGCTCACGGTGCAGCTGCCCAGTTTGCCCCACGTTAAAGACGGCCCTGCGTATATTAGCTATTATATTGTATATGTTCATGAGTAGTTTATGGTATTGTATATGATACATATGAATGTGAGTTGTTTATGGGGGCTGCTTTTGGAATTGTGTGAATGGATATGTCACATTGTGTGTTTGGTAGTATGTGTGGGGGCTGTTTGAGGTATTGCATGTGAGAGACTGCATGTGGGGTTGTGTGCATGTATGTGGATTGTTAGTGGTGTTGCGTTTATGCAGATTATGTGTATGTTTGTGTGTGGGCTGTCCGTACTATTTGTATGAGGGATTACACAGGAATGCAGGATTCTGCATTCCTGTGTATATCTAGCAGTCTGGGTGGCTTCCCTGGGTTCCAGTGGGGACCAGACCGGCCAGGTATATGTCAAGGACAGGAGCTGCAACAGCAACTGCGAGCTGCTCTACTACAGTGTGGATTCCTATTCACAAGGGCTGTGAGGAAGTGATCTAAGATCACTTCCTCTACGTGCTGCAATGCATAAATTGAGGATTGTCCTTCACCACCTTTTCGGATTAACAGATATCTGAAGTTTTACTGGGACTCCTGATAGGCCAGAGCCTATTTGTCTCTAGCAGCCTTGAGTGCCGTGCAAAGACACCTCGAGTGCCGTGCATGGCACTAGTGCCGTAGGTTGCCTACCTCTGGTCTAGGGAGTCGGACTCTGCCCTGATTTCCCGGATGTCTATGGATGTCTGTTTTTGAGGAGTGATGGACCAATTACTTATAACGTAATATCCTTATGTAAGCATTTAAGAAGACTGTGTGTAGTTAAAAGCTTGACCTAAACGTGTTGTTGTATCGCTGATTGTTGTAGTGTATTAGTGTTGAATGAAAGTTAGAATGAAAGGTGGCAAAAGAGGTATAATATACTACAGTTTGAACGTTATGCTTCTATATGTTGTATTCCACTGAGTCCTGGAAGACTGTCATGTTCTGTTGCATGTATGCTTAGTGACAGCGAGTAATGTTATTAGGTGATAACTTGTTGCCGTCCCAAGCCAGGCAACTGGGTGTTGACATTGAATCTGGTGTTGTCAGTTGGGTGAGGTACGAGGCTAAGTGACTCTTGATCAGGAATCCCTAATAGTTATGTGGATGCTGCCACCTAGGAAAATTGGGAGTTGGTCAGAACCAGGCGGGATGATATTTAAGGCAGAAGATGCGACTGAAAGCAGAGCAGACATAATAATGCTGAGACAATGTTTATTGTATAGCTGGGGCTCCCTTTAAATCATATGTGATTATCTGAGGAGATTGGAACCTCTAGGGTGCGCACTGAGAGTGACCCCCACCTAGTGTAGGACCCGTGTAATGAATATACCACGAGGCATATGGCACATACGTGAAGTAAACCACAGTTGGCAAAACTACATATACCCGAGTTAAAATTATTGCAAATAAGTGGGTGAGTACCTTGACCATGAGGGGGTGTGAAAGGTGATGCGGGGGGCCAACTCTGCGGGGTGGAGGGAGTGAGCGTGTGTGGAGGGCCTATACGAGCCGGGCTAGTGCTCTCTAAGACAGATAGACTATTATTGAAGGACTGAAGATTGGCCAGAATGGTGTTTAGACTTCCTATTATGGTGGACATTTCCCCTTGTGAGCTGGTCCCCAACACAGAAACCTCCGGGTTTGGTTCAATGGTTGTACTAGGGAGGAATGGTTCGTCTCCCATATTACCTTCTTGGGACGTACTGAAAAAGAACATCACAACAACAAAGAATTGATTAATAACAAAACAGTTGAATTAGCGTAGAACTGGCTGGCTAACTAGTGCCAAAGCGAAAAGCTCTCTACCCCGTGACAGGTGAGGCCCTGCTAGTTCCCAAGTGGCTGGTGAGAGGCTCTACCTATGATTTGGGTGTGGGGCTCGTGCCACTAGCGTGGTGGTAGGGTGTTGGCCTCTCGGTGACAGTAAAAGATCCAAATATGTGTGGCCGTGTCAGGTGAGGCCCTAGCTATGAACCCGATAGGTGGGCTAATGCGAGGCTCTAACTATGATTTGGGCCGAGGGGCAAAATCAATGTGTTGAGATTGGGGAGTTGGCCTCGTGGGACCATATCCGTAGTACGACTAAGGCCAGCAACCTAACCCTAAACAACCAGTTCTCTGACCCTGGATGGGGGCTTGATAAGGGAAAAATGTAACATATGCAGCAAACCGAGTTGAGGTTGATAGACCGTGAGGTTCATATTACAGGGGAAATAAGCCAGAAGAGGAGGAACTGTGGATGTGGGATAGTAGAGAGAGAAAAGTATGAACAACCCAGTATAGTTGTCGGAGATGTGGATGATAGCGCAGTAACCATAAACCCAGAGGATTCTGAAGAAGCTCAGGACAGCAACTATATAACCCTAAAGGGAGATTTTCAGGAAGGCATTGTGCCAAGAAAAGCGTGATAGTATCATACGGTGAGAGTTGGGTGTAAAGAGTGAGGCTTGTACGAAAACAGGACGACTGTCCATAGATAGCTAGTTTGAGTAAACGTATGACAGGTTATCGAATGAAGCCGTGGCCTGACGAGGCAAGGCGGGAAATCAAGCCCCCGTATCCCAATACCCCAACGTGTAAATGCGTGGCCTTGATGAGGCAGTAGATTGACAAATGAACAAAAAAGTATTTGTTACCTGGTTGACACCTGGAGAAATACGAACCAGTAATTGACTGGCAATAGAATACTGTCTTGATCCTGAAATCAAGGTGCGGTTTAAAAATAAAAAAAGGAAAGGACAACCTTAAAATATAAGTGGCCTCTAAACAGTATCAGATTACGCTGAACATGTAGAAAGCAACTCAGTTGGTTGTACTAGTAGAACATAGTAGGTAATATCTATTGTGAATTTCTTGATGTTGCATATAGATTTATAACCATTGGTCCTGTGTGTGCTGAAGAGACTAAGGATAGTGACTAAATTCCCCTATAAGGTTATCCTTGAGATATTGTGCTAAAGCATGGTAGGATTTAATGGATGACAATAGTGAAGGAACAAAAGGACTTAAGGGAGTCTAGGGTGTTTATAGTTGGTGTTGTGTTGGTATCGCATGACGACTAGTAGTGGATCCATGCCTGACGAGGTAAGGCGAGAAATCAAGTCCCCATATATGTTAATAATGCCTTTATAGTGATGCGTGGCCTTGCAGGCAGTAAATAGAGACTTGAATTAGGATAGATTAGTACCTGAAAAGCATGGAACCTATGGGAGTAATGACCGTTGTAGTAAATGCCTTGCAAAATCTGTAATTGAGGTAGCAGAAAAAGGAGGAAGGGGTAGTATTGTTCCTTGCAAATATCACCAAGATGATATGAAGAATAATATATTAGAACAATCAATACACAGTGCAATGTCAGACATTGAATAGAGTTACTGGGATGCACCAATGGTAAATACACCTTTAACAAACCTGAAAACATTTTTTTATTTTTTTTGCAAAGTGAAAACACACATTACGTTACAAAACATATGGATAGTATGTAGCTTTCTTGCATGCTCTTAGTAACCAGTATCTCTGCTGATTCAGATATTAATACATTGTTAACGTTTAACATTTGCTGCGCTAAAACATACAATGAATCTCACAACCAAAACTAAAGAGAATCAAAGAAATGTAACATGCAAGCAGTGCAATTATGAGTGATTGTGAGTGTTTGATCCCACAAAAATGATGAATAGCAGAGATACAGAGAAAACTATGATCTTCTCAACAATGATGCTGTAAACCAGTATAATATCTATAAAACGTATTAAAAGAAAGCATAGACAAATATTTCACTGTTGCAGAGGTCACACACTCACCAAGTTTGACATAATCTTATGATACCATAATACACCCTTTGTGGTTAGGGACAACTAAGCTGAAGAAGAAAGGGGTATTTGTCACCAGGGATGTAAAGGAACACGCTGTGTTAGTAGCCTGCAAAAGGAATCACCTAGGTAAAATAGTTTTAAGTGGGAGAGAGAAACATACAACAAGATAGTGAATTGTTGAATGGAAAATAGCCTGGATGCGGCTATTGTTGATTACTTAACGTTCGAATGTTTGATGGTACTTTTATACGAATGGAGGAGCGGTAGTACAGAGTGGATGCAGTAATTTATATGAATGAATAAAAAACGAATAAACAGCCGAATTGCAACCTGTGATTGCAGTCTCATATGTCCGTGTGTTCATATGTACAGTTAAGGAAAAAGTCGAACGGCGGGAAAAGCCCGAACGCGGCTATTCTCGCCGATTACCTGGTGTTCGTTAGTTTGAGTTGCGAGCGTCTGAATGAATGCCGGTGGGAAAGCCGCGAGGAATGATGGGACCGGAAGCTCGCTGTTGTGGATCCGGAAGTTGTGCTGAAGAGAGGCAGGTGAGGTGGCCAGGTGACAGTGTGCGTTACGGCAAGGTAGGAAGGGGGGAGTAGCGTTTATATAGGAATGCTAACTCCTCCCACAAATACAGGTCTTCGACCTTAAACATATATATATATATATATATATATATATATATATATATATATATATATATAAAAATATTGTGGGAGTCCAGGTCTTCTCCCTGGCTTTGCACCCCTTCCTGTTACAGTTGCCTCATTTAAGGTTAATATTTAATCTTGACCTGCAGAGAGTCCCAGGAGGAAGTATTTCCTAAGCAAGTGGATTAATCTCATAACAGCAGTATTTAAGTGCTACAGTAGGACCTAACGTCAAGAATGGGGTACATTGTCGTTTTTGAAAGCTTATGCAATGTATGATCATATACTGCAACTAAACCCCCATTATTTTTTGCCTAGGATGAATTGATTCATGATGGCCATACCAAATTTGTTCAATGTGCATAAGTCTAACACTTGTTTAGCATGCTGAAAATCTTTATACATGTGTTTATACATGTGTGCATGTGTCCTATTTTTTCATTTTGAAAAAAGTCCAGATTTCCATTGAATTTGACACTTTTATGTATTTACCTGGTAACACACAACCCGGGGGTTTCAAACAGAAAACAGGTCTTGTTACTTCCTCCTTTGGTTAGTTCAATGGAGCTAAACATAAGAGGCGGCAATTATCCAGAGCACCTGCCTTGCAAAGCATTCTCTTTTTGAGCTGCATTGGGAGTCTGTAATTTAACAGCTGGATAAGTCTGGTGAGGTTAGGAGGTGAGGGCTGGCAAAGACAGCAGACAAGAGAAATGTGTGTTTAACAAGCTGTGTTTAGATAATTACATGCATGCATGTTTTTATTGGGGTACATCTACTAAAAAGTGTTTTTAATTTATTTTGTATTTGGGCAGTGAAGTGTCCCTTTAAATACTATCTCTTTAATTAAAGTGGCACTGTAATGCCGAACTTACCTTTCCCCAATCTTCCTCTTCTCTTCCTCTCTCAGGATCTGTTTTTCTTTTCTTTTCTTTTCTTCCTAATTGATCTAGTTTTCTTTAAAACATAAGACAAAGTAGGGACTATTTTTCCTACGCTTGGCTAGCTTTAAACCAGAGGAGGACCTAAGTGCCCTCAATTTCCTGTGGTCAAAACAATTTTCCCACAATACTTACCTCTCCTTCTGTTGCTCCTTTCATCATTTGAACGCCGGCAAAACTACCAAATTTCATCATAACATAATGAGAACAGTTTGTCCATTTGTGTTACGGCGCAATTTGGTACTTTTTGTTCTGATCGGAATTTCATTTGAACTAATGAAATTCCGATCCTATTCATGCCGCGGTTGCATCTTGCATACTGACTCATGCCCACACTGACACATGCTGACATACAGATAGACACTGACATATGCACAGCTTGACACAGAAGTGACTCTCTAAATAGTAAGTTAGGTAGCCTCCTAAGGCCTTGAGCTGACTGGGGATTCACAGGTGCCTAACTCACCTTAGGACAGACTGAACTATCTGGTTCTTGGTTAATGATTGACGGTCCAATACAGAGATGGAGCCTGGTGGTTTGCCCTGTATGTTGCTGGATGCAGGGCCCCTCTGCTCCGTCTCTCTGCAGAGGGAGAGAGTCAATTGACTTCCGTCTGAAGCTCTGTCGAGTGCAGAGCTGCCGACGGTGTGGTAAGTGTCTTGCGATATCTGGCCAATCAGACTGTTGTCATGGTCTTCCCCAGTGGCGCAGTTTGAGGATAAGAGTACTGTTTTTTTTATAAACTCTGATTTTAGAAAACTCAAGACATTTGCTAGCAATTCTGCAAGCACAATCTTTCATTTAAAGTTATATTTGTCATGACATGTACGTTTATTATCCATGAGAGAGAACACAATTGCCGTGTGAAAGTAAATATGATAGGGTCTAAGAGTATTATGACACTTTTAGATAGCTATTTAATTGTAAAATCTCTAAACTTGTAGTAACATGTTTTTAATTTAGATTTTTACACATAAGTTTTTTTTTTTTAAATGTGCATTTCGTAAATGTGATGTGTAGTGATGTCCCGAACGGTTCGCCGTGTAATTTGACTCATAACACTCTGATTGGTGGATTAAGTAACCAATCAGAGAGTTATGAGTCAAATTACACAGCATGGGAAAATTCCAAAGAACTTTCCCACACTGTGTAAAATGACACAGAGCACTCTTATTGGTGGATTTCAAATCAACCAATCAGAGTGCTGTGACAAGTAAATGTAGAGACTTACCTGTCAGTATCTTCATTTACCTGTCAGAGCATTCTGATTGGATGGCTTAAACCCACCAATCAGAGTGCTCTGAGCCTAATTGCAGGGTGGGGCAAGGTTTTATAAGCCTTCCCCAGCCCTGCAGAGCTCAGTCTGCGTGGAGCCCTCGCCGGGTGAAGATGGATTATTATTTTTTTTGCGCTCGTTTTTTTTTTTTATTGCGTCGGTTATTATGGATATTTATTTGGCCTTTTTTGGGGCTGAAAAAAGAAGATTTTAGAAGAAAGAAAACATTGAATGGTAAGTTATTGTTTTTTTACAGGTTCTTAGTTAAATGTCCCCCCCTCATTATTTTTAGGGTGAGGGGGGTAGGTAGGGGGATCATTTTTTGGGGGGGGGGAGGGGGTGACTAGAGGTTTGGGGACCCCTAGTCACCTGTTGGGGGGGACATTTTTTTTAGGGCCCCCACCCGCCGCTCAGGGGCCCTAAATAATGCAGGAAGACCGGAGCAGGATATTTTCATAACTTGGGAGTCACCTTCATCTTGGAGGCCCAGCCATGGTGATGTATCCCCTTCACAATGGCACAATGCTCAACTGCAAGGGTATGCATTCTCATACCTCCCAACATTGGTCCAGATACAGGATGTCAGCTGAAAGGGATTAAAGGACCACTCTAGTGCCAGTAAAACATACTCGTTTTCCTGGCACTAGAGTGCCCTGAGGGTGCCTCCACCCTCAGGGACCCCCTCCCGCCCGGCTCTGGAAAGGGGAAAGGGGTTAAATCTTACCTTTTTCCAGCGCTGGGCGGAGAGATCTCCTCCTGCTCTCCTCCTCCGATCCGCCTCTTCTCCTCCCCGTCGGCTGAATGCGCATGCGCGCTTTCCTATGGACGCTGGCGTGCTCTCACTGTGAAAATCACAGTGAGAAGCACGCAAGCGCCTCTAGCGGCTGTCAATGAGACAGCCACTAGAGGACATAGGGGGAAGGCTTAACCCATTCATAAACATAGCAGTTTCTCTGAAACTGCTATGTTTATGAAAAAAATGGGTTAACCCTAGAAGGACCTGGCACCCAGACCACCTCATTAAGCTGAAGTGGTCTGGGTGCCTAGAGTGGTCCTTTAAGGAGAGCAGGTCAGTGATGTGATTGTGTCACTGGAAGGGATTAAGGAGAGCAGGTCAGTGATGTGATTGATTGTGCGCCAACATAACTGGCAGGTCAATACTCACCAAACATGACAATCATTTTATCCAGCCCACTAAGGGCAGGACAGACATGGTGCACTGTTTCAATGCCCCCTTCATGGCCCTAGTGCCCTAAAATTAGTGTGAGTGCTTCTAATGATGAACTTGTGCTATGACTGTTAAGGACAGTGTCCAGACAGTTTTCCCGCAAATCGTGACTCTCCCAGCAAAATCAGTACAGTTGGGAGGCATGCATTCATACCCTACATCATGTATACACAATTTGCATCATGACAATAATACATGAATACACTGTAATGTGTATGAGAAAAATGATCTCTTTTACACAGACTGATTTCTAAACACTTATATTGTAGTTTAAATTTCTACAATATAAGTGTTTAGAAATCAGTCTGTGTAAAAGAGATAATTTTTCTCATTCTAAATTAAAACATTTGGCACAAATTGTTATTCGTATTTAATCATCTAAAACTACTCAGAGCAGCCCTGCTTCTGGCCATATCCAACTCACATGCCAAACATTAACATATTCCTCTTTGTGCATTTCAAATCTTGGGAGGTATGCTATTCCCAGCCTACTAGCATATAGGATGTAGCAAGATTTGACTATTCATTTATTTGGCCTTCTGGATAACATGTCAAGTAAGTAAAGTGTGTTTTGCAATAACTTTAAATGTAGATAAACCCTCAGTAATTACAGTATTTTTTTATATATATATTTATATTTATTTGAAAATATCCACAAAGTTACAACCGTTTCAAAGTTATTCAGCATTACAAGCATGATCAATAAAGGTGCAAAGACATTATTCACTTGGATAAGTCACAGTTGCGTAAGCATAAACACACCATAGGTGGTTGAATACAAATATTATATGTGAGGTAGGCATACATTGAGTCTTTGGTGGATCAGTTTAAGCTCAGGGCTCCTATAGGTAAGGTAGGAAGCCTGGATTAAACTGTGATCAGTTGGTCGATACCAAGTACTTGTGCACTATATTGTCTATTGTGTAGGTGTAATATCCCAACTAGCAGGGCACTGGAACCCTACCACCATGTGGCCTCGGGATCAGGGCCGGACTGGGAGAAAAATTCGGCCCGGGCATTTTTTTATCACAGCGGCCCACTAAGAAGGGGGCGGGGCATAGAGGGTGTGTTTCGTCATCACCAATGACAAACAGGCCCCCTCTCAAAGTGTTGGTTAAATGCTCTTCCAGGGCAGACCATGCGCAGAACTCTGCTAAAGAGCTCTAGCATGAGAAAAAAAGCCCTGTATTTGTTCTGCACAGTGCAAGCAAATTTAATAACATGCTTGCACTGTGTTTCCTTGCAACTTGTCTCTGGTGTCTCTATAAATGGATACCAGGAGACAAAAGGGCCAGGAAAGAGCATTGTGCATGTGTTTGGAGCCTGCTTGTAGGATTGTGTGTGTAGAGTGAGCTGATTGTGGTGTAGTATTGTGTAATAAGGTCGGTTTTAGTCGTGTTGTGTTTTTGGTGTAATGTAATCCATATGTGGCTAGGGGCTGTAGAGAATGTGTGTATAGGGGATGTAGTAAGTGTGTGTGTATATATAGGTGATGTAGTGTTTGTAGGGGTTGTAGAGAGTGTGTGTTTAGAGGTGTAGTATGTGTTTGTTTACAATGCATCTAGTGTGTTTATAAGGGATCCAGAGTGTGTATTGTGTGTGTATACAGGAGTCTCGTGTGTGTTTGAAGGACCCAGAATGTGTAGGAGATCTAGTGAGTGTGTGTATATAACGGATTCAGAGTGTATAAAGGGATCTAGTGTGCGTATATGATCCAGAGTTTGGTAACGTAATGTGTTTAGGAGTGCAGTATGTGTGTAAGGGGTGCTGTAGTGTGTGTGTATATCTATATATAATATAAATATGTTCGGAAGTATTTTGTGTGTGTGTTTGGTGCAGTGGGTGTCTGTGAGGGATGTAGTGTGTATGTGAAGGGTGCAGTATGTGTGTGTGATGGATGCTGTGTTTGAGGCGTGTTGTGTGTGATGTGTGTGTGGGTGCTGTGTGTGAGGGTGCTGTTTATGATGTGTGAGGGTGCTGTGTGTGATGGGTGTGAGGTGTGAGAGTGATGTGTGTGATGGGTGTGAGTGCTGTGTGTAATGGGTGTGAGTGATATGTGTGATGGGTGTGAGTGCTGTGTGTGAGAGTGCTGTGTGTGAGAGTGCTGTGTGTGAGAGTGCTGTGTGTGAGTGCTGTGTGTGATGGATGTGAGAGTGCTGTGTGTGAGAGTGCTGTGTGTGATGGATGTGAGAGTGCTGTGTGTGATGGGTGTGAGAGTACTGTGTGTGAGAGTGCTGTGTGTGATGGGTGTGAGAGTGCTGTGTGTGATGGGTGTGAGAGTGCTGTGTGTGAGAGTGCTGTGTGTGAGAGTGCTGTGTGTAATGGGTGTGAATGTTAGAATGGATTGTGTGTGTGTGTGTGTTTGGGGGGGTAAAAAATAAAAATAACGAAACAGGCATTATGTCCCCCCCTCCCTTCTTACCTTTTAGCCTGGGCAGGGGGGACCGGAATGGTGGTACCTGGGAGGGGGGTTCCGGCACTAACCCTGGTGGTCCTGCGGGCTAGAGTTCACTCTCGCGAGATCCGGTCGTTTCCATGGCAACGCGCCGGATCTCGCGAGAGGAACCCGGCGGAGTTGCAAGATAGAGCTCCGCCGGATCCTCTCCCGCCCTCCCCAGCCGCATGTGCCGCATGTCTGTCCAAGGGGGCCGGTGAGGGAGATCTTTGATCTCCCCACCGGCCCTCCATGGCAAACAGGGGGGCCGGCGCTCGGATAGTGCCGGCCCTGCATAGTCCGGCAGGGGAGATCCTGGGACCTTCCCCTGCCGGCCTCGGCCCGTGGCCACCGCGGCCCACCGGGCATTTGCCCGGTGTTCCCGATGGCCAGTCCGGGCCTGCTCGGGATTGATACTATAGAAGACCATTTTCCAGTAGTGGTCACCCGCTTCCATTTCCTACTACCTCAATATGATAAGGGGTACGTTATATGGTATTTCAGGTATTTGTGTTTTGGGGATATGGTTGTACCGGTCAGACAAAACGTGTGCATATAATTCTCATGTGGATGACTGTTGCCCTGAGGCTATGTTTGTTGCGTGAATGAATCGCAGAGCGGCGATAAAGGGCACCCCTGTCTTGTGCCATTTGAGATCGGGAGGGGGTCGGACAATTGGGTGTTGATTTGGATACATGCTTTCAGTTTGGAGTATATGGATCGTATCCATTGTAACCAGTTAGGTCCAGAGCCCATAACCTTAAGGGTTGTGGTTAGTAGGGACCAAACGTGTCGATTGATAGTAAAAGGCTCTGAGTGTTAGAGCCCTGAGTTAAATGCATTAGGTTTATTAATTTGGTGGTGTTGTTCTTGGCGTCGCGTTCTGGCACAAAGCCTGCCTGGTCAGGGTGTCCCAAACCCTGCAGGAAGGGGCGTAGGCGATTGACCAAGATCTTAGTGAAGATTTGAAGGTCAGTATTGATAAGGAAAATAGGGTGGTAACTGCTGCACTGGATTGTGTCCTTCCCCGGTTTTGGGATGAGAGTAATGTGGGCTTCCAGGGCGGCATCTGGTAACTGTGGGGAGGCGATGAGGGAGTTGAACGCTTCAGTAAAGGGAGCTGCGAGTAGCTTTGAGAATGTTTTGTAATATTTAGTCGTGAAGCCGTCCAGACCAGGGCTTTTGCCTAGAGGGGAGGCTTTCACTGCCCTCTATATGTAGTGGGGCGTCTAGGTGTTGGGTGAGGTAACGAGGAATTGCTTGTTTGATTAAGAGAGTGAGGTTTTGTTCCATCTCCATAACAGTAGGTGGTGTGGATCGTAAATTGCAGAGGTCGGTGTGAAACTCTTGGAAAGCCCTGAGGATGTCCGGAGGTTTATGGGACGTCTCCCCCGTTCGTGTTTTAATTTTGTAAATAAATGTGGATTGACTCATGTCTTTGAGTGTGTTTGCCAGTAGGCGACCGCATCTGCCCCCTTGGGAGTAGTATGAGTGTTTCGTGAATAGTGTATGACGTTTAGTTTGGGCATTCAGAAGCTGCTGCAGTTCTGATCTCTTTTCCGTTAGTGTCTTGTAGTGTTCTAGCGTGGCGAAACGCTTATGTATACTTTTTAATGTTCTTATCTCTACAAGGAGTGCATTTGCTTTTCCTTCTAGCCGGTTTTTAAGATTGGAGGCTAATGCTATGAGATGCCCCCTGAGCACACATGTATGTGCCTCCCACACCACGGTTGGTGCAGTTAAGGGGTTTGTGTTCTCATCAAAGTATTGTTTAAGAGATTTTTGGATTAGATCAGTAGCTATTTTGGTGTTTAATAAACGGTTGTTTAATTTCCAATGGCAAGAGACAGGGGTGCGTGGTCGGACCAGGTGATCGGTCCGTATTCACAAGAGCGAACCAGGTAAAGCAACCTGTGCTGGATGAATATCATGTCAATCCTGAGTAGAAGGAGTAGTCGCGGTTGTTGGGGTGTGTGACACGCCATATGTCAAATAATCATGTTTTGTCTAGGAGTGAGGTAAACCTTTTTCTGGGTGAGGAGTGATATCGGGTCGCTGTGGATGTAGTATCCATATGTGCGTCTAGGGAAATATTAAAGTCACCTCCCAGGAGTAAGATCCCTTCAGTGAATGACTCTATAATTTTGAGGTATTTTCTGAACAGTCTGCCCTGTCTTCTATTAGGCATGTACAAGTTCCCAAGGGTAATCATGTGGTGGCCCACTAGTCCCTTGACCATTAGCAGTCTCCTTGAGTCAGTGGATTTATGCATCTTATAGATGAATGGGACCCCAGCAGCTATCAATATTGCCACTCCCCTCGCTTTGGAGTTTGTGTAGTTACTAAAGTATCCATTAGGGTAACGCTTGTTGCATAGTGTGGTCGAAAGGGAGTTTCCTGTAGAATAGCTATGTCAGCTTTTAAGTTGTGGAACTCTGCAAGTACCTGTGATTGTTTTTAAGGAAGATTTAGGCCCCTTGTGTTGAGGGATACTAATCTGAGGGTGGCCATGTCGATGCCAACCAGGTTGTTTCCTGGTTTGAGTCAGACCAGACCTGTCAGAGAACCAAACCGAAAATCAAAATAACTATTTACAAGTGAACAAAAAAGAAGGGTCACCAGTTAGTTGCACAATAGTGTTTCTCGGTGTTTGTGGGAAATTACTGGTATCGTTAGCAACTGGCCCCAGGTACTAGAAACATGTCCCTGGGAATTGGCATAGTCGCTACTGAACTGGACAGCCGTCCAGTGTGTTCTACACAGTAGTCTTTTTGTAGTGGCGTTTGTGGTGTGAGCGAGTGTGCGAGGGCCATCTAAACAGGGGAACCCTCAAAAGCATTGGTCAGTATCTGTGGGCTTAGTTAGACAAGCGAAGTGGCATAATGCCAGTAATGTGTCAGAGCTTGGTATGTGGCGGGGAAGTGTCGGTCATACCTGCCCCTAGAGATAAGAGAGGTTCATTTGTACTGGTCCTGCAAAGTGTAGAGAAGCATTAAACAACACAATACATCCATTGTGAGAAACCTGGGTCAGCAAATAATTCCACAAAAGTATGTAGGGAATAATCATACCGTGCTTCAATATGAGGTGCATCTTAGATGCACTCGGTCTGTTTAGAGATTTACACTGCAGGGGTTGGGTGCTGTCACCATCCCTGGGGTACGCATGAAGGGGTTGCCCCGGCAGAGGAAATATGTAGAACATAAAGGGATGTCCCTCTAATTGGCTTCTCCCTGATTATCATTAGAGATCATGTTTGTTTTATTCATTTTTTTATTTTTTTTGTCTTATTTACAAACCCATTACCCGTGGAGAATAAGAGCAATGTGTTCGGGTAACGTCTATATCTCAGGGCTTTGGGGCATTGCTGTTTGCTTGTGGAGGGGGGGTAGTATAGACACTTTGAAGTGTCGTGGAGGGGGGAGAGGGCCTGACCCCATGTAGCGTACCCTTGGGGGATTATAGTAGTGGCAGGGAGAGGAATGGCATTATACATTGAATCAAAATGTATCTAATTCTGCGGTTTCATCTTACGTGCTCCCGGCTCTGGTGTCAGAGAGTCAATGCTTTTGGAAGAGCCTGAGGATGCAGGGGCTCAAGGTGTGCATGTGAGGCACGGCCTTTTAAGTGTACCAAGTCAAAGGAGAATAAGAGTCCAGTTCCGGGTATGAGATGCTGTGAGTCAATGCGTAGAGAGAGTCTGAAGGCCTTGGTCCCATCTTGGGTGGAGTGCAGCAGGTAGTCCCTGACCTGTAGGCATGGTGATACTTTATCAGCGTCCGGTTGGTACTCTAGGCGAGTTGGCGCCTTGTGGTGCATCTGGAGGATAATTCCTGTTCTTAGCTGGGTTCTGCCACCTCTGCCTCTGTTAAGGTTGTGTGGGCATAGGGGCTGAATTCATTCCATACCAATCGATGACTTGCACATCTGGAAGTTCCTTAGCTTGGGTGAAGACTCTGATGTTCTGTGCTGATGCCAGCAAGTGAGTTTTGCCGTTATGTGTGGCAATAAGCGCCAGGGGGAAACCCCATCTATACCGAATATTCCTAGATCGGAGCATGTCTGTGATTCAGCGGAGCATGCACCTGGCTTGTAGCGCAGGCCAGGATTGGTCCGGGAAGATCTGTATGGGTTCATTGTGGTATAGTTGAGGCTGCGAGGTTTGTCTGAGCGATCTGAGGATGTCCTCTTTAAGTGTAAAGTAGTGGATCCTACATACCACGTTGTACGATTGATCTCTTAGCGTGCCTCTTGGTTTTAGGGCCCTATGTGCCCTGTCCATTAGTATTGAAGTGTCAACTGGCTTGCCAATTATGTGCCTGAACAGGTCTGTCAGGTTGGCTGGCAGGTCCTCCTGGTCCTGTTCAGGAAGCCCTTTAATCCCTAGATTATTTCTTCGTCCTCGGTTGTCTATATCATCCATCATTCTGTACATGGTGGATAGGTGTGAGGTATTGGATTCTACTGTTTCTTGCAAGTATTGTACTTGTGAGACCAAGAGGTCCCTGTCATCTTCGAGTGTGTGAACTCGTTCATCTACCTGGTGGATGTCAGTCCCCTAGGCTTCCATTTTGGTTTGGAATGAAACCTCCAGTCTCCCTAACATCGTGGCTATGTCCGCCTTGGAGGGGAGATTTCGGAGTACCTCCCTTAAATCGCCATCTGCCTGGCATGCTGAGGACTCTGAGCCCTCCCGGCTCGATGGAGCTGAGCCATCTTGGTACGATTCCAGGGCTATATTTGGGCCTAGTGTGCCCGCCTGGTGGTCCGCATTGTCTCGGAAAAAAATTGTAAGGGCGCCCGATTATCCTACCGGGGGCTTGGTAGTCATGTGCTGACTAGATGGGGTCCTTTTGGGATGACCCATGATGAGGATTTTAGCCCTATGGTAGTGGATTCCCACACTGTTCAGACAGAGCTGCCTCACAACGCTTCCATGCAGCAGTGTTGTTGGCTCCACCCCCCCAGTAATTCCAGTATTATGTTGTGTTTTATCCGTTTAAGGTCCACATGGTTATTTATAAAAATGAGAATTCAAAGTTAAATCAAAGTGGATTTCAAATGTAAGGCAATAATATCTGAACTGGAAAAAAAATAGCTATGTTTCAAGTTTGGATTCTTTGGCCTCACATTTGAATTTTACTTCATTTTTTTTTATTTATATTTTTATTTCTTCAAAAAATGTTATATTACAATTATCAAGACATACAATGACCTCAATTTCTATTCTTTGTATCGATGGATATGTTTCCCTACAAACAATTTACTAAAAACCGTAGTAATAGGATAAAACGAACAAAAATTAGCAGTTTTACCATTGTTAAACTAGTTTGGGAAACCATATCCCCATTTAACACCAAAATAAAGATTGAAGTTAATAAAAACTCATCCCATACTCATCCACACCACCGGAGGAATCAGGCAAATGCATTTCGGTTGTTCTCAACCCTCTTTACTAAGAACTGTAAAGCTGGTATTCCTCCGGGAACATACACACACTTCGGGGCGGTTGGAAGACTCTGCATTATACCTTATCCTTACTAGCAGTAAACTTCTCAACTAACTTTTCCCATTTACTGGGTTCCTTCAGACCTACAGAATTACCTTGGATTATCCCCGTTTTCATTTTGCATTGGTATATAGCTTGTGTTTTAATTTCTCTCCACTCTAATACCTTATTACTTTTCCAATATCTGGCTATTGTTATCTTGACTGCCAATAAAATGTGCGTTATCAGCTTACTTATCTCATTTGGCATAGCAGGCCAGCCCAAATGCAATAGAAAACTTTGTGGTGTAAAGGGTATATCTTTCTGACCCATACTTTGAATCTGATGGAATACACACTTCCATATGTTACTTAAAGGTTTACAGTTCCACCAGATATGGAGATAATCTCCCAAGCCTTCCTCACATCGCGAACATACCGATGTCTGATCTTTATACATTTTAGCCAATTTTACTGGGACCATATACCATCTGTTTAGGAGTTTATAAAAGTTTTCTACTATATTTAAGCAATGTACCGATTTGTTAACTTTAACTATTGCATTTATCATGTCTTGTTCAGGGATCCCAATATGTAGATCTTTTTCCCACTTAATGCTAGCTTTCCAGTCCGAGAATTTCTGTAAATCCTTTAAAAATTCATAGCATCTGGAGATGTGACCTTTGGTGCTATAGTTTTCCATAATCTTTTTAAGGGAACTAATATTTCTACTGAGCTGGAAATCCAAAAATTTCGCCAGATAATACTTAATTCTTAGATATGTAAATATCTCTTTATTGTCTATCCCAAACTCTGATTGTAACTGGTTAAATGGCTTTATTTCCTTTGTGTCAATAAGCTCTTGTATATACTTAATTCCCTTTTGTGTCCATCCATTAATATTAATATCATCAATGTTACTTTTAATCACCTCTATAGGTAAAAATGGGAATAATCTATATTCTATTTTGCATTTTTTCTTAGTTTTATTCGAGAATCTCCAGATGCTATCAATAATTTTTGAGTTTTCTGGACGGACTAATTTTTTTTTTCCCCCTTTCTCCTGGTTGACCAGAACAGAGCAGACAGACTACTTGTCTCTACTAATGATTGCTCAATTTGGTACCATGCTTGATCCTTTTGGTCTGTACTTAGGGTATTAACCGTGTGTGCCAACATACAGGCGTTATGATATTCTATTATATTTGGGGCAGCTAGACCCCCTTCTTTTCTTTTCTTGGATAGTAGCTGGAGGCTTATTCTCGGTTTTTTTCCCTTCCAGATAAATTTCGAAAAAGCTGCCTGTATCATTTTTAACCAAGGATTTGGAACCTGTATTGGTACCATTCTAAATAGATAATTCCACTTAGGCAAAATATATGAACGGATGGTATTTATACGCCCGATCCAGGAAATCTCTCTGCTAACCCATTCTTTTAGAATCTTATTAGTATTTTTTATGAGAGGAAGAAAATTGACCTCTATAACTTTATTTATGTTTCTTGGTATTTTAATGCCAAGAAACGAAATATATCTCTTTGTCCAGATGAAATCATAAGATGTTTTTATATATTCCTTGTCCTCTCTTACTAGATTTGTTGCCATTATTGTAGTCTTATTAGTGTTAATTTTATAGTTTGAATATTTACTGTATTGGTCTAATATTTTTATCAATTCCGGGACTGATGTTCTAGGGTTCTGCAACATAAGCAGAACATCGTCCGCATATAGGTTAATCTTATGTTCTACATTGTTAAACAAAAAACCCTTAATCTGCGCGTTCTGCCTTATATCTTCTGCCAGAGGCTCAATGGTTAAGACATAGAGTAGCGGGGACAGAGGGCAGCCCTGCCTAGTACCATTCTTAATGTTAAACCAGTCTGCTTCTATTCCTGGACCTATTGTCCTGGCAGAGGGAGCTGCATATAACGCCATTATGGCGTCATATACTGCCCCAACTATACCAAACGACTTCAGTGTATCTCCCAGAAAATCCCATCTGACCCTGTCAAACGCTTTTTCAGCATCCAATGACAGGGTCAGGAGGGAGACCTTCTTCTTAATCGCAACTTCATGCACATCCAAGATTCTCCTAAGTCCGCCTGAGACTGCTCTGCCGGAGATAAATCCAGCCTGATCCTGATGAATCAAAGCAGGAATGCAGATTTTTAAACGGTCTGCTATGATTGAGGCATAGATTTTTACATCCCCATTCAGAAGAGATATAGGTCGATAGTTCTCTAATTTGGCTGGATCTTTATCTGGCTTCAGAATTGGGACTATATTGGCTTGAAGCATCTCACTGGGAAAAGCCCGATTTTCCACTATCGAATTAAATACCCCTGCGAGGCGTACCGATAGAGTGTCCCTAAATATCTTATAAAATTTATTTGAATAGCCATCAGGGCCAGGGGCTTTATTCATCTGTAACTTATTTATTGCTACTATAATGTCCTCTGAGGTTATTGGTTTATTTATCTCATTCAGATGTTCTCTAGTTATTTTTGGCATTTTCCTTTTTATAAAGTATTCTGATGAGGGGAGTTGTTGTCCCACCGGGTCTAAGTTATATAATCGGCTATAATAATTATTAAAGGCTAACCCTATCTTTTTGGGGCATAATAACGTTTCTTTACCCGTCTCGATTTTATAAATCCTCCTCATTGTTTTTTTATTTTTTAATTTATTTGTAAGCAACCAGTCTGCCCTATTACTCTTATAATACCAATCTATCTTTAAGGAATGTAAAGTTTTTGTTTTCTCCTCCCATAATAGTTCATTTATACGGCTTTGCACTGACAGCATTTTTACACTGATCTCTTGTGTTGGAGAGATTTTGTTTTCACTAGATAGTTTATAGTAACCCACATAAAGATCCCTCAGAGGTTTCCCCCTTTTTTTTTTATCGATTGTGCCTAATTTAATTAAGTACCCTCTTATGACACATTTATATGTGTTCCATATCACTGGGATCGACGCCTCTCCAGTCTCATTTTCGAGAAAAAACTTATCTGACATCTCCTCTATATATTTTCTATTTTCTTTACTAGAAAGAATGTTGTCATTTAATCTCCAGTTTGTTCTTCTTTCCCTGTTATTCACTATATCCACCTCCAAAATCATAGCATTATGGTCTGACCATGTAACTTCGTCTATAAGGACTTTGTTAGTGCTATTGACCAGGGCGTCATTGCCCAATATTAGATCAATTCTCGAATTCCAGTATTATGTTGTGTTTTATCCGTTTAAGGTCCACATGGTTATTTATAAAAATGAGAATTCAAAGTTAAATCAAAGTGGATTTCAAATGTAAGGCAATAATATCTGAACTGGAAAAAAAATAGCTATGTTTCAAGTTTGGATTCTTTGGCCTCACATTTGAATTTTACTTTTAATTCTTACTTTAGTAAATTACCTTGGCATATTCATATGCTCAAAATCACTTGAACTTTATTGTTTTGGTGACTTTTTAGTTTTTTTTGTCTGAGTGGTTTAATCTTGACAGAAGAAATTAATCTTCAGATAGCTATTATTCAAGCTATACCGCTGCTGGAAATGTAGCTGTTACAATGTATAGTTTAACCCCTTAGTGACCAGACCATTTTTCAATTTTCTTACCGTTAAGGACCAGGGCTCTTTTTACATTTCTGTGGTGTTTGTGTTTAGCTGTAATTTTCCTCTAACTCATTTACTGTACACACACATATTATATACCATTTTCTGCACTATTAAATGGTCTTTCTAAAGATACCATTATTTTCGTCATATCATATAATTTACACAAAAAAATAATTTAGAAAATGCACACACTTTTTCTAACTTTAAACCCCAAAGTCTGTTACGCATTTACAACCGCCGAAAAACACCCATGCTAAATAGTTTCTAAATTTTGTCCTGAATTTAGAAATACCCAATGTTAAAAAGTTCTTAGCTTTTTTGGAAAGTTATAAGGCTATAAGTACAAGTAGCACTTTGCTATTTCCAAACCATTTTTTTCAAAATTAACACAAGTTGCATTGTAACACTGATATCTGTCAGGAATCCCTGAATAACCCTTCACATGTATATATAAAAGAAGACATTAAGGTATTAAATTATTAAGGTATTAAATTTGGGGTATTTTGACTCTTTTCATGCTCTTTTCATGCAACCATTTTACCACCAATCTATGCCAAATTAAAAAAAATAATAATAATTGGTGATTTTTTGACACACGTAGCAATTTAAGAATACATGTACTGAGAACTTTAAGGGTAACTGCCAATAAACACCCCAATATGTGCTCAGCAACATCTCCTGAGTAAGGTGATACCCCCCATGCATAGGTGTGTTGGGTTCTCTGGGTGCTAAATTACCTTATTTGGAGGGTTTGCATTCCAGGTTTCCAACTTGGAATTTTCTCAGCTGGTCATCATGCACCCATGTCCTATTTGGGACATTTTTGAAGCTGGACAACATAATTTACCCCCATCAAATCATATATTTTTGAAAAGTAGACACCTAGGCTATTTCAAATGTTTTTTTTTTTTAACACTTTCCATGCACTAATTCTACCACCATTCTCTGTCAAACTTTTGGGTAGTCATTTTTTGTGTTATTTTTCTCACATTGTATTTTAGGCATGTATTTTCAGTTTCTGTTATGTATTACTGACAAAGAACACCCCAATATGTGTTCAGCAACATCTCCCGAGTACAACAGTGCCCCCAATGTACATGTTTTATGAGTTTTTGCAAACTTACAGGGGTCAAATGTAGGGCTTTCCCCTTTTCCATGTTTGCACGATGAAATTTGCAGACTGGTTTGCTGGGTCTATGTTGCCTTTGAGACTGTATAGCAGCCCAGGAATGAAAATGAACCCCATCATTGTAAATACCCTCACACCATCACCCACCTCCCTCACACCATCACCCAACTCCAACACATTATTACGCCCCCTCCCTCTCATGATAATACTAAATCAACTGTGTACATTGATTAAAATGGCTACTTCATTATATGCATATGGTTCCTATATGGTTAGCCTTCCTGCCGATGTAGAATAACTTGACTCACTGAGTAAATTATTATTTTCCTGATATATCCTTTCCAATCTCCAAGGTCAAGAAAAATTTGCAGAGCATATTCAACTCTCACTATTATTTGTATGATTTGTTCTCTTATATTGTAGACAGTATACTTATGCAGGTGGAGCACAAAATCAATTCCAGAGTCTCAGAAAGATCTTGAGATTGCTTCAACTAAGATTAAAAAAGTGAGTATATGCAGTCCCAGCTGCTACTCACAAACGCTTAGTGGTGCCCCTACACGGGCTCGATCAACACAGCAGCCGGCTTCCACACATCCTCCAAGGATAGATTATATATATATGTGTGTGTATGTGTGTGTATATATATATATATATATATATATATATATATATATATATATATATATACTGCTTGTTCAAATTGTTCCCTTATTTGGTTAATATTTCATACTTCGAATCCCAAAAACGAATAAACATACTCGTTACCTATGCTTGTCATTTGTTTGGTTATGTGTCTGTATGACGCTTCATAATTCTGTATTCTGCCTAAATATGGACAAATTGCAATTCAGGTGAAACTAAATGCAAAAGTCTATGGGTGGAGGGGGGCGTGTCCGACGGCCGACGAAGATGGCTGTGTGATCGAGCTGCTCCTCGTGGCCCCAGCATATATCGCTTAAACTAAGCACACCCCACGCGCACTCACCTCAACATGGGGCGCACTAAAAAGCAGTCAGAGCCCCAGGGTACCCCGAGACCAACGGGATCCGGGGCCGAGCCCTCTATCCGCTCCTTCCTCATCACTCCACGAGACTTTGCGTCCCAGTCGGAAATGGAGGCCGCAACTGAGACCGCGACTCCCGCCGGATTTTCCCCGGCTTCATCAGCCTCCCCAGAGACACAGGGCACGCTAGACGGGGACCTGCGCACCCTCCTGCCCAATTTACTAACTAAGGCAGACCTGGACGCCCTCTCCGACCGCCTCAGCAGAGTCATAAGGGAGGAACTGGCCCAGGTAAGGGCAGATGTAGCCTCACTAGACACACGCCTTACTGTCACAGAGACAGAAACTGGCACCCTCCGGTCTGATGCAGACCTCGCTCGCACCTCCATTACCAACTGTGAATCCAGCTTGGCCCACCTGACCACCTGGGTAGATGATCTGGACAATAGGGGCCGCAGACTCAATCTAAGAGTGTGGGGAGTGAAGGAGGGGGGCCCGACAGAGAACCTACCAGAGCTCCTACGCACAGTGTTTAGCCATGCCCTGGGGGGACAACAAATCCACAGACTGGGCCTGGTCAGAGCTCACCGCGCTCTGCGCGCACCTCCTGCGCCCGGTGAACAGCCACGGGACATTGTCTGCTGCCTTGACAACTTTGCCATGAAGGAAGATATACTGCGCGGCGCACGCCGCATGAACACAATCCGCATAGATAACCAGCATATTTCCATATACCAGGATCTCTCCCGCTACACCCTGCAGGCAAGAAAGGCTCTCAGACCAATCACCATGGCGCTTCAAGCAGCAGGTGTTCCCTACAGGTGGGGATACCCCTTCTCGCTATCCGCACGTAGAGGACCGGACCTCCACGTCATAAGGTCCCCGACAGATGTCCCGGGATTCCAGCGCTCCCTTGGGCTCCCGCAGGTGCAGGTTCCGAACTGGCTGACCCACCAATTCATACGCCAAGCTACAGGCCCTCCACCACCGCCACCGAGCAGAGATCAAGGCAGGAACAGGCCCCAACGTGACCGCCCATGGCTCTCGGACCCAACAGGGCCAGAAGAATAAACACCGCAGCAGCCCTATCACGACAAGAGGTGACGAAGCACCAACGCGACCATCCATCACTCCATGAACTTGTGAGTACTTTCCATTGACTGGGGACATTGTCCATACACACGCTACATCACAGGGGGGGGGGAATGGCATGCACCTTGGGAGGGGGGCACGTGGGGGACCGGGACACAGTCGCACATGGAAGCTAAACCTACACAGGGACACAAACGCCACTACGGGCGGAAAAAAGACTTCAGGCCTTCAGAAACAGTGAACATTGCAAGAGGCCTAGAAAAACTGACCTCAAAGGCACCAAGGGTCATCCAGGATGCTTCACAAATATGAGACATAACTGCTATAATCTGGCGGGAGGAGGGGGATGAAGGGGATGTTATTCACTGCACAGACACACGACAGACATACGACCCTAAGGGACCCTAAGGGAGGGAGGGGAGGGAGGGGGGGAGGGGGGAGGGGAGGGAGGAAAACACAGAAAAAAAAAGGTAAAAAAAAAGGGGGGGGGGAGAAAAAAAGAGAGGGGCAAAATGACACGGCAATAAAGATAACGACACGTAAAGGGGGGAGAGGGGGAGGAGAAAGAGGGGTAAAAAGAAGGGGGGGAATAATAATAATAAAGGAGAAAAAAAAAACAATAAAAAAAAAAGGGGGGGAGGGAGAAAACAGGACAACAAGGGGAAAAAAGAGAGAAATGGGGAAAAAAAAGGGGGGAAAGGGGACAGGGGAGAGAGGGAAGGAGAACACATAAGGCATTCCCCACGCACGGAAGGGGGGAAGGAAAAGGGAGGGGAGGGGAGGGGGAGGGACGCACAGGTCGCTAAGGCGAGAGGGTGGGAACGTATAGACAGCTCTGACACATCGGGCAGGGGGAAAAATAGGACGAATATGAAGACAGAGGATAGGATCAAAGGGAATACACAACCACAGACACCACAACGCAACCAGGCACCCCGGAGCAGACGTGAGGTGGAAAACATATGACTGGAACAGGCGCAGACACCTCCACCCTTAGGGTTTAATGCACAGGCGTATGACCCGAATGTAACTAGCAGCACTGCACGGTGAAGCTCACCAACGCGACACACGCACCCCTCCACCTATAGGACCACCAGACCCACGCCCACAGGCCCCCCCCCCCCACGGAGACATGAACCCAATCCTGCAGCGACCCACGGAATACTCGCACTCACACCCACACCCCGCAACCCACACAATGGAATACGACCAAGGGAAGATCGGAGACATGGAACACACAAAACAGGCTGGACACAGATGACATGGCGCATAACATGCCCCACGACCCACACACATAGGGGTAGCTTACCCAGACAGATAAAAGGGCCTACACGAGCCACACCACCACACTATCAGTCAAACACTGGTCATTGCCTCGGACGGCTAGACAGACGGTTGTACCCTATACCTGACGCTATTCAGAAACCGGTACGGGATACCCGAACCCCCCACAGGGTAAGGACTAGAAGCACTCCCACTTAGGCAGAGTGCCCCCTGTCCAGGAGCGGTCCCGGGCCTCAGTTCCTCTGAGCCTTTGGTCCTCACTACCAGGACATTAGTCCACTTACCCGATCTAATACTAGGTCACATTAGGACCAACACCGACACGCCACAGTACACACACACACATACACACCCCTTTTATTTCTTCTTCTCCCTCACCCTCTTCTTTCACTTCCTCCCCCCCTTGCCTACCCCCTCACGCCCCGATCCCTCCCCACACACCGCTGCGGGTGTCACAGATGGCCGCCCAAGGGACGCAAGCCCCGGGGACTGCCCGCTACATCAAGGAAAATCTGAACGTCATTTCATACAACGTCCGGGGCCTCAACATACGGGAAAAACGCTCCCGACTCTTACGAGATCTGAAACGATACCACGCATCCGTTGCGTTCATCCAAGAGACGCACTTCCAGGAGAACCGTACACCATCCCTAAGAGACCGCAACTACCCACAAGGACTCTTCAGCAACAACCCACTGAGCCGCACACTGGGCGTCGGTATCCTGTTCTCCAGGGGGACCCCATTCGTTGTATCATACACACTTCGCTGCCCTCATGGCAGATACATCTTTGCGAAGGGGACCATACACGGCCAGACGTACACCTTTGCGAATATTTATGCGCCAAATGCTAACCAATACAGATTTCTCCGAACGACGCTGACCACCCTGATGGGATTCACGGAGGGCACAATGATTATAGGCGGAGATTTCAACCTACCGCTCCATCACCAAGACACTTCGGCAAACCCCGCTCAACAGGCACCCAACAGACACGCGCAAACGATACAGCTCCTACACCACCACCAACTCACGGATTGCTGGAGAGCACTGAACCCCACTGCAAGGGACTACACATTTTATTCCACGACGCACAGCACCTACACCAGGCTGGACTACTTCCTCCTGCCATACCACCATCTACCCCTCCTCATAGAAGCAGAAATTCTGCCCATGACATGGTCAGACCACAACCCCATTCGGATAGGACTCAAGTCACCCCTGTTTCGACCTCGCCAGGTCTCTTGGCGCCTCAATGAATCGATCCTTGCAGACCCAATCCTGGTCACAACGACAAAACAAACTATCCAAGACTACTTTCTCAACAACGAAACCGAAGACACAACGCCCCTGATGTGCTGGGAGGCACACAAAGCAGTACTCCGTGGACATTTTATTGCGCACTGCTCGACACGGAAAAAGGCACACAACAAACAAGTACAAGACCTCAACAAGGACATAGCGGACCTGGAATACCGCCACAAACGGACGATGGACCCGTCCACATACCGCGATCTGATTCTCAAGCGAACCCAGCTCACCGAACACCTGAACTGAGCAATTCAACGCTCCTTCCAACAATTCCAACATCTGGTATATGAACACGGAAACAAATGCAGCAGACTCCTAGCAAACCTGCTGAAAAAGCGCAGAAATCACCTATATATCCCCAAGATTAAAAACACTGACCAACAAATGTGCCATCTCCCGGACCAGATCGCAGCGGCGTTCACCCAATACTACGAAGACCTCTACAATCTACAAGGTGACGCACAGGCTAACAGGGAACCCCGCAGGACAGAGGCCATTCATGCATATCTTGAAGCAGCCGGACTGAAACAATTATCTACCCCAAACCGGGATGACTTGGAGGCCCCTATAACAGTAGAAGAACTGGCATACGCAATCAAAAAAGCAAAGACGGGGTAAGCACCAGGGCCAGACGGACTGCCGCTACAATACTATAAAACCTTCCTACCAGACCTCCTGCCGAAACTACATTCAGCTCTGAACTCAATTCTAGACGGCGCTACCCCCTCAGCCCCATTCACGGCAGCAAACATCACCCTCCTCCCGAAAGAGGGTAAAGACCTGACATCCTGTGCAAGCTACCGCCCGATATCGGTCCTGGATGTGGATGTCAAACTCTTGGCGAGCGTGCTGGCCAACCGATTGGCACCACTACTCCCGGACCTGGTCCACCCAGACCATACTGGGTTCATCCCCGGAAGAGAGGTCCGAGACAACACCATACGGGCACTGAACCTGATATCCGTAGCAGCGCAATCCGACCAACAGACCCTGATCCTCTCCACGGATGCCGAAAAGGCTTTTGATAGGGTGGACTGGGAATTCCTCTTCGAAACCCTCCGGAGCCTGGGCATCGGCCCCAAATACATACAATGGGTAGAGGCGCTCTACAGTTCACCGACAGCTAGACTCCGCATCAACGGGGCCCTCACAGACCCGTTTCACATCCGCAAGGGAACGCGCCAAGGGTGCCCCTTATCCCCCCTGCTCTTTGCACTAACCCTGGAGCCATTCCTTAACAAAATTAGAGGCAACGAGGCGATCCGTGGACTCCATATAGGCCGATCACACCACAAAGTCCTGGCATACGCGGATGACCTGCTCTTCATTGTACAACAACCGGCCACGACACTCCACACGATCATGACTGAATTAGAAAAATACGGTAAAGTCTCCAACTTACGCATCAACTACAGCAAATCAGAAATCTTAAACCTTAATGTTAGACACACCCAAACGCAGACGCTCAGACACCGCTTTCCCTTCCGCTGGTGCACCACCAAGATGAGATACCTAGGGGTCTGGCTCACACCAGACCCAGCGGATCTCTACCAAAACAATTACCTACCACTTCTCAAAACCGCGCAGGCCGAACTTCAGGCCTGGAATACCTACTACATGTCGTGGCTAGGCCGCATCAACGCGGTGAAGATGACCCTACTCCCTAAATTCCTCTTCATCTACCAGCCGATACCAATCGCAGCGCCGAAGAGCTTTTTCACGTCCATCCAAGCGGCAGTCCGTCACTTCATTTGGAAGGGCAGGGCCCCCCGAATAGCCCACTCCCAGTTAACACTCCCTAAAATCAAAGGGGGACTGGCTCTTCCCGACTTCAGGAAGTATTACACTGCGACCCACCTTACCCGAATCATCGGCTGGTCAACAGCACCAAGAGACAAGCTATGGGTTCGACTTGAAGCAGATAGCTCTGACTGCGACCTCCGAGCCCTACCGTGGATCACCCCAGAAGCGAGCCGACGCACCACACACGCAAACCCATTTGTGAAAGCCACCCTCCGCATTTGGCACCAAAACGGCCCCAAATACTACCTCACAACACACCCGAGCCCTCTACTCCCACTCAGGAGAAACCCAGAGTTCCCGGCGGGGGACATGGGGCCCACCCTGAGACCGCGGACCGACACCACAATAACCCAAATGATGGACGTACTCACACCCCCTTGCTTTATAAAGCCACTTGCAGACTTGTTTCCGGACCAAAGGCATACCTTCCTCCACACTATAGCAAGGGAACAACTGCAGACATATGCACGCTTGATCCCCCAACGACCGAGCCTCACGCAGGATTATACAGAGTTTGAGTCCATGTGCCTGTTGGAGGCACCCCCCCCGAGAGCGATCTCCCTGATCTACACCGCACTGACGACTGGACGATACCTACTGGCGCCACCGTGCATTAGGCGTTGGGAAGAAGACCTAGACGTAACGCTCACAGACGCAGACTGGGATAAGATCATAACACTCACCCAGAAGACCCCAGGGTCAGCGAGGCTCCAAGAAAATTCGTATAAAGTCTTTACGAGATGGTACATCACCCCAACGAATCTACATGCTAGAGACAGCACGAAACCAAACACATGCTGGCGATGCGGAAAGGAGCCGGGATCGTTCCTCCACCTATGGTGGGACTGCTCCCTCATCCGCCCATTCTGGGAAGCGGTGGGCCAAGTACTTCACGAAACCACAGACGAAAACATCCCAGTGGCACCGGCAACATTTCTACTACACCATACCACAACACCCACACCGACATACAAAGATCAGTGATACCGAGGCTCCTCAATGCAGCGAAAGCAACAGTCCCAATCTTCTGGAGACAACCATGCACCCCCTCACTCAATCGCTGGGTGGAGGAGGTGGAAGACACCCGGAGATTCGAGGACCTGAAGGCAACGACTGCAAACGCCAAAGAAAAATATCGTACGAGATGGTTCTACTGGCTAAGACACCTTGCCTCGGATGACTTTGTGACGCTCTTGAATACATCTGAACACTGAGAGGAACACATGGGCAACAGGCGGGGGGTGGCCATCTGGGGCACCGGCGGAGCGGAGATCCCCAGAACAGAGATGGGAGACACACAGAGACCGGCTGACTAAGATACCCGCTTGCCGCCAAGCCGCCCCTCCACCCCCCCTTTTTTTTTTCTCCTCTTCTTCTTCTTCTTCTTCTCTCTCCTCCTCTTCTCCTCGTCCTCTCCCCCCCCTTCCCCACCCAAATACCAGATTCACACCGAACACGACCACAACCCCTAGAGGGAGGCACACAGACATACAAACATAAACCAGATCCCAACTAACAACATAACCTACAATTTTAACCAAAGCACAACCCCATGCACTGCCTACTAGCATACCAAGACTCAGAACAGACGCTACGGACTGAGCCACAAACACGCTCCCACTATCCCAAGCTATATAGAACGGTTGAAACCGCTAACACCGGAACAACAGCATCGACCGCCTAGACACAAGAAACGATATACTAACACAAAGGCCACACCCGCTGACTAGCCGGGTACAATTTCAAACCAGATACACAACATGCGATACCTCTGGCAGGCGCCAAAACCACTGAAAGCGATATATAGGCCGTGACCACGTAGGTGACAAGCACACATAATCAAAACAAACTAACCAACCCAAGATTACTACAAGTATCATCTAGCACAAAGCCGCTCCGCTAGCTAGCTACCACAAAGCACCTACCCAAACCAGCTAACATGAGGCGACTATCCAAACCCCAAAAAAAACAAAAAACGATATACACAAACCAGTTAACACAAGACAACTGCGCAAACCAACTAACACAAAACAACTACACAAACTAATTAAAACAGGACAACCGCACAGACAAATATTACTTTGGGCTATACTCACCTAGTCAATGTATCTTTAAGTACGCACCTACTTAATTAAACTAAATACGCATGCTCGATATTCTTGTTTCAAAGTTACCGCCTCTGCGTAGGCGACCGTATGCTTTTACAATACTGCGTTTGAATTCCACAAACAGAATGTGATGACAATAAAACCGATTTAAAACAAAAGTCTATGGGTTACACATATTTTCTGTGGGAGCCACAACTGCTACTTTGTGACAGTTTTCTGACTGTTTTCCAAACCTGCCGCTAAACCCAAAAACGTAACACCCATATATTAAAACGGAACTGGTCAGAATTTTGTAACAAAATGGTACTTTAAATTATACTTGGAATTTTGGGAACATTTAATTGTGTCCATGAATGTTGTCAGCACTATCTCTTAGTAAAAGGGTGGAGAGCAGACTGGAGGAGCCATAGGAGCTGGTAGGGGTGGCAGGGACAAGGAGGAAGAGGAATTTTCTTTGGCTGCATAAGCTAAGTCAGGCAAGACAGCCAAAGTAGGGTCAGGCAAAGAGGCAGATGAAACAGCTTAGTGCTACAATGTCTCTGGGAAGAGTGAACATGAAGGAAGAGAAGCAAGAGGAGGTTGTAACATAATACCAGAAGAACTGGAGGTGTTAAGTGAAGCTGAATAGATGTTGCAGGAAGGGAAGAGAAATACAGAGTAGAAACATAGGAGACAGAAGTATTTGATACAGATACAGAGGACAGTCTAGTACATGAAGGAGTAGGGGGCCAATCCCCAATAGTTATCTCTTGTTATCTCAATACATATCTCTTGTTATTTCAATACAGGATGTTGAGGAGCCAAGAGCTAAGTGATGAGACTGTCCAATCTGGAACTTCAGGAGACATCAGTAATCAAAGAGGAGGAACAGGAAACAGAGGATCCACTTAAACCAAAAGGCCATTTTGTTGGTTCTGTTGGTCGTAAAATTCACTTCCATCACTGCAAAGCTCTATTAGTGTTAAAAAAGTTAGTGTGAAATACTACAGCTTTTCAAACCATCTGTCGAAGTGGTCAGGGGAATGGGACTGCCAGTCAGGTTTTACCTATTATTCTGGCAGATTTATTTGCAACGTTTTGACCTGTCAAGGTCTTTATCAACCATGTTTGATAAAGACCTTGACAGGTCGAAACATTGCAAATAAATCTGCCTGGCTACAATCACAGTGAGTGCCTGAGATTTTTTCTTTTTATGTATATTTCATGTGTTTTTTTGCTGACACATGCTCAGTAGCACCCTGGATTGGTATATTGTGACTGAGTGCAACCCTATCTTTTTCTCATTACCTATTATTCTGGCTTGGGATGAGCCCCCGTTTGGATACGACCCATAGTGCTGCCGAGCAGAACCTGTATTTGCAGTTTCCGTTTTCCTGGGTGAGCCCCAGTGATCATAAGTACAGTCTTCCTGTATTTACCACACGCCGGTCAGCTGTGTCTGAGGTATTTTAATAAGACTATCTCATATACCTCTTTGACGGTCCCTTTTACCTCTCCCACCTCTGCCTGATTACAAAGGACTGTTACTGCATACGTATTTATCGTTGAGGATACTCAAAACTCTATGGACCTCCAGGCCATGATCAACACGGCTGTAGCCACATCCCTTGAAAAGGCTATGCTGAAAGCATTTCTAAAGACCCATCAAGCCGATCCCAACACGCTCACATGACAGGGAAGACTCAAATGAGTTGGACGATTCTTTCAGAGAGCGCTCAAGCCTGGCAAACGCCATTGGAAGGACAATGGCTCTAGGAATGGCCCTGACAATGGTTAAACACCCCTCAAATGCAACATGTGCATGCCAACAGTAGCCTGCCCACCAGTTCAGGATGAATCCTTGGACGAGGAACAAGATATATCTCACTTCCTCTTGATATTGGACGAGCAGCAGGCGGAGGCCTCTGATTCCAATGATGTTGCTTGGGATTCCAACAAATTCACATCCTCTGGGAACTCGTTTATGCCTCTAGACCACAAAGACTCACATCCTGCTGTTCTGCAGGCTGAGGAACTTAAGATCAAAATGAACTGAGTATACCAAAAGATTGGGCTCCTTGGTTTTGAAATAGACTCCCGGTCACACCAATATCAAAAAGAAAAAAGATAAAAAAGTGCTATTCTACCTAAATGGAGTATGTGATACATGGTGACATTAAATATAACTTTTATTTGATAAGTATAAAATACATATATGAAACAAAGTGGCTAAAAACAATGAGGAGAAAATAGACTTTCTATAGTGCGGCTCAAATAAATAGAACAGGCTATAACAGTGATATACAATGGTGTGGAGTCTAAATACATTTGTAGCACTATCTAAGCAGGCTCTAATTAATATTAGTAAGGAAACGAACAAAGTGGCAATACAGAATAATGTTGCCACTTTTATCTAAACAAGGGAATTGATAAGCGGAACAGTTAATTGCTGCTGCTTAAAAATTGTCTAGCGGGGGGCGGGGCCAAGCCAGCAAGCTGAACGGACGCATGAAAGCTGGGCTCCTGCCTCACTTATCAATTCCGCACAGATTCCCACTAAAAACGAGAAGCTATGAAAGCTGGGGTGCACTCCCTACAACGGGGGCGCCCCGGTGATCAGCCCGATACCTGTAACGAGCGATTTGGTGACTGGGAACCAGAGGTGGATAGCTGCGGCCTACTGATGGCGGGACCGGGGAGAGACGGCCGCTCTCCTCGCCCAAACGTTGGAGCCACAAACCCACCAAAGCCCTGCTCCCCCCCCTGGACCAGCGGGGGTCATCCCGGTCCAGCTCTGAGTGGCGACCTCTCTGCCCAGACCCCAGGGGTGGCACCCAGCGAGCAGCAAGAAACGGCACGGTCAGGCAAGATGGCCGCTGCCACATGTACTCGACGCATGGAGAAAACTGACCTCGAAGCTAAACTGGATGAGCTGTTCACCAGGTTCTGGAGGAAAATAGCAATCCGAGAGCAACAGGCCAAAGCACACTATATCGCCACCATAATGCCGGTGTACCCTAAACGCAAACACCCGCCTTCTCATGTACACAAAGCCGGCATGCAGCGCTGGGGTCGGCGAAATAGGAGAGCCCGCAAGCCCAACCGACCTGTTATGCGGGTGGAGGCAACCCATCAACCCAAGTGCCAGGCAAAACTGACTTTACCTGAGCAGCAGCAGCGGCGCACGGCGCCAACTTTGGACCGGAAACGGCCATGGGCTCCCGGGCAGACTTCACAGCAACTCCCCAGCCAACGCCGCAAAAAATCAGACCCTCACCCGGGCAAACCCCGGAGGCGACACCCCCACCAGCGGTAAATCACCTCTTATAGACCCCGTCACGCTAGCAGTTTCACTTCACTGGAACGAAGCTTGGTCCGCACAGCTGCAAAGACCCCCAATATCGATTGGAGCGGCAGGCTACACTATCACGGCAAGCAGACCCCGTCGACTACACTGCGAACTCTGAGAACTGGAATTGGCTAGAGGACTACCCAACACCGGCTACCGGAACCGAACGCCTGCTCCGGACTACTCTGGGACACTTGCACACCTTACTCACACTGTGGTCACACTAATAGCAGATAGCAGTGAACTGCTAGGTGTTCCCTGATTTTGATTTATATTTGCTGCAATTACTACTTTTCTTTTCTCCACATCTGTCTCCTAACCGTAAGTGCTCACTGGGTGCAAAGTCAGCCCCACTGCCGCTCACCAACCCCCACGTACAATCTCCTAGTGGAGATGGACACTGGCAATTTCTTAAACTTGGCGTTACACCTTGTTCACGGTGGGGAGGGAGGGGAGTGCCACTCATGACCATAAAACACCAGGCAGAGCCTACCCGAGTATAACCACAATACCTTACTGCCAGAGATAGGGTACAACACGTGTACCTTCGGGTCACCACAACTATAATGACAAGGGAGGCTCTAGCCATTAGTAAACTTATCACCTATGTATAGTTAGACACATTAACACAGCAGTCTGTTATGTACATGATTGGCTCAACCTGTTAGCAACCTATGACAGTTCTGTCTATATCAATGAAAACAAAATCAAAGTTTTTTCCAAATTGGGACAAAGGGGACTATATTCCAGTTTTTTGTAGTATGGTGTTAAACGATTTTGAAAAACTCAAAAATAAAAAAGGTAAAGAAAATTTATCCCCAAATGAGAAAAAAGCAATAAAAAACCTAAAGGAGAAATTAGATATTGTCATCAAACAAGCCGATAAGGGCGGGGGGATTGTAATTATGGACAGAGAGAAATATTTAAAAGAATCGAACAAAATTTTGAGCGATATAAATACTTATAAAATTTTAAAGGAAAACCCGAGCAATATATTTAAATCAGAGTTATATGCTATATTATCCAAGGCATTAGAACATAAAGTAATTACAAAAATAGAGTTTGAATATCTTTACATCGAGTTTCCAAAATTGGCAATTTTTTATCAATTGCCTAAGATCCACAAATCCCTAGAAGATCCCCCTGGAAGGCCTATCATCAGCGGTATAGACTCCCTCACAAGCAACATCTCTGAATATGTAGACATTTATCTACAAAAATATGTAACTATGGCAGCCTCCTATGTAAAAGATTCAACCCAAATGATTAGAGAACTAGAAGGAATGGAATGGAAAGAGGACTATCTATGGGTGACTATAGACGTCACCTCATTGTATACGGTTATCGACCACACCAAAGGTATAGCTGCTGTAAAAGAGGTGTTAGATAGTGATGACAAAATGTCGGAAAAACAAAGTGATTTTATTTTACAATGTATTAATTTTATTCTGTACAAGAACTCCTTTTGGTTTGAGGGGACACATTATTTACAGGTCTGTGGTACTGCCATGGGCACCAGGTTTGCCCCAAGCTACGCGAACATCTTCGTAGCAAACTGGGAAGAACGATGCATTTGGAACAACAACCCTTTTGGGGCAAACCTGGTGCTCTGGAGAAGGTACATAGACGATGTTTTTATTATTTGGAAGGGCGATATCAGTAAGTTTCACAATTTTATGTTTTATGTTAATGCAAACGACTATGGGCTAAATTTTACCCAAGAAATGGGAGAGAAACAGATCATTTTTTTGGATCTAACCTTCTTTATAGAGAAGAATAAAATTTGCAGTAAGACCTATTTCAAACCTACAGACTGCAATAGTCTGATTGAATTTTCTAGTTGCCATAACCCAACATGGCTACGTAACATCCCTAAGAGTCAACAAACTAGACTATTTAAAAATTGTACTAATCAGCAGGATTTTGACAATCAAGTTCTAGTCTTAAATAAAAGATTTTTGGATAGAAATTATCCTAAAAGACTACTTGAAAAAAGTCAAGAGGAAGTGAATTCCAAAAAAAGAGATGAGATCCTAAAAGTAAAATTAAAAACTAGTACCCAAGAAGAGAGAAATGTCTTTGATATGGCATTCATTACCAAGTATAACAATAAAGCAAATAAAATTGATAAAATTCTCAAAAAACATTGGCCGATTCTATTACAGGATATGTACCTTCATAAAACATTACCAAAAAAGCCAAAGATTGTATATATAAAAAGACTGATAGTTTAAAAACTATTCTAGCCCCTAGCCTGTTGCCGAAAATTAAGTTGGAGAATAAAAAGGAGACTTTTTTAAGTAAGAGACCTATTGGTTTTCATAGGTGTGGAAATTGCAGTACCTGCAAATTCCAAAAAAGAACAACATTAAATTTCAAAAGTACAGTTACAGGTGAAAACTTTGCAATAAAACATTTTATAACTTGCAGTAGCAAGAACGTTGTTTATTTACTAGAATGTGTATGCGGAATGCAATATATAGGTCGAACTATCCGCAAATTACATGAAAGACTCTTAGAGCACGTAAATGGTATAAAGAAAAGAAGCGAAAAACACAGTGTACCCCGACATTGTAATGTTTGTTCTGTTTTTTCTTTGAATAATTTTATCTGTATAGGTATTGACCTAGTCGTTCCACATTGGAGAGGCGGAGATACTACTAAAACTTTGGCCAGAAAAGAAACAGAGTGGATCTATAAAATGAAGTCTTCTACCCCCCTGGGTCTGAACACAGACCTAGATATTCTGGCTTTTATGTGATACACCGTACTAACAATATGATCGTTTACATTTTTTTACATTTAATTTTATATTTATTTTTATTTTTATTTTTATTATTTTTATTTTTATTTTTATTTTTATTTTTATATTTATATTAATATTTATTTTTACTTCTATTTCTATTTATTTTTATTTTTTATTTTTACTTTATTTTATTTAATCACATTTTAATTTCTTTCATATATATTTTTTCATACACTGTTGTTTATTTTTATTTTTAATTTTCTACTTATGCATTTGTTATATGTATTCGTTATGTAAATGACGTTATTAAGATTAGTGTTTCATTAATTCACACTACGAGAAATAACCTCTCTTATAAGTACATTTATCTTTGGTCCATATTATGTTTGTGTAACCACTAAGGGGTTAACGGAATCAAAATTGTTTTATCTTACTTATTGCATCTCACAATTTGTTAGATTGATTTATGTATACCATTTCATCTAGGCTGTAAAGATTACTGCAAATGCAATATACACCCAACATCCAAATAGTCTTTGTAGTTAATGACTAAGATATTAGTCTCCCACTTTATTTGCTAAATCTATTTTATTTGTCAAATTTGTGGTAATCTCTAGGTTCCCTATAATGTTGCAAATTAGGCACACATGTGATGAGTTTAGGATCACTTGTAACTTCAGCTATGTTACATTGTGTCCGAATACTCAGTGCCAATAAAGTTTTGTGCGATCAAGATCTGCCACGCATGCGCATCGATGACTTCCCGAAAGCTACTGGTCCTCGAGGGTACCCGTAGCTGAACGGAACTCCGTGTCGTTGTGCGCATGCGCGACGGCGTTTTTGGCGCGAAGATAGAAGATTTCCGAAGATTTAAAAGAGAAGCCGGCTGAGAAGTAGCAGCATCCACAGCTCCTGAGGAAGTCCCGAAAGGCGCGGGACGAAACGCGTTGAGCCTGTTTTTCGTTTTTACTGCAGTCCAGAGACCGCCCACTTCACCATCACGATTACACTAATAAGCAGCAAGTATATTCAGCCCATAGAGTCGCGACCTAGGGCTTTTTGGTAACATCTTTATACTTGTGAGCTAGTGGTTGGTGATTGTGGCTTTTAATATTGGTCTTGTAATTGTACTGTTTTACAATCATGAATTTTATATGAATTGTTATTAATAAATTTGTAATTTTTTTACACTATATTCTTTTTGTCCCAGTGATTAGCGCCCTCAATAGGGGAGACTGATACTCTCCCCTCCTCTATTTCCTAGTTTCTGTCTATATCTCTCTTGTAAATGAATCTTATGCTATTACCACTCGCAATGTCTAATCTACAGAATTACTCTAACATATATAAAAATGTGCCGTTAATCTTAATGCACCAACTGTATTATCTGTGTATAAGCTCGAGGAATGCTGTTGGGGCACCACGAGCCTGCATGTTATTCATTCACAGCACAATAAAAATAAAGAATTTTAAAAATTGTCTAGCAGCAGTATTGAGCGAAAGATAGGCGTAATGCCTAGAGGCAGTTAGAGAAGTAGTAAAATTCCTATTGGTATTTTATAACCATTGACATAATTGTGCCGAAAGAGAGTGGTATAAAGTATACAATTGCTGTTGGTACTAGATATTAATCACTGCTGACATGGAAGCAGCATTACTATTGGTATTTGCAACTGTTGATAAAGTAATGCCTATCGTTCCTGTAAGTTTTTTGTAATTGTCCTATTCATAGTTAAATCCCCCCCCCTCTCATAATATTGTAAAGTGCTACGGAATCTGTTGGCGCTATATAAATGGCAATAATAATAATCATAATAAATATAGTAAAAATCTTACTGTATTCAAGCCTGAAGCTGCAGTCTCTGCCCTGTCTGCCTCAAAAAAACAAGCTGTCTGCTGATAACATCAGAAGTTGTAGCCTAATCCAAAAAAAATGCTTCCCCATAGGATTGTCTGAGACTGACAAGGAGGCAGATCAGGGACAAAGCCAGCATGATTCAAACACAGCCCTGGCCAATCAGCATATCCACATAGAGATGAACTGAATCAATGAATCTCTATGAGAAAAGTTCAGTGTCTGCATGCAGAGGGAGGGGATACTGAATGTTTGGATGCATTTTAGGCAGCCATGACCCAGGAAGGATTTCTAACAGCCATCTGAGGAGTGGCCAGTGAAGTTATCACTAGGCTGTGTTGTAACTAGTCACCAGAACAAATGCAAAAATCTGTAGTTGTTCTGGTGACTATAACCCTTTAAGTAAAAAATAAAGAAAACCCTAAGGCATATTACCGTTTATGTATGCAAGGAAAAACCACAAGACAGGCTGTGGACACGAACACAGAAATCACAGAAACTATTAACAAGCCAAAGGTCAAGGAATATAGAAGTCAGAATAGTCAGAAGCCAAGCCAAAGGTCAAGGAATACAGAGATCGGATAGTTGTTAGGAAAGGTCAAAATACACAAGAATCAGTACCGGAACGCGCTCTTGGAAGGGAAACCATGACAGGGCACAGAGAAATGGACAAAAAAGGTTTAATAGCCTAAGGTGCTCCTTGATTGGCTGCAGGGAAACATGTGATAGTGAACATATGTGTGTGACATCACACACACACATTCCAAATGGTATGGCACTATAAGGGTTAATAACAAAACCCTAGTGATTGAACATGAAGGGGTTGAAATAACCCGGAGAGCTATATTCTCTCTATGTAAAATTCCTACGGCCAAAGGTGTGGATATTTTCCTCAGAGGGTAATGAAGGTAATTAATGTATTTCTTGTCTATAAAGTTCTCAGCGGCTCCTGACAATGATGCGCGCCTGCCCCATCCCACATTACTTAAGGGTTAAATCCCCTTCAGACACTTATCTAAATCCAGCACCAATGTCCCTCGGCACTGGGTAAGTCTCCGCACATGCTCCTTCCCCGCCGATGTACAGCGCAAGGACGTTCAGTGTCGTTTAGATGACTAAAAGTCATCTAAGAAGCCGGAAGTCCCTTTAGTAGCTATCTGGTAGACAGCCACTAGAGGAAGACTTAACCCTGCAAGATAATTATTGTAGTTTATAAAAACTGCAATATTTACACTTGCAGGGTTAAGGGTGATGGTAGTTGGCACCCAGACCACTTCAATGGGCTGAAGTGGTCTTGGTGCCTACAGTGTCACTTTAATGGTGTGCTAACATTTATCTGATTGTTAATTAGATGTGGTAGTACTGCTCCATACATGTTTTAAAACGTTCACGGATATACATTTTAGCATTTTACAACATCATGCTCATTGTTATATATTCATACGTTCAGTTCCGTATGATTGAAACAAATTGATTTTCTTTCAGCTTAACTTGTTTCCTTGGTTTATTTAAAGAATTTGTTCTTATCATTCTGAAGGCTGAAAATGCTATTTTCGTCTACTTTTCTTTTCTACATTATGGACTTGTGATGTTGATTTTATAAAGAGTAAGTGCTTTGGATATGTGTTCCTATTATACACTCTGACTGTTTGATTGGTTCTTTTATATTTTTCCTGTTATTCTTTGCAGCTATGGAGTTAGTAAAGATAGTTAATACGAAATATTTGCCTTCTTTCATTATTAAAATTAATATTATTAGTTCACTAAAGTAGCACAATCTTCAATTCTAGACTAAACTTACAAAAGGCAAACACTGGGATAATGAAAATGTTTGGATGTACCTTTGACCTTACATCATTACCCCAATAAAGTGTGTGATGTTTTCATATGTTGTATTCTCCATAATACAGCAATGAATGCAATGCTCTTGGGAGGTAGTCAAATTATTATTATTATTATTATTATTATTATTATTATTATTTATATAGCACCAGCATAGTCCGTAGCGCTTTATAATATTATCAAATGGGGAGATTTAACAATAAATTAAACAATTACAAAAAGTTACAGGAACAATAGGTTGAAGAGGGCCCTGCTCAAATAAACTTACACTCTATAGGAGGTGAGTCGTAAGACACAGCAGGACGGGAGTTGGCGAACAAACAAGGTTGAGTGAAGCAGAGCTGGAGGAGAGAATAGAGTGCTGCCCTTTAGGAAGGGCAAGGGACAGGTATGTGTGGTAGAGGTTACTCTGGGAGGCCATAAGCTTTCTTAAAGAGATGGGTTTTGAGGCACTTTTCAAAAGATTGAATACTAGGGGAGAGCTTGATGGTCATAGGCAGGATATTCCAAAGTAAAGGAGTCACCCGCGTGAAGTCCTGCAAGCGTCTACAGGTGCGAGCAGCGGACAGGAGAAGGTCATGGGCAGAGCGGAGAGACCGAGAACGGGCATAGTTGTGGATCAGTAAAGAGATATGTAACAGGTGGCGGTACGGAAACTGGGACCCCTGAGTGCCTGATGAAAAGATGAGAGTCTTCAGCGTGGAAGTGGATCATCAGGGCCTGGTGCTGGGTAACCACACGCCCCCTGGTGTTAAGCACCAGCGTTTGTGCGGCCACATACCAGGACCCTGATGCAGCTTCTGCAGATCCCAGGAGCTAGGAACTGGATAGGGAGGCTCTGCAGTAGACATGTGTCCAGTACAGAAACAAGGCAAGACTAGAACAGGCACCAAACAAGATAACAAGACAAGACTAGAAGAACCCAGAACCGGAGCAGGACAGAAAGCAGAATCCAGAACATGTACACAAGACATGAGGGAAACATGAATAGGTCAGGACAGAACTATACATGAACTGGGAATACAAGATAAAATAAAACTAGATCAGAGATGCAAGGCAAAACAAGAGGAGATATAACTAAGTACTAATATGTCCAAAAAACATCGGAGATTTAGACAAACATAAATGGCCAAGATGTATGCAGCCCACCACTGCGGCAAAGTACTCCAATTACGGTGGGTTCATAGACTGCCTAGATATGCATGACTAAATAATGCATATTGGGGAAAGACCTATTAGGAGAGAGTTACACTAATCCATGCAAGAGATTACTCAAGCATGGACAAGCTCCTTAGTAGCATCTTGGGTAAGAAAGCGGCATATGCGGGCTATGTTTTTAAGGTGGAATCTACAGGATTTGGTAACAGATTGGATGTGAGGCTCAAATGTAAGGCCAGAATCAAGTATAACACCATGACAGCATGCTTGCAAGGATGGACTGATGTGGGTACCACTAATTTGAAGGGAGAGCAAAAGAGGAGGATTAGTATTAGGAGGAGGAAAGACACGTAGCTCAGTTTTAGAGAGATTGAGTTTCAAAAATCGGGAGGACATCCAGTCAGAGATGGAAGAAAGGCGAGCAGTGACATGTTGCAGGACGGCAGGGGAGAGGTCTGGGGAGGAGAGGTATATCTGAGTGTCATCAGCGTACAGGTGGTATTGGAATCTGTTGCCTCCAGGCTGGCTGGAAGTTGGACCATAGAAAGGATGCTCCTAGCGCTCACCAAAGGACGATCAGCACCGTAGACACCATAACTACTGCATAGCCACCATAAGTACTGCAGACTCCACGAACCACCGTTGCTGGGCCGGTATCTCGCCATCTGCTCTGTGCCCTGGACCTATGACCAGGCTCCAGGTTCCGGTAGGTGAACCTCTTCCTTCTGTAGAGTGAAGCAGGATCAGGAACAAGAGCTCTTACAAGAGCTCAGTAGCTAAGGGAGAATGAAGAGCATAGCAATACCTGTAGTGATTATAGCTGTCCCCTACAAACATGAGTCAAGGCTGCAAGTTAGAGGGTCAAGTCATTCTGTTTATTGGCACCCAAATGGCTTTCTTTTATGCAGGTTTCCCTTAGATAGGACCACCCACAGGGTGTTACAATACAACCAATCACGCACGTACATTACAGAAAAAACTCCCAGCAATTACACACAAAATCCTCCCCCTCTGCCTGTGATATAATTATGGTACACAATACTTAACATAATTATCACATGCAGTAAAAATACAGTTTTTGGGTACATTGTAACTTTAAAACCATACATCCAATCTTCATAAAAATGACATATTCTTTTTTTTTTCAATATACGTTTTATTGGGTTTTTGGTATTGAAGTACAGATACAGGTTTAGGTACAGTTCAAAACAATATGCAGTTGAAAACATTGTGTCAACAAGTTATGCAAGTGAAACATTAGGGTTAAGGTATGGGGGAGTTGGTACAACAAGGTAATTTGAATCGATATGCATCATCATTAGTAAGGTTATCATTCATATGGCCATTACGACATTGGCACTGTTCCTTTATGTTGGCGTGGAGGGTCAGTTTATTGAGTATCAAACACATCTCTACCCAACTAGCTGCTGGTTGTATAATTCTACCCACGGTGACCATGTTGTGTTAAACACCTGTGCTGATTTGGCATTAGGTGTGGCCATTCTTTCATAAATGTAGAATTGTTGTATTTTGTCCCATAGCTGGGCTTTGTTAGGGTACGCTGTGGACTTCCAATGTGAAGCCAATAGGTTGCGGGCTGCTAGGATTCTGAGGGCACTTAGTTGGCTGTGCGAGTGTTTGTACGTAGGAGGGAATCTCAACAGCAGGTATGTTTCAGGGGTGTTTTGAGCATCAGGGAGTTCAAGGGCGTGTAGCGTATTGCGCACTTCTATTCATAGAGGTTTGATTTTGGGGCATGTCCACCAGATATGATGGAGTGTACCGTCTGTTGCAGAACATCTCCAACAGACCGGGGGTGTGTTCGGGTAGATTTTGTGAAGTTTGTGGGGAGTTAAGTACCATCTATATATTAGTTTTTTATGTGCTTCTATGTGCGAGTAGCATTTTGTCCATTTAGATAAGTTATTTAGTATCTGTATCCATTCCTCATCTGTGAGTGTTATGGCACAGTATGTTTCCCATAGCGTTTTGCAGTGTGGTGTCGTGTTGGGTGTTGTGTTCTCCCATGCTTTGTAGCACATGGAGATGGTTTTTGGTTTTGTGGGGTGCTTCCAACATCGGTCTAGTATTGCCATTGTTGGTGGCGACATGTTGTTAGGGTTTGCGTATCGGCTGTGTACATGCGAAGTGATGATCCCCTTCATTTGTAAGTATGTGAAGTTAGTATTGTTGGGTAGGTCCCATCTCTGTTGTATTTCTGGAAATCGCATCACTCCTTGGGGTTGGATCAGTTGGTGTATGTGTGTTATTCCCGCCCGTTCCCAATTCCTTAGGCGTATGTCTGAGGAAATGGAGCTTAAGGCCATCAGTGGGGCCCTGTCATGGAATGCGTGCTTTTTCCCTATAGTATGTCGTCCAGAACTGGATAGTGAGTTTTGTGGTGGGTAGGAGGTGTGGTTGCGCTGTTCTTAATTTTTTTGGTGTCCAGAGATATGCTAGCGCCTGGTTGTCTCTGAATTGGGCTTTTTCCATGTCTACCCATTGTGTGGTTCCCTCATCGGTGTGCATCAGTACCCCTGTGGCCAAGGCAGAGGCCTTATAGTACAGGACTATGTTGGGTAGTCCTACACCGCCCTGCTTTGTGTGTTTATATAGTATTGTACTGGCTTTACGTGTTTTTTGTTTCCCCAGATAAAAGCATTGCATAAAGCCTGGAGCATTTTTAGAAGTGTTTGTGGGATGCATATGGGGAGCATTCTGAATACGTAAAGCAGTTTCGGTAAGAACATAATTTTGTATGCGTTTACCCTGCCCAACCGAGAAATGTGTGTCTGTGACCATTTGTGTGTGTCTTTCTTACACTGTTGTGGAAGGGTGAGGTAGTTTAATTTCTGCACTTCGGCTATAGAAGGTGCAATTTTTACACCAAGGTAAGAAAGTGAGGATGTCCTCCAATCAAACACATATTGCTCCTTCAATGAGGATGTGGTGAGTAGGAGAAGTTTGATGGGAAGTGCTTGGGTTTTGTCTTGGTTTAGGCGATAGTGTGATATGTCTCCAAACTCCTGCAAGGTCTCCATCAGGGGCGGCACTGAAAATTGCGGGTTCTCCAGTGTCACCAGGATATCATCTGGGAACAGTGCTAATTTGTATTCGTGTCCTAAGATTTTAATGCCTTGTATGTTGGGATCATTTCTTTTCTTTTTTGCGCTAGGGGTTCGAGGGATAAAATGTAGAGCAGGGGCGACAGGGGGCATCCCTGTCTCGTTCCATTTGATATCTGGAAGGGGTTTGAGATGTAACCCCCATGAGCTACTTTAGCTGCTGGTGTTGTGTATAATGCCATAATGCCTTTGATGAAGTTATCAGGGAAACCAAATTTCTGTAATACCCTTTGCATGTATGCCCAATTGAGTTGGTCAAAGGCCTTCTCCGCATCCAGTGCCATGAGGTGGCCTCCGTCCGATCCCCTCTCCATTGTGGCCAATATGTTGAGGACTTTTCGGGTATTATCTGAACCCTGACGTCCTTTGATGAACCCTGTTTGGTCATTGTGGATTAATGTACTGATTATGGGTGTGATTTTATTGCTTAGAATCTTCACATATAGTTTGGCATCCCCGTTTAGGAGGGAAATAGGTCTGAAGTTTTTGCAAGCGGTGGGGGGCTTGCCTGGCTTGGGCATTGTGGAAATGTGAGCTAATAAAAGTTCTGGGGGGAGTGTTCCATTTTGGACACTATGTTGGTATAAGTTTAATAGGTGAGGGAGCAATATTTGTGAGAAGTCCTTGTAATATCTATTGGGGAGACCATCCGGCCCTGGGGACTTGTGTGATGGTAAGTCAGCTATGGCCTTGGATATTTCCTCTAAGGATATCGGCTGGGTCAAGTGACATATTTTATCAGGTGATAGGGCTGGGAGGTGTATGCGATCTAAAAAAATTGTCAATGTCTGTAAGTGTAGGAACCTTCGTCCCGTCCCCTTCCTTGAGATTATACAGTTTGGGATAATATTCTGAGAATTCGTTTACTATTTGTTTCTGATCAATGATTTTCTGACCGTTAGATTTGTTTAGGAAGGCAATCCTGGAGGCGGTTGATCTTTGTTTCAGCTGTGAAGCCAGTTTAGCTCCCGCTCTGTTTCCAGAGGTGAAGTATTGGTGCTTATGTTTTGGTAGTAGATACGTGGTTTTGGCCAATTCTAAGTTTCGTAGTTTGGTGTGGGCTTGTAATAGAGCAGTCTGTGTTGTAGCTGATGGTGATCGTTTGTTCCTGTGTGTTAAGGAAGTTATTTTCATAATAATTTCTGTGTATGTGGCCTGGCATGCTTTCTTGGCCTGGCTGGCATGCTTTATAAAGCTGCCCCGTATTACTGCTTTGTGTGCAAGCCAGAGATAGTCTGGTGATGTGTCAGGGCGTATGTTGTCAGTGAAGTAATTTTGGAGGTCTGTTGTAACGTGGGACACTATGACAGGGTCGTTTAGTAGAGATTTGTTTAATCTCCAAGAGGTTTTACCATTCATGGGGAAATGTTCAGATATAGTCCTCATAATGGGGGCGTGGTCTGACCAGGATATGATACCTATTTCTGTATCGATCACTTTCTCTAGGGACGTAATTTTAATTAGAAATCTATCAATTCAGGAGTAGCTGTTGTGTGCAGCAGTATAGCATGTGTAGTCTATTTCAGCTGGGTGACGTATCATCCAGGGGTCTATAAAGTTATGTGACTGTAGTGTGCGACAAATGGCGGATGTTTGAGTATGTCTCTGTTTTGCTGTTGTTGTGGTTACCGTTCTCGCGGCAGTCGAGTCCATGGTGATTGTAGCGGACTGGACCCTGCACCAGAGTCTGCCCCAGTTTCCTGGAGAGGACTGCTTGCTCGCCTCCTGCTCAGTGATTATGGTCCCGGGAAGATGGGACCCTTTAAAGAACTGCATTTGGACATATTGTACTTTATTGTACTGTGCTGGATTTTAACAACAGTGAAGGGAAATACTGAAACTTTTTGGACACTTCCTCTTCCCCTCCCCGGATCCATTGTTCTACAGCAGGGTGTTGTCCCAGGGACACTGCCATACTCTTGTGAAACTGGTTTGGGTCGGAAAGCCATGCTGGCAGTGGGTTTTAAAAATACTTTTGCTGACTTTTGAACCCCTGGTCTGATTCGTGCCATTTTTTTAAATATGTTGTTCCCCTGAATGGATTGATTATGAAAATGTATGTTTTATGTTTGTGACATGTATATTTTAGAAGTTATAAATATTGTGTAAAAACTGTATTCCTCTGCCTGTGATAATGTGTTCAGTAATCATATCACAGGCAGAGGAGAGGATTTTGTGTGGGAGTGCCTGTGTGTATTGTACAGATTGATTGGTTGTTCTGTAAAACCCTGTGGGCTGTACTGTGTGTGGGGAATGGGAATAAAAGAGGCTGTATGGGCCAGGACAGAGAGTTCCTGTTTTAACCCTCAAAGTGAAGTGTTGTCTCATTATTTCTTTCCCTTCTTTTTGTTTTCTATGTGGGACCAATTTTACCAAGTAGCTTTGATCTACCATACAACAATGCAGATATCTGTTGTTTTACTGCTTGTATTCTTTTAAATAACATCCCTTTTTCCAGGCCCAGATTCTCTGGAGAACTGAGTTAATGTATAGCCATTCATGTAAGCTGCTACTCATGTCCCCTACAGGTATACACTGTAAACAAATATTTTATATTTATTTCTATAATTCAGAGGAAAAAACTATCAAATGATAGAAAGCAAAACCAAACATTATTTAAGAAATGTAACAAATTACTATGTAGTACAGCCAAAAATGTTTAGCGTTTTCTTTTTCTACATATTTTCAGTCATCATTCTCTTAGCATGGAGGATCACTTATTCTTGGTATTGATTTGTGGACATGGAAACACTGTATTTGTTGTGTGATTAGACTTGTGTTTATTATTTTTTCAGATTCGTAATGGAAAAAAACATACAAACTGACATTTAAATAATTTTCAATTTGGTGGTATAATTGGTTCTGGCAATTGTCAAAATAGCATCTAAAAATTCACTCATCTTTTGGAAAAAATACAAAATCCTTTCATCTTACAATTTATTATAATATAAATTATTAAACACTGTTTTATATATCCTTTCACCACTGTAAAGAACATTTCTGTTTTTGACATCTATTTTGCTTATTACTTTTGCAAGTCTCACATCAAAGACATATTAGCTCAACTGTTGGGATCTAACTTTTTTAATGAACTCATAATTGTGTTGCCATCTTTGTGCTGTAAGGTACTGCATATGTATATAATATCTTCCAAATCAATATGGTCTATATATAGCTAAAACTGAAAATACACCTTAAAATTTGCAGAACGAAAAATGCAAATAGCTGTCAGTTTTAATAATTGTATCACCACCTATGATATTAATATAGATGAAGTATTACATTTCTCAAATTTCTTCTTCTTACTATCTATTCTAATAATGTGTCACTGCCAAAATAACATTTTTTCCATATAAATTAAAGCCAGTGGCTTCAAAGCCTAGTCTACCCAATGATACTTAATCTCTGCTGAATATCAGGTATCTCCCAAAGGTGAGAAATGTGCTCAATAGACGAGTTTTGCAATCTGCATTAAGGTATTTTTGACATCTTGTCACATTATGCTTAAATATTTATCCATTGACTGCCAGAATGATGGATGTGTACACTATATTAAATTATCTGATATCAAATTTTATTTTCAAAACAATGCCTGTACATATCAAAAATATATTAATGCAACATTCTTTAGCTCAGGATACTAAAACAAATCACAACTAAAAGGCCTGTAGAAAAATAAACATTAATATTGCATTCCTACATTATTATTTTCTGTGAAAATAATTTTATATTGTAAAAAATTATAGGCACTCCATATGTGGATTGCAAAAATAAAATTCCAAAACAACAATGATGCATGTGTTTTTGTTATTTTAAGAAAGCTTTCTAAATTGTACATTTAAGGGAGTGTATAACTTTAATGTAACTGCATTTGGTAAATTTCTAAACATGTTATTATTGCATAGTTATTAACTAAATGAGTCACTCTGTTTTATACAATCATAAAAATTCTTGAGAATATGAAATTCTACATTAGCAAGAACAAAGTTAGAAGATTTATAGAAAGTAATATTGACAATTTGACACGCGTTGTGCTTATAGTTTATTTAGACGAAAATAGATGATTACTTTATAGAATACAAGTAGCTCAGCTGTAAAAAAAAAATTAACAATTATATTGTATTATAACTGACTAGGTTGTGGATGTTAAGTTTTTAATCTCTCATCAAGCTTGATCCTATGTTTCCTCAATGAATTCATGCATTGGAAAAAAAAAAAGACAAATATATTTAATATTCTAATGTGCTTATACACTGATGAGCCACAACATTAAAAACACCAGCGTAATATTGTGTAGGTCCCCCCTTGTAATGAGGAAACAGCTCTGATGCATCCAGGCATATACTCCTCAAGATCTCTGAAAATATCCAGTGGTATCTGGCAACAAGACATTAGAAGCAAATTGTTTAAGTCCTGCAAGTTGTCTCATTTGTGGCTCCGGAACATCCCACAGAGACTCAATCAGACTGAGACCTATTGAATCTGGAGGCCAAGGTAACACATTAAAATCTTTGTCATGTTCCTCAAACCAATTTTGAACAATCTTTGCAGTGTGGAAGGGTGCATTATCCTGATGAAATAGGCAACTGCCATCAGGGGACACCAGTGCCATGAAAGGGTGTACATGGTCTGGAACAACCTCTAGGTAGGAGGTAGATGTCAAAGTAACTTCCACATGAATAAATAGACTCAAGATTTCAAGCAGAACATTGCCTAAAGCAGTAACAATTCTCCACTGGCCTACCTTCTTCCAAAGTGCCACCATACTGCATCTCTTCCCTAGGTAGATTATGTAAACGCACCCATTTATCCACCTGATCTAAAAAAACTAAATGATTCAGCAAACCGGTCAACCATTGCTCCATTGGTCAGGTCTGACACACAGATACCCACTTTGGCAGTGGACAGGAGTTATCATGGGCATTCTGACTGGTCTGCAGCTATGCAGTCTCATACACAGAAAACCGCTCTGACCCAGTCCTCGAGCCATCACTATTTGGTCTTTGTCAAAGTCACTCAGATCTTTTTGCTTGTCAATTTTTCCTGCATCCAATACAGTGAGGGAAAAAATATTTGAAATGATCAGTCTATAAAAAGTATTTGAAATGATCAGTCTATAATTTTAATAGGTGTATTGACATGCAAATCAATTTACAACTTTCTTTGCCATGTGTTTTTCTGGATTTTTTGTTATTCTGTCTCTCACTGTTAAAATACACCTACCATTAAAATTATAGACTGATCATTTCTTTGTCAGTGGGCAAACGTTCAAAACTGCAGGGGATCAAATACTTTTTTCCCTCACTGTACATGATATTCAATAACTTCCTGTTCACTTGCTGCCTAAAATGTTCCACCCCTTAACAGGTGCCATTGTAACAATATAATCAATGTTATTCACCTAATCTGTTAGTGGTTTTAACCACTTAAGACCGCAGGAGGTACCATGCCGTCCTTAATTGGCCGGCTCTAAACGCCGCAGGACGGCATGGTACGTCCTGGGCGGTCTTACCCCCCACGTGGCCGGCGGCACATGGCCGCTGCAGATCGCGGTCGGGGGGCATGCCTGGCCCCCCAGGCAGCCCCCCTGTGCCTGGGGACCACGGTCTGCAGCTTCCGATGACAGCCTGTCACTGCGATCGGTATTTACCATGTGTCAGCCGATTTTAAAATCGGCTGACACATGGAGCCGGCGCATTTTCACTCTGCAGATCACGGTCGGGGGACATGCCTGGCCCCCCAGGCAGTCCCCCGGCGGTCAGTGACCGCGATCTGCAGAGTATGATCGCAGGGAGAGGCTGTCTCTGCGATCTGAATGCAGAGACAGCCTCTCCCTGCGATCTGATTGCAGTGACAGCCTGTCACTGCGATCAGAGTTACAATGGGTCAGCCTATTGGCTGAACCATAGTAACTGCAGGCAGGATCCCCCTGCAGATCACGGTGGGGGGCATGCCTGGCCACCCAGGCACAACCCCTGTGGCCAATTACCGCGATCTGCAGGAGGTGATCACAGTGACAGGCAGTCACTGTGATCACTGATCCTGTGTGTCAGCCAGTGATGTAAAATCACTGGCTGACACTGTCTCTGCCCCTCTACTCCCCTCTTAACCCCTTAAAGTAAAAAAAATAAAAATTAAAGTTAAAAATAAAATATACTTAGATCATTTATATATATATATTATATATATGATCTAAGTATGTATATATATATATATATATATATATATATATATATAGACGCACACATTTACACATACACTAAGTGTATTTTAATATTTATATATATAATTATATATATATATATATATATATATATATATATATATATATTAATATCAAAATACACGTAGAAGGATATTGATTAAATATATACATAATTATAATTATATATATATATATATATATAGTATAATAAAAAAATATGTAAATATGTTAAAATATATATATATATATATATATATATATATATATATATATACAGATATCAAAATACACGTAGAACGAAATAATATATATATATATGTATATACCTAAGTATATACGTATACATGTACCTTAAAAACAAAAGGCAAAATAACCACACATAGTGTATACCATAAATATAAGTACGTGGTGTATAAAAGAAGGGGAAAATATGCCCACTCACACTTTCAGGAGCTAACGATTATAGCTCACTGTGATCGCCTGTAGGGTCTGTAAAGGCGACCCTATCCCTTCTTGGCAGTCGTTCCTTTGTTGCTGGTTTCTCTAAATTAAAACACAGACATCTATGGTGCAGTATTGTAGGTTCCAGTGGTGATGTAAAACAAATAAAATTTGTACTTACAAACCCAGAGCCTTCCACATCGGCTCTGGTCTTAGGGCGTATGTAGTTAAGGACTACAAACCTTCTTTGTAAAAATAGCAGGAGATGCCACAAGTGGTATGAAAAATATTAAGAAATTTATTGTATCACATGAATAAAAAAGAATAATAATATAAAATATATCTATACATAAAATACCACTCGTGGGTTAAAAAGTCCAATGTATGAGTCTCTTTTCTCACAAGGTCCCCAGGACGCGTTTCGCCGATCTGGCTTCTTCAACTGGTGTTTTGGAGAAAGAAAATCTTTGTTCCTTCCTTGGACCGGCTCCTGCTATAAATACCTCTTCTTGAGTGCTGTAATTGATTTCCGGCTTGTTGACTCGCGGGCGTTCACCATGGAAACGGTGACGCCCTGCGTTCCAAGCCTCACTTTCAGTTCGTTTCCTAAACCACTTGTTACTTCCGGTTTCCGTCTGCGTGCCGATACGTCATCATTCTGCGCTCGGCACTCGCGGTCTCTGTGTGTATCGGTTGGCATAGCAACGGGAAAATGGGTACACATAATAATATATGATTACTTCCTCGTATTAAAACTACTTTTTAGAAGAGAAACTCCTTTGAATACAAGGTCGATCTTTCTCTTCTAACTCACATATATTCACTTAAACTTTTATGTTATTTTTATATATTGCACATTCGTGTTGGGAAGGGATTAAAGTTTCTTATAGAGGGTGAGATCTATTACAACATTTTTATGTATAGTTAAAACGTGTATTACGACCCTTACTTCAATTATATTGCAACATTACTAAAAAAAACAAAAAAATTTTTTATATGTATTACAGGTCCTACTTAAAATCGACCAAACAATAATAAAACCATCTTCTACACATTTCGTGGTATTGGTATATTAAAAGAAGGCGTGAAGTGATTTATGTTAAAAAAAAAAGGCGGGAGGTGATTAAACAAATTTTCCATAAAGGCTATAAGTATAATAACATTATCCATTAAAACCTATCATCCTAAAATCTTTATTTTAAAAAATGACACATTTCAAAGTCTGCGTTAAGACCATAGGGGATTAAGGTGTTTAGTTTAAAAATCCATTCCATTTCATTTTGGCTCATCTTTGTATTAAAATCCCCTCCTCTCCAATCCCTTTCTAGTTTTTTTATACCTAAAAACTTGGAGTTCTTTGTTTCACAATTATGATATCTTTTGTAATGAGCGGACACACTGTGGTTCTCAAAACCCTTCGTAATGTTTCTACCATGCTCTTCTATACGGATATGTAATGCCCTTGTGGTTTTGCCAATATAGTATAATCCACAAGGGCATATCATTAAATAAATTAAATTATTGGAATAGCAGGTTAAAAGATCTTTTATTTGGTATTCTGTTCCGTCTTTGTTATTAAAACTTTTTATGTGTCTTTTTTTATTTGTAGTCCTCCTGCATGCTAAACAGCTCCCACACCCATAAAACCCTTTTTCTGTGTTTAGGAATGTTCTATTGATCTTTTTTTCTTTTATAAAACTGGATGTCAAGGTGCTACGGAGATTGTTAACTCCTCTGTGGATAAAATGAGGTTTTTCTGGGAGGAATTCTTTTACTGTAGGATCTTGCAGAAGGATGGGCCAGAACTTCGATACTATCTTCCTAACCTTATAATTATCTGTGCTATAATTGCATATAAAGGGTATTTCTTTTAACTCATTCTCTTTTTTCTCTTTATATTTCAAAAGGCCTTCTCTTTCTATTTTCTCCACTTCTTTTCTAGTGGTTTCTAGTTTGGGTTCCTCGTAACCCTTCTCCACAAAATCCTGTTTGATTCTATCGGATTGCTCTTCAAAGGTTGAGAGGTCAGTACAATTTCGACGTATACGGAGGAATTGGCCTCTAGGGGCATTCTCCAGCCACGGGGAGAAATGGCAGCTTTCCCTCCCTATGTAACTGTTGGCTTCTACTACTTTAAAGTAGTTCTTGGTTTTGATCTCATTTTCTTCTATGTATATTTCCAGATCCAAAAAGATTACTTGGGACTTGCTCCAATCACTTGTGAGCTTTATCCCCCATGTATTGTTGTTGAGATGTTCCAGAAATTGGATCAGATCCTTCTCCTCTCCTTCCCAGATGAAAAAAATATCGTCGATGTAACGGCCATAGGTGACCAAGTTCTGCCTCCAGCTATGCGGGCCATATACAAAAACATTTTCCCAATGGGCCATAAATAGATTCGCATAGCTGGGGGCGAACTTGGTCCCCATGGCCGTCCCATTCACCTGCAGAAAAAATTCCTCCCCATACCAAAAGAAGTTATTCTTGAGGATAATTTCTATACCCTCCATGATGAAATCTATTTTAGCTTCTGTCATAGCTGAAAAGTTGTTGAGGAAATATTTCACTGCGTTGCATCCATACTCGTGTGGGATATTGCTATAGAGCGCAGAAACATCGCTTGTAACTAAAAAACACTTAGAATTCCAATTGCAATTTTTTAAAAAGTTTAAAACCGCTATAGTGTCCTTTATGTGTGAGGTAGTTTTTTTCACTAGGGGTTGTAAATGTATGTCCACATAATGGGATAATCTGCTAGAAATTGAGTCTATCCCTGCCACTATCGGTCTCCCTGGGGGGTTGAGGGTATCCTTGTGGACTTTAGGGAGGAAATAAAATACAGGTATTTTGGGGTATTTAATATTCAGATAATTGTACTCTTTTTCATTCAGTATATTATGTTCTAGACCTTTATTTAAAAAATTTAAAAAGACCTGATTCATATCATTACTGGGATTTGAATTCAATTTCTTATATGTATGCTCATCTCCTAAAATCCTCTCTGCTTCTTTGTGGTAAAAATCTTTAGACATTAAAACTATCCCCCCCCCTTTGTCGGCTGGTTTAATGACAAGATTGGTATCCATTTTTAGATCTTTCAGGGCTTTTTTCTCTTGAAGTGTTAAGTTGTGGTTAAAATTATTCCCCTTTTCTAATTTCCTTATTTCCGTCATCACCATGGTCTCAAAGGTAGTCATTTTATCAGAGACCATGTGTTTTGGAAAGAACAAGGATTTATCTTTTAGTTTAGTATACCTTGCTTCTTCCTCTAGATTATACTGTGATTCTATAGGGTTTTTTATAAAATATTTTTTTAGACATATATTTCTCTTAAATTTATTCAGGTCTACATAGAAGTCAAACTGGTTAAGCGGTTTATTAGGGGCAAATTTTAGTCCCTTCATTAAAACTTTTTTATGAGATTCTGTAAGTGTCTTTTGACTTAAATTAAAAATGCCTTTAAGGAGAGTTAGATCCTCTGTATCCTCTCTCGTCTTTCTTTCTTTGGCGTGTTTTCTTCCTCTTGTACCTCTAGGCTTGAATTCCTTCTCCTTTTGTAAGGTGTTGTATTTTCTTGTATTTCTTCTCTCTTGTACCTTCCCTTTCCTTTGTTCCTCCAAAAATCCTGTTCTTCAAGGTCTTCCAAAACTTGGAATCTATTGCTGGTTTGTATTGATTCTTCTTTCTTTTGTTGGTGGGTAGTATGCCTCTGATTCGGAATCTCCCTCATTTCTCCTCTGGTTCTTGTCCCTTCTTTTGGTCTTGCTCCTTCATGTCTATATCTTTTCCTATACTCTTCTTGTTGTGTTTCTTCATATGTAGGTCTTCTCCTCTCTCTAGGGGCTTCTTCATGTACTCGCTTCCTATCATTGTATTCTTGTGCGTGGTATTTCATGTTATACCCATATCTATCTCTATTGTATGCATGTTGTGTTCTTGGTCTGGTATTAGCCCAATTATTCCAGGGCTGTTGGTCCTGGTCGTTTCTATATCTAAGGGGTCTATATTCTCTATATTTTGGATAGATTTTATTCTGTGTGTCCTCTCTGTACTGAGGTTTTTGATATTTTGGTTGATTTTCCCGGGCTTCTTTATTTGCTACTTCTTTATTTTTTAAGTTGTATTTAGAGAATGTTCTAACCTGTTTGGTTTTATAATCATTAATATCCCTAAGGTATTTGCTCTTCTTTACCTCTATTACCTCTTTCTCTAGTTTATCCAGATTTCCTTTTATGTCTTGTGTCATTTGGTCAAATTGTTCTTGATTTAATGTGTTCAAAATGGCGTTTTGGTTTTTGCTAATTTCTAAGTCTAGTTCTTTTAGATATTCCTTTCTTCTTTTTACTATCAAGTTCATGGAGGTTATAGAAAAATTCTCTAACATAGAATTCCATTCCTCCATGAAACTCATGACATCTTTGTCAAATGTAGGGGTTTTGAAATATCTTAGGCCTCTGGGAGTGATGCCTTCTTTTAGATATTTTTCTAATGTGGCTATTTCCCATTTTATTTTTAGCTCTTTTTGTAGTAGTTTTTCCAAATGCTCCCCATCGTTATTATATTCTATTTTATGTCTTGCTACTTGGGGTTCTGTCCAATTCGCTATCTCTGTTTCCATATCCATATAACTTTTGTTTCTTCTATCAAATAAAGACATTTTATTTCCTAAGCTGCCAAGTACGACTGGTATATAAGATAAGCAAAAATACCAAAAATAGAAATATGAAGAAGTAGGAGTGTACTGGCGCTATTTTAGGAAGGGTGGATAATTGTTGTATAACACCGCAAAATATAGCTGCTATAACACCAAAAACTTATCTTAAGGCAAAGTATAAAAGGGTGACGGTGAAGCGCTAATATATACAGTTTGTGATGTACAGTGCGGAATATATAGCAATACCTCTACCTTGGAATATTTTATACAGGTGTCCTAATTGAGGTATGCTGTACCTTAAAAACAAAAGGCAAAATAACCACACATAGTGTATACCATAAATATAAGTACGTGGTGTATAAAAGAAGGGGAAAATATGCCCACTCACACTTTCAGGAGCTAACGATTATAGCTCACTGTGATCGCCTGTAGGGTCTGTAAAGGCGACCCTATCCCTTCTTGGCAGTCGTTCCTTTGTTGCTGGTTTCTCTAAATTAAAACACAGACATCTATGGTGCAGTATTGTAGGTTCCAGTGGTGATGTAAAACAAATAAAATTTGTACTTACAAACCCAGAGCCTTCCACATCGGCTCTGGTCTTAGGGCGTATGTAGTTAAGGACTACAAACCTTCTTTGTAAAAATAGCAGGAGATGCCACAAGTGGTATGAAAAATATTAAGAAATTTATTGTATCACATGAATAAAAAAGAATAATAATATAAAATATATCTATACATAAAATACCACTCGTGGGTTAAAAAGTCCAATGTATGAGTCTCTTTTCTCACAAGGTCCCCAGGACGCGTTTCGCCGATCTGGCTTCTTCAACTGGTGTTTTGGAGAAAGAAAATCTTTGTTCCTTCCTTGGACCGGCTCCTGCTATAAATACCTCTTCTTGAGTGCTGTAATTGATTTCCGGCTTGTTGACTCGCGGGCGTTCACCATGGAAACGGTGACGCCCTGCGTTCCAAGCCTCACTTTCAGTTCGTTTCCTAAACCACTTGTTACTTCCGGTTTCCGTCTGCGTGCCGATACGTCATCATTCTGCGCTCGGCACTCGCGGTCTCTGTGTGTATCGGTTGGCATAGCAACGGGAAAATGGGTACACATAATAATATATGATTACTTCCTCGTATTAAAACTACTTTTTAGAAGAGAAACTCCTTTGAATACAAGGTCGATCTTTCTCTTCTAACTCACATATATTCACTTAAACTTTTATGTTATTTTTATATATTGCACATTCGTGTTGGGAAGGGATTAAAGTTTCTTATAGAGGGTGAGATCTATTACAACATTTTTATGTATAGTTAAAACGTGTATTACGACCCTTACTTCAATTATATTGCAACATTACTAAAAAAAACAAAAAAAAAATTTATATGTATTACAGGTCCTACTTAAAATCGACCAAACAATAATAAAACCATCTTCTACACATTTCGTGGTATTGGTATATTAAAAGAAGGCGTGAAGTGATTTATGTTAAAAAAAAAAGGCGGGAGGTGATTAAACAAATTTTCCATAAAGGCTATAAGTATAATAACATTATCCATTAAAACCTATCATCCTAAAATCTTTATTTTAAAAAATGACACATTTCAAAGTCTGCGTTAAGACCATAGGGGATTAAGGTGTTTAGTTTAAAAATCCATTCCATTTCATTTTGGCTCATCTTTGTATTAAAATCCCCTCCTCTCCAATCCCTTTCTAGTTTTTTTATACCTAAAAACTTGGAGTTCTTTGTTTCACAATTATGATATCTTTTGTAATGAGCGGACACACTGTGGTTCTCAAAACCCTTCGTAATGTTTCTACCATGCTCTTCTATACGGATATGTAATGCCCTTGTGGTTTTGCCAATATAGTATAATCCACAAGGGCATATCATTAAATAAATTAAATTATTGGAATAGCAGGTTAAAAGATCTTTTATTTGGTATTCTGTTCCGTCTTTGTTATTAAAACTTTTTATGTGTCTTTTTTTATTTGTAGTCCTCCTGCATGCTAAACAGCTCCCACACCCATAAAACCCTTTTTCTGTGTTTAGGAATGTTCTATTGATCTTTTTTTCTTTTATAAAACTGGATGTCAAGGTGCTACGGAGATTGTTAACTCCTCTGTGGATAAAATGAGGTTTTTCTGGGAGGAATTCTTTTACTGTAGGATCTTGCAGAAGGATGGGCCAGAACTTCGATACTATCTTCCTAACCTTATAATTATCTGTGCTATAATTGCATATAAAGGGTATTTCTTTTAACTCATTCTCTTTTTTCTCTTTATATTTCAAAAGGCCTTCTCTTTCTATTTTCTCCACTTCTTTTCTAGTGGTTTCTAGTTTGGGTTCCTCGTAACCCTTCTCCACAAAATCCTGTTTGATTCTATCGGATTGCTCTTCAAAGGTTGAGAGGTCAGTACAATTTCGACGTATACGGAGGAATTGGCCTCTAGGGGCATTCTCCAGCCACGGGGAGAAATGGCAGCTTTCCCTCCCTATGTAACTGTTGGCTTCTACTACTTTAAAGTAGTTCTTGGTTTTGATCTCATTTTCTTCTATGTATATTTCCAGATCCAAAAATCACAAGTGATTGGAGCAAGTCCCAAGTAATCTTTTTGGATCTGGAAATATACATAGAAGAAAATGAGATCAAAACCAAGAACTACTTTAAAGTAGTAGAAGCCAAAAGTTACATAGGGAGGGAAAGCTGCCATTTCTCCCCGTGGCTGGAGAATGCCCCTAGAGGCCAATTCCTCCGTATACGTCGAAATTGTACTGACCTCTCAACCTTTGAAGAGCAATCCGATAGAATCAAACAGGATTTTGTGGAGAAGGGTTACGAGGAACCCAAACTAGAAACCACTAGAAAAGAAGTGGAGAAAATAGAAAGAGAAGGCCTTTTGAAATATAAAGAGAAAAAAGAGAATGAGTTAAAAGAAATACCCTTTATATGCAATTATAGCACAGATAATTATAAGGTTAGGAAGATAGTATCGAAGTTCTGGCCCATCCTTCTGCAAGATCCTACAGTAAAAGAATTCCTCCCAGAAAAACCTCATTTTATCCACAGAGGAGTTAACAATCTCCGTAGCACCTTGACATCCAGTTTTATAAAAGAAAAAAAGATCAATAGAACATTCCTAAACACAGAAAAAGGGTTTTATGGGTGTGGGAGCTGTTTAGCATGCAGGAGGACTACAAATAAAAAAAGACACATAAAAAGTTTTAATAACAAAGACGGAACAGAATACCAAATAAAAGATCTTTTAACCTGCTATTCCAATAATTTAATTTATTTAATGATATGCCCTTGTGGATTATACTATATTGGCAAAACCACAAGGGCATTACATATCCGTATAGAAGAGCATGGTAGAAACATTACGAAGGGTTTTGAGAACCACAGTGTGTCCGCTCATTACAAAAGATATCATAATTGTGAAACAAAGAACTCCAAGTTTTTAGGTATAAAAAAACTAGAAAGGGATTGGAGAGGAGGGGATTTTAATACAAAGATGAGCCAAAATGAAATGGAATGGATTTTTAAACTAAACACCTTAATCCCCTATGGTCTTAACGCAGACTTTGAAATGTGTCATTTTTTAAAATAAAGATTTTAGGATGATAGGTTTTAATGGATAATGTTATTATACTTATAGCCTTTATGGAAAATTTGTTTAATCACCTCCCGCCTTTTTTTTTTAACATAAATCACTTCACGCCTTCTTTTAATATACCAATACCACGAAATGTGTAGAAGATGGTTTTATTATTGTTTGGTCGATTTTAAGTAGGACCTGTAATACATATAAAAAATTTTTTTGTTTTTTTTAGTAATGTTGCAATATAATTGAAGTAAGGGTCGTAATACACGTTTTAACTATACATAAAAATGTTGTAATAGATCTCACCCTCTATAAGAAACTTTAATCCCTTCCCAACACGAATGTGCAATATATAAAAATAACATAAAAGTTTAAGTGAATATATGTGAGTTAGAAGAGAAAGATCGACCTTGTATTCAAAGGAGTTTCTCTTCTAAAAAGTAGTTTTAATACGAGGAAGTAATCATATATTATTATGTGTACCCATTTTCCCGTTGCTATGCCAACCGATACACACAGAGACCGCGAGTGCCGAGCGCAGAATGATGACGTATCGGCACGCAGACGGAAACCGGAAGTAACAAGTGGTTTAGGAAACGAACTGAAAGTGAGGCTTGGAACGCAGGGCGTCACCGTTTCCATGGTGAACGCCCGCGAGTCAACAAGCCGGAAATCAATTACAGCACTCAAGAAGAGGTATTTATAGCAGGAGCCGGTCCAAGGAAGGAACAAAGATTTTCTTTCTCCAAAACACCAGTTGAAGAAGCCAGATCGGCGAAACGCGTCCTGGGGACCTTGTGAGAAAAGAGACTCATACATTGGACTTTTTAACCCACGAGTGGTATTTTATGTATAGATATATTTTATATTATTATTCTTTTTTATTCATGTGATACAATAAATTTCTTAATATTTTTCATACCACTTGTGGCATCTCCTGCTATTTTTACAAAGAAGGTTTGTAGTCCTTAACTACATACGCCCTAAGACCAGAGCCGATGTGGAAGGCTCTGGGTTTGTAAGTACAAATTTTATTTGTTTTACATCACCACTGGAACCTACAATACTGCACCATAGATGTCTGTGTTTTAATTTAGAGAAACCAGCAACAAAGGAACGACTGCCAAGAAGGGATAGGGTCGCCTTTACAGACCCTACAGGCGATCACAGTGAGCTATAATCGTTAGCTCCTGAAAGTGTGAGTGGGCATATTTTCCCCTTCTTTTATACACCACGTACTTATATTTATGGTATACACTATGTGTGGTTATTTTGCCTTTTGTTTTTAAGGTACAGCATACCTCAATTAGGACACCTGTATAAAATATTCCAAGGTAGAGGTATTGCTATATATTCCGCACTGTACATCACAAACTGTATATATTAGCGCTTCACCGTCACCCTTTTATACTTTGCCTTAAGATAAGTTTTTGGTGTTATAGCAGCTATATTTTGCGGTGTTATACAACAATTATCCACCCTTCCTAAAATAGCGCCAGTACACTCCTACTTCTTCATATTTCTATTTTTGGTATTTTTGCTTATCTTATATACCAGTCGTACTTGGCAGCTTAGGAAATAAAATGTCTTTATTTGATAGAAGAAACAAAAGTTATATGGATATGGAAACAGAGATAGCGAATTGGACAGAACCCCAAGTAGCAAGACATAAAATAGAATATAATAACGATGGGGAGCATTTGGAAAAACTACTACAAAAAGAGCTAAAAATAAAATGGGAAATAGCCACATTAGAAAAATATCTAAAAGAAGGCATCACTCCCAGAGGCCTAAGATATTTCAAAACCCCTACATTTGACAAAGATGTCATGAGTTTCATGGAGGAATGGAATTCTATGTTAGAGAATTTTTCTATAACCTCCATGAACTTGATAGTAAAAAGAAGAAAGGAATATCTAAAAGAACTAGACTTAGAAATTAGCAAAAACCAAAACGCCATTTTGAACACATTAAATCAAGAACAATTTGACCAAATGACACAAGACATAAAAGGAAATCTGGATAAACTAGAGAAAGAGGTAATAGAGGTAAAGAAGAGCAAATACCTTAGGGATATTAATGATTATAAAACCAAACAGGTTAGAACATTCTCTAAATACAACTTAAAAAATAAAGAAGTAGCAAATAAAGAAGCCCGGGAAAATCAACCAAAATATCAAAAACCTCAGTACAGAGAGGACACACAGAATAAAATCTATCCAAAATATAGAGAATATAGACCCCTTAGATATAGAAACGACCAGGACCAACAGCCCTGGAATAATTGGGCTAATACCAGACCAAGAACACAACATGCATACAATAGAGATAGATATGGGTATAACATGAAATACCACGCACAAGAATACAATGATAGGAAGCGAGTACATGAAGAAGCCCCTAGAGAGAGGAGAAGACCTACATATGAAGAAACACAACAAGAAGAGTATAGGAAAAGATATAGACATGAAGGAGCAAGACCAAAAGAAGGGACAAGAACCAGAGGAGAAATGAGGGAGATTCCGAATCAGAGGCATACTACCCACCAACAAAAGAAAGAAGAATCAATACAAACCAGCAATAGATTCCAAGTTTTGGAAGACCTTGAAGAACAGGATTTTTGGAGGAACAAAGGAAAGGGAAGGTACAAGAGAGAAGAAATACAAGAAAATACAACACCTTACAAAAGGAGAAGGAATTCAAGCCTAGAGGTACAAGAGGAAGAAAACACGCCAAAGAAAGAAAGACGAGAGAGGATACAGAGGATCTAACTCTCCTTAAAGGCATTTTTAATTTAAGTCAAAAGACACTTACAGAATCTCATAAAAAAGTTTTAATGAAGGGACTAAAATTTGCCCCTAATAAACCGCTTAACCAGTTTGACTTCTATGTAGACCTGAATAAATTTAAGAGAAATATATGTCTAAAAAAATATTTTATAAAAAACCCTATAGAATCACAGTATAATCTAGAGGAAGAAGCAAGGTATACTAAACTAAAAGATAAATCCTTGTTCTTTCCAAAACACATGGTCTCTGATAAAATGACTACCTTTGAGACCATGGTGATGACGGAAATAAGGAAATTAGAAAAGGGGAATAATTTTAACCACAACTTAACACTTCAAGAGAAAAAAGCCCTGAAAGATCTAAAAATGGATACCAATCTTGTCATTAAACCAGCCGACAAAGGGGGGGGGATAGTTTTAATGTCTAAAGATTTTTACCACAAAGAAGCAGAGAGGATTTTAGGAGATGAGCATACATATAAGAAATTGAATTCAAATCCCAGTAATGATATGAATCAGGTCTTTTTAAATTTTTTAAATAAAGGTCTAGAACATAATATACTGAATGAAAAAGAGTACAATTATCTGAATATTAAATACCCCAAAATACCTGTATTTTATTTCCTCCCTAAAGTCCACAAGGATACCCTCAACCCCCCAGGGAGACCGATAGTGGCAGGGATAGACTCAATTTCTAGCAGATTATCCCATTATGTGGACATACATTTACAACCCCTAGTGAAAAAAACTACCTCACACATAAAGGACACTATAGCGGTTTTAAACTTTTTAAAAAATTGCAATTGGAATTCTAAGTGTTTTTTAGTTACAAGCGATGTTTCTGCGCTCTATAGCAATATCCCACACGAGTATGGATGCAACGCAGTGAAATATTTCCTCAACAACTTTTCAGCTATGACAGAAGCTAAAATAGATTTCATCATGGAGGGTATAGAAATTATCCTCAAGAATAACTTCTTTTGGTATGGGGAGGAATTTTTTCTGCAGGTGAATGGGACGGCCATGGGGACCAAGTTCGCCCCCAGCTATGCGAATCTATTTATGGCCCATTGGGAAAATGTTTTTGTATATGGCCCGCATAGCTGGAGGCAGAACTTGGTCACCTATGGCCGTTACATCGACGATATTTTTTTTTCATCTGGGAAGGAGAGGAGAAGGATCTGATCCAATTTCTGGAACATCTCAACAACAATACATGGGGGATAAAGCTCACAAGTGATTGGAGCAAGTCCCAAGTAATCTTTTTGGATCTGGAAATATACATAGAAGAAAATGAGATCAAAACCAAGAACTACTTTAAAGTAGTAGAAGCCAACAGTTACATAGGGAGGGAAAGCTGCCATTTCTCCCCGTGGCTGGAGAATGCCCCTAGAGGCCAATTCCTCCATATACGTCGAAATTGTACTGACCTCTCAACCTTTGAAGAGCAATCCGATAGAATCAAACAGGATTTTGTGGAGAAGGGTTACGAGGAACCCAAACTAGAAACCACTAGAAAAGAAGTGGAGAAAATAGAAAGAGAAGGCCTTTTGAAATATAAAGAGAAAAAAGAGAATGAGTTAAAAGAAATACCCTTTATATGCAATTATAGCACAGATAATTATAAGGTTAGGAAGATAGTATCGAAGTTCTGGCCCATCCTTCTGCAAGATCCTACAGTAAAAGAATTCCTCCCAGAAAAACCTCATTTTATCCACAGAGGAGTTAACAATCTCCGTAGCACCTTGACATCCAGTTTTATAAAAGAAAAAAAGATCAATAGAACATTCCTAAACACAGAAAAAGGGTTTTATGGGTGTGGGAGCTGTTTAGCATGCAGGAGGACTACAAATAAAAAAAGACACATAAAAAGTTTTAATAACAAAGACGGAACAGAATACCAAATAAAAGATCTTTTAACCTGCTATTCCAATAATTTAATTTATTTAATGATATGCCCTTGTGGATTATACTATATTGGCAAAACCACAAGGGCATTACATATCCGTATAGAAGAGCATGGTAGAAACATTACGAAGGGTTTTGAGAACCACAGTGTGTCCGCTCATTACAAAAGATATCATAATTGTGAAACAAAGAACTCCAAGTTTTTAGGTATAAAAAAACTAGAAAGGGATTGGAGAGGAGGGGATTTTAATACAAAGATGAGCCAAAATGAAATGGAATGGATTTTTAAACTAAACACCTTAATCCCCTATGGTCTTAACGCAGACTTTGAAATGTGTCATTTTTTAAAATAAAGATTTTAGGATGATAGGTTTTAATGGATAATGTTATTATACTTATAGCCTTTATGGAAAATTTGTTTAATCACCTCCCGCCTTTTTTTTTTAACATAAATCACTTCACGCCTTCTTTTAATATACCAATACCACGAAATGTGTAGAAGATGGTTTTATTATTGTTTGGTCGATTTTAAGTAGGACCTGTAATACATATAAAAAATTTTTTTGTTTTTTTTAGTAATGTTGCAATATAATTGAAGTAAGGGTCGTAATACACGTTTTAACTATACATAAAAATGTTGTAATAGATCTCACCCTCTATAAGAAACTTTAATCCCTTCCCAACACGAATGTGCAATATATAAAAATAACATAAAAGTTTAAGTGAATATATGTGAGTTAGAAGAGAAAGATCGACCTTGTATTCAAAGGAGTTTCTCTTCTAAAAAGTAGTTTTAATACGAGGAAGTAATCATATATTATTATGTGTACCCATTTTCCCGTTGCTATGCCAACCGATACACACAGAGACCGCGAGTGCCGAGCGCAGAATGATGACGTATCGGCACGCAGACGGAAACCGGAAGTAACAAGTGGTTTAGGAAACGAACTGAAAGTGAGGCTTGGAACGCAGGGCGTCACCGTTTCCATGGTGAACGCCCGCGAGTCAACAAGCCGGAAATCAATTACAGCACTCAAGAAGAGGTATTTATAGCAGGAGCCGGTCCAAGGAAGGAACAAAGATTTTCTTTCTCCAAAACACCAGTTGAAGAAGCCAGATCGGCGAAACGCGTCCTGGGGACCTTGTGAGAAAAGAGACTCATACATTGGACTTTTTAACCCACGAGTGGTATTTTATGTATAGATATATTTTATATTATTATTCTTTTTTATTCATGTGATACAATAAATTTCTTAATATTTTTCATACCACTTGTGGCATCTCCTGCTATTTTTACAAAGAAGGTTTGTAGTCCTTAACTACATACGCCCTAAGACCAGAGCCGATGTGGAAGGCTCTGGGTTTGTAAGTACAAATTTTATTTGTTTTACATCACCACTGGAACCTACAATACTGCACCATAGATGTCTGTGTTTTAATTTAGAGAAACCAGCAACAAAGGAACGACTGCCAAGAAGGGATAGGGTCGCCTTTACAGACCCTACAGGCGATCACAGTGAGCTATAATCGTTAGCTCCTGAAAGTGTGAGTGGGCATATTTTCCCCTTCTTTTATACACCACGTACTTATATTTATGGTATACACTATGTGTGGTTATTTTGCCTTTTGTTTTTAAGGTACAGCATACCTCAATTAGGACACCTGTATAAAATATTCCAAGGTAGAGGTATTGCTATATATTCCGCACTGTACATCACAAACTGTATATATTAGCGCTTCACCGTCACCCTTTTATACTTTGCCTTAAGATAAGTTTTTGGTGTTATAGCAGCTATATTTTGCGGTGTTATACAACAATTATCCACCCTTCCTAAAATAGCGCCAGTACACTCCTACTTCTTCATATTTCTATTTTTGGTATTTTTGCTTATCTTATATACCAGTCGTACTTGGCAGCTTAGGAAATAAAATGTCTTTATTTGATAGAAGAAACAAAAGTTATATGGATATGGAAACAGAGATAGCGAATTGGACAGAACCCCAAGTAGCAAGACATAAAATAGAATATAATAACGATGGGGAGCATTTGGAAAAACTACTACAAAAAGAGCTAAAAATAAAATGGGAAATAGCCACATTAGAAAAATATCTAAAAGAAGGCATCACTCCCAGAGGCCTAAGATATTTCAAAACCCCTACATTTGACAAAGATGTCATGAGTTTCATGGAGGAATGGAATTCTATGTTAGAGAATTTTTCTATAACCTCCATGAACTTGATAGTAAAAAGAAGAAAGGAATATCTAAAAGAACTAGACTTAGAAATTAGCAAAAACCAAAACGCCATTTTGAACACATTAAATCAAGAACAATTTGACCAAATGACACAAGACATAAAAGGAAATCTGGATAAACTAGAGAAAGAGGTAATAGAGGTAAAGAAGAGCAAATACCTTAGGGATATTAATGATTATAAAACCAAACAGGTTAGAACATTCTCTAAATACAACTTAAAAAATAAAGAAGTAGCAAATAAAGAAGCCCGGGAAAATCAACCAAAATATCAAAAACCTCAGTACAGAGAGGACACACAGAATAAAATCTATCCAAAATATAGAGAATATAGACCCCTTAGATATAGAAACGACCAGGACCAACAGCCCTGGAATAATTGGGCTAATACCAGACCAAGAACACAACATGCATACAATAGAGATAGATATGGGTATAACATGAAATACCACGCACAAGAATACAATGATAGGAAGCGAGTACATGAAGAAGCCCCTAGAGAGAGGAGAAGACCTACATATGAAGAAACACAACAAGAAGAGTATAGGAAAAGATATAGACATGAAGGAGCAAGACCAAAAGAAGGGACAAGAACCAGAGGAGAAATGAGGGAGATTCCGAATCAGAGGCATACTACCCACCAACAAAAGAAAGAAGAATCAATACAAACCAGCAATAGATTCCAAGTTTTGGAAGACCTTGAAGAACAGGATTTTTGGAGGAACAAAGGAAAGGGAAGGTACAAGAGAGAAGAAATACAAGAAAATACAACACCTTACAAAAGGAGAAGGAATTCAAGCCTAGAGGTACAAGAGGAAGAAAACACGCCAAAGAAAGAAAGACGAGAGAGGATACAGAGGATCTAACTCTCCTTAAAGGCATTTTTAATTTAAGTCAAAAGACACTTACAGAATCTCATAAAAAAGTTTTAATGAAGGGACTAAAATTTGCCCCTAATAAACCGCTTAACCAGTTTGACTTCTATGTAGACCTGAATAAATTTAAGAGAAATATATGTCTAAAAAAATATTTTATAAAAAACCCTATAGAATCACAGTATAATCTAGAGGAAGAAGCAAGGTATACTAAACTAAAAGATAAATCCTTGTTCTTTCCAAAACACATGGTCTCTGATAAAATGACTACCTTTGAGACCATGGTGATGACGGAAATAAGGAAATTAGAAAAGGGGAATAATTTTAACCACAACTTAACACTTCAAGAGAAAAAAGCCCTGAAAGATCTAAAAATGGATACCAATCTTGTCATTAAACCAGCCGACAAAGGGGGGGGGATAGTTTTAATGTCTAAAGATTTTTACCACAAAGAAGCAGAGAGGATTTTAGGAGATGAGCATACATATAAGAAATTGAATTCAAATCCCAGTAATGATATGAATCAGGTCTTTTTAAATTTTTTAAATAAAGGTCTAGAACATAATATACTGAATGAAAAAGAGTACAATTATCTGAATATTAAATACCCCAAAATACCTGTATTTTATTTCCTCCCTAAAGTCCACAAGGATACCCTCAACCCCCCAGGGAGACCGATAGTGGCAGGGATAGACTCAATTTCTAGCAGATTATCCCATTATGTGGACATACATTTACAACCCCTAGTGAAAAAAACTACCTCACACATAAAGGACACTATAGCGGTTTTAAACTTTTTAAAAAATTGCAATTGGAATTCTAAGTGTTTTTTAGTTACAAGCGATGTTTCTGCGCTCTATAGCAATATCCCACACGAGTATGGATGCAACGCAGTGAAATATTTCCTCAACAACTTTTCAGCTATGACAGAAGCTAAAATAGATTTCATCATGGAGGGTATAGAAATTATCCTCAAGAATAACTTCTTTTGGTATGGGGAGGAATTTTTTCTGCAGGTGAATGGGACGGCCATGGGGACCAAGTTCGCCCCCAGCTATGCGAATCTATTTATGGCCCATTGGGAAAATGTTTTTGTATATGGCCCGCATAGCTGGAGGCAGAACTTGGTCACCTATGGCCGTTACATCGACGATATTTTTTTTTCATCTGGGAAGGAGAGGAGAAGGATCTGATCCAATTTCTGGAACATCTCAACAACAATACATGGGGGATAAAGCTCACAAGTGATTGGAGCAAGTCCCAAGTAATCTTTTTGGATCTGGAAATATACATAGAAGAAAATGAGATCAAAACCAAGAACTACTTTAAAGTAGTAGAAGCCAACAGTTACATAGGGAGGGAAAGCTGCCATTTCTCCCCGTGGCTGGAGAATGCCCCTAGAGGCCAATTCCTCCGTATACGTCGAAATTGTACTGACCTCTCAACCTTTGAAGAGCAATCCGATAGAATCAAACAGGATTTTGTGGAGAAGGGTTACGAGGAACCCAAACTAGAAACCACTAGAAAAGAAGTGGAGAAAATAGAAAGAGAAGGCCTTTTGAAATATAAAGAGAAAAAAGAGAATGAGTTAAAAGAAATACCCTTTATATGCAATTATAGCACAGATAATTATAAGGTTAGGAAGATAGTATCGAAGTTCTGGCCCATCCTTCTGCAAGATCCTACAGTAAAAGAATTCCTCCCAGAAAAACCTCATTTTATCCACAGAGGAGTTAACAATCTCCGTAGCACCTTGACATCCAGTTTTATAAAAGAAAAAAAGATCAATAGAACATTCCTAAACACAGAAAAAGGGTTTTATGGGTGTGGGAGCTGTTTAGCATGCAGGAGGACTACAAATAAAAAAAGACACATAAAAAGTTTTAATAACAAAGACGGAACAGAATACCAAATAAAAGATCTTTTAACCTGCTATTCCAATAATTTAATTTATTTAATGATATGCCCTTGTGGATTATACTATATTGGCAAAACCACAAGGGCATTACATATCCGTATAGAAGAGCATGGTAGAAACATTACGAAGGGTTTTGAGAACCACAGTGTGTCCGCTCATTACAAAAGATATCATAATTGTGAAACAAAGAACTCCAAGTTTTTAGGTATAAAAAAACTAGAAAGGGATTGGAGAGGAGGGGATTTTAATACAAAGATGAGCCAAAATGAAATGGAATGGATTTTTAAACTAAACACCTTAATCCCCTATGGTCTTAACGCAGACTTTGAAATGTGTCATTTTTTAAAATAAAGATTTTAGGATGATAGGTTTTAATGGATAATGTTATTATACTTATAGCCTTTATGGAAAATTTGTTTAATCACCTCCCGCCTTTTTTTTTTAACATAAATCACTTCACGCCTTCTTTTAATATACCAATACCACGAAATGTGTAGAAGATGGTTTTATTATTGTTTGGTCGATTTTAAGTAGGACCTGTAATACATATAAAAAATTTTTTTGTTTTTTTTAGTAATGTTGCAATATAATTGAAGTAAGGGTCGTAATACACGTTTTAACTATACATAAAAATGTTGTAATAGATCTCACCCTCTATAAGAAACTTTAATCCCTTCCCAACACGAATGTGCAATATATAAAAATAACATAAAAGTTTAAGTGAATATATGTGAGTTAGAAGAGAAAGATCGACCTTGTATTCAAAGGAGTTTCTCTTCTAAAAAGTAGTTTTAATACGAGGAAGTAATCATATATTATTATGTGTACCCATTTTCCCGTTGCTATGCCAACCGATACACACAGAGACCGCGAGTGCCGAGCGCAGAATGATGACGTATCGGCACGCAGACGGAAACCGGAAGTAACAAGTGGTTTAGGAAACGAACTGAAAGTGAGGCTTGGAACGCAGGGCGTCACCGTTTCCATGGTGAACGCCCGCGAGTCAACAAGCCGGAAATCAATTACAGCACTCAAGAAGAGGTATTTATAGCAGGAGCCGGTCCAAGGAAGGAACAAAGATTTTCTTTCTCCAAAACACCAGTTGAAGAAGCCAGATCGGCGAAACGCGTCCTGGGGACCTTGTGAGAAAAGAGACTCATACATTGGACTTTTTAACCCACGAGTGGTATTTTATGTATAGATATATTTTATATTATTATTCTTTTTTATTCATGTGATACAATAAATTTCTTAATATTTTTCATACCACTTGTGGCATCTCCTGCTATTTTTACAAAGAAGGTTTGTAGTCCTTAACTACATACGCCCTAAGACCAGAGCCGATGTGGAAGGCTCTGGGTTTGTAAGTACAAATTTTATTTGTTTTACATCACCACTGGAACCTACAATACTGCACCATAGATGTCTGTGTTTTAATTTAGAGAAACCAGCAACAAAGGAACGACTGCCAAGAAGGGATAGGGTCGCCTTTACAGACCCTACAGGCGATCACAGTGAGCTATAATCGTTAGCTCCTGAAAGTGTGAGTGGGCATATTTTCCCCTTCTTTTATACACCACGTACTTATATTTATGGTATACACTATGTGTGGTTATTTTGCCTTTTGTTTTTAAGGTACAGCATACCTCAATTAGGACACCTGTATAAAATATTCCAAGGTAGAGGTATTGCTATATATTCCGCACTGTACATCACAAACTGTATATATTAGCGCTTCACCGTCACCCTTTTATACTTTGCCTTAAGATAAGTTTTTGGTGTTATAGCAGCTATATTTTGCGGTGTTATACAACAATTATCCACCCTTCCTAAAATAGCGCCAGTACACTCCTACTTCTTCATATACGTATACATCACTATATGTATACCTATATATAAATAAAAATAATTGTAAAAAAATTATATACATATATATACATATATATATATATATATACACACACGTGTATATATAATAATTTTACATATATATTTATGTAATAATTTTACATAATTAGGTCCTTTTATTAATTACAATTTGCAGGACCTGCCTAACAACCCAGGCCGAAAGTATAGGGAATTTAATTTGCTAGCACTATATTTAACCCTATAACTTTCTAAGACACTATAAAACCTGTACATGGGGGGTACTGTTTTTCTCGGGAGTCATCGCTGAATACAAATATTTGTGTTTCAAAACCGTAAAATTTATTACAACAATGATATCGTCAGGGAAAGTGAAATTTATTGCATTTTTCGCACACAAACGGCACTTACACTGACGATATTTTTGCAGCTCCCTCTGTCAGCTCCCAGTGTAAGTCTCGCGAGAGCCGCGGCTCTCGCGAGACTTACACTGGGAGCTGACCGAGGTGCTGAACGGACGCCGCAGAGGAGGAGAGAGCAGACAGGAGCTGCAGGAGAGGTAAGTAAACTCTCTTATAGCCCCCACAGCCCCAGTCTGTATTATAGCAATGCAAATTGCCATAATACAGACTATTGACTCGAGTATAAGCCGAGTTGGGGTTTTTTAGCACAAAAAATGTGCTAAAAAACTCGGCTTATACTCGAGTATATACGGTACATTTTTTTTGGTTCACAACTTGTACATTTGGCTGCAGTCTTAAGGGGTTAATGTTGTGGCTGATAAGTTTATGTTTCATGTTACTTATTTGCTTTTGTTTTCTTTTAAATATTTTTTTGAGAACAATCATTTATATAACTTAATTTACAAGAGTTTGCTTTTTTTGCATTAGTATGCAAAATTACTATTTACTAGCATAACTGCCAAAATGCCAAAACAAGAATTTTGATTAGAGCAACCACAATCCTCTATTCAATGAATGGTATCATAGTTTATTGGATTTAAATGTTATGCCTAATATGACCAGCCGTACAATACCCTTGGTACGGCTAGTCATATTAGGCATAACATTTAAACCATAACATGTGTAATTAACCCGTTGCCTCAGAGGGGATATGATTACATTATACAAATATATTTGTGGCAAATACAAACCATTGTGTGGAAATCTATTAACAAACAGGACTTTACATAGGACACAAGGTCATGCATTTAGACTGGAAGAAAGAAGATTTAGTCTAAGGCAAAGGAAAGGTTTTTTTACTGTAAGAGCAATAAGGATATGGAATTATCTGCCTGAAGAAGTGGTTTTATCAGAGTCCGTACAGATGTTTAAACAGCAACTAGATGCATACTTGCAAAAACAGAATATTCAAGGATATAATAAAAAAAAATAAAAAACAAAGGATTAATCTGACTGCCATTCTGGGGTAAAAGCAAAACAAATATGAGGAAGGCTGAACTTGATGGACACATGTCTCTTTTCAGCCTATGTAACTATGTTACTATGTAACCCTTTTAATGCAACAGCATAATATGCTGATCTTTTCCTTGGTACTGAAAGAACAATAAAACATATAAAAATAAATGTATTTATTTTTAAAAAGGGAGCATTGTCACGGTAATATACCCCAACACGCAGGAATAGTCCAGATAGTCAAGAGACAAGAAAACAGGATTCGTCTTACCGGACCTTAGAATGGCCGGACTTAGACGAGTACAAGAAAAGACAGAGTCCAAAACAAGCCGAGGTCAAGGGGACGGAGAGACAGCGTAAAGTAGAACAAGCCGGGGACTGGTACACAGGAGAGCAAACCGGCGGAGATACAAGCAAGGATAAAGAGAAAGCGGAGTCAGGAACAAAGCCAAGGTCAAGCACCAAAAAAACAACTGAACGCAACAAGCACTAAAGGGAACTGAACAGAAACCACGATAGGGCAAGGTGCAAAGGAAACAGGTGAGTATAAATACCCTAATGTTCACTTTGATTGGCCCCTGTCATATCCAAGCCCCCAAAACGTGAGTGTATGGGGAACGAGGCATGACAGGGGCCAATGGGAGACTGACTTTAATTTTGTCTCCCACTGTCCCTTTAAGAGCGTGCGGCGCGGGACTCGCGGAGAGACTCGCAGCGCGCTCTTAGTGTCAGGCGGGACACGTGACCGCTTCTCGCGGTCACTGCCCGCCTGACTGATCTCGTCGTTGGATGAGCCGCGCGCGGCTCGTGCAGGAGCAGGACCGCGCGCGGCGAGAAGAGCGGACCCCGGCCGGCCCCTGGAGAGGGTAAGTACTGCTACAAGCATCCATTGAAAGACAAAAAGAGAGAACGGAGTCTGTCCTATAGCGCATAAATATACAGGGAGTGCAGAATTATTAGGCAAATTAGTATTTTGACCACATCATCCTCTTTATGCATGTTGTCTTACTCCAAGCTGTATAGGCTCGAAAGCCTACTACCAATTAAGCATATTAGGTGATGTGCATCTCTGTAACGAGAAGCGGTGTGGTCTAATGACATCAACACCATATATCAGGTGTGCATAATTATTAGGCAACTTCCTTTCCTTTGGCAAAATGGGTCAAAAGAAGGACTTGACAGGCTCAGAAAAGTCAAAAATAGTGAGATATCTTGCAGAGGGATGCAGCACTCTTAAAATTGCAAAGCTTCTGAAGCGTGATCATCGAACAATCAAGCGTTTCATTCAAAAGAGTCAACAGGGTCGCAAGAAGCGTGTGGAGAAACCAAGGCGCAAAATAACTGCCCATGAACTGAGAAAAGTCAAGCGTGCAGCTGCCAAGATGCCACTTGCCACCAGTTTGGCCATATTTCAGAGCTGCAACATCACTGGAGTGCCCAAAAGCACAAGGTGTGCAATACTCAGAGAAATGGCCAAGGTAAGAAAGGTTGAAAGACGACCACCACTGAACAAGACACACAAGCTGAAACGTCAAGACTGGGCCAAGAAATATCTCAAGACTGATTAAGGTTTTATGGACTGATGAAATGAGAGTGAGTCTTGATGGGCCAGATGGATGGGCCCGTGGCTGGATTGGTAAAGGGCAGAGAGCTCCAGTCCGACTCAGATGCCAGCAAGGTGGAGGTGGAGTACTGGTTTGGGCTGGTATCATCAAAGATGAGCTTGTGGGGCCTTTTCGGGTTGAGGATGGAGTCAAGCTCAACTCCCAGTCCTACTGCCAGTTTCTGAAAGACACCTTCTTCAAGCAGTGGTACAGGAAGAAGTCTGCATCCTTCAAGAAAAACATGATTTTCATGCAGGACAATGCTCCATCACACGCGTCCAAGTACTCCACAGCGTGGCTGGCAAGAAAGGGTATAAAAGAAGAAAATCTAATGACATGGCCTCCTTGTTCACCTGATCTGAACCCCATTGAGAACCTGTGGTCCATCATCAAATGTGAAATTTACAAGGAGGGAAAACAGTACACTTCTCTGAACAGTGTCTGGGAGGCTGTGGTTGCTGCTGCACGCAATGTTGATGGTGAAAAGATCAAAACACTGACAGAATCCATGGATGGCAGGCTTTTGAGTGTCCTTGCAAAGAAAGGTGGCTATATTGGTCACTGATTTGTTTTTGTTATGTTTTTGAATGTCAGAAATGTATATTTGTGAATGTCGAGATGTTATATTGGTTTCACTGGTAAAAATAAATAATTGAAATGGGTATATATTTGTTTTTTGTTAAGTTGCCTAATAATTATGCACAGTAATAGTCACCTGCACACACAGATATCCCCCTAAAATAGCTATAACTAAAAACAAACTAAAAACTACTTCCAAAAATATTCAGCTTTGATATTAATGAGTTTTTTGGGTTCATTGAGAACATGGTTGTTGTTCAATAATAAAATTAATCCTCAAAAATACAACTTGCCTAATAATTCTGCACTCCCTGTATACGCAAATGTAAATAAATAAACAGTTAAAAATAATAAACTTTATTAAGTAGAAAATGAAAACTTAACCATATACAAAGGTAAATGGGTGAGGGAGGTGTATGGTGCAATGCACCTAAGTAGAATAAATACAACTTCCTAACTGGGTAGGTAGGTAAAAATTGTTGACTACAGGGTACCTCAGTGGTAACAAAGTCCACCAATGGGAATGTCAAATCGCACTGGATACAGATATCATCTAGTCTCTAATCGAAGCAATCCCTGATACGTTGCTATCTCCGAAATGAGAGGGACATGTGATGATAGGTATCTATAAAGGGTGATACCCCTAAATGAGTGTACCGGTAGTAACAAAAACTACAGTAAGTCCGGCTGCCACAAATAGTTACAGAGCGAGTAAATATATACAGTAACACTTTGGTTAAATAGAAACGCCAATAGTGATGGGCAGCGAAGATACCGTAGTACTAAAATGGAAATACAATGTGGCGAAATTGATAAGTACAGCATTGCTGTCTCGAGAGTGCTGCAATGGTAACAGAGTCCACCTACAGGGGTATATATGATAATGCTCAATGCTATTATCGCGGAGTTCATTTCTAGTGGGAGCAATGAATGATAGGTTGCTACCCCAAAAGACAGAACCGCCTGTGATAATTTGCATCAATAGAGAGCAGTGCTGATGAACAAATGTTCCTAAAGCAGCCAAAATAAAATTAATCTGGATGCCACAAGTGTGACTAAACTCTGAAAGGCATCAAATAGGTAACCGGGTTTCCCCCAGAAAAGAGGTTGAAGGCCAGTGTGCATAATACTCTGTCCAGTTCGCCCTCCTGTTTTCTATGAGCTGTGTCATGAAATCCTTCCGTGATGTATACTTAATCACAAGGGGTCATTGTGGACCATCAAAAATTATCATACGAAACAGGATATCAATAGAAATTAATGGTGCCTTTGTGGGTACCAGGTATAGGAAAGTCATGTAAAAGGAGGACGAGAGAGAGTGTAATGCTATGTACAGATATACTAATAATCCGTACAAATTAAGCCTTATAGTAATAGTATGGGGGACAACCCCGGAAGTTTCCTAATTCCTATAGGATGCCAGGGAGTTTTATAGTTCCCATTAAGGTCTATGAAATAACCTATGCAATGCCCTGGTCGGCAAGAGGGGTCCTGTTCCAAACAAAGGGCTATCTAGCGATATGAGTAGGTTTAAATCAAAATTGATGTACAATAGCGTCTGAGAAGCCGGGTGAGTGTCTAGCCCGGAGTTGGTGTCTATAGCCGATGTTGGATAAAGGTCTCCCAACTGTCTGGTCCAGTAGGATGGGTAGGAGTCTAACCCGAAGTCGGTGTCAGTAGACGGAATTGGATAAAGGTCTCCCAATTGTTCCCATCCATTGGTTCTTTTATCTTTAGAGATGGCTAACAAAATCTGTTCTTTAGATATATTAATATTTTTAAAAAGCATGTGATGAATACACCTATTAACCAGGAAAGGCCTGATAAATGGAAGACTTAATGAGGTAGAGTGCTCCACTAGACTCTTATGTAGCGTTTCTTCTCATGCATCTTCCCTCCAAAAAGCGTTTACCTGGCAGAATTCAAAGTGGTTCAAAACCGCAAACCGAGTTTTCCGAGAACTGCATGGTCACCTCATGCAGAAAAGAGTTCCATAGCATTTGAGGCTAAGTCCTGCTGAGGGGACCGGGAACCCACAAAGTTCTCATGCCGAAATTTGTTTTATAGCGGTCTCGGCTAAGTACTGCTGAGGACTATTTGGCAGCTTGGTTCATGCGAACAGCCACCAGAGAGCTTGCGTTTGGTTCCATTTGCATGAAGGGAAAGTGCTGAACCAGGGGCAAGCTTCGAATGGCTGGGCAGGTTAACTCCCAAACAGTGTCCCAGACCTGGACCATAGTTGGTAGGCAAAAGGCCAGCTTCCGCACTCCTCCAGGAGTCCATGGCAAAGGTACATGGGAATGAGCATTTGTCACACCCTTCACTCCAGGGGGCCATGCCACACTGCTGACCCCTGTGACCATGAGCCGCCCAAAGATGGGGGCACTGAGATGGCACCCCCAAAGAGTAGGCACCTGCTTATCTGGGTGGCAGGTACCTACTCTGCCGATACATACAGGAAGGGGTTAGGAGGACAGGATGTAGGCGAGGGAGGCTGATCTGGCAGTTTGTCTCTCCTTCCTTGCACGCCCTCTGTGATGCCGGCAGCCGCAATATGATGTCATTCCATCCCTGGCATACTAAACAGCGCGCGGGAGGAGTGATGAACTGCCAGAGTACAGCCCCCCACTGAACTCCAGGGAGAGGACCCACACCAGCTCTCCAAAAGGTAGGGAGGGCTTTGTTACGGTTGCTTCCAGGCTGGCTGGAAGTTGGACCATAGAAAGGGTGCTCCTAGCGCTCATCAAAGGACCATCAGCACCATAGACACCATAACTACTGCATAGACACCATAAGTACTGGAGACTCCATAAACCGCTGCTGCTGGGCTAGGATCTCGCTGTCTGCTACCCACCCTAGACCTACGACCAGGCTCCAGGTTCCAGTAGGTGAACCTCTTCCTTCTGCAGTGCAAAGCAGGATCAGGAACAAGAGCTCTTACAAGAGCTCAGTAGCTAAAGGAGTATGAAGAGCATAGCAATCCCTGTAGTGATTATAGCTGTCCCCTACAAACATGAGTCAAGGCTGCAAGTTAGAGGGTCAAGTCATTCTGTTTATTGGCACCCAAAGGGCTTTCTTTTATGCAGGTTTCCCTTAGATAGGACCACCCACAGGGTTTTACAAAACAACCAATAGCACACGTACATTACAGAAAACACTCCCAGCAATTACACACAAAATCCTCCCCTCTGACTGTGATATAAGTCTGTTACACAATGGGTTAACATAATTATCACAGACAGGAAAAATACAGTTTTTATACATACACTGTGACTTTTAAAATATACATCCAATCTTCAAAAATTACATCTTTGAACTCAGCACACTTTAAACATAAACACTCTCAACAATCATACAAATCCCTTCAGTAGATCAAAAGTTAGACAGAAGTCCTTTATGACCGACCGCAAGCACATTTTCCTGCCCAAAACAGTTCCATAGATTTGGGCTGTGCGGTCGGTCTATTTCAGGCTGAAAAATTGACTTCGAACGGGACTTAGTCTCTGCAGCTGAAAGTTCAGTGTAGGAGAAGGTAAGGGTCAGCGGTGTTCGGTGAAATGTGTAGCCGATTTCAGTTACATGAATTTGGCTACACATACCGCTGACCTCGTTCGAATGAACAAAGATGGCCAACCGCCACGTGTTCGTTTGCACGAACTGCGGCCACCCAGCGTTCGGCAATTTACCTACAGCAGGCTCCAAGCCTGGGAGGTAAATTGCCTGCAAACTTCCACTTCTGGGTTGTCCGCCTGTGTTGTACTTGGTTCAGTAAGCCCCATTTACTGAACCAAGTGGGAGAAAGCCAGGAACAAGTTATTTTACAGGTCTGGGTATACAGTCTTAAAGGGGCATTGTTCACCAAAGTCACAATATGTCCCCAGACGGTTCTTAAAGCGCCATACACACCCAATAAAAGTCCATACGTTTTTAGGGGCACAATCTCCCAGGGGCTGGCAAATAGGCTTCTCCACAACCCAGGGAAGAAGGGCAATTTGTCATTTAAAGGACCAGTTACAAATGGCAGTTTGTAACAGGCTTCACACATTTTAATTAAATTGTGAGAGTATGCAAGAACGCATGTGTGTCTGCCAGTGTATGTGTGTGTCTGACAGTGTGTTTGTGTCTGTCAATGTGTGTTTGTCTGTCTGTCTGTCAGTGAGTGTTTGTATGTGTCTGTCTGTCTGTCAGTGAGTGTGTGTGTCAGTAATTGTGTGCCTGTCAGTGAATGTGTCTGTTTATTTGTATGTGTATCTGTCTGTATGTCTGTCTGTCAGTAAGTGTGTGTTTCTGTCCGTGTGTCTGTCTGTTAGTGTGTGTGTGTCTTCAGTGAGTGTGTGTGTCTGTCAGTGTGAGTGGGTGCGTGTATCTGTCAGTGAGTGTGTGTGTATGTGTGTGTGTCTGTCAGTGAGTGTTTGTGTTTATTAGTGTGAGTATGTGTGTCTGTTTGTTAGTATATGTGTCTGTCTGTGTGTGTGTGTGTGTGTGTGTGTCTGTTAGTGTGTCTGTCTGTCAGTGTGAGTGTGTGTGTCAGTGTGAGTGTGTGTGTCTCTCTGTTAGTGTGTGTGTATGTGTGTGTGTGTCTGTCAGTGTGTGTGTCTGTCTGTGTCAGTGTTTGTGTGTGTGTGTGTGTGTGTCTTTCTGTCAGTGTGTGTGTCTGTTAGTGAGTTTGTGTGTGTCTGTGGGGGTGGTGGGAGAGACACATGGAGGGGCCTGGGGTGTGGGTGAGAAACATGGAGGAGTTGGGAGAGACACATGGAGGGATTAGTGGGTGGGAGAAATACTTGGGCATGGGAGAGACACATGAAAGGGCTGGGGGTGGGAGAGACACACGGCGTGTTGAAGAGACACATTGAGGTGCTGGAGGGTGAGACACATGAAGGGACTGGGGGGGGAGGATGAGACGTGTGGAGTGGCTGGGGGTGAGACTTACGGGGGGGCCCAGTGCAATTTTCATAACAGTGCCTGGTGTTTTCTAGTTGCACCTTTTTATATTGAGCTTGATAGATTAACACCTAACCATATACTTATTGTGACCAAGTCCATTAATGTTTAGGTATTTGACTTGGAGATCCTTTTCCATGTTTTTTGTTATGCTAAAAATGCTATGGAAATGTTGCTGCTTACAGTAGGAACTTATTTTTGGCATCATGTATTCTATGCATTTACACAAGGAAAATCTATATTGTGAAAGTGCCGAGTTACTCTAAAAAGTTAGCGTATGAGCCTTGCTAGTGAGTTTCTTGGACCTTCTTAAAGATTGATTAAAATAACGTTTCCTTCCAGATATACAATTTTTACGGTGCTTAACAAATCAGCCTGCTCTTATTAGTTTGTAGTGAGAAAAAAAAAGATGATAATGTATTTATGTTTCGCTGCATTTTATTCTGAAGCATTGCAAGATGATATGATAAATACAGCTTCTATAAGGTTGGGTGAAATAGTCATCTTCGACTACTATTTACAATTTTGCTCTACTAACTATTTTGTCTTCATAATGTTGTACACATATAATATTGTACACATGTAGTTGCACATATTTGATCCAACATATGCTGCTACTTGGTTCAATTCCAGTACATTTAAAAAACCTGACTTGATGTGCAAGTATAATAGCATAGGGTAGAGCAGGGGTCCCCAAATGGTAGATCCCCAGATGTTGTGGAAATACAACTCCTATGATGCTTTGCATGCGTTTAAATGAAAAAGCTTTTTCACTCGACCAGCAGGTTGAGTGAAAAAGAATCAGAGAGTAGAGTACCAATCTATCCTGGGCATGAACCCTGTAGATTAGACAACTACAATACGTTGAAACATTATGTTTAAAAAATAGGTAAATATTGTATACAGCATACCATAAAGTACCAAAATAGTGTACGAGTCTAGTTAAGGGAGGGTTAAGACTAAAATCAGTAAATGTGTATCATATCAGGCTTTTTTAAAGCGGCACTGTCATGCCGAATCCCGTTTTTTTTTTAACCCCCCTCCTGCCCCCACTACATCCAATTGACCCCCTAGTCACCCCCAAATGCCCCTAAGCCCCCCAGATTACCTATTTTTAAATCTGTATCTTCTGCCCCGATCTTTATTCAGGGCGCCGCCATCTTTGTGTGGGTAGGTGAAGTCCCTGTGGGACACGTCATCTACCCACACTACACAGACTGTGAGATTCCCGCACATGCCCAGTGAAACACCTGGACATGCGAACGGGAATTTCATCTATTCATTCATTCATCAGACAGACGAATGAATGAATAGAAAAAATCAGATGAACAAACTAACACTGAGTATCAGTGTTAGTTTGTTCGTTCAGTTTATTACAAGGAGGGAGCTACCGGCGTGCAGCTCCCTCCTTGTAATATGTAACTATAGAAGCGGCAGGGAGCAGTGCTCCCCACCACTTCATAAGCCCCCCAGGTCCCCTCCTCACTCTATGGGGGTCAATATGACCCCCATAATAGGACAAGGGAGATTAAAATCTCCCCAATACCCCTACTCGCTATACCGCGAGTAGGGGCATGTCCACTAAACAGTGAGCAGCCTGTGGCTGCTCACTGTAAAAAAAAAAAAAAAATGGTAATAAGGGGGGGACCTACTGTCCCCCCCGCCCCCACCCCTGCGCGGTGGGTGGGGGCCCTAATAAAACAATAAGGGGGGGGGGGACCTTCTGTCCTCCCCCCCGGCCCCCACCCCTGAGCGGTGGGTGGGGGCCCTAATAAAACAATAAGGGGGGGGGACCTATTGTCCTCCCCCCCTGGCCCCCACCCCTGCGCGGTGGGTGGGGGCCCTAATAAAACAATAAGGGGGGGGACCTATTGTCCTCCCCCCCTGGCCCCCACCCCTGCGCGGTGGGTGGGGGCCCTAATAAAACAATAAGGGGGGGGGGGACCTATTGTCCTCCCCCCCCCTGGCCCCCACCCCTGCGCGGTGGGTGGGGGCCCTAATAAAACAATAAGGGGGGGACCTACTGTCCTCCCCCCCGGCCCCCACCCCTGAGCGGTGGGTGGGGGCCCTAATAAAACAATAAGGGGGGGGACCTACTGCCCTCCCCCCCTAGCCCCCACCCCTGCGCGGTGGGTGGGGGCCCTAAATGAACCCCCCCCCCATCAAGGTGACTAGGGGTCCCAAGCCCCTAGTCACCCCCCACCCAAAACATTCTATCCCCTACCTACCCCCCTCACCCTAAAAATAGTGAGGGGGGAATAAAATAACTAACCTGTAAAAAAAAAAAAAATTAAACTTACCATTTGACGTCTTCTTTTTTCTAAATTCTTCTTACTTCAGCCCCCCAAAAGGCCAAATAAAAATCCATAAACCCGTCGCACTTTAAAAAAAAAAAAAAAAAAACCGAGCGCAAACAAAAATTAATCCATCTTCACCCATGGAGGGCTCCGCGCAGACTGAGCTCTGCAGGGCGGGGGAAGGCTTATAAAGCCTTGCCCCGCCCTGCAATTAGGCTTAGAACCCAATGATTGGTTGGTTTAAGCCAATCAGAGTGCTCTGTGTCATTTTACACAGCGTGGGAAAATTCAAAAGAACTTTCCCACGCTGTGTAAAATGACAGATCACTGTGATTGGATGGTTTTCAAGCCATCCAATCACAGTGCTCTGTGTCATTTTACAAGCGTGGGAAAATTCCAAAGAACTTTCCCACGCTTGTAAAATGACACAGAGCAGTGTGATTGGATGGATTTCAAGCCATCCAATCACAGTGCTCTGTGTCATTTTACACAGCGTGGGAAAGTTCAATTTTCCCACGCTGTGTAAAATGACACAGAGCACTGTGATTGGATGGCTTGAAATCCATCCAATCACACTGCTCTGTGTCATTTTACAAGCGTGGGAAAGTTCTTTGGAATTTTCCCACGCTTGTAAAATGACACAGAGCACTGTGATTGGATGGCTTGAAAACCATCCAATCACAGTGATCTGTCATTTTACACAGCGTGGGAAAGTTCTTTTGAATTTTCCCACGCTGTGTAAAATGACACAGAGCACTCTGATTGGCTTAAACCAACCAATCATTGGGTTCTAAGCCTAATTGCAGGGCGGGGCAAGGCTTTATAAGCCTTCCCCCGCCCTGCAGAGCTCAGTCTGCGCGGAGCCCTCCATGGGTGAAGATGGATTAATTTTTGTTTGCGCTCGGTTTTTTTTTTTTTTTTTTTAAAGTGCGACGGGTTTATGGATTTTTATTTGGCCTTTTGGGGGGCTGAAGTAAGAAGAATTTAGAAAAAAGAAGACGTCAAATGGTAAGTTTAATTTTTTTTTTTTTACAGGTTAGTTATTTTATTCCCCCCTCACTATTTTTAGGGTGAGGGGGGTAGGTAGGGGATAGAATGTTTTGGGTGGGGGGTGACTAGGGGCTTGGGACCCCTAGTCACCTTGATGGGGGGGGGGGGGTTCATTTAGGGCCCCCACCCACCGCGCAGGGGTGGGGGCTAGGGGGGGAGGACAGTAGGTCCCCCCCCTTATTGTTTTATTAGGGCCCCCACCCACCGCTCAGGGGTGGGGGCCGGGGGGGAGGACAGTAGGTCCCCCCCCCTTATTGTTTTATTAGGGCCCCCACCCACCGCGCAGGGGTGGGGGCTAGGGGGGGAGGACAGTAGGTCCCCCCCCTTATTGTTTTTATTAGGGCCCCCACCCACCGCGCAGGGGTGGGGGCCAGGGGGGGGAGGACAATAGGTCCCCCCCCTTATTGTTTTATTAGGGCCCCCACCCACCGCTCAGGGGTGGGGGCCGGGGGGGAGGACAGTAGGTCCCCCCCCTTATTGTTTTTATTAGGGCCCCCACCCACCGCGCAGGGGTGGGGGCCGGGGGGGAGGACAGTAGGTCCCCCCCTTATTGTTTTTATTAGGGCCCCCACCCACCGCGCAGGGGTGGGGGCCGGGGGGGAGGACAGTAGGTCCCCCCCCTTATTGTTTTATTAGGGCCCCCACCCACCGCGCAGGGGTGGGGGCGGGGGGGGGACAGTAGGTCCCCCCCCCCCAATCTTTAACCCCCGCGTAGGGGAGGGGGGGTGTTTATTGTTTTTTTTTGTTTTGTTTTGTTTTTTACAGTGAGCAGCCACAGGCTGCTCACTGCTTACTAGACATGCCCCTACTCGCGGTATAGCGAGTAGGGGCATATTATTTACTAATACTAAGTAATTTTTACTTAGTATTAGTAAAGTTGGCTGAAAGACCAATTCAGGTCTTTCAGCCTTTTAGTAGATAGCTCCCTGATACCGTGGGAATTAGGGAGTTATCTACTAAGCGGCTGCAAGATGCAGCCACAGCAATGAATAGGATCGGAGTTTCATTCATTAGAATGAAATTCCGATACAAACAAAGTACCGAATTGCATCCTAACACCAATGGAGAATTCTGTTAGGATGCAATTCGGCAGTTTTGCCGGCGTTCTGTCTAAGTGACAGGACGTTTGGCAATACTGACAGGAAGCATTGTGGGAACTGGGAGGAAAGCTAGGGATCATGGGAAAATTGCTCTGACCAGCGGAAATGAAGCACACTTTGCTCCTCCGCTGGTCAGAGCTGGTCAAGCGGAGGAATCCCATAAGACAAAGAGTCCCTACTTTGTCTTATGGTTTTAAAGAAAACTAAAGGAGACAGGAAGAAAAGAAGAACAGATCCTGAGAGAGGGGTAGAAGAGGAAGAGATTGAGGAAAGGTAAGTTCGGCATGACAGTGCTGCTTTAAGTTGTGCCTCAGATACACTAACTGAAATAGACAAAATAAGAAAGAGCAGATAAGGAGGAATTAATCTAAGAGAACAGTACAATTACCACTGCCATTACCCTTCTGTAGCTACCCCCGTACACTATTTCGTACTTTATTTTATACTGTATACAACATTTACCAGTATATAACATTTACTTAGTGTTCCACCATTTTCTAGTTTGCATACATTTAGAATTACCTTAGAATGACAAAGCATCATGAAAGTTGTATTTTTAAATCATCTGTGCATCTAATTTTTGGGCCCCCCTTGGGTAGACCATGGCTTGCCAACTTTAGTAAGCAATGGCCATACATAACCATGTGTACAATTTAAAGGTCTGTGGGGGGCGTGGCTAACCGCCGAACTTAATGGACGCACATTAAACCTGCTCCTCCGGACCCACTTACAATCCATTGCAATCGGAGAACAACAACTGATATGACCAACCCAAAAAAGCACCCTCACACCCAGGGGCAATCGGGGAAGACGCCTAATGCGAAATCAGGATCTTTAACCCGTTACATTAAAGAAAACACTGACTGGGTGATGGAGGCCGCGGCCGCGGCCTCGAGTATGGAGGGGGCAGAATCTCACTCGGGCTCTCAACCTCCCAGCCCTTACTACTCAGAAAGCTCACAATCAGCAGACAAGAATTATGATATGGACATCAGGCAATTAATAAAGAACTTACCTTCAAAAACCGACATCCAACATATGCTGGGCAAGCTTGAAGTTTCCTTCCAATCCAAAATGGAGGAGATGGGCTCAGAGGTCCAGCAACTTAACCTGCGGGTTACAGAACTAGAGGAAGAAAGGGATGTGTTACCAGCTCAAATGACCAACATTTCAACTACTTTAGACTCCCACATTCAAAACTGGGCATCAACACAACGACACATAGATGACCTCGATAACAGAGGTCGCAGAAACAATCTGCGAATCAGGGGGATCCCGGAGACCCAGGGAGAAGACGTCTCTGTACTACTTACAGAACTCTTCAACCTGCTATTGGGAGCTCCTAATGAAAATCTAATACTACTGGATAGAGCACACAGATCGCTTCGCCCCAGAGGTCTGACTCAAGATGCGCCAAGAGATATCATCTGCAGGCTCCATTGCAGGCTACTGTAAAAGAAAACGTGGTGAAAGCCTTAAGAGATACCTCACAACCACTGCTTTTTCACAGCAACCCAATACAAATTTTTCCGGATCTTTCGTGGTACACCCTCCAAGCGAGGAGAGCTCTCAAACCTATAACGGAGCTTCTAAGAAACCGTAACATAAGATACAGATGGGGATTCCCATTTGCGCTAGTAGTGGCATCAAAAGGGTCTGTGCATTCTATTTCATCTATCCTAGACGTACCACCTTTTCTCAGAGCCCTGGATCTACCGGACACGCCAGTCATAGACTGGAACTCTCCCCCGTCGAACCAAGACACACTGCACTCCCCACAACGGCAGAAATGGATCACACCGGCTAAGAAGAGGCGCACCGACCAGAGGTTCATTTCTCCGAACCGAAGGCATATGAATACTCCTCTCACTCATACTCCTTGACGAATGCAGCCCAAAATCGGTCCTCCAGATCAACCTGTACAGACCTAATCCACCATGATCTCTGCATTGGACTTATCTGCATTACCATCACCCCAGCAGCGACACTCACACAACGGCCTCGGCCTTACCAGCAAACGCATAACAGAGACATTCTTTACCTACCGGACAGAACGGTCACTTCTATTATGCCTAAAGAAATCTCTCCCCAACATACTACTCACAAGAGACTCTTACTACACAGACTTACTCCTGGAATTCCTTACAGAGTGGTCTGGGATTATCGTAAGCGCCAGGTTGTATATCCCTAAGCATTTGCCATGTGTTCTAACATATCCTTTGCAGATTTGTCCCTATTGTGTTAAGGTCAATATGATGTTGTTATACTTTTATTGTGATAACCTGAGCCCTTTCTGCGGTAATTACACTGTAGTGTGTCAATGTGATATAGAGATGCTGATAACTGCTCTCCCCTTCCTCTTATGCACTAAGTAGACAGGGATAGTGTGGCTACGGGGGATACGGAAGACAATATATTCAAGCCCTATTAACAGAGCACAATGGGCCTCATTAGTGTATAACACTCAAGCAAGCGATCCCTACCCTGTTTCCTTCATCATACCTGACAGGAGAACCAGACTTGGGCTCCAAGTCCCTACTAACTCTCACCACCATATTTCACTCGATCCCATTGTAGGCTAGCATTAGAACTATTGGGTCTGTCCCTCTTTCACACAGACAGCCCATTGATAGTCCAACCATTCTTACCAGTTTCTAACAACTGTTATCTCCCGAGTCACACCGGGGGGATTCCTCCTCCCTCTTCCGACTGGAGTGCTGTTACATGACTAGATATGTTATCCCTAATCAAGACTAGTGGACAACAAGCTATATACAGAGTTCTCACTCACAGCCTATCAAACAAAAAAAATATATATATATATATATATATTTCTATAAAAATAAGAGACACACACAGTCTTATCACACCTAACAGAACCTCATTTCATCAGCACTCCGCTGAAACCGTTTCTACCGCTGATATCAGGAACCAAATAATACTCCCGTAAGGGACTTATGTTGCCACATCAATTTACCTTAAATGAAAGTAAACTCTCAGAATCGTATTTCTCCAACAAGACAGCTTAAACGTTAGGATTGTAATTTTGGGTCCCAGGCTTATGCGCAAGGAAGCGACCCCGATTATCCATTGGTTCTCTCTCTAGCGTCGAGACTGAACCATATCCCCCATAGGGGCAAATTCCCTCCTACCTCTGCCCCCACTTATCTAATCCTCTTACCCATTCCTTTTCCTCCCACCTTCCTTCCCTTTCCTTCTCCCTGTCCATAACCAGGAACCTGGTTTTATCCTGGTCAGAATCAGCAAGACAAACAGATACACTATAATCCAACAGGTTGAGTTATAACTTCCTGAAGCTGAGAGACAAATCTCATTCTGACAAAAAGATTTTTCTGTGTTATATTGACTTTTTCACACAGTACACTTATTCTACTGTTTTATTGCTTATTTGTATTCTAAGTTTCTGTGTTGTATATTGAATATTTTCAAGAGAAGTAATCCGAGTTTTGAAGGACCAAGATCTCAAGAATTAGGGAACAAGCCACTTGTTGATACACCTGAGATAAACACAGTCATTAGACTGACAGAAGCAATCCCAACATAGAGAATTCCCAGACTTACATACTTGAAGTGTCCATAGAACTTGAAGAGTGACTAACCTAATCAGTCTTCACAAACATACGTTGAGGCGACACGCAGATTCCTTCCTTTTACATACTGACACCAACCTCAAAGTAAAATAGTAGTGATACAAACATAGACTGCCCAAGAACCTCTTCAAACACTCTGGTGGCCCCAACTATACATAACTAAACCACTCCAACTTTTACAGCTCTTAATATGACTGACGTAATCATTCATACACAGAACGCGAAGGGCTTAAATACAGGGAGTGCAGAATTATTAGGCAAATTAGTATTTTGACCACATCATCCTCTTTATGCATGTTGTCTTACTCCAAGCTGTACAGGCTTGAAAGCCTACTACCAATTAAGCATATTAGGTGATGTGCATCTCTGTAATGAGAAGGGGTGTGGTCTAATGACATCAACACCCTATATCAGGTGTGCATAATTATTAGGCAACTTCCTTTCCTTTGGCAAAATGGGTCAAAAGAAGGACTTGACAGGCTCAGAAAAGTCAAAAATAGTGAGATATCTTGCAGAGGGATGCAGCACTCTTAAAATTGCAAAGCTTCTGAAGCGTGATCATCGAACAATCAAGCGTTTCATTCAAAATAGTCAACAGGGTCGCAAGAAGCGTGTGGAGAAACCAAGGCGCAAAATAACTGCCCATGAACTGAGAAAAGTCAAGCGTGCAGCTGCCAAGATGCCACTTGCCACCAGTTTGGCCATATTTCAGAGCTGCAACATCACTGGAGTGCCCAAAAGCACAAGGTGTGCAATACTCAGAGACATGGCCAAGGTAAGATTGGCTGAAAGACGACCACCACTGAACAAGACACACAAGCTGAAACGTCAAGACTGGGCCAAGAAATATCTCAAGACTGATTTTTCTAAGGTTTTATGGACTGATGAAATGAGAGTGAGTCTTGATGGGCCAGATGGATGGATTGGTAAAGGGCAGAGAGCTCCAGTCCGACTCAGATGCCAGCAAGGTGGAGGTGGAGTACTGGTTTGGGCTGGTATCATCAAAGATGAGCTTGTGGGGCCTTTTCGGGTTGAGGATGGAGTCAAGCTCAACTCCCAGTCCTACTGCCAGTTTCTGAAAGACACCTTCTTCAAGCAGTGGTACAGGAAGAAGTCTGCATCCTTCAAGAAAAACATGATTTTCATGCAGGACAATGCTCCATCACACGCGTCCAAGTACTCCACAGCGTGGCTGGCAAGAAAGGGTATAAAAGAAGAAAATCTAATGACATGGCCTCCTTGTTCACCTGATCTGAACCCCATTGAGAACCTGTGGTCCATCATCAAATGTGAGATTTACAAGGAGGGAAAACAGTACACCTCTCTGAACAGTGTCTGGGAGGCTGTGGTTGCTTCTGCACGCAATGTTGATGGTGAACAGATCAAAACACTGACAGAATCCATGGATGGCAGGCTTTTGAGTGTCCTTGCAAAGAAAGGTGGCTATATTGGTCACTGATTTGTTTTTGTTATGTTTTTGAATGTCAGAAATGTATATTTGTGAATGTTGAGATGTTATATTGGTTTCACTGGTAAAAATAAATAATTGAAATGGGTATATATTTGTTTTTTGTTAAGTTGCCTAATAATTATGCACAGTAATAGTCACCTGCACACACAGATATCCCCCTGAAATAGCTATAACTAAAAACAAACTAAAAACTACTTCCAAAAATATTCAGCTTTGATATTAATGAGTTTTTTTGGGTTCATTGAGAACATGGTTGTTGTTCAATAAGAAAATTAATCCTCAAAAATACAACTTGCCTAATAATTCTGCACTCCCTGTACTCCTGAAAAAAGATCGATAGCCCGAGTCTAAAGCTAGGGGCGTAGCAATTCTTATCGGACAACACACACAATTCACATTCCATGAACAGGTAGACAACTCTGGTAGATTCGTCTTCTTAAAGGAAAATTGGGAACACACAGATCACTTTAGCAAATGTCTATCTACCAAACAAGAAACAGAACCATTCCCTTAAAAAGATTTTACAAAAACTCTCCTCCTTCCAAGAAGGGATTCTAATTATGGGGGGGGGGGGGGTGGCCTTAACACAGCACTTGACGGAATCTTAGACACCACCTCCACTTCTCAAAACTACCAATCACAAACACGGACTCTCATCAAAAACACGCTATATGAAGCCAGACTCTATGATGTCTGGAGGGCCATTCACCCTACAAAAAAAGACTATTCCTTTTACTCTACATCCTTTGGTACTTATTCACGGATAGACACGTTCCTACTGCAACATAGGTTTCTACCCCTGATACACTCAGCAAGCTACGGCCCTTGGTCGGACCATGACCCATTGACATTGACTCTTTCTATTCCAAACTTACCCACACAATTTACTCAATGGAAATTGAACGATTTGATACTCAATGACAGGGGTACCCTGGCCAAGATACGGGAGACAGCTTCTAAATATTTTAAAGAAAATATAAACCCAGACACGACACCTATCATGAAATGGGAAGCACACAAGGCAGTTATTAGGGGGGAATTAATCACATCAGCGGCAGCCCTGAAAAAGAGCAGGGAACAGAAAATAGCCCAACTCACCAAGTAAATTACAATTATGGAAAGTATTCATCAAACCACCATTCCCCCTTACGAAGCAGAATTTCTCGATAGTCCAATAACACTCGAAGAATTTCACAATACAGTCAAATCACTACCCCTGGGGAAAAGCCCTGGCCCTGATGGATACACTGGGAAATATTATAAAGACCTGTCACACATCCTAGCCCAACCGTTCATAGAAGCATACAATACCAGTAATATCTCTTCTCTCATTCCGACTTCGGCCCTAGAAGCCACCATTACAATAATCCCGAAACCAGGAAAAGATATTACTATATGTGGGAACTATAGGCCTTTTTTACTCATAAACATTAATTTGAAGATATACAATTATATAATTGTGGGTGCAATGATATAGGTGAACCCAGGAGCTAATTCCACTTTAAAAAGGCTTGAGTCAACAGTATGGATATGTAGTGTGAATACCAGGCAACTACTATATATATATAGTGTGTGTACCTTTAAATCTGTCAGAAGACAGTATAGGGTTATAGCACACCAATTGCTTATATTAAAACATATATCTAGTGTGTATCCCTTTAAATCTGTATAAGTCAGAAACAGTATGCTCATCAAAATACACTCAGCTGGCTACTGTGCTCTCTTCCATCGAGCACAGAGCACTCCGAGATCTGAGGACCGACTGACCGGCTTGCAGCGTGCATCACCCAGAGTGAGGTCTGGGACGCACGCCAACCTCACAAGCAGCCGGCAACAAATGATACATTTTTTGCAACATTGTATCCACAGCCATCCTGATCGGTCCTAAGGATTTTTTCTGAAATACCAACACAGACTTGCTGGTAATATTCTTGCAAATTATCCCCAACTGATATTTTTATATATTTTTATATTTTTCGATATATATATATATTTTAAATTTCTCGTTGTCATTCTATACAAGCAATTATGGTTTGACATAGTTATTACTATTGTTATTATTTTTTCTCTAATAAATTCTATATCAATTTTAACCTATTGGATTCCGGTAATTAATTTTCCATATAGAATACAGTCATCCATATACTTTGAAGTTTTATTTTGATGAGCATACTGTTTCTGACTTATACAGATTTAAAGGGATACACACTAGATATATGTTTTAATATAAGCAATTGGTGTGCTATAACCCTATACTGTCTTCTGACAGATTTAAAGGTACACACACTATATATATATAGTAGTTGCCTGGTATTCACACTACATATCCATACTGTTGACTCAAGCCTTTTTAAAGTGGAATTAGCTCCTGGGTTCACCTATATCATTGCACCCACAATGATATAATTGTATTTCTACATTTTGGGGCAGTTTTTTGGTGAAATTTCTGCCTATACCCAGTTTTGAGCACTCCATTCCAAGTCAGACTCCCTCATCCCTGAGTGTTGCTTTAGGCATACCAGACCAACCTACCATTAATTTGAAGATACTGACAAAGATAATGGCCACTAGACTTAAGCCATTCATGCCGGGCCTCATGCATCAGGATCAGGCGGGCTTTGTCATAGGTAGGGAAGCAAAAAAGAACACTACCAAAGTCATTAATCTTATCCACTGGGCCCAAACACACAAGATTCAGAGCACCCTGTTGGCTATTGACGCTGAAAAGGCATTTGATAGAGTCAATTGGTCACTCCTAAAGCTTACTATGCAATTCTTAAACTTTAGCACTAGGAGGCTGGAGTGGCTGGATGCGATATACTCGAAACCAACAGCGAGACTGAGAATAAACGGCCAACTATCTGACCCGGTTACCATCTCAAACGGCACAAGACAGGGCTGCCCTCTGTCGCCACTATTATTTATATTGGTTTTAGAACCTTTCCTCCAGGACATTAGAGATAACAAGCTAATACAAGGACTCCAAATTGGAGGACAGAATTATAAAATCACAGCCTTTGCAGATGATCTCCTCTTTAGCATATCGAATCCACTCACAGCTATCCCCACCATCATAACAGAAATGGAGGCTTATGGTAAACTCTCATACTTCCAAGCTAATGTAACAAAATGCGACTTAATGCCAGTTTTCACAACGAACACCTTAGACACCCAACTTCGCTCTGGCTTTAATTTCAACTGGGCTGCCAAGTCGATTAAATACTTGAGAATCCACATCCCAAATAAACTAACGTCAATATATGCGACCAATTTTCTCCCACTAGTAGACTCCATCTCCAGAGACCTACTTAAATGGAACAAACCATGCTTCGGTTGGATATGCCGTATTAACATAATTAAAATGAACGTCTTGCCTCGCATATTGTACCTTCTGCAGACAGTGCTGGTCAAGATCCCAATTAAATTCTTTAATAAGATTAGATCACTATTCCTGAAATACATATGGGCACACACACCCTCCCGCCTAGCCTATCAAACACTAATTAGACGACAAGACCAAGGGGGACTGAATCTTCCAGACATAGACACTTACCACAAAGCTATACACTTACAAATAATCTACGAATGGACAAAGACATCTGATACTCAACAGTGGGTCGACATAGAAAATAACTTTGTAAATTATCCGCTAAGTACCTACCCCTGGCTTCACCAAGCCATCCAACACACAAATCAAACAAGCAAACACCCAACAATCTCCATGACATTGAACATCTGGTTTAAACTGAGGGCAAAAACAGATATATCACCTTTCCCATAACCTCTATTCCCCTTAAATCCATTTTTCTGCCACTGGAGGGTCCCTCTCCCTCCCACCCACCAATCCCCAGTTACTGAAGGGGTCCTTCAGTGACTTACCTGAGGCAGCGGTGATGTCCCTCGCCGCTGTCTCCTCCTCCGCGACGCTCCTCCTTGTGATTGCATCGGCCGGTGGGCGAGACTGATCTCGCCCACCGGCCGAGGAGACCTAATGCGCATGCGCAGAAATGCCGCGCATGCGCATTATGTCTCCCCATAGGAAAGCATTGAAACATCATTTCAATGCTTTCCTATGGGGTTTTGAGCGACGCTGGAAGTCCTCACACAGCGTGAGGACGTCCAGCGACGCTCTAGCACAGGTTTCCTGTGCTAGAAACTAGGAAGTGACCTCTAGTGGCTGTCTACTAGAGTTAACCCTGCAATGTAATTATTGCAACCCTGCAAGGTGGAGTTAACCCTGCAATGTAATTATTGCAGTTTATAAAAAACTGCAATAATTACACTTGCAGGGTTAAGGGTAGTGGGAGTTGGCACCCAGACCACTCCAATGAGCAGAAATGGTCTGGGTGCCTGGAGTGTCACTTTAACTCTTAACCCTCACCTATACCAAGGAACATCAGGGAAAAAATTCGGCATTCAATACTATGGTCCGTTCTTGAAATTGATGGATGCAATTAGCGAAGGCAACCTAATGAACTTACCTCCTCAAAAACTCACACAGGAGTCCAACATTTCAGCTATAACCAGATGAAACACTTCATCAAAACCCAGGCACTACTCCCAAAAGGAAGCAGACTCCTCACCGAGTTTGAGCGTATATGCACTACACAATCACCTAAGAAAAAAATCCTTTCCTCTCTTCACTCTATACTCAGAGATACATTCCCGCAATCCCTCCCTAGCTACACACTGAAGTGGACAGACGAACTGAAAACCAATTTTACCAAACAACAGTGGCAAAACGTTTTCATCACTACACATAAATCCTCTGTCTCAGTTCACACCCAGGAATGTAATTTTAAAGGTATAACTCGGTGGCATAACACGCCCACTAAACTTCACCGATTTTACAACACATCACCTGATAAATGCTGGAGATGCAACAACCCAAACGCTCACCACACGCATATTTGGTGGCAATGCCCAATAATTTCCAAGTACTGGATTAGGATACACTTGATCATTCAGATGATATTCCACAAATCCTTTCCCCGTACTCCTGAACAATACATTTTCCTCCTATCCCCTCACGAATTCACAAAACAGGAGACGGCTTTGTTCCGTCACTTTGCTATGGCAGCCTCACAACTGATACCTAAATACTGGAAACAACCTTCTCCACCCTCAATTAGAGAATGGATATCAAGAGTTGAATCCATTTAATTAATGGAAGAAATTACACTCGCAAAACAAGGGAAAAGGGGACAATTCGAGACCACTTGGGAGCCATGGACCAACTTCACAAACAATAAATCCCTTTCGACCTAGATACTTAAATCTCGAAATAACCTACTGTCACGATTCTGGGAACCAAAACACGCTAACATACACACAGAAAAGGTGCAGTACCGGACCATAGAGTGGTCGGGCTAAGCACACAAAGAATAGTCAGGAGACAAGCCGAGTAAGGGGAACCAGAAGACAGAATAACGAGAGACAAGCCAAGGTCAAAGGGAACCAGAAGACAGAATAACGAGAGACAAGTCGAGGTCAAAGGGTAGGAGAAAGTCACAAGGTCGGATAAACAAGCCAGAGAGTACGTAAACCAGAGAGAACCACAAGTAGAACAGCAATACTAGAAAGCAAAGACCACAACAGGGCAGAGAGAGACAGGAAAGGTAAGAATTTAAACCCATTGCTTAACTCTGATTGGATAATTTCCAATCAGAGTTAACAATCACACGTGGGAGATATTTATACCTTCCACTGTGATTGAGGTACTGTGCCTTTAACACCGGGTCAGGTGGCTGACCCCGGCGTTTACAAAACTGGGCGGTCTCCCAGCGTGCAGCGTCATGCATGCTGCCGCTGGGGGATGAAGAGGAAGACGCGGGCGGCATCCGAGGCTGGGAGGATGCCACTCGCCGAGCGCAAGAGGAGAAGGGGACCGCGGACGGCTGGAGGGTGAGTGCCGTAAGCGGACTGCAGCCTCCCCTCGCAGCCGCCCACGGGATCCTCACACCCACCTCATGGCAAACTTTACATACTATTAGAGAGGAACGTGTCTGAGTCGAGCTAGCCGACTTGGCAGTTCGATTCTTCTACCCTCATAAAATCAGTTCTAACCCCACTTCCAATCTGCTCTTCTCCTCTTCCATCTCCTTAGCTACATACTATAAGCTACACGACCCCTTGAGACTTGGTCCTCCAAACAAAGCAGGAACTTTCTTTCTTGATTAAGACGATTTAAATCGTCCACCATATGATGTAAAATCCATACCATGTATTGTATTGTATTACTTATACCACTTATGTGTTGTAACAAGGTTTTTTCATTGTTTGGCCGTGTAACGCGCCACTTAAGTCATTGTAACAACCTCAATACGAGGTGTTGACTACTCATCTCAAGCCTACAAATGTATCTGATACTCTGTAAAATACTATATTGTTTAATACTGTACTGTCTATGACTGTAAAATACCACGTTGGTATTCTCGCTTTACCATTGTTTTTGAACAATTCTGTAAAAAGAATAAAACGAAAAATGTAAATAAAAAAAAAAAAACAATGTAATGATTTGTGAGATTGAAGTTCAGGTTAAGGGGTACACAAATTTCCTTACTACCTGGATCATCCACTAAAGTATAATCTATAAGGTCATAAAATTATATGTTTTTTTTTAAATAGGCTAATTCCCCACCACAAACACATTAATTTATGGATTTTCTTAGTATATGGCTATTATTTAAAAACTAATATAACTTTGTCTGTGATTAATGATTTTAATTTGTATTCATATCCAGGTATGTTGTCCCCTCCTGCTGCTTGAGAACAGGACCAGTGTTGTCTGTGCCATGTAAGTTGTGGACCACAGTGTTGCTAGTCCCTGTCTTCTCTGCTCTGGGCTGTGGTGTGAGCTTGTACCTTGTGTCTGACGCTATGTGGCTGAATCGTGGGCCCACAGGGTACTGATCTGGAGCACTCCACAGGTAGATGGACGGTGGTGTAGAGTTACCCTCAATTCGGCACCCAGCCTAGAATTGGATTGGGTGGCTGGATCCGCGTTACTGGTAAGGTGTGCATCAAAAGGGGGGTGTAGTGTAGCTCTGTTGGCTATGCAGTGCCAAAACTATTGGCAGATCGCCTTGAATTTTGCCTCAAACTCCTGATCTCCTAGGCCCTTTCAGGTTTGCTAGGATTCCTGAGTGGTGGCCATCTTTGTGGTGCCGCGTGGGCACAGCATGTGGCTGTCTCAGCGGTTAGATAGATTAGTGTGCCCAGTGGGGGACTGGATAACCCCCGCTGGTCCAAAGGGGGGCAGGGCTCTTGCGTATCTGCTTTGTGCCATGCTCCTAATGCCGGGAGGTTGGATGCTTCCCCCAGCCATCGGTATGCCAAGTGCGGTAGGCCTCAGGCACAGACTCATAACACATGCACCAGGGCACTTCGAACCAGGACTGGAGTGATGCACTGGGCTTTATTGTCACCCTCCTGTAGTTTGGATGCACAGTGTGCAGGTAAGTCCGCTTAATACAGGTAGTTTGCTGGTTAAGTCTCAAGAGCTACATAAAAGTGTGTCCTGCCATCTTGGCTACCAGACCCCACCCCCCTGAACAAATGTTTTTTATAGCGTGACTTTCAATTGTACAAATACTTACTTAACCAAAAAAAGCTGTGCTAAGGCTACTAAGGCAAACAGACCACATGTAGATGTAAGTGTATTCAGTGTCTCACAATACCTTAAAATAGGAGATAATTTCAAATAAAGAAAAAGACAGAACAAAGTATCACGTTCTTTAGCCATAAGTTGACTATTTGAAGGGAAGAGTAAAAAGAAGTGATTTAGGCATACCAGTCATTCTGAGAATGTTTGAGACCTGAAGTACAAAGTAAAATAGCTTGCTCTGTTTATGCAATATATACACAGACAAACAGGAGACAAAAGACTGACAAACAAACAAACAATGGATACATAGACTGACAGGTAGACTGACTGACTACGTGAATAGATCTGGCATCAACCTTAATGTGCACTGGATAATTTCTGATTTTTTTTAAATCTATTTCTATACAAAATAGTTAATATTACTGTTCCTGCTACTGAAAGTAGGATCTAATAAAACCTACACATGGTGTCATCTCTGGAAAAAAGTAAAACTCCATGTCATTTAATAACCAAGCCTTGCCATGTATTTAATAACGTCAAAGGTATTCCAAATGTGTGGTGTCCAAAGGATTAATAGATCTGAATAGAACCTTCAGGAAAGAATTAATTCAGAAGTAGCAGATAAAGTCATTGATGTCATTTATCATGTAATGCCATAGTTGATACAACTCAAATGAACAACAGAAGCTAATAAAAAGAACACGTTTTTAAATGCCACCTAGCACAAGGAATGTTGCTGAAAGGAATTTCAGTATCAAAAATAATCCTTCCAAAATAAAAAGTAAATTGCTTACACCAGTACAAGGGTAATTATGATCTCCCCTTGTCAATATTTTTTTCTTTTTTTCCCCTATGATATAACTATGATGTACATGCCACCATATGGATTTAAATTGCACACTACACTAATGTTTTTGCTGTGTATCACAATTGTGCATGTGAACTTGTATTGTCATCCTGCTTCACTGGTTTAACATTTGGGTTGACTATACAACTTCGTTCCTCCTGGTTCTGACATTTAAAATATAGAATCTTGCTCAACCCTGCTTTTAACAAATGCTTTACCTAAAGTGACTTTTTAAAGTGACTTTTCATTTTTACAGATAATTTGTTAACCAAAACGTTATGCTAAGGTTTCCAAGGCAAACAGACCACATGTAAAGATAAGTGCATTAAATCTTTCAGCACAGCATAGAAGGAAATAGAAGACAATAGAAGACAACTGCACAAAAGAAAAATAACAGAACAACATGTCTTAAGCTGAAATAAAACATTACAAATCCACCGTACCCTAAAGTGGCTTGGTTTAATTATATAAGAGGTATTAAAATGTAATTCAAATATATGAAGGACATCAAAACTTATTACATGAGAAGAGTATTCCTTAAATTCAGTTATATTATTTAAATCATTATCCGCCTTTACTAATGATGAAGTCAAATAAAACTAAACCTTAACTCACTAAAGAAGTGCTCTGGATATTAAAGTGATTTCAATATTTCCTGTGTGTAATGAAAAGAGAAGGTTGCATTGCTGTTAGCATCCATTTTGTATTTCATTTCAATACTCAAGTTTTGGCATGTAAAACAAGATAATATGCTTGGCCACTAGTAAGATGAATGGCTCATAGTAGAAATATATTACACACGTTTGTATGTATGTATGTATATAGTTTGCATATTGTAATTTTTTGTAATATTGTATCCTGTTGTAACAATGCAATGTTTTGCGGGCCCAGGGCATACTTGAAAACGAGAGAAATCGCAATGTATCCTTCCTGGTAAAATATTTTATAAATATGTTAAATAAATAAATAATATGGACCTCAATCTAAATGTCACCCATGATCTGGGTTATCATTTCTGCATCTCTGCTTCCTAGTAGGCCAAAGCACTCATGGGAATCATCACAGAAAATTGTGTTTTCAATTTCACAACAGGAGAAGGATAGTGCATCTCAAATACACTTTTACTTCTGTGAAACTTGTAATGTGGTCTTCCATATTATTTTACAAATGATGCTCATTTATTTTTACTCAAGGCATAAAGGAGATAAACTAATAGCCATATAGGTGTGTTTATGGATGAATGGATGGATATATCATTTTAAAATATCAAACCAATCCAATAAATATATTAATGGTTTATTAAACAGTCACTTTATATGGTTTTTACTAACCTGTTTTCATTGAATCATGCCCTTATACATATATATATATTTTTTTTTATCAATACTAATGGATTTTCAGGAGAATAGCTGTAATTATGTTACTGTTGTAGTCTTTATGAATTGCTTGGTTTTAAAATTCATGCCTCTTTTATTCTGCCAAGAAAAATCTACTCAAATTGAATTTAATGTTTTTCAGTAAACAATAGGATGTCTGGGTATGTACAGAAACATCAATTCAGAAATGTATAGTTCCCACTAGATTAATAAGGTCAGAGAGAAGCCATATTCCATTTCACGAAATGAGCAAACAAATACATGGTTAATTATCATAAGATAACAAATGCAACTATATTTCCAAGATATTCACCATCAACTTCCTTATATGAACATTTTTAATGTAAACCTATTTTTATTATAAGATGCGGAATATCAGGATATATATATATATACATATATAAATATATATATATATGTATATATATATATATATATATATGTGTGTGTGTATGTGGGTGTGTGTGTGTGTGTGTATGTGTGTGTGCCCGTTCAGAGTCTCAAGATGCAAACGGATTCACATTTGCAGGATTTAAGGTAAGGACGGCCTGATGGATCGTGCTCTGCAGTATGTAGATATTGGATAATTGTAATGAACACAGAAAAGTAGTCACTTTGGAGAGAGATGTCAAACCATACTGGGTGCCATCCTTTTCAACAAAGAGTGCTTTTTGTAAAGGCACTTTTATAAGGAACCTAATAAAAAAAAAAGCCATTACCTAACAGGGTTATACAGTAATTCACGATATGATGAAAAAAGGGGTGTCACTATCCTGTTTGAATTAAATCTAACTATTATTGCAGATGTTCTCAGGGATAATGAGGAGACAAATACACATAAATAAAGCCTGTGCTCAAACTGCCACTACTCCTGGGTGGCAGCAATGACCATTGCACACATCAGCCACAATACATACAAAACAAGCAAATAAAAAAAAGTTACCTGTGCACTAGCTAGGGGAGATATTTATTTATTTTTTCCAAAGGACAGTTTGAAATGTGTTAAATACTTTTACATCTGAAAAAGCTTATAAAGCAAAATGCGTTTTTGCATTTTTCTATGCTGGACTTTTGCACTAAGCACACTTTTATTGTATTTAAACTGTTTTCTTTTGGATATAATACATTTTAAAGCTATAGCATTGTTTCCAGCATTTTTGTTTTAGGAACCAGCCTTGCAATTGGGGAGGTGTCACTTCAGAATTTTACACCTAAATTAATAAGATGAGCTTGCATTTCATTCCTCTTTATATTGTGTTACTATGTTTTCTCTGAGTTGGGAATTTCTGAGTAAGAAAAAAGACGGGGTGCTGATTTGGAACGCAGTGGTTTGCACCACTGTGCAAATTAAGGAGTCTATTCTGATTGTCTCTTCTCAATGTGAGTGCATTTAATACCATATTATTCTAATACACTTTTGGGTTCCTAGAATTTACACTATAGGTTTTTATGTTTGTATATTTTCATATATTGCTGTTTTGACTTCTTATTGGCAAGAGGTAAGATATATTATTATGTACACAGCACTCCACTTCCGTGTTATAAGTTTTACACTTCTAATATATTTTTATCATATACTTTTGTATTTGTCTATTTGCCCTACTCATCGGAACATTTTGCCGTCCAGGAGTGAACCCTAATATTGGGAGGTGACCTTAATGCTCCTCTAGACACCCGTTTGGATACTTCTGTGGATATGTCTAACATTCCAGTCCAATCTCTTTGAGCCATCAGACTATCCTTACACTCAGCACCTGATTGACAAAGATTTCACATTCTACAGCCCACCGCACAAGTCGTATAGTAGAGTAGAATACATCTTCCTCCTGTTTGGCCAGCTACATTTGCTACACTCCTCTAACAATTTTCAAATGACTTGGTCATAGCACTCCCCAGTCCTTATTATCTTATTGTCTCCATTATAGAGATAAAAAATATCTCACTGGCAAATCAATGAGAAACTCTTGGATGATCCTGAATCCTGAAAGAAAAGATGTTCTTGGGTCACTTATCAAACAGTACTTTAGAAAAATGGGTTATTGCACTCACCCTCCCCTCTGGTATATGAAGCCCACAAAGCAGTGATCAGAGGATATAAGAAGGCCAGACATAAAAGGGAATGCCAGAGGTAGGTAAGAGATAGGCCTTATAATTTGGATTGGATACATGAATCCGTTAGATGCTCACCCAGTCTCCACTCCTTCAAAAAATCGTTAAAAACCCACTTCTTCATAAAAGTGTATCAATTAAACTGTTAATAGCTCCTGACTGATTCCTCTTCTGCAACTGTCACTAGTCTAATACTATCCTTACCTTTTTGTGTCATTTTACCCCACTCCCTCTAGCATGTAAGCTCATTGAGCAGGGCCCTCAACCCCTCTGTTCCTGTGTGTCCAACTTGTCAGGTTACAACTACATGTCTGTTCGTCCACTCATTGCGGAATTTGATGGCGCTATATAAATATCATAATAATAATAATAATATTAATAATAATAATGAATAGAAAGCACAAAGGCACTCTTTCAGAGGAAGATTGGACTCAATTATTACACCTCAAGTCCAATTTTTTAGAAGCTGTTTAACACATGAGCATCTAAACCAATACCAACTACGAAAAAACTGTTCTAATTGCCTAAAAGCGTTAACAGGGTTAAGTCCTCCTCTAGTGGCTGTTTATGAGACAACAACTAGAGGAGCTTCTGGGTTCTTAAAACACTTTTAGTGTTTAAAGAGATGCTGGACATCCTGACACAATGTGTGAGGACCTCCAGCATTGCCGGAATCCCCATAGGAAAGCAATTCTATGTATTTCACATTCATCACTTCATATTATCAGCATGGTTTGCCGTGTAGTGTGTGTGTGTGTTCACTGTTCTTTGCTCCACTTTCTCTCTGACTTATATATTTTTTATTTTTGACTCTTTGTATTTGTCTGTATCTTTTACTACTCTATATGCATATTCCTTCTCACTCTGGTCTATAGGGTATGTTGTATTCTTTATTTTTTCATTTTTATCTTTCCTACTAGACTCTATATAGGCTTCTTATCTACCCATTATGGCTTTATGCCGGTGGCTCGGACTGTACATTACTGATATTATATATCTTATCCTCCAGCATGGCACACTCTGAGCTTGAATTAAGTCTGTTATTTTTATTTTATGTTTTCCTCATTCGACAGGGGGTGGAGGATTCAGGTCCCAAAAACACTGGGCGCATTAGGGTTAAGTCACTACTTTATGTATGCGGTCATTACGGATGACGTCACTGTACGCACCACGCCACTCTGAGAATTTGCACGCTCACACGGATAATCAATTCCGGGTTCAGGAGCACTATCACAAACTTTTGGTAAATCACTCATTTATTATTTGATATATATTGATGTATTGATTTGTTATTGATCTTGATAAAGACCCAGGAGGGTAGAAACGTTGATTGTTTTCTCAGTACACATTTGAAAAAATTCTGAGGAGTACTCTATTCATTTCATGTTTATATATATATACCATAAATGTTAGATAGATATAGAATTGGATAGATGGATTAATGCTGACTTGGCAACATATTATTAGTAATATCTTAGCACAATAACAAGTTCTATAAAAAGTAATTTTGCTATACAAATGTGACTCAGAGAACATTATCCCTTATTTTATGTATTATCGTATGCAGTTTAGACAGTAAATATTTCATACCTCCACTTTTATTTTGGAATAACTCTTTCGCTTTCTGAAAAAAAAATAGGAAAAAGAAAAAAAAAATAGGAAAACATATTCAAGGGATTAAAATTAGCCAAAGGCCAATATATTTCCTAAGACTTTTGGACAGAAGGTAATGAGTTTAACCAGCTTCCAGAACCACATTCATGATTAATAGAAAGGTACCTCAGGCTGATGTATATTCTTGCACTTGGGACTATAACAATAATAGCAGTGCTTTTTTAGTTCTAATCTGACTGTAGCAACAAACATAAACTACTAGAAATGAACCTTTGCATAATTTCTTATACTGCAGTCTGTATTTATTTTTCAGGATTCATTTATTGACATAATATGATGTCAGCATCCTAAATATAATCATTTGAATGTCTCACACAAAAGATTTAAAAAGTACAGTATAATTATGTTTGTTATGTTTGTTTAACCCCTTCAGGACAGAGTCAATAGTAAACGTTCTGATCAAAACATAATGTAAACAAAAACTGGAATTTGCGCTATATGTCTGTTCAACCGTAAGTCATCTCTTTCATATTAAGTGCACCCACACTTATTAGATATTATTTTGTTCAGGAGAAACAGTGCTTTAATTTCACATGAACTATTCATATATGAAAAATAATTTATTATGAATAAAATAAAAAAAAACTGAGAAATTTAAAAAGTATTTAAAACATTTCTAGTTCCGCCTCACATTGTAGCTGTCAATGTTATAATACTGATAGTTTTTACTGCAAAAAGAACACATATTTGGATTCAGCAAAGTCTCACGAGTACAACAGTTAACATTAACAGTTTTTACGGTGTTTTGGAAAGTTACAGGGTCAAATATAGCACAATCCATTTTTCAGGTTTTTCACATTGAAATTTGCTAGATTAGTTATGTTACCTTTGAGACCGTGTGGTAGCCCAGGAATGAGATTTACCCCCTTGATGGCATACCATTTGCAAAAGTAGACTACCCAAGGTATTGCAAGTGGGGTATGTCCAGTCTTTTGTAGTAGCCACTTAGTCACAAACACTGATCAAAGTTACCATTCATATTTGTTTTTGTGTGAAAAAAGCAAAAAATAAATATTTGACCAGTGTTTGTGACTATCTGACTACTAAAAATGACTGGATATACCCCATTTGCAATACCTTGGGTTGTCTACTTTTGCAAATGGTATGCCATCATGTGGGTAATTCTTATTCCTGGGCTACCATACGGTCTCAAAAGGCAACATAACCAATCTGGCAAATTTAAATGTGAAAAAAATGAAATGCAAGCCTTATCTAACTTTCCAAAACACCATAAAAACTGTACATGGGGGTACTGTTATACTTGGGAGACTTCACTGAACACAAAGTGTTTTAAACAGTTAAATATATTACAACAATAATATCGTCAGTAAAAGTGCCGTTCGTGTGTGAAAAATGCAAAAAAGTCACTTTTACTAAAAATATTATTGTTGTAATACAAGTTACCATTTTGAAACACTAATGTTTGTGTTCCGCAAAGTCTCTCAAGTAAAACAGTACCCCCCATGTACAGATTTCATGGTGTCTTTGAAAGTTACAGAGTTAAATAGAGCACTTGCAATTCAAATTCTTTGCACTTTCTGCCTGGGTTGTCAGGCATGTAAATCAAATTTTAATTAATTAAATAATAATGTTTAATGTTTAACTGGCACTATAGCTCCCCCCGCTGTCAAGACCCCCTATGGTGAAGAAGGGGTTAATAACCAATGTCCTTCGCTGGCTCAGCTCTGCCCATGCTCCCCCCCTCCCGCCGACATCAGCTGGCGTGAGAGACCTAATGTGCATGCGTGCCAATGGCCACGCTCGCATTAGGATTTTCCAATAGGAAAGTATTATTCAATGATTTCCTATGGGGATTCAGGTGACGCTGGAAGTACGAAAAAACAAAAGAAAGTATATACACTAAAGATAAGAAAACGTATTACTGGGAGTGATCCCAGGTGTACTCCACAGCCACCTAAGTAAATATGGTTATATATAGAAAAGTGGAACCCACCCAGAATACGTGAAATATAAAACAGAATAACCTGATAGGTAGATATTCCGGTATATGTTTCTGTATAAATAAATCAAAAAGCTAACATAGCGTAAAAAATATATTAAATATTAGGTCTCAATATATGTGATATAGGTACACTCACAAACGAATGAGAAAAACGAGCCTTTCACCCACTCAGGGGTACTCTGACGAAAATGAGCGGTAGTCTTCCAACCAGATATGTGAATAAAGAATAAGAATATAGTGAAGCACGTATGTAAAAAAGTATAACAAATTTATTGGTCGCACTTACACTTCAGTAGTAAAAAAGAGGCATATCTCCAAATAATTATGGACCTCCTGATGTTTGGAAATCCAGAGTTCCGTAGTAGGAGTCTTGGAGCAGTTATACAGTGGTAACAATACATAAAATAAACAGTATATAAATAAAAGTCCACAGGGAATAAAATCCAACGCGTTTCGTCCTTTGTAGAATATTGGACTTCTTCAGGGATTCTTGTGGGTCATTCCTTGCGAGCATTTATACCTGGTGGAATCTCCGGTTCACCTCAATCAGCTGTTCGTTTCATATGCGTTCCAAAGATGGAACGCATAAGGGCGCCAAACGTCCGGGATTCTCAATTTGTGTTTCCGGGTATGAAGACGCATGCGCGAAATACGCGCATGCGTGTACAGAGAGTACCGCAACCTGCGAGGGACATAAAGCAAAAGGCGAAAGACCGCCTGAAAATCTGATACTGGCGAACAAAAATTACATAATCGTGTGGGCGTGATGTTGGCCAAAAACCCACAATATATTAGAGAGAAATTATTTAAAAACAAACCTAAGGAAAAAATATAAATAGCAGTTCTGAGACCACACCAAATATGGTCTATACAGAAAAAAACTCTCTAGTTAACCAACTAATAGGGTCAACTTGATATTGTCATGTTTTGGGGTGTCACACCAACATAATATGTATCAATGTAACCAAAATACAACCATTTATAAGAATAACAAAAATAATATAAATCAGATTTAAGTATATATTATATTATTAGCAAACCCAGTTACCATATTTGCATATAGGAAATATAAGTTGCATCTTAATACATCATATTTAGATATAAGGATCTAGTAAACATGTATAGAACAGTGTACATGCAAAATACATGTGCATAGTGGAATGTGAAAATATACAAAGAAACATCAAATAAGCCCTTGTAGGTCAATTTCCTGGTTTAATCCCAACTTCAAAGTTTTGAGATTAAAAATCCAGGAGGCTTCTTTTCTAATTAATTCCTGCATCTTGTCACCTCCTCTCCATCCTAAATGTACAGAATCGATTCCGAAAGCCTGAAAAGAATCCCAGCTAAACAAGGGGCATGAATTGCAATGTTTTGGAACACTATGATCGAGTTTATTTTTCTTTATGTTGTTAAAGTGTTCCAGAATTCTAATATGTAATTTTCTAGACGTACGTCCAATGTACTGGGCCCCACAACTACATTGCAGTAAATAAATGACAAATGAGGATGAGCAGTGGATATGTTTTCTTATAGTGTATGTTTTTTTAGTATAAGTACCTATGAAATCTTTAATTTTTCTTTTCTGATATTTACAAGTTGAACAATGACCACAACTAAAAAAACCTTGTATCGGGGTTTTTAGGAAATTATTATTACAGGCTGGTGTGCTAGGAAGTAAACTGGGTGCCAATTTATTTTTAAGGTTGGTGGATTTTTTATAGATAACCATTGGTGAGTCTGGAATTATATGTTTTAGAATGTCATCTCTTTTTAATATATACCAATGTTTTTTGAGTATTTTTTCTATCTGTTTTGCTTTGGAGTTAAACTGAGTTATAAAAGCAAATTCAAATTTATTATTCGCATCCTTATCTTTATTTTTATTCTTGTTTCTATCTTTATATATAGACCTATTTCCAATTTTTTGTTGTTGTTGAACTGTTGTAAGGCCATCTTCCTTGCTATTTTCATTATCACTGCTATTCTTTTCTTTCAAAAATACTGTTCTCTCTGTATTTAGTATCTCAATCTCTGTCTTTTCCATATTTTTTTTGTCATAACCTTTATCCGCATATCTCTTCTTTATAATTTTGGACTGTTCAAGAAAAACCTGGTTCTCTGAACAGTTTCTTCTAAGTCTGGTTAGCTGGCTTTTGGGGATGTTAGAAAGCCACGGCCGGTGGTGGCTGCTGGAATATTCTATGGCTGTATTACAGTCCGTTGGCTTAAAATAAGTTTTTGTTTTTAGCTGGTTATTTTCTACATATATCGTTAAATCTAAAAAATTGATAGTAGAAACATTGGACTCATAAGTGAATTTTAGATTATAGTCATTTCTATTGACTTGGCTCAAAAATATATCCAGATCTTCTTTTGTACCATCCCAGATGATTAGCACATCGTCGATGAAGCGTCGCCATAGGATCAAACTGCCCCCGTCTTGACAGCCCAGTTTGATGTGTTGTAGTTCCCAATGGGACACATACAGGTTGGCAAAACTGGGGGCAAATTTGGTACCCATGGCGACGCCGCATCTTTGAAGAAAAAACTGATCATTAAACCAAAAAAAAATTTTTGTAAGTACAAATCTAATACAATTTATTAGAAAGTCAATTTGGGTTTCCTGTAAATCCTGTTGAGACTCAAGTAAATTTTTGATGCAGGTAGTGCCTTTTTGGTGCGGGATGTTTGAATATAAGGCAGTAATATCTGCAGTGGCTAGAATGTATGAAGGTTTCCATTGTATTGATTGTAACACCTGAAGGATGTGCTTTGTATCTTTTATAAAAGTATTTTGTAAAGGTACATATGGCTGCAAGAAAAAATCCACATATTCCGATAGATTACAGGATAAGGAATTTATTCCGCTGATTATGGGGCGTCCTGGAGGTTGTTTTGTGTTCTTGTGAATCTTTGGCAGAAAATAAAACACTGCTACCTTACAGTTGGGATTGTAGATGTATTTGAATTCATCCTGGTTGATCACATGCCTCTCCAAACCTGCAGATAACAGTGTATTAAGTTCTGCCAGAAACTCACAAGTGGGATTGTGATCCAAAATTTGATACGTTTTTTCATCATTTAAGATGTTATAGGCTTCTTGTAAATAATAAGATTTATTCATGATAACAATCCCACCCCCCTTGTCTGCTTCCTTTATAACTAAATTATGGTTTTCTGTTAGCGATTTTAGTGCTATCTTTTCCTTCTGTGTGAGATTTGGTTTAAATTTATCATTACTAATCTCATTGAAATCCTCCTGTACCAGGTCATTAAATACTTCTAGAAATTTACTTTTTGCTGCCCAAGGAAAAAAGTTGGATTTAGGTTTTAAAGAAGTATGTACAAAAGTTGGATTGGAGCTTATACTAGCATTTACCTCATCTATAGAATCAGTCTCATTCAGGGTTACATTCAATGTGTCATTGGTTGTATTTGGAACTTTTTCTTTGAAAAATCTTTTTAGCGTCAATTTCCTCAGAAATTTTTGATTATCTAGATAAAGATTAAAAGGGTTACAGTTGGAGGCGGGGGCAAAATTTAGACCTTTCTTTAACAGTGATAATTCTTGCGGGGATAGAACTGTATCTGACAGGTTAAAAATACCCTCTAAGTGATTCAGTTTTGTCTGTACGTGAGATGTAGTGGAGAATCTTCCTCCTCCATCGCTAGGTGCGGTCTCTTTTTTATGGGGGATTTTAGATTTTGAAACCTGTTTTGTGTATGTATTGAATACTGAGTTAAATTTGTTTTTTGGTTTTGCTCCTTGTCTAAAAAAACCTCTTGGTTTCTTTTTGAATATCTAGGTTGGTTAGGGGAGTGGTTGGATGTTGGTGGGTAAGATCTAGAATGGTTTCCAGAATTGGAATGATTATATTGTGTTTGCTCCGATGAATTTAGAGTAAAATTTGGAATTGGAGTTAGAAAATCGTCGTCCAAAAGATTTTTTTGGATGGGAGACTGGAAATCTGGAATTAGTATGATTCCGTGTGGAGTAGTTACTTGATTTTTTAAAGTCATTATTGGGTTTAGGCCAATTTCTTTGATTTCCTTTTTGATAATCATCTTGATCTCTTTTGAATTTCGTAGATTTAGTGTTAGAGATTTTATCATCTATGACCTTTATTTTTTCTTTTTTTTTTTTTTTTTAAAAACTTTATAGTTATTTTCCACTGCTTTTATTTCTATATGTGTGGATATATCTGTTTCAATTTGATTAATTTCCTCCTCCAATAATTTTAAAGATCTTTTTTGATAATTAATCAAACCAATCATGTATTTTTTTGAACATTCATCATTGGCACTATGCCAATTTTGCATTAATATTTTATCCTCTAGGCCAAAAGCTGGAACTTTCGATACTCTTAGGCCGCGAGGAATAATGTCATAAGCTAGATATTGTTCTAAAGATGTAATCTCCCACCATTTGCGAGTTTCTTTTTCTAGCAAACGTTCCAATTGAACAAATTTATGGTTTAGTGGGCTTTCTACCAATCTAGAACCTCCCTTAAATAAGGCATCAATTTTTTGTTTCCTTGCATTTCTCATTTCATCGTAAACATTTTGTGAAGCCATTGGCTTAACCCTTTAAGTCCGGAGGACGTACTATTACGCCACGCAGAAACCGGCTCTAAACGCCGGCGGGCGTAATAGTACGTCCTCGCTTTTATTGCCGCCCACGTGGCCGGCGGTATTCTCCCGCTGCAGATCGCGGTCGGGGGGGATGCCAGGCCCCCCGGGCAACCCCCCCTGTGGCCGGTGACCGCGATCTGCAGTCTCTGATCGCAGTGACAGGCTGTCACTGCGACCAGTATTCAGCATGTGTCAGCCGATTTCAAATCGGCTGACACATGCGGCCGGCGGCTTTCCCCTTCTGCAGATCGCGGTCGGGGGACTTACCTGGCCCCCCAGGCAGTCCCCCTGGGGTCAGTGACCGCGATCTGCTAGGTCTGAGATCGCAGTGACAGGCTGTCACTGCGATCAGTGTTACATGTGTCAGCCTATTGGCTGACACATGTAACTGGCACAGTGATCCCCCTGCAGATTGGAAGGGGGGAGTGCTTGTACCACCCAGGCACTCCCCCCTGTGGTCAATTACCCAATCTGCAGGAGGTGATCACAGTGACAGGCAGTCACTGTGATCACTGATCCTGTGTGTCAGCCAGTGATGTGACATCACTGGCTGACACTGTCTCTGCCCCCTGTCCTGTAAAAAAAATAAAATATTAGTTCAAAAAATAAATAAAAAAAATTACAGTTACAAATAAAATATACTTAGATCATATATATTATATATATATGATCTAAGTATATATATATATATATATATATATACACATACACACATTTACACATACACGACGTGTATTTAAATATTAATATATATATATATATATATATTAATATCAAATTACACGTATACTGATACTGATTAAATATATATATAATTATTGTTATATATATATTTATATATAATATAAAAAAATATATATGTAAATACGTAAAAAAATAAAATTAAAAAAATATTTAAAAATAAATAATTAAAAAATATATAGATGTGTGTTATTTCGTTCTAACTGTATTGTGATAATAATATATATATATTTATATCAAAATACACGTAGAACAAAATAATATATATATCTATATACATAAATATATACGTATATATCACTATATATACCTATATATAAATAAAAATATTAAAAAAAAATTATATATATATATACGTATATATACACATATGTATATATATACATATATTAATTCTACACATATATTTATGTAATAATTTTACATAATTAGGTATCCTAATTAATTACAATTAGCGGGACCTGCCTGACAACCCATGCCGAAAGTATAGGGAATTTAATTTGCTAGCACTATATTTAACCCTATAACTTTCCAAGACACCATAAAACCTGTACATGGGGGGTACTGTTTTACTCGGGAGACTTTGCTGAACACAAATATTAGTGTTTCAAAACAGTAAAATGTATTACAACGATGATATCGCCAGTAAAAGTGACGTTTTCTGCATTTTTCACGCACAAACAGCACTTACACGGACGATATTATTGCTGCAATACTTTTTACTGTTTTGAAATACAAATATTTGTGTTGAGCGAAGTCTCCCGAGTACAACAGTACCCCACATGTACAGGTTTTATGGTGTTTTCAAAAGTTACAGCGTCAAATATAAGGCTTGTGTTTCAGTTTTTTCACATTAAAATTCGCCAGATTGCTTACGTTGCCTTTGTGACCCTATGGTAGCCCAAGAATGAAAATTACCCCTATGATGGCATACCATTTGCAATAGTAGACAACCCAAGGTATTGCAAATGGGGTTTGTCCAGACTTTTTTAGTAGCCACTTAGTCACAAACACTGGCCAAAATTGGCGTTTTTTGCATTTTTCACACACAAACAAATACTAACGCTAACTTTGGCCAGTGTTTGTGACCAAATGGCTACTAAAAAAGACTGGACATACCCCATTTGCAATACCTTGGGTTGTCTACTATTGCAAATGGTATGCCATTATGGGTGTAAATTTAATTCCTGGGCTACTATACAGTCTCAAAGGCAACGTAACCAATCTGGCGAATTTCAATTTCAAATGTAACACGCTATATTTGACCCTGTAACTTCCCAAAACACCATAAAACCTGTATATAGGGGGTACTGTTTTACACGTGAGACATCGCTGAATACAAATATGTGTATTGCATTGCAGTAAAAGCAAACAGTATTTTGACATCCACAGTTAAAATGTCACATAGAACTAAAAAAAAATAAAAAAATCTTTTTTTCTCCCATTTTTTTATATATTTTTTATATTAAATTATGTTCAATACCTAAATATTTAATGTTAAATGAAAGCCCTGTTTCCCCTGAATAAAATGATATATAATAAGGGGGGATGCATTTCATATGAAAGAGGTGAATTACGGTTGGACAGACATATAGCGCAAATGCCAGGTTTTGTTTACGTTTTGTTCTGTTCACAACTTGTACATTTGGCTGCGGTGTTAAGGGGTTAAAAAACAATAGTGATATACAATGTGAAGTGACAAAATATGAAAAAACAAAAGAAAGTATATACACTAAAGATAAGAAAACGTATTACTGGGAGTGATCCCAGGTGTACTCCACAGCCACCTAAGTAAATATGGTTATATATAGAAAAGTGGAACCCACCCAGAATACGTGAAATATAAAACAGAATAACCTGTTAGGTAGATATTCCGGTATATGTTTCTGTATAAATAAATCAAAAAGCTAACATAGCGTAAAAAATATATTAAAGTACTGGAAGTACTCCTGCAGTGTGTGAGGACGTCCAGCATCTTTTAGGTGACCAAAAGTCGCCTATCCACCCGGAAGTCCCTCTAGTGGCTGTCTGATAGACAGGCAATAGAGGAGGAGTTAACCTTAACAGATAATTATTGCAGTTTAAAAAAAATTGCAATAATTACATGCTCAGGGTTAAGGGTGATGGGAGTTTGCACCCAGACCACTTCAATGAGCTGAAGTGGACTGGGTGCCCACACTGTCCCTTTAACCCCTTAAGGACCAAACTTCTGAAATAAAAGGGAATCATGACATGTCACACATGTCATTTGTCCTTAAGGGGTTTAAGCTTAATAAGGTAGCTCTTATGATTTTAACAGGAGGTACCCAAATAGCAGATGCGAAGTCCCAAATAGGGATTAGAAAACTCATATTCAGGGGAAGCCAACATCAGGGGGAGGCAGCACAGGCAAACATGTTAAAGATCAAGGACACAATAGAAATCACTGACGTGCACGCACTATAACTAAGCACTGAGACATGTGGTTATATAGGGGACAATTCACCACCTCTTCCACTAACTTTTCTTTATCTTTATTATTCATTATGTCCCCTGTCCCTTTAAGAGGATGTCCTTTGCACCTATGATGTCATTGTGAGGCGGCGATTTTACGACATCATATGTGAAGCTGGCTAGGATTGAGGATTAACTGTGGGCCATGGGGAGATGGAAAAAACCATGGCACCACTGCTGTGCCCCCCTTCCTTGGTGGTGAGCATGCTGGAGGCTCCGTGGTGCACCAAAGTACGACTGTGGAGTGAGAAATGGTGAGTGAGCCCTAGGTAAGTGAGATAAAGTTTGTAACAGTGGTATTGGTGTAAAGTTCAAGCCCTTACAGTTTCATTGCTCAGTTCTCTGCTATTTAGAAGTTAAACCACTTTCTTTATACAGCCCCAGTCACACCTCCCTGCTTTTGACTTACACAGCTTACACATAGGCGTGCGCACGGGGTGTGCCGGGTGTGCCTGGGCACACCCTAATCCACGCGGCACGCCTGTGAGTCCTGCAGGTACTCTGCCGCCCCCAAATGCCCCCCTCCTCCTCCCCCTGTCATGGGGGGGGGGGCAAGAGGTGATGGACACCCCCCCCCCCCCCAGTCGGGCGTCTCTCTCCATACAACAAGCGGCGAGGGAGCTGTGTGTTCTCTGCTCCCTCTCGCCGCGCGCCGTTTGCTGATAACGGGAGCCGGAATATGACGTCATATTCCGGCTCCCAGCTACAGCAGACAGCCCGCGCGGCGAGAGGGAGCAGAGAGCACACAGCTCCCTCGCCGCTTGTTGTATGGAGAGAGACGCCCGACCCACTGGACCCCAGGGACAAGTCCACGCCAGCTCTCCAGGTAGGGAGGCTGGGTGGACAATTTTTAATTAAAAAAAATAATTTGTCAATGTGTGTGAGTGTCTGTGAATGTATGTATGTGTGAGTGTCTGTAAGAATGTTTGTATATGTGTGTCTGTGAGTGTATGTGTCTGTAATTGTGTGTGTCTGTGTGCCTGTAAGTGTGTGTATGTGTGTCTGTGAATGTGTATGTGTCTGTAAGTGTGTGTGTCTGTGTGCCTGTAAGTGTGTGTATGTGTGTCTGTGAATGTGTATGTGTCTGTAAGTGTGTGTGTCTGTGTGCCTGTAAGTGTGTGTGTATGTGTGTCTGTGAATGTGAATGTGTCTGTAAGTGTGTGTATATGTGTGCATCTGTAAGTGTGTGTGTGTCTGTGAATGTATGTGTGTGTGTGTGTATGTGTGTCTGTGAATGTATGTGTGTGTGTCTGAGTTTATGTGTCTGTAAGTGTGTGTGTATGTGTGTCTGTGAATGTATGTGTGTGCCTGTGAATGTATGTGTGTGTGTGTCTGAGTATGTGTGTGTGAGTGTATGTGTGTGTACGCGTGTATATATATATATATATATATATATATATATATATATATATATATATATATATATATACACACACACGAGTGTATATTTTTTCTTTTGGGGGGTGGGAATCTTGGGAGAGATCCCACACTTTAGTCCCCAGGACTTGACCCCTGCCGGCAGGGGAGATCTCCGGATCGCCCCTGTCGGCTCATGCAGAGTTGGCGGCTCTGCTCTTTGCCTCCATGGGCCGGCGGGGAGATCAAAGATCTACCTCACCAGCCCACAGCAGCATGGAGGGAGGCAGGAGAGGACCCGGGGAGCTCTAGACAGAAGCTCCGCCAGGTTCCTCTCGCGAGATCTGAGCGTTGCCACGGCAATGCTCAGATATCGCGAGAGTGAACTCTAGCCCCCCAGGCTAGAGTTCACTCTCCCTTGGACAGCAAGGATCCCCCCTCCCTAATAAGGTAAGAAGGGAGGGGGTTATTTACTAATCTGCCCTTACCTTCACAATCTCTCCAAACATACAGCACACACACACACACACAGCACCTACACACATACAGCACCCTAACACAAACAGCCCGCACACACACGCACCCTCACATACACAGCACACAAACAGCACCCACACACACAGCACACAAACAGCACCCTCACAAACACACACAGCACCCTCACACAAACAGCACACTCAGACACAGCACAATAACAGCACCCTCACAAACACACGACACAAACAGCACCCTCACACACACATATCACACAAACAGCACCCTCACACACACATATCACACAAACAGCACCCTCACACACAAAGCACACTAACAGGACCCTAACACACATACACAAATACCCTCACACACAGCACACTACCAGCACCCTCACACACAAACCGCACCCTCACCCACATAGCACACTACGAACACCCTGACACACACATCACACTAACAGCACCCTCACACACACACACACACAGCGCACCAGCAGCACACACACACAGCAGTATATGTATGTGTGTATATATGTATATGTATATATATATATATATACATATATATATATATATATATATATATATATATATACATGCGGCGTGTGTTTGTGCTTTAGGGTGCACACCCTAATGCAATAGGCTGCGCACGCCTATGAGCTTACACTTCCTGTAATGAGAGATCAAAGGTTTAAACTCCCTTTATTGCACATTGTATTTAATTTACAATGTCTTATATCCTGCTCTGCAAATGGACCTTGTAGGAGCCTGCTGTGTGTAATTAAGGTTATATTTACAGAGCAGGAAATGAAAAAATAGTGCTGCATTCCTGTTCTTGTCAGGGTTTAACTCCCGCAATCCTGCTACAAATTCAATCAAGCCTTTCATCATTTGCCCAGTGCTGAAACTCTGGTAAAAGACTTAATTTTATCTTAAGAAATTGTATTGCCTTATTTTCCGCTTCTATTTGGCATTGGAACTTTTTCATTATACATTTTTGCTTTATAATAAAGACCTTAAATTTAAAGACTGTGTCTGTCTAAATCTCATACTGAGCCCAATCACCCCAAACCCGTGACACCTGGGGAAGAAATGGCAACAGCATGCACTATGGGATGAAGGCACGCCATTGGATGCAAGATTATACTCTGTGTAATGTTCTGCTGAGAAACCTTGTATTCTGGCATTCATGTGGATGCAACTTGACAAGTTACACCTACCTTGAGATTGTTGCAGACCACATATATCTCTTCATGGAACTGGTTGTCTCTGATGGCAGTGGCCTTTTTCAGCGGGATAATGCACTTTGCCGCACTGCAAAATTGATTCAGGAATGATTTGAGGAATATGATGAAGAGTTTAAGGAGTTGCCTCAGCTTACGAATCACTTAAAACTAATTCTGATTTAGCATCTGGAGGATGTAGTGGAACAACAAATCCGATCTATGGAGGTCACACCTCAAGACTTGTAGGAATTGAAGGATCTGCTACTGATGTCTTGGTGCCCAATAACATAGGACATATTCAGAGGTCTTGCGGAGTCCTTGCCTCAGGGCAATAGAGCAGTTTTGACAGCACAAGGAGTACCAAAACAATATTAGGTAGGTGTTTTAATGTTGTGGCTGATCAGTGTATTTTTAATATTACACTTTATTTATAAAGTGCCAATATGTTCTGCAGCACTGTCAATGGGTACAATTGGTACAAGTAAAAAGAAAAAATGGTACAATACATCTACGATCTAAATACAGGCCTTATTTCCATGTGAAGTTACAATATAGGTGACTGATGACACCGGCTATATCCCACGTCTACGCTGACACAAGAATGGTAAAATACACAATACAATCAAAACTCCGATTAAGCTGTTCGCTCCACCTTGAGACTTGCCTCTGGTTCTCCAAACTCTAAAGTTTCACCCCTTTGAACCTTTGGATTCAATGACTTTCCATTTCCTCTCGTTAAAACTGCCATACTGGTGGCTTTGGCCTCAGGCAGAAGGGTCTCGGAACCCATGCTCTGTCGGTCAAGGAGCCTTTCATAGTCTTCCATAAGGACAGGGTCGTCCTTCGAACTATCCCAGAATTTCGGCCTAAGGTCATCTCCGCCTTTCATATTAATGAGGACATTGTTATCCCAGCTCTGCATACGGTTTCACAAGTAGATGGTGGTGACACAGATCTTTCCTCCTTGGTTTTGGTGAGATGCCTCAGAATCTACATTTACAGAACGGCCACTTGGCGTTCATCTCCAGGACTCTTTGTCCTTTTGTAACTGATGTAGAAAGGGCAGTCAGGCTCCTAAATCTACCATTAGCAGATGGATTGTATTAGCCATCATCCAAGCTTATCAGGACTCGAAAGCTCCAGTCCCACATGGACTCAAAGCTCATTCCACGAGATCCCTGTTACAAGGACTCTCTGCACTGTTACAAAATAACCCCCTTTCGTTAAAACCCATATTATGTCGGTATTCAGACCGTACAAACTCACTCCACGAACCGTTATAAATGTACGAACGATGGGCCACCCAACCCTTGGCGTGTGCCGCCACTTAACCCCAGTCACTTCTGAAAACCGACCACCCTACGAGCAGAGTGTGCCTCTCATTAACCGCACAAGGAGCTGTGGTCTGCGGTTAACCACCAACTAATTGACGGTCACAGGGGATCCACGTTCGTATACATTTCCAATGTTGAAGTTATGTATTTTTATGCTGTTTTCTAGGACACAATAAAGCATGGTCTTTTGGGCGCTTGGAGATAATTCGATTGTATAACCATTGGACTCATTATCTCCAAGCTGGGCGGGTATTAGTTTGAATGATGCATTGTATTATGATTGGTTGAATCTTTGTACTGTACCTGTATCCCATCAGGTCCATATGGGGCTGTCCCTGGACCTGGGTACTTGCATAAATTGCCATGCTTGTGTGCCATTAAAGCCAGTTTGTTTTACCCTCAACTCGCAGCCTTGACTCGTGTTGTAGGGATCCGGGAATCCTAGCTTTATTATAGCTAGTGGGATATTCTACATTTACAGATTTCTACCGATTAAAGCGCCGTTCGACTCTCCGACTTCGGGAACCAGGACAATCCCTTTCCTCCTCTTGGGCCTCCTCTGCCAAGGTCTCTCCTGAGCTGCTTTGTAGAGGTGCCACTTGGTTCTCTGCCAATACTTTCATCAGACATTACCAAGTAAATGTCAGAGCCGGTTATTTGGAAAAAATTGTGTCCTTTCTGTGTGAAACCCTTGATTCCTGAATTCTTGGTGTTTGTCACTTGGTTTGTGGTACCAATACACTTTGCATATGATATTTCGGAGTCCGTGGTTTCTTTATTCATTCTTCCCTCCCTTGGTTATTGCTTGGGTATTACCCATCGTTGTGCTGATATGGATATGGCCAGGAAAAAGGAAAATGTATCCATACTTACCGTAATTTCCTCTTCCTGATCAGATGCCATGGCAGCACAAAGGTCCCACCCTGGGATATTGCTAGTAACAAGACTAGTAAATGTACTTATACATTTATTTTAATTAGTTCCTGTCTAATTAGGGATAGGTAGGAGTTACCCATCGTTGTGCTGCCATGGCATATGACCAGGAAAAGAAAATTACAGTAAGTATGGATAATTTTTCCTTTATATTTTGCAAAAGTTATGCAACCAGTAGGTCATCTACCAGTATTAAAATTACTCTTAGGCTAAAACCCTGACTACAGTGGATAATGGAGGTACCCATCCAGCCCTTGCTTATTTAGAAGTGGTGAATAATATAGATCAGGTAGCACGGAAACCATTAACCTATGTCTGTGAGGGCAATTCTAAGGTTAAATTACTAACTCTTTACTTACATATCAGGAGAAGAGAGCAGTGGTTGATCCGCAGCTCTATTATTTTAACAAGCTAATAATTATCTTGGAAGGTTTTGCATTAGGAAACTTAAATTACAGAGTTTTAAATCAAGTGGTCCATTTCACCAAGGTAATAATATAGTGAATCAAGAGAAACTGCAGTGAGAACGGAATTCCTTTTTGCTTGATGAAATAATTATATCAGCTGTCTCTAAGGTTAAGGGTATAAATCCAATACTAACTTTAACGGATACACAAGTTTCAGACTCCAGTTTTGAAAATCAACATTTGGGTAAAGAGACTGTTACTGACGTGTTCACAAAGCAAATAGAGGATTATATATATTATATTTTCTCTGTTTCAGAATGTGTGACAAAGGAATAGTTTGCATTTATTTATGCAAACTTGAGAAATTATAAAATACAAGATTTGATTCTGGTGGTAACATAAAAGAACAAAATGGAAACATATATTATCGAGTATGTATTCTTCAAAATCAGAGTCAACTATAACCCTTATTTGATCGTAGACTGTAATTGTGAGCTCCCATTAGAAGGCACTCTGGACAGGGAAGCATGGTGCAGGTCCCATTCTGCACTCTAACATTTGTAATGATGTAAAGTTGCTTAGCAATTTAGTTACATAATACCACAACTTAAGGAAAGAAATTTAGCAATCTCTTTAGCAATCTCTTTTCTTCAAGTCTAAATGGATTACCTTTTCTCATTTTTATAGTCCTATTAAAGGACAGGTAACCATAGTGCTGCTTGTACTGACCATATACATATTTCTTTAATGTTATCTCTTCTGTGACACTTTTCTCTTCAAGTTCAACTTTTATTTTTATTTCATAACTAAAACCTTACATCATAAATGGTGTTCAATTCTGCACTTACTTTAATAATATCAATCTTTAACACAGTCAAATAATTTTAATTACTCTGCAGAAAAGCTACATTCTGCTCACACTAAATTAACTTGACTAGTTTTCTGTCATCTGTAAATATTGACAGATGACTTAAAGGTTTTATTCTAGGCCCCAATAATACTTGCATTTAATGCAATAATGACTTTGATGTGATAGTTTTTTTAAAATGTTTATTTTATTTGCAGAATGCTTCAGCACATGTCTACCTCTTCAGTTACACTCCATTAATTCAGAAAAATACTTCTTTATCAAGTGTATGTGCATAGCTAAGCCACTGACAGTGATGAATCTATACTACAAAACAACCTGCATTAGAAGGAGAGGGCACCCAGGGAGTAAGGATATCACTGCTTGTTTACAATTTTTCTGTCTGCATAGGGTATGAATTAAAAGCATATTAATGTAGCCAATATCTATTAAATGCATTTAAGTTGTATTGGTGCCCTAAGTCCCTTTAAGATGCCCATTGCAAGATAATTAATAAACAGTAGAAGTGGACCCAGAATAGAGCTCTGAAGGACTCATATTATCAACACCATAATCTACACTTTCAGTGACTGTAGAGGGTGAATACCACCTAGTTCTGTGGGTTGTTTACATGCATTATTTACTTGCTGTAACACTTTGCCTTCTATCATTCAAAAAAACAATTTTTGTAGCAGTAATTTGCATATTTAGAGCCATACTTCCTTCACTATACACAGAACAAAATTATGTACAATTTTCGGTTTCTTGCTCATCTTTCTTTAGTAATACATCGATCTCTAATTTCAGTGAACCAACACTTTCATTCTTGAGTTTAGTTTTTTTTTTGAATTTTCTACTTTAACACATCTAATTGCTTTTTTGCAAGAATGTTTGCCATCCTTATGCACCTAACTAATTTTACATAAATGTTTTATATGCTTTTGCTTTTTCTTAATTTTCTGATCATATTGCTTTGAATGTGTTATAGAAACTTAGAAACATAGAAACATAGAATGTGACGGCAGATAAAAACCATTCGGCCATTCTCGTCTGCCCAATTTTCTAAATACTTTCATTAGTCCCTGGCCTTATCTTATAATTAGGATAGCCTTATGCCTATCCCACGCATGTTTAAACTCCTTTACTGTATTAACCTCTACCACTTCAGCTGGACGGCAGGCATTCACTACCCTCTCAGTAAAGTAATTCTTCCTGGTATTATTTTTAAACCTTTGCCCCTTTAATTTAAGTATATGTCCTCTTGTTGTGGTAGTTTTTCTTCTCTTAAATATAATCTCATCCTTTACTGTGTTGATTTCCTTTGTGTATTTAAATGTTCCTATCATATCCTCCCAGTCTTGTCTTTCCTCCAAGTTATACATTTTAAGTTCCTCTAACCTTTCCTTGTAAGTTTTATTCTGCAATCCATGAACCAGTTTAGTATCCCTTCTCTGAACTCTCCCTAAAGTATCAATATCCTTTGGAAAATACAGTCTCCAGTACTGCGTATAATTCTCCAAGTGAGGTCTCACCAGTGTTTTGAACAATGGCATGAGCACTTCCCTCTTTCTACTGCTAGTACCTCTCCCTATACACCCAAGCATTCTTCTAGCATTTTCTGCTGCTCTATTACATTGTCTATAACAAGGTAACAAGCTAGAATGGCGCAATGTATTTTAAGTGACTAAAAATTATATATAATAAATAGTAGCAGCACCTTATAAGTGTAAAAGCTCATAAAACACTAAGATACAAATGATTCAAACATAAAGTGCGCTGTGCCTTTAAATAACTGTGCATTCACAAACTTGTGCAAAATACAACACTCATAAAAGTACTGAAGTGCAAAATGTGCTAAATAACCAATACTGTGACATATATCATATGCACTATTAATTACACAATATATTAAAGTGCAAAAATTTTTTGTGATTGATAAGTGCTAGTTTGTGAATCAATATGACTAATTAAACATACAAACCCAAATTTGATAAGGGTAACTTGGTTCTCCACATGTAAAAAAGAGACAAAAGATACAATAGTATAATACTGTTTGGTACTTATGACTATTTAGAAAATGTGATATACACTCACAAACACAGAGCAGGTAAAGAGACTGCTCAGGCTATCCTCGCTTATTCAGTGTTACACAGTGTCTACAGGGAGTGGACCTCTTGCAGAATCCAATAAGGTAAAAACGATTGGGCGGCCGTCTCAATATAAAATAAATTTATTGATAAAATATTCCGCAGACTTGTGCAGGCTGGATTAAGATCGCTCAGACTTCACTTCAAACAAATCAACAAACATCCGGATACCGGTATTCTGGATATCGTGAAAATTGTCCCACAGTCTCTCGAGCGTCCAAACCTCCTCACGTACTGCGTGCTAGCGTGATGACGCGTTTCGCCGTGTAGGCTTCCTCAGATCACGTGTTCCTGTGCCGACCATCCCATTTTAACAGCCTCATAAAGTGGGCGTGCTTCCATTTTCGACAAAGTCTAATGAGTCCATACAGGTGATTATTCAATCCGTATACCCAGACCTTTCTTACTTTTAAAGAGACATACTACCTTATTGGATTCTGCAAGAGGTCCACTCCCTGGAGACACTGTGTAACAGTGAATAAGCGAGGATAGCCTGAGCAGTCTCTTTACCTGCTCTGTGTTTGTGAGTGTATATCACATTTTCTAAATAGTCATAAGTACCAAACAGTATTATACTATTGTATCTTTTGTCTCTTTTTTACATGTGGAGAACCAAGTTACCCTTATCAAATTTGGGTTTGTATGTTTAATTAGTCATATTGATTCACAAACTAGCACTTATCAATCACAATTTTTTTTTGCACTTTAATATATTGTGTAATTAATAGTGCATATGATATATGTCACAGTATTGGTTATTTAGCACATTTTGCACTTCAGTACTTTTATGAGTGTTGTATTTTGCACAAGTTTGTGAATGCACAGTTATTTAAAGGCACAGCGCACTTTATGTTTGAATCTATTACATTGTCTGCCTACCTTTAAGTCATCAGAAATAATCACCCTAAATCCCTTTCCTCAGATGTTGAGGTTAGGACTCTATTAAATATTCTGTACTCTGCCCTTGGGTTTTTACATCCAAGATGCATTATATTGCACTTATCCACATTAAATGTCAGTTGCAAAAACTCTGACCATTTTACTAGTTTACCATAATCATTTGCCATTTGGCTTATCCCTTCAAATTCTGTTTGTATTCATTGCCTTATGGTATATGAGGCCTGTCTATAAAACCTCCAGCCATAGTTAATATAACAAGAACAGTTTGTGTGGCATCGATGTAACCTGGCATCCTAGAAGAGTGAACTGCAAAGTGCATGGGTGAACAATGACGACTTCACAGTACTAGTCAGTGGGGGCACTAGACGCCATTGAGTGAGCATGTGCACTGTGTGGCAATCACATTCAAAATGACTGAGCAAGACGAGCAATGAATCTGCATCAAAGTTTGCATTACTCTCTAACATTCCTCTATTGAAACTACTCAGTTGATTCCGAGGGTGTTCGTGAATGATGCAATTAGTTCAGCACAAATAAAAGTGTGGCACGAATTCTTCAAAAAACTAATTTTTGGCGTCCTTTTTCCCAAAACTAAAATCACTTTTGAAAGGGAAGAGATTTCAGTCCATTGATGATATTCAGGTAAATACGACAAGGCAGCTGGTGGCAATTCCAACAAAGATTTAAAAAAATAATAATTAATACAGTACAAACGACGCTGGGAGAACTGTGTGAGGCGTCATTGTCTTATGTACAATGTTTCTTATACCTTGTATCCTCTTCGATAAAATTCTATTTTTCATATAACATGGCTGGAAATATTCCAGACAGACTTTGTATACTGAAAAATGTACACCTCTAGGATATGTGTAGTTTTTGTTTATAGTAATATTCTCTTAATGCTTGTGTTTTATTCAGAGAAAGAGTTCATTGCAGTCTAACAGTTGTAACTCTTACCTTATCCTATTGCAATTGACCTTTATAAAATTATATTATGTTTTGGTGAAATCAATAAAAATAAAATTAAAAAAAATATTAGTTATTACCAGATCTAAACAAGCATATTTTTAGTTAAACCCTTTACTCTGACATGAAGGTGTTTAATAAACTCAATAACATATTAATGGATACAAATGCAGAAAGATAAGTCCTGCGCTCACTCCCATCACTGGGCGGCAGCAATGACTACAGTACACATCAACCCCAATATATAGTAAAAAACAAGCTACCTGTGCTCTCTCCTTAATCCTTATGTATTTTTAAACAAATGGAGGTTTTTTAGTTACATCCAATGGCCAGTGCTGCCGCCCAGTGATGGGAGTGAGCGCAGGACTTATCTTTCTGCATTTGTATCCATTTTTGGTATCACTCAGCCTTGTTAAAAATGCTGCCGCCCATCCCATGTGTTCCCTATTAAGGGTTAATAAAAATACATAGGGATTATGGAAAGAGTGCAGGTAACTTGTTTTTCTTCAATAACATTTTAACCCATCTAAAAATCTAGTACATGTTTTCCAATAAACGTTTGGGTAATTTCCAGTGATTAAAGTATTACACAAATGTGCATCTTTTTCAATGTGTGCAAACAGTGGATGTTTGTCCTCATCATTATCAATATTTTGGGATCTAGAGTAACCTTTTAATAATAAAAGTGCAGTGGTGCTCATTGTCTAATGACACTAATTGTGATAACAGGCACAGTTACAGGATATGTAGTCTGCGCTTCGTTAAAAATTACATATACTCTACGATTTGATATCAAAGTTTCACAACCTATCCCCATACCCCCTTATGTTTGCATGTTTATTCTTTTTTTAAAATAAATACAATATTTTATTACTATAAATAAACATAAACTATTAAAAATATAGCACTAATTATAATGATGACAAAAAAAATATTTACAAACTGAAAACTGTAATAACTGAATTGTCAGTGTTAACTGTTCAATCAGTGAAAGAAAACATGATTGGTCAGTTCCTGTAGAACTGATTTTATTATTGTGATAAAAATGCATTGCCAACAAGGTGCCACAGGTAAAAATAAAAATAATAGCTATAGCTAGTCATCTGGAAACTTACTGACTACTCACATACTGACTGTCCCTTTCCAATAAACAACTCATATCAGACTCTAAAACTTGCAGTTTTAAGTGTATTCATTTTTTCTATTTTTCCATCTTCTTTTTATGTTATTCACTCATGATATTAAAATACTAAAAGTAATGAGAATTATTATATAATTGTAATAATAATTCCAAGAAACATTGTGAAGGCAAATTATTACACAGATCACTGAAAATAAAATGTGTCAATGCTATTAGTTATTATTAATGGAACATAGATTTGATAACTATTATTAACATTAATTTTCTTTTATAAATATTAATTGCTGCATAAATTACACTGGCTTACTTGAACAAGAGTATCGTATTGTAAAACTAACCAAGTAGAATAACATTTACAGGTTGCTAAAAGTAGGTTATGAAATTCATTTATTCAGAGTAGATAGAACAGTTTTCATTATAAAAAATGTTTGTTCTTTTTTTCTTTGCTCTTAATACTAATGAGTCAGATGCTAGAATGGGTAAAGAGGAGAAATGATATGCAGAAGGTAAATCCAGATTAATATTGCATGTAAATAGTACAAGTAAGAAAATCTGAGTACAGTATTTCACTAGTTGGATGGGCAGAACTTTTAAAAGTTTACACTGTAATTTTGACTGATTATTAAAAAAAAATATTTTTCGTTTTAAATAATTTTGTGAGTTAAATATAACAATATAAGGTTTTACAAAAAGAAAAAGCAATATTTACAAAATATGGACAATGTGATCTGGTTCACATGGATCAATGATAGTTTATGAACATTATGATAAAATAGATGGTTTGCATGTAGAACCTCAGCGATCACTCACAAAGAAATAGGGGACATAGGTTTATAGTTTGAATCAGAAAAGCAGAAGAAAAGTGAATAAAAGGAAAACATATAGTAACAAATAAAAAAATTCCATATTTGCCACATCTTATTTGTGGTGGCTATAGTGTCTTTAATTTAGAGGTAAGATATTCCTGGATAAATTGCATTCTACATTTCCTAGAAATTGCTCAAAAATGGGCACCAGTGCATTCCAATTTGTAGTTGTATAAATTCAAGTACCTGTAAGATTATATGGAGTAAGGTTTACTGTTCAAAATTGTCGCCTTTTTGTCACAGTCAAGATTTATGTGGAAAACATTCACTAGTGGCAACCTTTAGTCTTGAATCTACATCAATTTAACTGTTTTGGGGGTCTGGGGTTAATTTAGTGCCATTTGCACACAAAAAAAAAAATCTTCAGCTTCATCAGTTTCTCCAGGCTTGTAGTCCATCTTCAGTATTGTTATTTTTATTCCTCAACAGAAATCCCTTGGCTGCATACAGACACAGCCTCATCAATTCCTTGTACTTGGATGCATCATTTTGAAAACATCATTATATTCACCAGGACACACTTGCTTTAGTTTGAATCAAATCAAGCCTAGATGATTCATGCTTAGCACTTTTTTATGTTTTAATATTGGTATGGACATCAAATATGAGCAACATTTTTAATGCTATTTTTGCTTTTGTGGTTTTAACTCTCTAAGTTATAGACTCTATAGAGTTTCATCACTTAGCAAATATTCTCTGGATAAGTGACAGTTTTAAGCACTAAAAGGGTTAATCTCAAACAAAGGAATTGCCCATGTAGTCCTGGAAGTTGATGGTACACTGTTCTAACAAAGGAGTTACTATTGAAGCCTGTGAAACTGCCAGTTTAACGGTTCCTGAGATGCATGTCTCAGGCTGGGAATGGGTGGAGTATAGGAGGAGAATTGGTAGAGAATATGCAATTTAATCATTTTGTCTTTTTCAGTAATAGTAGTCTTTGTCTATCACCACCCCTCCGCAGGGGTGGAACACTGTCAATCACTTGAAAGCATAACTGATTGACTATGACGCTGTTGCCTAAAATGTCTTGGTACTGGTGACTTGCTTATTGCAGGGCTGCCCTTATACCTGTCTACCAAGACCTGTTAAGGAGCACGTAGGAGAGCTTAGTAATGGAGAGAGATCACAAGAGAGGGACATTGCACCCAGATCACTTCAATGAGATAAAGTGGTTTCGGGGCCTATAGTTTTCCTTTAAGGAGTTAAGTGCAGAAATAAGCTAACCTGTGTTTTCAATCATTCAGCGTAACATCTTAATTAAGGGATAAAATTCAGGAATTATTTTGAAAGAATATTGTTATTAGCAATAATCAGTATGTGTCACGTATGTTTCGTATCCATGTGGCAAAAACTGAGATTATTACCTTCCGAAGATCGAGGGGAGTGCCGCTCGGTGGTCTTCTGCCATGATGCCTGGTTTGTGCGGCATGTCGTGCATGCCGGCCTCTGCAGACCCATGCAATTATATAGCCCCACATCTGTCCACCGTAAAGACGACGTTGATGTGCATGTGACGTCACGCAAAAGACGCACACGCACAATTTGGGGTCAAGGGCTAGGTACAGCAAATTGGATCTGCAAGTGGGTTATTAAAACTCACTTACTCCTTAGCTAATTGCCCTGTCGTGCTTACCCTTAGATGGTTATCCAAGAGTGTGTTCCTGATTGTGCTTTTCTGTTTTTTGACTTTGGCTTTGTTTTGACTTCCCTGATTTCTGGTACCCTTAACGTTTGGCTTTTCCTTATCGCTATGTCTCGTTCTGTGTCCCTGACCTTGGCTAGTTTTCTGACTATTCTCTGATACGTTAAGTCTGGCCATTCTAAGGCCCTTAAGATGTTACCCTTAGTTCTAGGGTGTGATACTATCCTGTGTGCTGGAATAATACAATACTGACATTAAGAAAGGGCCATAGATCCTGCAGATATGTGTCAGCACATAGTAGCTTGTGAGAGACAGCTAGAGGAGAATGATTACATATGGATCAATTTGCCAAAGTTTTCAATACGCTACTAATACATATGCCTCCTTTTCAGCCTGCGGTCCCTTCGGCAGGTACACCTCCACCTACTGTACATGCACCTATCTTATATAGGGCACTTACTATCACCCTATCTTCACCCACGCATTTGGAAGGTACTATTCATGAATGTCTGGGATTTCTTAATCAAAATGATTACCATTTTGAAGTCTCACCTGGGTCTTTCCCCACAGATAGAGTTAAAATTGGGTACTTAATGAACCAACTATAAGGTAAAGCCTAAGCATGGGCCAATCCATTATGGGAGAGTAATAAGACTTTTGCCCATAATTACCAGGAATTCCTTGCAGAATTCAAGTTAACGTTTGAACTATTGGGAAGGGAGAGCAACACCTCCACTGCCCCAATGCGTATCAAGCAAAGGAACCAGCCTGTCTCAGAGTATGCCATCAAATTCTGCACCCTGACTTCTGAGGAAGACTGGACCAATAATGGAGTAATCACCGCATTCTCAGAGGGATTATCCGAAGCTATCCTTGATGAGATTGCAGCCAAAGAACTACCAGGGAGATTAAATGAACAAATCACTTATGTGATGCATATAGGTAATCGACTTGGGAACAGGCAGATAACTAGAAAGAGAACCAGACGTGTGAATATGTCATTGGTGCCTCACTGCTCTAGTCCTGTTGTTTCTGGCCCTCCTGTGCAGTCTGAAACTGAACCTATGCAGTTAGGGGTTATGAGACTGTCAGACGCAGAAAGACAGTTTAGGAGAAACTGTGGCAAAAAAGGACATATGAGAAATGCTTGTTCCATACATCCGGAAAACTTGCGCACCTAAGAACCATAAGGAGACCGGTCTTAGGTGTGATGGATATGTCTCCTAGTACTACCCAAAGGAGATTTCTCCTTAATTTTACTGCTCTATGCAACAAGAAAAGTTTTTCATGAAAAGCCCTGATGGACTCAGGTGCTGCAGGAAACTTTATCGACAATTTGTCAGTAAACACCTCCTACCCATCAAGGAGAGATCATCACCCCTGGCCGTCGAGCATTGATGGGAGACCTCTCTCACAACATCTAATTATCCACAAAACTATGCCTATTACTGTTACTATAGGAGCATTACATAAATAAATAATTTTATTTCAGATAATTGATTCCCCTTCTTGTCCCATTATACTAGGATTCCCATGGTTTGTTAAGCATAATGCTCATATTGACTGGGCTAAGGGAAAATACTGGAATCGGGTAAAAAATGTAGTGAGAGGTGTATGTTACCCATTACTAAAAGAGTAGGCATTGTTACTCTACCTACTACTATGCATCAGCCTATCACAATTCCTGTGCAGTACTGGGAGGTTAAAGAAGTGTTTAGTAAAATTTCACACCAATACGCATTCTTGTGGCTTCTTTTCTAGAAAGTTGTCACCAGTGGAGGATAACTATGATATTGGTAACAGAGAATTGTTGGCCATTATACGAGCTCTGAAAGAATGGCAACATGTTTTGGAAGGTTCCAAGGATCCCCCCCTGATCATAACTGATCACAAAAAAGGGGAATGCCGCTAGGCGGTCTTCTGCCATGATGCCTGGTTTGTGCAGCATGTCGGTGCATGCCGGCAGCTGCGGACCCACGCTAGAGGGTTATTTAAACTCACTTATTCCTTAGCTCATTGCCCTATCTTGGTTTCCCTTAGATGGTTATCTGATAGTGTGTTCCCGATCATGTTTTTCTGGTTTTTGACTTTTACTTCATTTTGATATCCCTGATTTCTTGTAACCTTGACTTTAGGCTTTTCCTTATCGCTGTGTATCGTTCTGTGTCCCTGACCTCAGGTAGTTTTCTGACTATTCTTGGGAATGTTAAGTCCGGCCATTCTAAGGTCTGGTAAGACGTTACCCTTAGTTCTAGGGTGTGATACTATTCTGTGTGCTGGATCAATATAATCCTGACAAATAGCTCAAAAAGATGTTGCAGTTTAGCCTTTGGACATTACATATGTTCCCATATATGAAATACATATGTTCCCGTGTATGAAAGTACAGTTTATCACAAACTGTAAAACAACTAAAACTTGACCATGTGTGTCCTTAACATAGCTCTATAGTATCTAGCAGATACCATTTATCAGATGCAATTCCCCCCAATTCTGCTTTCTCCAGGTTTACATGGAAATATTCACCCCATGTGGTCAAAGTCTGGACATATTTATTTTTCCTCCTCAGGCTGTACACTTACTAATTTACATTGTAGCAGAGTGTCATTTCTTCAGTGTTGTCACAAGAAAAGATATTCTAAAATATTTACTAAAAAGGGGGGTGTACTCACTTTTGAGAGATACTGTATACACCGTATGCATATTTGTTACATTACCATAACATTACCAATACCATATCACTCTATCATTGCAGCGGTATTGCCATTTTGGATGAACACACATACACAAAGACACAAGCACATGCATGCATATATACACTTTGTTACATGTTAATATATACACTGGATACAAACAAACAAACACACTGATGTACACAGACACACAATGACATATAGACACACACACACACATAGATTGACAGATATAGTCACACTATCACAGTTTGTGTCTGTCATTGTGTAGCGTTTATGTGCCTGAGAGTGTGTGTCTGGCAGAGAGCATCCTTGTGCTTCTGTGAGTGTATATCTGTATGTGTGTGTATCCATGACATTGCCTTAAATGCATATCTGTGTGTCTGTGTATCTCTGTATCTGGGAATGGATGTGTGGGAGATAATTTCTCATATAAATAGTATTGGTGGATTTTTTCTATCAATTGCTTAATCATAGAGCAGTTTGCTTTCTTCCATGATAAAGTTATCAGATTGTGGGCTGCTAGGATAGTGGCAACCACTATCTGTTTGTAGGCATGTGTCGGCAGGTCAGTAAATCTAAGAAACAGGCATGAAGCTGGTGACAGTTATATTAGTTAATTTCAGACTTCAAAAAATGAGCGGACAGCTGGGAGTATAATAGAGCAGCTTTCTATGAGCTGCTATACATGAATAACACCCTTTAGAGCTGTAGGGGAAGCAGTCCACTCATGGCAAGTCAGTGCTTGGCTATGGAGAATGCTTTTCAGTTGTAGATTGGGGAAAATAAATGAGTTGGGTAGTGTGAATTTAGTTTGCAGTATTGGGAATGATAGTAGTTTGTTGGTTTCATATAGGTCTCCAATATGTTTAACCCCCGATCGGCTCCATTGTTTCAACAAGAGCCAGGGTGAAATCCTTGAGCCTTCAATGCAGTTATGGGTGATGTGCTTTGGTATTTGCAGTAGGACCCCTGTGTGACACACAGGTGGTCCCATATATGTAATGTTGCCAGAGTAAGAGGGGACAAACGTGTTTAGGGCCGAGCTCCTTGGGTGCCCAGAGGATGTCCACCAGACTGCCTCCAGGATCCCTACTGCAGGGTGTCTCTTGGTGCATGGAGCTTTACTGCTGCTTCCAGTGAGGCTGCTTTGTAGTATAATTGGAGGTTTGGGAGACCCAGGCCACCTTTAGACGATGTCCCATACGAATTGTGACAGGGCCATTTGGAGGTTTTTGCATATGGAGGAAGGAATAGAGATTGGCAGCATGCTGAAGAAATATAATATCTTACGAAGAATCATCATTTTCACTGCATTGATTTTACCAAGCCAAGTGAGAGGGACATGTTTCCATTTCTGGAATTCCGTTTTACACATCTGAAGTAAAGTGGTATAATTAAATTTGATCAAGTCTCGAAAAGAGGTGGTTATTTTAACCCCCAAGTAGGTGATATGCGTATGTCACCAGTCAAATGTGTATGTGGTGGTTACGTTTTGTAGGGTTGATGGTGGTAGGTTAATGAGTAGGGCCTGTGTTTTCATTCTGTTCAGCTGATAGTATGAAATGGCGCTATAATCTCAAAGTATCAAAATGACATAAGTTAATGTTACTTCCGAATTCTTAAGTGACATCAGGATATTGTCTGCAAACATAGAAAGTATGCTCTCCATGTCTTGTATCCTTATGCCCAAGATGTGTGGGTGAGTTTGAATTAAGTATGCCAGTGGCTCTAATGAGAGTATGAAGAGGAGCTGAGAAAGTGGGCAGCCTTGGTGGGTGTCATTAGAGATTCTAAAGGGTTTAGATAGGAATCACAATTGGTGACCTGTGCAGATGGGTCCACATATAAAGCCATTATTCCTTTTAGGAAGGTGGTGGGAAACCCAAATTTGAGAAGTACCTGCTCCGCGTACTTCCAATTCAATCGGTCAAACGTCTTTTCCGCATCATGTGCCAATAAGAGAATAGGCATTTGTGTGGAGTTTATATGGGTTATCAGGATTTTTCTGGTATTGTCAGACCCTTGTTGGGTTTTCACAAAGCCTGATTGGCGGTTGTGAATAAGTCTGGTTAATATTGTGGACAGTCTGTTGGCTATTACTTTCATGTTTAATTTGGTATCACTTTTGAGGAGGGAGATTGGTCGAAAGCTTTGACATTTGGTGGTGGGAGGTTTATCTGGTTTGGGAAGAGTGTATATGTGCGCTCGGAGCATCTCTGTGGGCAGTGTCCCTTTTTGATAACTAGTATTGAATAAGATTGTGAGATGAGAGGTTAATACATCAGTAAATGTCTGGAAGTATAGATTTGTGAAGCCATCGGGTGATTTGTGGGAAGGTAGCTGATGTATAGAATCAAACAGTTGTGAGAGGCAGGCAACCTCCTCTGGGGTTAGTCCAGGAAGAGTATCAGAGTTTAAGAAGTGTTGTATTTTGTCAGTGGAGGGGTCTGTAATGCTAGGGTCATCTTTGAGGTTAAACACAGAGCTGTCGTATTCTGTAAATGTTTTTACTTTAGCTTGTGGGTTTAGGATTTTACTCTGATTATCTGCTCATAAGTAAGCTATTTTGAAGGACCATGATCAGGCTAGTCTGGATGCCTGCACAGCTCCTACTCTGTTGCCATGGACAAAGAACTTGTGTTGAATGTGTGTTGTCTTAGCTAGTTCCATTTCTCTGAGTTGGCTTTATAAATTGTATAACTGTTCCTGTAGGGTTGGGGATGGATTTGTTTTGTTGGCATGTGTCAAGTCTGTGAAGTCTTTAAAAAATTTAATGTATGCAGCGGTCTGTTTATGTTTTAAAAACAATATGGCAAAGCAGAGAACACCAGGGTAAACCATTGAGTAGGTAAACAATAATACAACAATGAGTAACCCAAAATGTAATTAAAACGTCACTTTTAATATATAAATTAAAATATTCCTATGGAGTAAATATCCTAATCAAAAGGTAAAAAGATCATAGACTATAGATTAACCCATAGAGGATAGTATTATTTCTTATTCAAATTGTGCCTGGTTATATGACAGTCATATCCCTTACAACATATAAATTATTTGCAAGATAACAGTTATGCTCATGTATGCCTGGGTTCGGGTACAGATGTCAGTGTTCAGGCCTAAGTAGGCCTCCATATATGAGGAATAGGTTCCTGTTTAAGTAGAGACTCTAGTCCATTCCTTGGTGACTTTTGTGGGTGGACGCTGTTTCTGTTGAGGGTCCACCAGTTGTTTCGGTGCAGTGACACTCATGTTCCACTCCATCCATAGCTTGACTCCTTCTTATGGTGCTACGATATGAAGGTTCCTGCTTTTTCTTCTGACTATGAGCCGTGCTGGGAAGCCCCACTTGTATTGCAAGCCCACTTCTCTCAGTGTCAACTTTATCGTGAAAAAGTTCTTGCGTTTCAGGAGGGTATCAGAGGATGAAGAATAACTTTACTTCTGAAAATTTAATTGGGAGCTCTCCTTGATTTCCGAATGCCTGCATGATGAGGTTTGCCTTCGGGGAGTAATAGTGCAGCTGCGTTATAATCTTGCATGGTGTGCATGGAGGTAAGTGCTTGGGCCGTGGCAGGCAGTGGATCTTGTCCAGACGGAGGTCTTGTATTGATATGTCTGGAGCCAAGGCCTGGAACAGCGCTGTGGTATAAGTGTCCAGCTCTTGCGGTTTTACATCTTCAGAAATACTGCGCAGACGGGTGTTGTTGCATCTATCGCAATCTTTGTGGTCCGCCACTTTTGCTATCAAGAAAGATAGACATGTCTCAACACTTTCGTAGGCCTCTATGATCTCTTCGGCCTTGGTCTTGAGTTGTGCAGGGCATTCTCCAATCTCTTTGATGTCAGCTTTCACGTTTTGGGCTAGTTTGGCAAATTGTAAAGAGACTTGTAAAAAGACATGAAAATCAAGGGAATGATGACAGGAAATTAACCCTAACCCTACCCCTAACCTTACTCCTAACCATAGCCCTAACCCTACCCCTAACCCCTACCACAACCTTCCTCTAACCCTACCCATAAGCCTATCACTAAGGTAGGGGCAGGATTAGGAAAATAACATAGATAGTATGGTGAGAGCAAACTACAATAGACAAGTAAAAATAGATATAAAATTGCCCACTCACGTGGTGCTGAGCCGTTAAAAATGGCTCAGACTATAGGCACCTTGTAAAATATTCCTGGAGACCGCAATGCTAAGAAGGCAGGTTAGGTAGTTCACTGTAAGAATTTCCCTTGTATCGTTGGATAAAAGCCAAGTCGGAAAATGCAGGAACAAAAAGACTTTATTTGCATAAAATAGCATAAAATAGAATCTCACAAATATATTGCACTTATGCGTTTCAACCGTTATGGTCTTTATCAAAGTGCTATAGTGTTAAACAAACTTTACATTTAAATATCTTCAAAAAAGGCGCACTGTAGTTTCTTCGCCGGTTTATCTTTAGAGGAGCCAGAAATTTCAGGCAGATTTTAACAAATAGTTTTTTAGATAAAGAAAAAAAGGAAAATAATAATTTTTTAGGAGGGCAAGTAGGTTTTTATTACTGTGGTGACTGCACTGGATGTAGATTAAAAAGAACTACAAGTAAAAGTATAAAGATTTTTTCTTCAAATAAAAATCCAGAAGAAGAATATAAAATACATTCATTAGGGGGCGGGGCCTGACCGCTGAGCAGACTGGTCGCACTGAACAGGAGCTCCGTGAGAAAGCCCTGCAAACAAGCGACTGTTAACCACAAACTCACGGTGAACCTCATAAACAGGAACAGCAGACCAACGGTGACACCCGGGGACTTACCTGACCGGTTCATCAGACTCAAAGTGGCACTCTGAAGCAGAATCACATCTGCGGCCTACCAGCGTGCGCTGGTGTGGGAGAGGCGGCCGACCTCCCCACCAGCGGACCAGCGGGAAGACACTGCAACGCTACAGATCCCGATTACCCCCCCTGCCGGTGAGGGATATCCCGGCACACGCAACCGACCAAACGACGAACACATTACTAAACCCCACATGGGGATGAATAAGCCTACGACACAACGAGACCTACTGGGCCCAAACAAAATGGCGGCGTGGACGCAGCACAGGCCCAGGCCCACATTAATTGAACCGCCCAAGCACGCACTGGAATACATCAACCGTCTCAGCACCTACCTGTGGGCAAGATTCAAGACCCAGAGACAGGTATACCACGCAGCTATGAGAGAGGTGACGGCATGGCTTAGACCGGCCACCCGGCGGAGTCTGCAAGGGACCCCACACCGTGCCCCAAGAGCGCCCTCCAGAATGAAGCGGAGCCGAAACTCTAAAGGGCGGGCTCAAGCAACGGGTCTCCCACACGAAGCAACAGAAGATTTCAACCAACGCAACAAGAACCAACTTGCCCAGCACTCAGTGGCCCCAACGACAAACAACCAACACTTAGCAGCGGTACAGCCACACACTCCTGCAGAAAGCAGCCCGCAACAGGATCTCACCGGCGGAGGACGAGTCCGCACTCACAAGCCGCCCGATCAAATGGCATATCCCTGGTGGCAACGCTCACGAGCACCAGAAATACTGAGAAGCCCGGGTCCGGTTAAGAGACTTTGCTACTTGTCCGTGGAGGAGTTGCAGGAGCATGCAGGCAAGCAAAGATGGCGGCGACACCGTATTCTGAAAGGTGGACTTACGAGATCTGGGGCTAGCAGCCTGCCATCCTTAGGTATCGGCTAGGCAAGCCTAAGCGCTGGACTATTCAATGCATAGTATGTTAGCCTTAGCCTTAGCATTAATAGATACCCTGCTATTAGAACACATCACTATATGCCAGACAAGTTTCAAAGCGTTATTGTTCTATTTTTTTTTTCTTTTGTTTTCTTATTGTATTTTAATTTAAAGCGTATTTTAAGCAAGCGTCTTTTAAGCTTACTTAGGCAATATTATGCATATTATACTAGGATGTAACGGTTAGGGGCAATTACATATGGTAATAGTACAGTTGATTTACAAAATATAATCTGTGCCCGTCATGAAAACTGACCCATATTGTAACACACGCGCCAGAATTTCCGCTAGGTTACTCCTTAACGCGTGCTGTGATGCCTTAATCAGCAATAGCCATACTTGGAGAGTGCATGAAAACCCTCCCCTCTAGGAGTATATGTACAATGCATGAGAAATGCTTACGGTTAGCCAGTCTAACGCCATGTTGTGTGCATTTTAGTCATATGCTCGCTCTCACTACAGACGCTATTATACGATGTGATACACTAATGGTCAAGCAGCCTACTCTGATACCCAGTCAGGACTATGGTGCCTCCTAGGCAAACTAACTACGTGCTCTGAGACAGCCGTAAAAGCTTAGTTTCAGCACCCCACTTTGCACTTATCCTGCCATGGTCTGAATTGATGCTTAGCTCAGCCTGATATTATGTGCATCCAACATGGGGTCCACATGACCTACACTTGCCTAAGCCAAGAAGACGGCTCCACAGGACACTTAACCGCACCTTACACATAGCCTGGACTACTGACACAACTCACTTACACCACACTCCCCCCACATGAACATTGAACACTTTAACGTTACTCTGGAAACTCATTTACTTTAAAAAACTGTTCAGTTAATCTTGTTTTATGTATCCTAATGTAAAAACGTGCATTTACCCTTGCCACTGTTCGCCTTGTATAAAACGTGTACGCTGTTGTGGCGTTTAATCTTGTAATGTACTCACCTGCACGACAAAAATAAAGAATTTAAAAAAAAAAATAAAAAAAAATACATTCATTAATCACGTGCAATACAACTAATGTAACATACCTTTTAACTTGTCCATGTGGCTACCAATATGTGGGCAAAACGATAAGAAAACTGAAAGTTAGAATAGGAGAACATAATAATATAAAGAAAAATGTATTAACCACAGTGTTTCAAAGCATTTTTTAGAGTATAAAAATGGTAATCCAGAAGGCCTTCAGTTTATAGGTATAGAAAAAATTAAAGTACATTGGAGAGAGGGTTGTAAAGATAATATTTTAAGCAGAGCAGAAATTAGGTGGATGTTTAACCTTGAGGACCAAACTTCTGGAATAAAAGGGAATCATGACATGTCACACATGTCATGTGTCCTTAAGGGGTTAAACTCAATACCCTGCCTCCTAAAGGCCTTAATGTAGATTTTGAAATTACCTCTTTTCTATGATATATATTTTTAGTGTTTTTTTTTACATGTTTTTATGGCTATTATTGTCTATTTATTATCTGTTTTAATCATGTATATATCTCTTTTCTTCCCCTTTTCCCTTTTTTATACACGGAGTGCAGAATTATTAGGCAAGTTGTATTTTTGAGGATTCATTTTATTATTGAACAACAACCATGTTCTCAATAAATCCAAAAAACTCATTAATATCAAAGCTGAATATTTTTGGAAGTAGTTTTTAGTTTGTTTTTAGTTTTAGCTATTTTAGGGGGATATCTGTGTGTGCAGGTGACTATTACTGTGCATAATTATTAGGCAACTTAACAAAAAACAAATATATACCCATTTAAATTATTTATTTTTACCAGTGAAACCAATATAACATCTCAACATTCACAAATATACATTTCTGACATTCAAAAACATAACAAAAACAAATCAGTGACCAATATAGCCACCTTTCTTTGCAAGGACACTCAAACGCCTGCCATCCATGTATTCTGTCAGTGTTTTGATCTGTTCACCATCAACATTGCGTGCAGAAGCAACCACAGCCTCCCAGACACTGTTCAGAGAGGTGTACTGTTTTCCATCCTTGTAAATCTCACATTTGATGATGGACCACAGGTTCTCAATGGGGTTCAGATCAGGTGAACAAGGAGGCCATGTCATTAGATTTTCTTCTTTTATACCCTTTCTTGCCAGCCACGCTGTGGAGTACTTGGACGCGTGTGATGGAGCATTGTCCTGCATGAAAATCATGTTTTTCTTGAAGGATGCAGACTTCTTCCTGTACCACTGCTTGAAGAAGGTGTCTTCCAGAAACTGGCAGTAGGACTGGGAGTTGAGCTTGACTCCATCCTCAACCCGAAAAGGCCCCACAAGCTCATCTTTGATGATACCAGCCCAAACCAGTACTCCACCTCCACCTTGCTGGCGTCTGAGTCGGACTGGAGCTCTCTGCCCTTTACCAATCCAGCCACGGGCCCATCCATCTGGCCCATCAAGACTCACTCTCATTTCATCAGTCCATAAAACCTTAGAAAAATCAGTCTTGAGATATTTCTTGGCACAGTCTTGACATTTCAGCTTGTGTGTCTTGTTCAGTGGTGGTCGTCTTTCAGCCTTTCTTACCTTGGCCATGTCTCTGAGTATTGCACACCTTGGGCTTGTGGGCACTCCAGTGATGTTGCAGCTCTGAAATATGGCCAAACTGGTGGCAAGTGGCATCTTGGCAGCTGCATGCTTGACTTTTCTCAGTTCATGGGCAGTTATTTTGCGCCTTGGTTTTTCCACACGCTTCTTGCGACCCTGTTGACTATTTTGAATGAAACGCTTGATTGTTCGATGATCACGCTTCAGAAGCTTTGCAATTTTAAGAGTGCTGCATCCCTCTGCAAGATATCTCACTATTTTTGACTTTTCTGAGCCTGTCAAGTCCTTCTTTTGACCCATTTTGCCAAAGGAAAGGAAATTGCCTAATAATTATGCACACCTGATATAGGGTGTTGATGTCATTAGACCACACCCCTTCTCATTACAGAGATGCACATCACCTAATATGCTTAATTGGTAGTAGGCTTTCGAGCCTATACAGCTTGGAGTAAGACAACATGCATGAAGAGGATGATGTGGTCAAAATACTCATTTGCCTAATAATTCTGCACTCCCTGTATATCTGGTTCATATATGATATATATACATATATTTTCTAACGATTATTTATTTTTTAATGAGTTATTTTACCATGGTTCTTAATAACAGTATATGAAATGGACAAAATTCTATAGGGTGGATGTTTTCTATATTGTTTATTTATTCAATGGACATGCGTACTAAAGACATGTGAGTAAAGCCTTTCGAATTTGTCCGAGACCGGAAGTTCATTGAACCGCAAGGGAGACATGACCGCTGACCCGGAAGTGCCCCTTGACACGCAACGTAACCGGAAGCCGGAAATCGGATGACCGGGAGTAACAGCCGGAAACCGGAAGTGAACCGGCGTAGAAACTACAGCGCACTTTTTTGAAGATATTTAAATGTAAAGTTTGTTTAACACTATAGCACTTTGATAAAGACCATAACGGTCGAAACGCATAAGTGCAATATATTTGGGAGATTCCATTTTATGCTATTTTATGCAAATAAAGTCTTTTTGTTCCTGCATTTTCCGACTTGGATTTTATCCAACGATACAAAGGAAATTCTTACAGTGAACAAGCTAACCTGCCTTCTTAGCATTGCAGTCTCCAGGAATATTTTACAAGGCGCCTATAGTCTGAGCCACTTTTAACGGCTCAGCACCACGTGAGTGGGCAATTTTATATCTATTTTTACTTGTCTATTGTATACAGGCTATACTATGTTCTTTATTTTATATTTTTAGGACATTTAGACAAATTCAAGATATATGGTAATATTGCCTGTTTTATACATCTTATCTGTTTTATAAATGGTGTATATAGTTTGCTCTCACCATACTATCTATGTTATTTTACTATATACTTTCTGTGTGATTTGGAGTGACTCACACTTGGTTATTTGAGCACTTTTATCAATATTTTTCCTTTCTTTTATTTTGTTTTATAAGGGGCAGGATTAGGGTTAGTGGTAGGGGTAGGTGTAGGGTTAGAGTAAGGGTAAGGGGTAGAGGTATGGTTAGGGGTAAGGGTAAGGTGCAGGGGTAGGGGTAGGGTAAGGGGTAGAGGTAGGGTTAGGGGTAGGGTTAGGGTAAGGCAGGGGTGTCCAAACTTTTTTCAAAGAGGGCCAGATTTGATTAAGTGAACATGCCTGAGGGCTGACCATTTTGCCTTACGTTCTTTGAACCATTCTTTCTCTCTTTATTCCTTCTCTTTTTCTATCTCTCTTTATTCTGTCTTTATCCCTTCTCTTTATTCCTTCTCTCTTTATTCTCTCTCTCTTTATTCCTTCTCTCTTTATTCCTTCTCTCTTTATTCCTTCTCTCTTTATTCCTTCTCTCTTTATTCCTTCTCTTTATTCTTTCTCTCTTTATTCCTTCTCTTTATTCCTTTTCTCTTTATTCCTTTTCTCATTATTCCTGCTATCTTTATTCCTTCTCTCTTTATTCCTTCTCTTTATTCTCTCTTTATTCCTTCTCTCTTTATTCTCTCTTTATTCCTTCTCTTTATTCTCTCTCTTTATTCCTTTTCTCTTTATTCCTTTTCTCTTTATTCCTTTTCTCTTTATTCTTTCTCTCTTTATTCCTTCTCTCTTTATTCCTTCTCGCTTTGTTCCTTCTCGCTTTATTCCTTCTCTCTCTATTCTACCACTGTAGAATCTGTCCCTTTCTGTACCAACAGGGAGAAGGAATGCTCCAAATCTGGCGACATCGATGAGATCCCACGAGACCAAGAGATCGTGAGAACGCAGACTGAGGACATGCAGTCCTGCGACGTCGATGAGATCCCGCGAGACCAAGAGATTGCGAGAACGCAGACTCAGAATATGCAGCCCGCGGTGTTCAAAGATCCACAGAACCTCTGAAACTTTGAACGCTGCAAGACTGCATGCCCTCAGCAGCACTCGGGGATTCACTGGGGGCCACAACATATAGTTTTTACAAATCACCTGTGGGGCTTTATTAAACTGGAATGTGGGTCGCAATTGGTCTGACTTTGGACATTTATGGGGTAAGGGGTATAGGTAGGGTTAGGTGTAGGGTTAGGGGTTGGATTTGGGGCATTAGGGATAGGTTTATCGGTAGGGTTGGGGTTATTAGTAGGGAATTCCCAAAGTGCTGAATTGCCAAAGTCCCAAACAGAGAGAACTCATTTTTAAAGAAAGAGCACAGTATTAATTTTTTTCAGCACAATTGGAAATCACTTAAAATTGGTTGCTCACTTTTTTATGGATCAGTAGTAGTGTGAAAGTTTGAACTTGATACACTTGATGTGTTTCATACTAATAAAGTTATGTGAAAAATACAACAGTAGTTTTGACTCCAAATGTTATCTCACAAGTATGTTAACTCATGTGTGATACTGATTGGAGTGACTCTCCATGATGAGGGAGGGTTCTGCTTCCTGTATGTAGTCTCTCTAAACCATGCATTTAAATTGTGCCCACAGATGACAAACTAAAACTCCACCAATTCTCTGGTTATTTATTACATTCACAATCAACATCTAGGTGCATCTAGGTCCTCAGAGTCTGAGATTCATGATACTTAGTTTTTTTTTTTTTTTTCTTAAATTCTTATTTGTGTTATTTTTAAAACATTATATGTATGGTGAAGTTAGACAATATTTGTGTAAAATAGTTTTTATTGTGTATTCTCATAAAAGGTCAGAAAAAGCAAGCACTTTACAGAAAATCATTACAATGCTCAAGTAGACAGCAGAAGAAGACAAATAAAAACATTTAACACATACGTTAATCAAAAATACCACACCAGGAAATCTCAAAGCTGAGGTCCGTTACTAAGGAGATTACATTTTAACTTTGGTGGTAAACATGTCATTATTTCACCTCCTAAAGAGTTTATTGTCGTAGTTCCTTACATGCCTTTACCTTAACTGTTCATGTATTATGTTATTCACTAGTCTCATCTCATGGGGCAACTCACACTTGATTTATAACTAGTGGTGGAGCTGCTGATATAAATAAAAAAACAATATGTGCTGGCACTCAATTATGCAAGGTGCCGGTATTCAAGGTTTAACCCCACAACAACCTCCTAATCTCAATCATAAACAAAATATGAATACCGCGCTAAATTATTTTTTTTTTTTGCAATGAACCTTATTGTCCTGTATTTCATTTCATAATATTTATTGTAATAATTTTAGTTAAATTCATAAAGGTAGTGGTATTTCATCATGGTGACACTCATTTCATCCTATGTACATAAGCTATTTACATATATATACACAAACAGAATCCTCCCTTGTCTGAAGTAAAGTTCATAGTCTATATATCTATATACAATTTGTGATGATCCAAAGCACAGAGAAAGTAGGAAAACAATTTGAAAATTTTTGAAAAAATGAAAAAATGGAAAACATCCAACCAAGAAAAAATGGAAAAAAAAGAGAAAAAAGGAAAAGAAAATGAAAAAGAAAAGAAAAAAACAAAAAATTATAAAAATGAAAAATAATGCAGTCCTGATAAATTGCAGTCCAGTATATAGTTCACTATATAGTGAAGTATAGTGCAGTATATAGTGAAGTATATGGTGCACTATATACTGGACTGCAATTTATCAGGACTGCATTATTTTTCATTTTTATTATTTTTTCTTTTTTTTCTTTTCTTTTTCATTTTCTTTTCCTTTTTTTCTCTTCTTTTCCATTTTTTCTTGGTTGGATGTTTTCCATTTTTCAATTTAAAAAAAAAAAAAAAATCAAATTGTTTTCCTATTTACTGCTGATATAAATACACAGTTGATAACGTGCAAGCCAGTGGCGGATCCAGAGCCTGACCTCAGGAGGGGCACTTGCAGATTAGAGAAATAATCCAGACACAATACCCACTACAGCTCAGTGTAGTGGTTATGGTGCCAGTAGTGCCAGGACCCCCTCCCAGAGTAAGTAGTCAAACCATTTAAGAACAGTTTGACAACTTACCTGAGGTCTGCTTGGAAATGGGGCTATAGTAGGGCATGGGAGCAGGGGTGCAGTGTGTGTGTGTTTGTGTAAGAAGGACTGTGTGAGCAGTGTGTGTGTGTGTGTGTGTGAAAGTTGCAGTGTATGGGGGAAGTTTGTGTGTATGGGGCAGTGTATGTGTGTGGCAGGCCAATGTGTGTGTAGGGTGTGTGTGTGTATTGGGGGCAGTGTATGGGGGCAATGTGTGTGTATGGGGGAAGTGTATGTGTGTGTATGGGGGCAGTGTATGTGTGTGGGAGCAGTAGTGTATGTGTATGGTGGGCAATGTGTGTATGGGGCAGTGTATGTGTGTGGGAGCAGTAGTGTATGTGTATGGGGCAGTGTATGTATGTGGGGCAATGTGTGTGTATGGGGCAGTGTATGTATGTGGGGGCAGTGTGTGTGTATGGGGGCAGTGTATGTATGTGGGGGCAGTGTATGTGTATGGGAGCAGTGTATGTGTGTATGGGGCAGTGTATGTATGTGGGGGCAATGTGTGTATGTGGGGGCAATGTGTGTGTGGGGGCAGTGTATTTGTGTGGGGGCAGTGTGTGTGTGTGGGGACAGTGTGTGTGTATGGGGGCAGTGTGTGTGTATGGGGCAGTGTATCTGTATGGGGCAGTGTATGTGTATGGGGGCAGTGTATGTGTGTGGGGGCAGTGTATGTGTATGGGGCAGTGTATGTGTGTGGGGGCAGTGTATGTGTTTAGGGGCAGTATATGTATGGGGCAATGTGTGTATGTGGGGGCAGTATGTGTATGTGGGGGCAGTATATGTGTGTGTAGGGTATGTGTGTGATAAGGATGGGGGGCTTTTTTATGTTTTTTTTTTATTTGATAAAATGATTTTTTATTTTTTTATTTAAAATATACATAATGTCCCCCTTCCTTCTTACCTTTGTTTAGGGAGGAGGGGGGCATTTCTCGATCCCTGGTGGTCCGGTGGGGAATCCCTGGTGGTCCATGTGGTGAGAGTGAACTCTAGCCCCGGTCTTCAGGGCTAGAGTTCACTCTCACGAGATCCGGAGCGTTGCCGTGGCAACGCTCCGTGCTCGCGAGAGAAGGACCTGGAGGAGCTGCAGACTGTGCTCCCCCGGGTCCTCTCTCTCTCCCTCCACTGCCGGCGACCAGCAAACAGTGGACTCCCTACTAGGTTGTTAATTGGCACGCACAACGGGTGATTTGGAATCACTGAAAACAAATGTGAAGTCCCCTGACAGAGCGATGCAAAATATAAAATGTATTTCAGTCTATCCTTGTCATGGTGGAGGGAAGAAATAATAATAATAATAGTAATAAAAAAACATCAGCTTTCATGCAAAATAGTCCAATAAAACGGACCAATAAAACGAGGAGCCAACTTCTTAGAAGGCACACAAAGGCGAATATTGCGAGTGGAAAGCCAAACCCGGTCCCCCACGGCATAGGATGGAGCCGCCCTGCGATGCTTGTCTGCCTGAACCTTCTGGCGAGCAACGGAATCCACCAAAGAACACTGAACCTGCTCCCAAGTAGTACATAAACCAGCCAAATGTTCATCCAGAGATGGCATGCCCTGTAAGGAGAATGCAGCTGGAAGAACCACGGGATGCCGGCCATAAATAACGTAAAAAGGGCTCTTACCGGAGGATTCATGAGCAGCGTTATTACGAGCAAACTCAGCCCAAGGAAGAAGGTCAGCCCAATTGTTCTGATGGTGGGATACGAAACAACGAAGATACTGCTCTAGTGATTGGTTGGCACTTTCAGCAGCTCCATTAGACTGGGGGTGGTAAGCAGAAGAAAACGAGAGAGAAATACCCATCTCTGAACAAAATGCTTTCCAGAATCTGGAAATAAACTGGCTACGCCTATCGGACACAATCGAAGTGGGAATACCATGCAACCGAAACACCTCCCTGGCGAAGAAAGAGGCAAGTTCCTTGGATGAGGGCAACTTGACAAGAGACACAAAATTAGCCATCTTAGAAAAATGATCCACTATCATCAGGATGACAGTTTTACCATTCGAAGTGGGCAATTCAACAATAAAATCCATGGATAGATTGGACCAAGGCCTCTCGGGTATGGGCAACGGATGCAACAACCCACAAGGAACTCTGTGGGAGGACTTCATAGTGGCACAAGTAGTACAAGCATGTACGTAATCGGTGACGTCCTTGGGTAAGGAAGCCCACCAGAAATATCTAGAAACTGCTGTTAATGTTTTAGAAATACCACGGTGTCCAGCAGTTTTAGTGTCATGATACAATGACATAATGTCCTGTCTCTCGGGGACATCAACGAACAGTTTATCAGCAGGCCTCTCTCCAGGTGCCATGTTTTGTTTAGCCTGTATAGCTTGTAAGAGGGAAGAAGAAATAGATGGAACAGTAGTAGCTATTATTCTGTCGGGAGGAATGACAGAGGTAACATCAATTTCTAGTTTGTCAGCAGTTTCGAATTGTCTGGACAGAGCGTCTGCTTTAGTGTTCTGATCACCTGGTCTGTATGTGATTATGTAATAGAAACGAGACAAAAACAGAGACCACCTGGCCTGCCTAGAAGACAATCTTTTGCTTCACTAAGGTAGGAAAGGTTTTTGTGATCCGTAAAAATGATGATGGGATCCTTAGTACCTTCTAGTAGATGTCTCCATTCCTTGAGTGCTAAAATGATAGCAAGGAGTTCGCGATTGCCTACATCATAATTCTTTTCTGCTTTCGACATCTGTCTGGAAAAGAAGCCACAAGGGTGCAATGGCTTTTCAGGTGAATCTCTTTGAGACAAGACAGCACCTACCCCTATATCAGAAGCATCAACTTCAAGAATAAAGGGTAAGGAAGGGACAGGATGCTGTAAAATAGGGGCAGAAGCGAATGAAGCTTTCAGGAATTCAAAGGCCTCAAGCGCTTCTGGTTTCCAGACATGAGTATTACCATCCTTTTTGGTCATTCTGGTTATAGGTGCTACAATGGCCGAAAACCCTTTAATAAAGCGCCTATAATAATTTGAAAAACCCAGAAAACGCTGAATGGCTTTCAAACCCTGAGGTAGAGGCCATTCCATGATGGCAGAAAGTTTCTTGGGATCCATACGAAAACCCCTTGCGAGATTATATAACCCAAGAATTGGACTTCTGATTGATTGATCAAATGAACATTTTTCGGGTTTACAATATAGACCGTTAACAAGAAGAGTCCTCAACACTAATTTAACATGCATGTTATGAGTCTGTAAATCAGTTGAATAAATTAATATGTCGTCCAAGTATACTATTACGAATGTGTGTATGTACTGACGTAGGACATCATTAATACATTCTTGAAAAACTGCTGGGGCGTTACAAAGACCAAAGGGCATCACAGTATATTCGTAATGACCACTCCTGGTATTGAATGCGGTCTTCCATTTGTGATCCTTTTTGATACGTATGAGATTGTAAGCACCCCAAAGGTCCAATTTAGTAAAAACCGTGGCATGTTTAAGCGTATCAAAGAGTTCCGTGATTAAAGGTATGGGGTACGCATTTTTGACGGTGATTTTATTTAGGCCCCTATAGTCAATACAAGGCCTTAATTCGGATACAAGGAAGAAACCAGCCCCTGTCGGGGAAGAGGATCTTCTTATAAATCCCTTTTGTAAAGATTCTTTAATATATTCCTCCATAACAAGATTCTCTCGAGGAGACAAAGGATATATTCTCCCTTTGGGAGGCATAGCACCAGGTAGGAAATTAATAGCACAGTCGTAAGGTCTGTGAGGTGGCAACTTTTCAGCCTCCCTTTTATCAAAAACAGATTTAAGAGACTTAAGAGACTTAAGAGATTTAAGTACTGAGGGGGTATAACAGTAGACACAGGAGGAATATAAGTAGAATTCAAAGGGGCGATTTTAACAATACAAGACTCTTGGCAAGCATCACTCCAAGATACTATTTGTCCTGACTCCCAGTCAATAGTGGGATTATGAGTACGCAACCAAGGATACCCTAACACGAGGTGAGAGGAAAGAGAAGTAATGATCTGAAACCGAATGGTTTCAGAGTGTAACACCCCTGTAGACATATGTAATGGTACAGTTTCATGTGTGATAACTGGAGAGCATAATGGTCTACCATCTATGGCCTCAACGGCCAAGGGTGTCTTCTTCTCTCTAGTGGGTATGTTATTTTCCTTAACAAAACCGGAATCTATAAAATTTTCGGCCGCTCCGGAATCAACCAAGGCTAGTATATTCCCTGCTATGCAGTTTCTACCAAGGTGCAGGGAAACAGGGAGAAGCAATTTATTAAGAGGCAAATGTGAGGACTCTGATGTCACACCCAAGACCTGTCCTCTATACGGTCTTAGGTGCGATAGTTTTCCGGACGCACGGGACATTCTTGTCTCATATGGCCCCTCCTACCACAATAAAGGCAAAGTCCCTCTTTTCTCCTATAAAGTTTTTCGGCGTCAGTAAGTTTAGCAACCCCTAACTGCATGGGTTCCTCCTCTGACCCTTTAGATCCCTTGGGAGTCTCAGCTCTAGGTGAATTAAAGGGGACAAAGCGTCTATTTCTGGACTTGGTATATAGCCTGTCACGAATCCTGTTATCTATATTGATGAGATAGTCAATAAGGTCCTCTAAGGGTACAGGAAGGTCCTTAGCTGCTACCTCATCCAACATAGTTTCAGATAGGCCTTCCATGAACGCAGTAGTAAGCCCATTGTTAGTCCAATCTACCTGTTAAGCAAGGGTACGGAACTGAATAGCATAATCGGCTACAGATTTAGATCCTTGCTTAATTCTCATTAACGCCCTGGAGGCATTCTTTGACCTTTTAGTCGTGTCAAATGTTCTACGAAAAGCCATGAGGAAGCTATTGAAATCATGTACCATAGGTCCATTAGCCTCCCAAATAGGATTTGCCCACTCACGTGCTTTATCAGTAAGCTGGTGCATAAGAAAACCCACCTTAGATCTATCAGTGGGAAATGAACGTGGATACATTTCAAAGTGGAATTCCACTTGATTAAGGAATCCCCTACATGTCTTAGCGTCCCCTCCATACCTAGGTGGCGGGGTTAGATGTGCTGAAGCATTAGGCATATTAGCTGTGTCTGGTACAGGGGTTACAGGAGGCGCAGGTACAGGTACCGGAGCTGTCCTGGATAAAAGTGTCTGGATGGCTTGAGCCATTTGATCCATACGGTGATCCTGTTCTGCAAATCTAGCCTCATGAGTGGCCATCTGTTGTCCTAAACCTGCGGGGTCCAGGGCCCGATGTCACAGTCATATACCCCAACACGCAAGAATAGTCCAGATAGTCTAGAGGCAAGAAAACAAGAAAACAAAGAGAAAGCGGAGTCAGGAACAGAGCCAAGGTCAAGCACCAAAAAATCAACTGAACGATACAAGCACTAAAGGGAACTGAACAGAAACCACGATAGGGCAAGGTACTTAGGAAACAGGTGAGTATAAATACCCTAGAGTTCACTTTGATTGGCCCCTGTCATATCCACGCCCCCAAAACATGAGTGTATGGGGAATGTGGCATGACAGGGGCCAATGGGAGACTGTTTTAAATTCCGTCTCCCACTGTCCCTTTAAGAGCGCGCCCGAGACAGGCGGCGTGCTCTTAGTGTCAGACGGGACACGGGATCGCTTCTCGCGGTCACTGCCTGCCTTCCTGATCTCGCCGTCAAATGAGCCGCGCGCGGCTCGTGCAGGAGCAGGACCGCGCGCGGCGAGAAGAGAGGACCCCGGCCGGCCCCTGGAGAGGGTAAGTACTGCTACAATGTCTTGGTGTTGTGGTGTTTAGTGCAGTGTCCATGTGTGGGTCGAGAGGGTGGTTGAGGTCACCACATAGTATGACTATCAGTGTGGCCAATGGGCTCTCGTAATTACTCAGTTTGGTGGTTTCTCAGAGCAGTAGTTTAAAATTTACATGCGTAGTGTACGTGCTGCATTTAAACTTGCTATCATATGTGAGTGGTTTGGTTGTTGTGTACTTAACATGCTGATCCAAGCAATAAGCAGTTGCAAAAACATAACCTGAACATAAACATGACATTGCTCTATTTTCAGCCTTTTTTTTTTTTGTCTGGCGTGGTTGTTTGTGCCCGCAATATTTATCCATTTTGCTTAACACACTTCTATGGTTCTTAGAGCAGTGGTGATATTTATATAGGTGGTATATGTGCCACATTTAAACTTGCTAGCATATTTGAGTGATTTGACTGTTGTATACTTAACATGCTGATCAAAGCGGTGAGTATTTGCAAAACATAACATGAAAATAAAATCTTTAACACATCAGTCTGTACTCAACATGGTTGTCTGGCGCAGTTGTTTGCGTCCCTAATATTCAACCACTTTACATGCAAAACATAATTCAGTGGATTTTACGCATCAGGTTTACCTCTTTCCTTGTGTGCACGTATTATACAGGCCATCTCTGGCTCTGATTGTATACCTTGACTACCGTATGGAAGGGGTACCTCACACATTAGTGAACGTTAATTAGTGTGAATAATTGAGCTATTGTATAAATAACATGCTAATCAAAGCAGTGGACATTGTAAAAATAAAACTTTTGAGTATACTAGTAGTATGTGGGATTATCTCACGTGTCCCTGGTTGCGGCCTTTGACGGCCTAGTTCATCAGGTAAGTCATGGGGACTTGGCTTGTGCCGAGATCTGGCGCCATTCCGGTTGCAATCGCCTAGTTAGACTTGCATGAGTCGTGGGGGAGTTTGTTGTGAGCCCCCATTCTTTCAGCATCTTGGTACCTTCTTCTGGTGTGTGGATAATTTTCAGCCTGCCATTCCTTGTGATTAGCAGCTTGGTAGGATACCCCCAGCGGTATCTAATTCCAGTGTGTTGGAATTCCTCCGTCACTGTTTGGAAGTCCCTTCTTCGCTTGAGGGTCGCCGCAGATAAATCCACAATTATTTTGACTGTTGTGTAGTTTTCATGAGGGTCCGTGCGGTTTCTGCTTGCACGCAGTACAGCTTCCTTTATATGGAAGTAATGAGCTCTCAGGAGGTCATCTCGCGGTATTGAATCAGGTAAGTTTTGTAGCTTAGGGACTCTGTGCGCCCGATCTACCAAGAGCATATCTGTGGGTATATCTGGAGCGTATGCCCGCAGTAGGCCTTGAACGTAGGCCTGCAGATCATGCGGCATGATGGTCTCCGGAACTCCTCTCAGCCTGCGGTTGTTCCTCCGCGAGTGATCCTTTGCATCAGCCATACGTGCTTCCATGATTTCTATTATTTGTTCCAGAGTCGCCAAATGGTCCGCCATGTCATTGTGCGCCATGACAAACACGCTTAGCTTATTTTCCACGTGTGCGGTTCTGCTGCCAATTTCTTGTATCTCCTTATGGAGTTGTCCCATGGAGGATTGCCATGTTTTTATAAGTTTGTCAGCCATGGTGTTCATTGCTTCATCGAGGTGCGTTTTAGTCAGGTTTTCTTGGCCTTCATATGATGGGGCCTTGTTTGGGATGTTTCCCGCTGTTTGGTCGTCAGGGCCATCTTGGATTGAACCGCGTTCAGTGTCAGAGGTACTTGCGTTGTTTTGGTTGAAGAAACTCAGTTTTTTGTTTTTCTGTGCATTCTTCTTCCCTGTGGGGTTCGACATTGTGTGTTTTGAAGGGTATTTTAGTGCTCTGAGAGAGGATGTTGTTGGATTTTGAGAGCCCGGGTGCCGGAGCAATTTCCTAAGCAGCCAGGTTGTTCGGCGGTTGGCCACGCCCCCCCCCCCCCCACATATCTTAACAGATTATGAAAATAAATATACAATTACTCAAATATGTTTAAGAAATAAAAAATGTAAAATAGCACTACATACAAGTGACATGAGCTTTATAATATATTATATACATATAATAAAAGGTAAAAGTAAAAATGGAACTAAGCAAATTTTGCAAATGTTAATGTTTTATTTCACCAATCTTGTAAATTAAACATTAAATATGCTAGTTTTGTTAACATACACAAGGGTATAACTCACTGAATAAGTCTAAAAGCTATTTTAATATAAAGCTTAGGTCTTTGATTTACAGATTTTTTTTATATCTTATATTGTGAAAATAATGAAATTTATCAGTTAGAGCTGTTATTGTTTCTATAACTGAGTGAATAATAGTATCAACTCTCTCTATTTAATTAGATTTTTCTTTGTGTGATTGTATCCCCTTATTATGTTATCTACTGTCTAGTATGCTCCTGTTTTGTCTTTAATCTAAAATAATAATACATTCTATTGCTTCCTTTGTGATTTTTTTTAATGCTGAGTTAACATTTTACCAAGTAACACTTTCCTTAAAACTTTCAAATATATATCCAGTGTATCTTTATTTCTTTGTTCATCTATGTTCTTTATTATTCAATAAAATGCAAAACCTTCCAAGTAATTCAGTCAGCAGAATTCTATAAACAAATAAAGTGTCATTATCTATAAACAAAGCATCTTTATCTTTAAAAGAACGACAAATGCATTGTAATCCTGATCAATATCCTGCTATGTTTCTAATTTTACCACATGACAGGAGGCTTCATATTTTGCATTAACTCTCTTTACTAACTCACATAGCAGTAAAGAAAAAGGTGAAAACATTAACCAATCAAAAGAAAGTAGGAGGTATAGTATTCACAGTAATGAGGCTCCTCCCCCTCTTTCTTTACTGCTCCATCAGCAGACAGGTCAGAGTTTTTGGCTCTTCCCTTTTTCACTATTGTATATGTAATTTTTTATATTATACTGTATTTTATCTTATATATGTAGTTTTATGTTGGCTACTATTGTTGTTTTCTACCTTTATTTCATCTGCCCTCTTGGGGTTTCGCTCTTGGGGGAGTCTTTTCCCCCTCCCTGTTTTCTTCACAGGGTCTCTCTTCTTTTCTTCACCTCTCGGTCCGCCGGCTTCTCCGCCGTCGGACCGACTGTCTCTCACTTCCCTGAGGGTAACGCTCACCCTCCACCCCCCCTTTTTTCCTCCACACGGCTTCACAGCCGTTTTCACTGTAGCCGCACGGCGGGAAACCGTTTTTTCCCGCTCCTCCGGCGGCCATCTTGGATCTCGCGTCTCGCGAGATCCACGGCCGCCATCTTGGGAGCATTGCGGTCTCCTCATTCCGGCGCCCGTACACACAGTAACCGGACACAACCAGGCAGGGGTCCCCAGGTCAGTCAAATTATTTACCTGTGCTTGGGGTGTGGCCCCATAATCGAAAAATATTTACTGCCTACTGGTGCTTTTGCACACTTACAGGGTGAAGCCCTATATTTAATACCGCTGCTATCAGGTGGATTTCGTGCCACCTATATATATTTGAGCATTTATACCTGGGTGTGGCCCAGAAGAAAATCCCAATATTCCCTGCTGGGGACACTGGTGCTTTTTTACTGCCAGAATTGTCATATTCACCCTGCTGGGGTTTTGCCTTTTTACATTTCACGGTTTATATATATATACCTATACCTACCCTGCTGGAGTTAACTGGGTACTGCAGGTACCCCCCCTTTTTTATCACTAACTGGGACAGACCCCTAGCCCAACATTTTCTGTGCCTCAAGCTATTACAGCGGCCCAACTCCTATTACCATGGATACACCTCAAAACCCTGCAGACTTCCAAACCATGATTGCGGAAGCCATCTCCGCCTCTATGGAGAAAGCATTATCCAGGGTTATGACGGCGACTGCCGATCAGACTAAAAAAGTCACAACAGCCCAAGCCCATGACTATGATTCTGAGGCTTCAGAATCCCATGCCCAGGCCGACTCTCGGCCCAGCAAACGCCACTGGAAGGGCAAGGAAAGGAATGACAACCTGGGCAAAGGCAAGGCACCTGCCAAACGCCACAGGCCAGCACCACCCACCCCCGCCCATTACTCCTCGGACGAGGGGGAAGAACAAACACGCTCCATGGCTGTGTTAGATGAGTGGCAGGCCGCAGATTCCGATCCAGATAATGACTGGGGTTCGGACACGGGATCCCATACGGGTCTCCTAAAAGGCACCTTCTTGGACGACATCCAACTGCCGGACGACCCCACACCGGTCCAAGAAGAAGGGGAAGCCATTCTGGATCCCACGGGGCAACGTCTATTCGACCCCCGCAACATACGGCACCCGCGTTCGGGGGACTGGACCCCCCCCCGACCATCTCTCCAAATTTATGCACCGTTGGCTCCGCAAACCCCTGGACAAAACGGTGCGCAACCGACTACGTTCGGAATGCCCTCGCCCTTCCCTTCCCGACAACGTGGCCCAAACCCCCGAATTCGACCAGGTCATGAACACATTCATGTCTAGGGGTGGCCGCGACCCCAGGAGAGGAGTGGAGAAGGGCTTTCACGGAGTTCAAGACAAACTCCTAGACTCTATTGGCCCACTTTCCCGCATCATGTTTTTGGCGGACGATGCTTTTACAAGGGCTGACGAATTTGATACCAGTATGGTTAAAGAGTGGGCACACGATATAAGAGAATGGGCACAGAGGTGTTTTTGTTTTGTTGGTAACACCAACGTAGCCCTCTCCTCTGAGAGGCGAAAAGCAGCGCTGCTCCGTATTGACGGAAAGCTGGTGGAATTGGGCACCAAGGAGTTGGGACCGCTTGCACAGGGCAAATTGTTTGGGGAAGCCTTCCTCAAAGAGCTTAATAAGCACGTAAACATTTTCACCTCGCTCAATAAGGCTCAAACTTCAATGAAGCGAGTATTCAGGGGCTACCCCAGTCGGGGTGTTTTTGGACGGGCTGGCCGCTACAGGGGCCGAGCAGCCAGCCGTTTTTGGCCCTCTGGCCCCCGCTCACACAGACCCCAACCCTTCTACCCGGAAGTGGGTTTCAGGCAGCCCTTCTCCTACACCCGTGGAGCAGACAGAGGCAGAGGACCTCGTAGCCGTGGCAGAGCACGCTTCCCCACAGGTAAGCATCATTATACCTCAATGTCCACTAACCCCGTATACTGCAGGTCGTATCGCTCTGTCTTTTCAGAACTGGACAGCCATCTCCACGGACGCATGGATCCTCCAGACGGTCCAAGGCTACATCATAGATTTTGTGGAAACCCCGTCCCAGACCGCCCCTCCGTACCCCATTCAGTGCTCCAAGGAAGATCGCCTTCTAATCGATGGCGAACTACGGGAACTCAGGGCCAAAGGAGCGATAGAACCCGCTCACGACCAAAACGGCTTCTTCAGCAACATTTTCCTAGTGAAAAAGAAATCTGGAAACTTACGGCCGGTTATAAACCTAAGGAAGCTCAATGCTTTCGTAACATACAGACATTTCAAGATGGAAGGCATCCATCTCCTAAGAGATCTGCTCCAAGAAGGGGACTGGTTCACAAGACTGGACCTCAAGGACGCCTACCTATCGGTACCCATCCATACATCCTGCCGACAGTTCCTCAGATTCCGATGGCAAGGCCGCCCCTGGCAGTTTACATGCCTCCCCTTTGGCCTCAGCTCAGCACCGTGGTGCTTCACCAAACTCCTGAAGCCAGTAGTGTCTCGACTACGCACTCAAGGAATTCGGTGCATTATTTACCTGGACGACCTGCTACTGTTTTCCTCAGACAGGTACAGTCTAACGCAACACACACAATATACCACCCGACTCCTCACGTCCCTAGGTTTCGTGGTGAACTTTCAAAAATCGGAAGTATCCCCAGCCCAGAAGATACAATTCCTGGGCTTCGAGATAGATTCCAAGACCAGCACACTACGGCTCCCAACCTCAAAGATCACAGCCATCAAGAAGGAAATACGCAGAGCCATTCGCAGCCACTCCATTCCACTCCGCAACCTGGCTCGGATCGTGGGCTTGCTATCCGCATCTATCCAGGCGATATTCCCGGGTCCACTCCACTACAGAGCGATGCAGCGCTTGAAGGCTTCCTTTCTCCGCCAGAACCCTTCGTACGACCAAACGGTTCCGGTGACGGAGGAAGTCAAAGAAGAACTGGGATGGTGGCTGGACAGCATGGAAGCGTGGAATGGCCGAGCCATCTTCGGGAACACGCCCGACATGGTCCTGGAATCAGACGCCAGCCTCTGGGGATGGGGCGCCACCTGCGAAGGCAGTTCGACGGGAGGCACTTGGACTTCCCAAGAACTCAAACTCCACATCAACTGCTTAGAACTTCTAGCGGGGTCGTTTGCAATTCGCAGCCTAGCGAGAAACCGGACCAACTGCTGCATCCTCCTCCGGATGGACAATGTGTCAGCGGTCCGTTACATCAACAGACTGGGAGGGGCCCGGTCCAGACTCCTCTCAGAGATTACGAAAGAAATATTCGAGTTTTGCCTTCCCCGGAAAATCTCCCTCATGGCAGAATATCTCCCGGGCGAAACGAACCTGACAGCGGACTGGTTCTCTCGCCATTGGCGGGACAGCAGCGACTGGAGACTGGACCCTACAATCTTCCATCGCCTCTCGGTCAGGAGAGGCCCCCTCCACCTGGACCTCTTCGCATCTCGGAACAACAGGCAGACGGACGAGTACTTCAGCTGGCTACCAGATCCGGAGAGCAAAGCAGTAGACGCCTTTCTCCAACCATGGCCACCCAGGGGCGCTTACGCCTTTCCCCCATTTGCCATGGTGGCAAGGACGATACAATACTTAAAGACGCAACGCGGGTCTCTGCTCCTCATCACTCCCCTATGGCCGAGCCAACCATGGTTCCCGGACCTTCTAGCTTCATCCTACAGGGATCCTCTCCTCATACCGTCCTACCGGACACTCCTCACAGACCCGAGAGGGAACCCCCATCCTCTCATTCTGGAAGACCGCCTCACTCTAGTAGCCTGGACTCTTTCAGGGGTGCCTGGCAGACCGAGGACTTATCGCAGACAGCTAGAGCCCTCTTATGGGATTCGTGGGCACCAGGAACCAGACGATGCTATCTTGCAGCATGGAATTCCTGGTCCACTTGGTGCAGTGAACGGAACTTTGATCCCTTTACGGCACCTGTAACGGCCATCTTGAATTTTCTCTCCCACCTATACTCCGCGGGCAGGTCTTACCGATCCCTCAACGTCGTGCGCTCCGCGATCTCAGCGGCTCACGTTCCGGTCCTGGGTTCACCCGTCGGGAAACACCCTCTGGTATGCCGCCTCCTCAGGGGCATCAGACTTCAAAGGCCCCCCAGACCCAAGTACACTCGGTTATGGGACGTGGAAGTCGTCCTACAGTTTCTGCGAGACTGGCCAGATAACGACAGACTCTCACTTCGACAACTGTCGGCCAAACTAACACTCCTACTTTGTCTGGTATCGTTCCGCAGAGTTTCGGACGTGCGGGCTTTCGACATCGACGCCTTTTCGGTCTCCCCAGAGGGAGTTACCTTCCAAGTGTCTCGTCGTACTAAATCGGACTCATCGTCGGTCTTCTACCCCTTTTTTCCTACGGAACCGCTGCTTTGCGTGGTCTCTGCTCTGCGTCGTTATGTTCAGGTCACTTCCCTCCTTCGGGTTTCATCTTTGGGACAACTATTGGTGTCTTATGTTAGACCTCACGTTCCCGTCTCTACTACCACCCTTGCCAGATGGGTTCGCTGGATCCTGTCTCTAGCAGGTGTGGAAGACACCTTCGGTGCCCACTCCGTTCGCGGAGCGGCGGCCTCGTCGGCTTTCTCCGCGGGAGCATCACTGACAGACATCCTACGAGCCGCGGATTGGTCACGCGAAGCGACCTTTCGGACCTTCTATTTCCGCCCAAACTCGGGGGCAGCCACGTCTCTCCTTCATCAGCGTTAAAAATGCAAAATATGAAGCCTCCTGTCATATGGTAAAATTGAAGATTATGCTAGCGTTAGTGTACTTATAATCTTAATTCCCGTGCCTCGCTCGCCGCGCGGACCTGACTGCTATTACACAGGGGCTGGTGGGGACGGGTGGAGGGTAGCCGGGGTTATTTTCTACCGTGTGTTTGCTTTGTTTTGCCGCGGTCTGCATCTCGCTAGCGGCCGCGAGCGGGAACCCCTTCCCCATGCGGCCGGCGGCCATCTTGGATCTCACGGTTATCGCGAGATCCGCGGCGGCCGTCTCTCTTCCATTACGGCGGCTCGGTAATCACCCGACCGCCGCCACGATACCGGGGATTGCCCTCGTGACAAACCCATCTGTATAGACTTATATTGCTGGTTCGTCTGTTTGCCTTGATTTCATGGATTTCCTGTCCGTATGCCCTTGTTCGTCTGTTTCCCCTAGTACCGATTGAAACTACCGAACAAACGGCCACCCAGGAGAGGAGTGGGCTGCTTGTTAACACCTTGACCACAATTAGAACGTTGCGGTTAACCGCAGACACCTCTCCATTCCATTCGTACGGGTGGTCGTCGTTCGTATGCCGACCACGAGGCGGTGGCCATTTTGGGACACAAGGAGAATCAGCGGTGTTCGGTGCAAAACCTATGGAACTAAAAACTGATACTCTATCTGCCGAACACCGCTGGAGGCTGCCGCCCACCTTCTATTTCGTTGAGGCGTACGAACACCGGTCAATTCTGGAGTTTCTATCATTCGTATGGACTTTACCCAGGTAGCCGTCCCATGGAGTCATTCGCATACCGAAGGACTTGTGAGAGACTTTGACTCCATGGCGATTGAACTATGGACATCAGAGCTGAGCGCTATTCGGTAGGAATATGCCCTCAGATCCAGGCTATCTGAGGATACGTTACACGAGCCATAGGCAATCGATATTTCTGACTTTATGTATTTTATTGTATTTTTCGTATAATGTTTTAAAATGGTCTCTATCCTTGGAGATAATTAGGTTTCTTCCTAATTATCTCCGGGATAGAGAAGAAGGATTTATGGGTAAAATGGGAAGGGCTTATATTGAAGCCACTGCGATTGGCTACTGTCCAATATGTTTTACAGTCTTCCACAAGGTCCCCTAGGGGAGTGTCCACCTTGTGGAGACCCGCATAAATACCGGGCAGGTAGCCCCCATTAAACACATTCCTGTTTGACCTTCAAGACGGAGCTTTGTCTCGTTTGTGGAGGGATTTACTATTGGGACAGCTTTTTCGTTTATTTCTAGCTGTGAAAGGATTTCGGATGGATTGCTGATCGGGAGTTGCCGCGTTCGTATACTCCGTTCGGGAGTTTTACGAGTGGCTGGACTAAAATTGCCGTTCTGGAGAAAGGGGGTTATCGACTAAACGGCGGCTTCATTCCCCTGGCGGTGAGTGTCGTAACAATTAGTGGCAAGCGACGGGATGAATCCCACCGCCCTGAAGGCCAGCTACACACCCCAGATTGGAAATGCAGTATGAAGAATTAAGGCGTGCTACCCTTAAAGATATTTTGGAACGCAGAGGACGATCAGCGAGTAATCTCCAGAAAAGGGAGATTATTTCTATATTGTTGGAGATGGATGCAGCACAGGGAATGGTGAGAGCTAATGTGCCTGGCCTGCTGGATTTAACACCCGAGGAGATATCGTTTAACCGGGCAGTCCAGATAAGGCTGGCACACTTTGGCCCCAACCCTGCAGCGGATATTGTGGTGCAAGTACAAGCTGCAGTGGCAGCACAACAGGCGCTCCAGAGGAGAGGAGCTGCAGCAGCAGAGGTACCTTATAATAATAATGGAAGGAAAAAGGTACCATTTGCTGCTTTTAGAAATGTTGTTGAGACTGAAGGAGAGATAGATGGGTTTCTGGCTGACTTTGAAAGACAGTGTGCCTTACACCAGGTGCCCGCAGAAGAATGGGTTACTATCCTCTCTGGGAAATTATCCGGCCGGGCCAGTGAGGCTTTTCGGGCCATCCCAGAGGAGGAAATCACTAGTTACCGGGCAGTAAAAGATGCCCTTTTGGCCCGATACGCTGTTACCCCTGAGGCGTACCGGAGGCGATTCCGGGACACTAATAAGCAGACTGGTGATTCCTATGTGGAGTGGGCATGCAGGGTACACCGCACGGCAGCCCACTGGATGGCAGGGTGCCAAGTGGTAACTGGGGAAGAGGTGCTGCAAGTATTTCTACTAGAACACTGCTTTGACCGGTTACCTGCAGGAGTCAGAGAGTGGGTCAGGGACCGCAAACCCGCTACCTTGCCTGAAGCTGCTCGTCTGGCCGATGAATACACGGATGCACGGAAGCTAGACCAGACAACAGCCAAGGTCCCTACTCGAGTAGAATACAAACTGGCAGCACCTCCAACCACTAACGTATATCACCCCCCAGCGCAACGTACCCCCACTATGCCACCAGCTACCAACTATGGGCAGCCAGCCCGGTTCAACGCTCGGGATGTCTCACTGACAGCCGCTAGAGGCGCTTCCGCCATTTTAAGACACTGAACGTCCATAGGAAAGCATTGAGTAATGCTTTCCTATGGGCGGTTTGAATGCGTGCGCGGCTCTTGCCGTGCATGCGCATTCGGAGCTGAGAGGCGGAGGGATCCCCAGGGCCATGGGAGTCCACCGCTGGAGAAAGGTAAGTGCTGAAGACACACACACACTCTCACGAACAAATGCATACACACTAGCTAACAGACACACACATTTACTGACAAAGACACACTCAGCGGCAGACATACATACACACTCACTTACAAAACATACACTCTCACTGACAAACACACACTCACTAACAGACATCAAACAGACTCACTAACACACACACACACAGTAACAGACACACACAGTAACACACTCACTGACACTCACTAGCACACACTCTTAAACAAACACTCACACTAACACACACACACACTAACGCTCACACACACTAACACACACACACACACACACACTAACACTCACTCACACACACACTAACACACACACACACACTAACACTCACACACACTAACACTAACACACACTCACACACTAACACACACTCAAACACTAACACTCACACACACACACACACTTACACTTACACATGTTTTTTTTTTATTTAATCCCCCCAGCCTCCTTACCTTTTGGAGTGCTGAGGGGATTCCCTGGGGTCCAGTGGTGCTGCTGGGCTCCTGGGGGGGCCGGCCACCCGGTCGGCTGGCTGGTCCTGCAGGCGTGCGAGGGAGCACTCTCCCCTGAGTGCTTCCTCTTCAGCTCCCTCGCACGCCGCGTACTGATACCGGCGCCGGAAGATGACGTCATCTTCCGGCTCCGGTATCAGTGCGGTGCGCGAGGGAGCTGAAGAGGAAGCACTCAGGGGAGAGTGCTCCCTCGCGCACCAGCCGGCCGCCGGGTGTAAGCAGGGCCAGCCTCGGGGGGCCCGGAGGTGGCCGGCTCCTGGGCCCCCCAGGAGAAGAGGCTGGCCCAGAGCGTACATACCGGGTCGCAGGGGCGGCCGGGCCCCCTGGTGAGTTAGCCGACTTGTTAGCAAGAGATTCCCAGACTGACCTGACTAGCCTCGTACAGCTAGGGGACAAAGTGGCACTAACGCCCGAATTCGATGACACGATGGTGGTGTTTATGTCGCGCACGGGCAGAGACCCACGCAAAGGGGTGTAAAAGGGCATGAAGGCGGCACAAGACAAAGTGCTGGATCTGCTCGGCCCCATAGCTAAGATGTTGTATTTCGCTGATCTGGCCCTCAGCCAAGACTCGCAACTGGAATGGGCCCAACGCGCAATATGTCTACTGGGCAACGCTAACGCCGCACTTTGCGTTGAGAGACGCAGATCGGCGCTGATCAGGATCGACAGCAAGCTCCTGGAACTGGGGGCCAAAGAATTTGGACCGAAGGCCCAGGGTCTACTATTTGGTGATGCCTTCATCGCAGAGCTAAAGCGACATGTGAACCTGTTCATGGCCTTAAACAAGGCTCAGACCTCCCTCAGGCAGGTGTTCCACACTCCTCCCACAAGAGGTGTTTTTGGAAGGGCTGGCCGACAGCGGTCGCTTCAATAATGGTGAGTCCTTCCGTACAAACCAATGTCCCAAAGTTTATTGCAGGCAACCTGTCTTCTTTCTTCCAGAACTGGGAACAGATTACCAAAGACGCCTGGGTCCTCCAAACGGTACGCGGCTTCGTAATAGACTTTGCCGCGCATCCCGTCCAGACCACTCCCCCCCCCCCGATACACATGTCGTCAGAACAAAACCGACTGGTGGACGAAGAGATCCACACGCTCTTCGAGAAAGGTGCGATTCAATACGCGCCAGACGGGGGAGGCTTTATAAGCAATATCTTCTTGGTCAAGAAGAAGACAGGCGAGTATCAGCCGGTTATCAATCTCCGACAGCTAAACACCTTCGTGATCTACAGACACTTCAAGATGGAAGGTATCCATCTTCTACAAGACCTTCTCGTCAAGAACGACTGGTTTACGTGCCTGGACCTCAAAGACGCGTATCTCACGGTCCCCGTGGACAGAAGTTACTGTCAGTTTCTCAGTTTCAGATGAAGAGGACGGGTATGCCAATTTACTTGCCTGCCGTTCGGCCTCAGCTTGGCTCCGTGGTGCTTCACGCATTCCTTCAGGACTGGCCCTCGCACGGGGCCTACGCCTTCCCTCCATTCTCTATGATTCCACGGGTATTATGGTACTTACGTACCCACAGGATATCGCTCCTGCTCATAACGCCTCTCTGGCAGAGTCAACCGTGGTTCCCGGACCTTCTGCAGATGTCCCACGACAATCCTGTTCTGCTTCCAACTTTCCCACTCCTCCTGTCGGGACCTCGAGGGGAACCTCACCCGCTCGTCCTGGAAGGACAACTGGAACTGGTGGCCTGGACGATTTCAGGGGCTCCTGGTCGGTCCACGGCCTATTGCATTCTACAAAAGACCTCCTATGGGATTCATGGGCTCCGGGCACCAGGAGATGTTACATCTCCGCATGGTCAGCCTGGAGTGATTGGTGCATGGAAAAGGATTCCGATCCCTTTACTGCCCCTGTCCCGCTGATACTCAATTACCTTGCTCATCTCTTCTCGACAGGTAGATCGTATAGATCCCTTAATGTGATCAGATCGGCCATCTCAGCGGCACACATCCCAGTACAAGGCAGACCGGTGGGTCAAGACCCACTGGTATGTCGTCTACTGCGAGGTGCCAGACTGACGAGACCCCCAGCACCCAAATACTACAACCTCTGGCAAGTGAATGGAGTGCTGGATTTCCTGCGAGGTTGGACGGACAATCCGTTTCTATCTCTGAAACAACTCTCAGCAAAACTGGCCCTTTTGCTATGCCTCGTCTCTTTCCGACGGGTGTCTGACATTAGGGCCTTTGACGTGGAAGGTTTCTCTCTCAATCCAGAGGGTGTCACCTTTTCCATTGCAAGACGGACTAAATCAGATACATCCTCTGTGTCCTACCCATATTTCGAATCAGACTCCAAACTGTACGTCGTCAAGACACTTAGGAGATACGTAGAAATCACAGCCACCCTCCGGCGCTCCCTGACGGGTCAACTGCTGATTTCCTACGTGAAGCCTCACGGCCCAGTGTCTATGACCACCCTGGCCAGATGGGTTCGCTGGTTACTACAGCTGGCAGGAATCGAATCTAGTTTTGGAGCGCATTCGGTCAGAGGGGCGGCGGCATCCCAAGCGTTCTTGGCAGGCACCTCCCTAGCCGACATTATGCGTTGTGCGGACTGGTCTAGGAAAAGTACATTTCAGACGTTCTACTTCCGCCATGTTTCGCATGCTTCCTTCACACTGGTTAGGCCTAAGCTTTAAAAATGCAAATATGAAGCCTCCTGTCATGTGGTAAAATTGAAGATTATATTAACTTTAGTGTACTAATAATCTTAATTTTAGTAATGACAGGAGGCAAATATTTCCCGCCCTAGAGTTTTTCCCCCCCAGGTTATCAAGATTTTCAGGATTAGGTCCTAGTGCTCAGGTAAGCATGCAGGTTCTTGCTGTATATGTTAGCATATTAGATACGTTGTTTGTTATCATGTATGGATTATATTATTTATCAGTTTCCTTAATTTTGGTTGTGGTTGTTATGTTCTCTCACGTTCTGATTTTGATGCCCTATGTTTAGGTATAAGACTACGCATCTTACTATACATTAATGTTCAGATAGTCAATGTTTAGCATATGCGGACATGTTGCCATGCCAGAAACCTTTCACCTTTTTCTTTTTCTTTCAACGTGAACATCCATTTTATGGGACGAAGAATCGTCTTCCACTCCGTCACATCATGGACCTACCAAAGTTTATTTTCCTTATATGTTATTGAATTGTTAATCTGTATTGGTGTTTTTTGTGTATTGACTGTAAAATTTTTCGCCTGAAAGAAAGAGGAAGTGATGTCATAGACAGGCCCTTTTATGGGCAGCATATCTTTTCTCTGATTGGTTGTTACTGTTTCTATGCTGCTGGAGTTTTCAGTAAAGAAAGATATGCAAATATTCGCCTCCTGTCATTACTAAAATTACAATTATTAGTACACTGAAGCTAATATAATCTTCAATCTCCCTTAAAGTTTCCCACAGCAGTACATAAGGGGTATTTTAAATGATGATCATAACTGCCACAGGTTTTTGTTTTGAGTGTCACTCAAGTTGTTTGTTTAAAACAGGGTTTTTAACGTCTGTTGGCAATCCCTTCAACTACTTACCCAGCAATGCTTTAGTCAGGTATTTAATATAAGTACTGTACAGCCATGACCCAGCCAAGCCATGTCTTATTGGTCTTCTTCTTAAAGGGAGACTCCAGGCACCCAGACCACTTCTACCGATTGGAGTGGTCTTAGGTGCCAACTCCCTCTACCCTTAACCCTGCAAGTGTAATTATTGCAGTTTCCATAAACTTCAATATTTACATTGAAGGGTTAAGTCCTCCTCTAGTGGTTGTCTACAAGACAGCCACTAGTGGAGACTTCTGTGTTCATAGAACACGAAAAGTGTTTTAAAATGACATTGGACGTCCTCACGCTATGTGAGGACCTCCAGCGTCGCCGAAATACCCATAGGAAAGCATTGTATAATGCTTTCCTATGGGTAGGTCTAATGCGCATGCATGGCCATTGCTGCACATGCGAATTAGGTCTCCCCCCCATCCGCTGATGTCAGTGGTGGAGGAGCGTAGGCAGAGCCTGGCCCAGCGCCGAGGGACATCGGCATTGAACTCCGGGGTGGGGGGTGGGAGTGAGAGGGGCACTAGAGGGTCCTGCAGTGCCAGGAAAACTTTTCAGTAGTCTTTTCTTTCTTCTATGAATGAGACAGCAAAAATTCCTTTGACTCAACAAGTGAATCAAAGCAGCTTCTGTTAATGTGAATATTCAGCTGCTCTACCCATCATCTACACTGTAATTATAATTATATCAACACTGGGCCTTTATGTGTTTATGTTTATAAATGAGTGAAATGGTTGTCAATATTATGGTCAATATGGCCCCATATTACTAAAACAGAGGTTATAATTCTCTCTTACGCCTCCACCTTAATGCCAGGGTGGGGGTATAACTGCTATAAAGTTCCTATCACATGAGAATATTGGAAAAGGGGGAAAATGGTCTTGGGCACCTCATTTATGAAACTTATAGCCACCACCCAGTGCCCAAAGGTGGGAACACAGGGGAACCAGATCCCCACTATTATTTTACAGGCCCCATCTCCATAATGATGGGACCATTTAAGTAACTGTGCAGTAATGACTGCCCAGTAACTAGTTTTTTTTTTTTTTTTGTATTATTTCAAAGAGCTTAGAATATATGCTTATAGTAATATTAATTTATTTTTTGTATACTTGTTGGCTAGCAAGTACTGGTCAGCCACCACATGGGAAACTCTTGAAGCACTGAGGTTTGTGTGTGCTATTTGTGCTGCCAGTGGGCAAATAGGATTTTTTTAATTTTATTCAAATTTGTATTTTTGTCCAAATTGCAGTCATATGATATGGCTTAAATCCAGATCCTATTTATGCTCATTCAGAGACTTCTCCACAATATTCAAATATTGTTAAATAGCATGAACAATGTCCAGATTTTGCACATCAGCCAAAAGTGGATAAGTAATATAAAGGGCCCTTGTTTAAGTGCTACAATTATAATTTTATTAAAGACACGGAGGCTCATATTATGCATAACTCTTTCTTTATTTCCTCAGCAGCAAAGATAGAGGAATATAAATATTATCAAAAACGAAATAAAAAACTGTACAGGCACAACAGGCAGCCAATCACATAATAGAGGAAGTAGCTATATAAGTCCTGTGTCTCCCACAATCCCCCTCTTTCTTTGCTGCTTCCTCAGACAGCTAAGTATCTTACTTGAGCTCTCCTACTCATTGCATTTTGTTTTGTGATGTTTACTTGTGGTTCATGTTTCTGATTATGCTTATTACTATTATTGTTGTATTTATTCACTGTTGATCCTTTCTGGTACCTACATCGTTGGTGTATTTGGGGGTTCCCCTGGGACTTTGCCCGCCGCTGCGGGCTGTTTTTCCCCTCCCTCCCATCCCTCTGGGCACGCGATCAGCTTACCGAGCTGCATGGAAGTCTTGGTCTGATTGGTGCATGGAACGGGCAATGGATCCCGTATCTGCCCCTCTCCATTTGATCCTGGAGTTTCTCACAGCCCTGTTCGACTCGGGCAAGGCGTACAGAACTATCAATGTTTTTCGCTCGGCCATATCTGCCGGTCACGGAGGTTTGGAAGGTTTACCCGTCGGCAAACATCCTTTTGTATGCCGTCTCCTCAAGGGTATTCGCCTCGTCCGTCCACCTAGGTCGCGTTTTTCGGCCTTTTGGGACGTCAACATAATGTTGCGGTTCCTGTCGGCGTGGTATCCAAACCATGACTTGACCCTTAAGCAGTGTCAGGATCGGGACAGGGATCCAACACGCAGAGTACAAACAGTAGAAAGGTACGTATACCGGGCCTTAGAATGGCCGGACTAACGTACAGAGAATAACAGAGAATGGTCAGAGACAAGCCGAGGTCGAGGGAACGAGAAGACAGGTAAGCGAGAGACAAGCCGGGTCAGAGGGATAACAGAGATAATCAGAATAGTACAACAAGCCGGGTCAGAACCAAAGAGAATACTAGAATACAAGAGCACTGAGTGACTAGACAAGCTAGAACCACGACAGGGCAATGAGCTGACGAGAGAAGCAAGCTTAAATACCCTGAGTCCGGGGAGTAGACACGCCTCAGCTGGGTGCTGATTGGATAAAGCCAATAGAGTGGCAGGTCGCTCGGGATAGCGTCAAGACGTCACGTATCGAGCGTCATGTTAGAAAAGGAAGCGGATCCCTTGCGGCCAGCGTTAGAATGACTGGATGGACCGCGAGGAACGGGAGATATGGCGTGTCTAGACGGATAAACAACTAAGTCTCTACCCCTCTCAAAGGTAGAGACCTCAGGTACCCTGACAGTACCCCCCTCTCAGATACGCCCACCGGGCGGAAGGAACCGGGACGAGATGGGAAGCGGGAGTGAAACGCCCTGCGGAGACGAGGAGCATGAACGTCCTCCTGAGGTACCCAACTCCTCTCCTCAGGACCATATCCCTTCCAGTTGACCAGATACTGTAATCCTCCCCGGGAGAATCGGGAATTGATAATGGAGTTGACCTCGTACTCCTCCTGACCGTCCACCTGAACCGAACGAGGTGAGGAAACCGTAGAGGAGAATCTGTTGCAAATCAGTGGTTTCAGCAAAGACACATGAAAGGAGTTGGGAATACGTAAGGCCGATGGCAGGGCTAGGCGATACGCAACCGGGTTGATACGAGACAAAACCCTGTAAGGACCTATGTACCGAGGCGCAAATTTCATAGAGGGAACTTTTAAACGAATGTTCTTAGTACTCAGCCATACTCTATCCCCAGGGACAAAAACTGGAGCCGCCCTTCTGTGTTTATCAGCGTGTTTTTTGAACAACATAGAATTATGCAGGAGAATTTGACGAGTCTGATCCCACAACTTCTTCAGATTGGCGACATGATCATCAACCGACGGTACTCCTTGGGAAGAAGAGACCGAAGGAAAAATGGAGGGATGAAAGCCATAGTTCATGAAGAAGGGGCTGGAACGAGTAGAATCACAAACGAGATTATTGTGTGCGAACTCTGCCCAAGGAATCAAACCGACCCAATCATCCTGGTGTTCGGAAACAAAGCAGCGCAGATATTGTTCAATCTTTTGATTAGTACGCTCAGCGGCTCCGTTAGACTGAGGGTGATATGCAGAGGAAAAGTTCAATTTGATACCTAATTGAGAACAGAAGGATCTCCAGAATCGTGAGACAAATTGAGAGCCTCTATCAGAAACGATTTCAGAAGGTATCCCATGTAAGCGAAAAACTTCTCTCGCAAAAATCTCCGCCAATTCAGGAGACGTGGGGAGTTTAGGCAACGGCACAAAATGAGCCATCTTAGTGAATCTATCCACCACCGTGAGAATAACAGTCTGTCTCTTGGAAGCAGGTAAATCCACAATAAAGTCCATGGCCAAACAGGACCATGGTTTCTCAGGAATGTCCAAGGGGAGCAACAAACCACAAGGAGATGCGTGAGGCTGTTTAGTCCTGGTACAAGTCTCGCAAGCTCCGACGAACTCCTTAATATCCTTTCGTAAGGAAGGCCACCAGAAATCCTTGGAGATCAAGGAATAAGTCTTGCGAATGCCAGGATGACCAGCCACCTTGCTTTTGTGGAAACACTGTAAGAGCTCCAGTTGGAGTTCAGGGGGGACAAATTTTCTTCCCTCAGGAGTCTGTCCAGGTGCCAGATGTTGTAAGTTCAAGATCTGGGCAAGCAACGGAGAATGGATTTTGAGACTCGTGTTAGCAATAATATTGCATTGGGGTACTATAGAGGACAGAACCGGTTCAGAAGAAGCCAAAGGTTCATATTGGCGAGATAGAGCATCGGCTTTAGAATTCTTTGAACCAGGCCTATAAGTAAGAACGTAATTGAAATGGGTGAGGAACAACGACCAACGAGCTTGCCTGGAAGACAATCGCTTGGCCTCTCCAATATAGGACAAGTTCTTGTGATCCGTTAAAATAGTAACAGGATGTAGTGTCCCTTCCAATAAATGTCTCCATTCTTTTAAAGCCTTGATAACAGCTAGTAGTTCTCTGTCACCAATGTCATATCTGCTCTCAGCACCAGACAACTTTTTAGAAAAAAATCCACATGGATGTAATGGTTTATCCACACCTAGCCTTTGGGATAGGATAGCACCTACGCCAGTCTCCGAGGCGTCTACCTCAAGTAGGAACGGAAGAGTGGTATTAGGGTGAACTAAAATTGGGGCGGAAGCAAAAAGCTCCTTGAGATTTTTGAAAGCAAGGAGAGCTTCCATAGACCAATTCTTAGTATCAACCCCCTGTTTGGTCATATTGGTGATGGGCGCAATAATAGAAGAATAACCCTTAATAAAGCGCCTATAATAATTGGAGAACCCAATAAATCTCTGAACGGCCTTGAGACCCTTGGGTAGAGGCCAATCTAGAATGGACTGGAGTTTATCCGGGTCCATCTTAAATCCCTCCCCAGAGATCACATAACCGAGGAAATTTACTTGGGATTGATCGAAACTACATTTCTCCAATTTGCAGTACAGACCATGTTGAAGAAGTTTGTGCAAAACCCTTCTGACCTGTTCGTGGTGAGTGTCAATCTCTCTAGAATGTATGAGTATATCGTCCAGGTATACAATAACACACTCCTGCTGAAATTCCCTAAGAACCTCATTTATCAGATCCTGGAATACAGCCGGTGCATTACATAACCCAAAAGGCATAACTGTATATTCATAGTGACCGTAACGAGTATTGAACGCCGTCATCCACTCGTGTCCCTGCTGGACTCTCACCAAGTTGTATGCCCCTCTGAGATCTAACTTGGTGAAAATGTTAGAACCCTTTAAACGATCAAAGAGTTCGGTAATCAAAGGAATGGGATAAGCATTCCTAATGGTTATCTTGTTCAAACCTCGATAATCAATACAAGGCCTAAGTGAACCATCCTTCTTTTTAACAAAAAAAAATCCAGCCCCGGCAGGGGAGGAGGATCTCCTAATGAATCCCTTGTCTAAATTCTCGTGAATATACTCCTCTAGAACTGAATTCTCTTTAGTAGATAACGGGTATACATGACCCCTGGGAGGCATGGTACCAGGGAGTAGGTTAATCTTGCAATCAAAGGATCTGTGTGGAGGTAAGGTATCGGCTCTCTTTTTATCAAATACTGCCTTTAAATCCAGGTACTGAGGCGGTATTTGTGTCTCTGTAGGATTAGAGGGGTTAGCCGACGTATTCGCCAGGCAAAGAGGCGAGACCTTCCGCAAGCATTTCTCTTGACAATTCTGACCCCATGAAACTATCTCCCCTAACTCCCAATTAATGATAGGGTTATGTCTCTTTAACCAGGAGTACCCCAGGACTATGGGAATAGAAGGAGAGGAAATGATCAACAGGGATAGGTCTTCCTCATGCAAGATACCAACAGTTAAATTAATAGGTATGGTCTCACGGAAAATAACAGGCTCAAGTAAAGGTCTACCATCTATGGCCTCTACGGCCAGAGGTGTCTCCCTTAACTGGGATGGGATAGTATGCTTGTTAACAAAAACTTGATCGATAAAGCTCTCAGCGGCTCCAGAATCAATCAAAGCCATGGTTTTTACTACTCCCCTCTCCCAAGTCAAAGAAACGGGTAGCAGAAGCCTGTGATCTTTATAATTGTGAACAGAGGACAAAATAGATACACCCAAGGCCTGTCCTCTAGAGAAACTTAGGTGCGAGCGTTTCCCGAACGATTGGGACAATTTAGGCGTAGATGACCTCTGTCTCCACAGTACATACATAAACCCTCCCTTCTCCTGTACTGTCTCTCCTCCTCTATGAGGTGAGTATTACCTATCTGCATAGGCTCAGGGAAACGTGAAGTTTCGATCTCAGAATTTCGAAATGCAGGAGCTAGTTTAAAGGAGGGTCTACGAGTCCTATCTCGAGTGTTCTGCCTCTCTCTTAAGCGTTCATCAATGCGAGAGATAAAAGAAATTAAATCCTCCAAATTCTCAGGGAGCTCTCTAGTAGCGACCTCGTCAAGGATTACATCTGATAACCCATTTAAAAATACGTCTATATAAGCCTGTTCGTTCCACTTAACTTCTGCCGCCAAGGATCTGAACTCTAGTGCATAATCCACAAGTGTTCGATTTTCCTGTCTAAGGCGCAACAGTAATCTAGCTGCATTGACCTTCCTACCAGGGGGGTCAAAAGTTATTTTAAAAGCAGCTACAAAGGCATTATAGTTATAGACTAACGGGTTATCATTCTCCCATAAAGGATTAGCCCATCTCAGAGCCTTCTCAATGAGTAACGTAACAATAAATCCAACCTTCGCTCTATCTGTAGGATAGGAGCGGGGTTGTAATTCGAAATGGATGCTGATCTGGTTCAAAAAGCCACGACACTTCTCAGGAGAACCGCCATAACGTACTGGTGGAGTAATACGAGAAGAAGCACCAACAGTAGCTACTTCTAGACCTGAACTTACAGGAGAGATCGAAGGAGTACATGTCTCCTCTGGTGGGTTACTAGCACGAGACAATAGCGCCTGTAGTGCTAGGGCCATCTGATCCATCCTGTGTTCCATGGCATCAAACCTGGGGTCGGAAGAACCAAGCTGACTGTTTGTACCTGCAGGATCCATTGGCCCTGTCGTAATGTCAGGATCGGGACAGGGATCCAACACGCAGAGTACAAACAGTAGAAAGGTACGTATACCGGGCCTTAGAATGGCCGGACTAACGTACAGAGAATAACAGAGAATGGTCAGAGACAAGCCGAGGTCGAGGGAACGAGAAGACAGGTAAGCGAGAGACAAGCCGGGTCAGAGGGATAACAGAGATAATCAGAATAGTACAACAAGCCGGGTCAGAACCAAAGAGAATACTAGAATACAAGAGCACTGAGTGACTAGACAAGCTAGAACCACGACAGGGCAATGAGCTGACGAGAGAAGCAAGCTTAAATACCCTGAGTCCGGGGAGTAGACACGCCTCAGCTGGGTGCTGATTGGATAAAGCCAATAGAGTGGCAGGTCGCTCGGGATAGCGTCAAGACGTCACGTATCGAGCGTCATGTTAGAAAAGGAAGCGGATCCCTTGCGGCCAGCGTTAGAATGACTGGATGGACCGCGAGGAACGGGAGATATGGCGTGTCTAGACGGATAAACAACTAAGTCTCTACCCCTCTCAAAGGTAGAGACCTCAGGTACCCTGACAAGCAGCTATCCTCCAAGATGGTTATGCTGTTTTGCCTGATCTCTTGTAAGAGAGTCTCCGATGTCAGGGCTCTTGACTGGGGTGCCTTTGTGTTTACTCCTGAAGGCGTTACTTTCAACATATCTAGGAGGACTAAGTCGGCATCCAAACCCTTCGTATATCCTAGATTCTCGTTATGTCCAGCACTCTGTCCGGTGGATTGTTTGAAGGCCTATCTGGATGCTACGCGACCGTTGCGTTCGTCTGATCGACATCCCCTATTCATTTCATTTAAGGCTCCTCATCGTCCAGTCTCGACACCGACGCTAGCGCGTTGGATTCGTTGGCTTTTATCCCTAGCGGGTATAGACACGTCTATCTTTACACCTCATTCTGTACGAGGTGCTATGGCCTCGAAGGCATCCACAGTTGGTTGCCGTCTGGAAGACATCATGCGCGCAGCGGACTGGTCCCGAGAATCAACCTTCAGGGACTTCTATTTCAGACCAATTGAACACATCGCATCTCAGGTGATAGCACAGCTTTGAACTTGCATAATATAAGCCTCCGTGTCTTTAATAAAATTCCCAGATTTTACTAGTAACATGACGTAAAGTCATGATTTTATTAAAGACACGGAGGCGAGTATTATTCCCTCCCACCCTCCCGGTGTGGATTTGGGATAGGAGATGCTTCGATACTATGCAGGTATGTTTTCAATTAGGTCTGTATTTGGATCATGTATCTATATCATGTAATTTTATCATGTTTGGATGATTTTGACAGTTTTATATTGGTTTCTAATTTTATATATTTTCTATTCCAGAATCCAGTTTCATGTATGACTCCTCAGGGTTATGTTTGGTAAGTCTACAGTTTTGAGTTTGGAAATTACCATATTTTTCTATCTTTTTTAGCTTGAAGTTATCGCATTGTTTCCCGTTTCCTGTTTGGATCAAGTGGGACATCGTTCATCTTACCTGGTCTTCGGTTTTCGCAAGAAAGAGGGGGATTGTGGGAGACACAGGACTTATATAGCTACTTCCTCTATTATGTGATTGGCTGCCTGTTGTGCCTGTACAGTTTTTTCTTTCGTTTTTGATAATATTTATATTCCTCTATCTTTGCTGCTGAGGAAATAAAGAAAGAGTTATGCATAATACTCGCCTCCGTGTCTTTAATAAAATCATGACTTTACGTCATGTTACTAGTAAAATCTAGTTACTAGTAAAATCTGGGAATTAAACATTGTTTGCTGGACCCTCTTCAGATCATCAAGTTTTTCCCAGGATGTTTTAATTTTCCATTTGTTTAATAGTGGGGTAAAATCTGCTAATCATACAAATTCACAACAATTCATGGGGTAGTGGGATATTTAGGTACTAGTTAATTGTGTCAGCAAATTATTATTTGATTAAAATATATTTCACAATCCTTACATTACGGGGAATTTCATTTATTGGTAAATGTATCTATCTGTACATGCTTTGCAAAACGTATGACATTTTCTGTGTTATACAAGAATTTGGTTCTGCCAAATTTCAAAGTGAAATGAATGTCCTGTAAGTGCCAACATGATAAATAAATGTGCCAGCATTTATGCAGTACCTTCTCATTAAATTAGAAACCATGAGGGTTTAATGGACTCCACTTGGCGTATATTGCAATGGAACCAGATGTCCTGAAATTCTTTTTATTGCACACCTGTTCATGTTACTTTCTCTTACCTTGTACATATTTTCACAAGTATTTACTTAGTTTCAAAGTTTTATATTAAAATGTTGTTTATTTTTCTCTGTTCAATACATATAGGATTTTACAATTAAAGAGTGATACATCCCACTTAAGATAAATAATTATATTTTTTAATATAAATAATGTTGTTAAATGCTTATAAATAGAAAAAAAAATAACTTTTCACTATCTATAAAACATGTAACATGTAGTTTATCTCTTGAGTAAGACCCAATGGAATATCAACCAAGCATTAATATGTGTTTTTATTAACCCCTTAAGACCGGAGGGTGTACAGTTACGTCCTTTTAAAAGCGGCTCTAAACGCCGCAAGGCGTAATTGTACGCCCTCCGTTTTTTTGTTACTTACCCGGTCGCCGGCGATCCCACGCCGGCGATCACGGTTGGGGGGACTCCCAGGGAGCCCCCCACGGCACCTCCGTCCTCTTCAGCCCCCCCGGGCCATGTGAGAGTGAGGTCCTTGCGAGGACCTCACAATCACATGGCCGGGATAGCTGGCTGCAGCAATGCCAGCAGGGGGACTAACTGTAATGACAGTTAGTCCCCCTGCTGGCTGGAAATCAAATTTAAATTAAATTAATAAGTGTACAAATAAATAAATTATATACTTAGATCATATATATATATATATATATATATATATATATATATATATATATATATGTATTATATCCAGGAAAAGAGTAGAGCACTCCAGAGGACTTGTTTCAAGTAGTTTATTCCGTGAAAAAATCGACGTTTCGACCCTCAGGTCTTTATCAAGATCTTTATATATGTATTATATATATATGATCTAAGTATATATATATGTATTATATTTATATGATCTAAGTATATATATATACACATATACATTCACACACATACACTGTCTAGGTTATTTTAAATATATAAAAGGTTATTTTATATATATATTAATATCAAATTACACGTAGACTGACACTGATTAAATATATTTATAATTATTGTTATATATATATATATATATATATATATTTATATATAATATAAAAAAATAAAATAAAATAAATAATTAAAAATAAAATATAAAAAAAATATATAGATGTGTTTTATTTTGTTCTAACTGTATTGTGATAATATATATATATATATATTTATATTAAAATACACATAGAACGAAATAATATATATATATATATATATATATATATATACCAGAGATAGATCGGAGCACTCAAAAGGGCTTTTTCAAAATAAATTTAATAGTACAAAAAAGTTACATCGGAGTGTAAATCCTCTATTTCGACGTTTCGACCCCTCAGGGTCTTTTTCAAGAACAATTTACACGTAAGAAATATACAGTTTATATATAAGTGAAAGAAATAAGCTCACCAATCTTGTGTGTGCAGCCGCCCGTTCAAACCCGGAAGTGTCACGAGGACCCACGTGGTTTCCCTAACGTGCGTCAGTGCGTACGGCGTGGTTGCTAGGTGATACCCAGAAACAATGTAGCTCGCAACCAGCCTGAAAAAATATCGTATCGCATAGTGATTTCAAAGTTAGTGCTACTTTTTTAGAGAGATCTCGCTGAATAAATAAGCATAGAGTAAGGAGACCTCAGGCTAATGCAAGTGTCTATGAATAAAACCTGTGAGCCAGAAGTGACAGTGTTGTGTACTAAAAGTGCTCAATAGTGCATAAATCCGGTGCAACAAAAAGTGATATGAAACTAAAATGCCATAGGTCTTATCAGTTACATTAAAAACAAACGAAAACGAAAGATATTATATTTGAGGGCATAAATGAATGTACTTGTATGCATGGACGTAGTATACATGCATGACAAAAAAATTAATAATTTGAGTAACTTATTTATTTTGGAAAAGCCCTTTTGAGTGCTCCGATCTATCTCTGGTATATGTTTGGACGAAAAACGGAAGCACCAAAGGCAGGACACATCTATACTCAATTCAGGGGTGAGTGCCTAAATTTCAATACTTTTATATATATATATGGTGGACGTCACACCATTTTGGGCACCCCCGGTGATTAAATTTATTCACTAAACTGTGCGTTCAGGCACACCTTCAAGTCAGTCACGATGGAAGATTTTCTAGCAAGAGCAGGAGGGATGGCGGACACCGCTGAAACCTTGTCTATATCTGAGGATCAAGCTGAGGCCATCCTATGGTCCAGATCAGCAAAAGATTTGACACATACCAACACTGTCAAAGACCTATATAATGATTTAATAAAACTAAAGAGAAGAGAGGTGGACTTGGACTTACATGGCATATTCATCTCGGATTATCATAGAGCCAAGAGGATCCCAAGGGGATTCAGAGTAAGAAATTCCCCAACTATCGGCAGGCAAAATCCAGATTTCTGCCGTAAATGGATGAATATAGCCAATAAATGTTCCCTCGATTGGATGGTGATTGTGGTAGAGGAGGTGGGTAAGGAACTCATTGGAGTGAAACAGTCTATCCAAGAGGTTGAAAATACCAACACTGACTTGTTACATTCTCCAGTTGTCACTGAACACATCTTAAAGCTGCAGGATGACATCAACAAATATAAAAACGAATTAATTAGTTTTAAGAAACAAAAATTGGATAAAGTCAATTATGACTATAAAAGTCATCAGGTGTATAGATGGTTAAGTGGCATTCAAACATCCAACAGAGAATCATTCCCCAAATACAAGTACCGTATCAAAAAGCCTATTTTTCAAACTATAGACACTAGTTCAGGCGAATCAGCCTCGGACGCGGAGAATAAGGAAGAGAGGAACACACAGGAGAAACGACCTTTTTTAGAGGCCAATATCCGACCCTCCGAATCTCCAGGAACTTCAACTACACAGACAAGAGGAGGAAAAAGAACATCGTCACCAGGAGAGGCCAGAAGGGACACCAGAAGCACGGGAGCAAAAGGAAAACCCCCGATGGGGAGGAGATGACATTAGTATTCAATCTATCACAAAAGAACTTAACAGAACATCATATATCCGTGTTGTCCAAAGGACTCACATTTGTCCCCATATCTAAACCAGCACCCCTCCAAACAGATATTGAATTCTACAAGATACAACAAATACTAACCAAATTTGAACGATGGAAAGATAATCCTACAATAGTAGACAGTTCTAGTACATCTAAGAACCCTTTAAGAACAAAGAACATGGGAGATCAAAAAACCTCCAATATGTCTATTAAAACTTTCATGCAGTCCGTGAAAACTGAATCTGACAATATGCTGAAACAACCAAGAGATAATCGACAAAACTTATCTCAAGCAGAAAAGACAGCTTTAAGAGATCTTATGACAGACCCCAGTATCATCATTCGCCCTGCTGATAAAGGAGGAGCAATTGTAATTATGTCATACGCCGATTATAAAGTGGAAATCTACAATCAACTATCAGACAGTAATACCTATCAGAGACTAACCTTTGATCCGGTAATTAAGTTTCAAAACAAGATTAAAAATCTCATCTCCACTGGGGTACAGATGGGAATTGTCGACACCAATATGGCCAAATACTTATGTGTGGAATACCCAAAACACCCAGTGTTATACACACTGCCAAAGATCCATAAAGATATGCGAAATCCACCGGGGAGACCGATCGTCTCAGCCAGGGACAGCTTATTGGAACCAATCGCAAAATACATCGATTATTATATAAAATCTACAGTCATGGATCTTCCCACTTGTCTGCGAGACACAACTGACTTTTTGGAGAACATAAAACGTTTAAACTCCATAGAAGAAAGATATATACTGGTCACACTGGATGTCAAGAACCTCTACACCATTATTCCGCACAGTGGTGTATCCTGGTTTTGTGCTGCCCTAGGCAGGACAAAACTCAGGCGCCCCCCCACCCCCCGCGCCCCCCCTCCTCCCGCGTCACCCCCACCCAACCTTTCCCCCCGCCCCGCATACTAAATACACACACACACATTCACTGACAGATACGCATACACTAGCTAACAGAAACACACACACACTAACAGACACACTCACACTCAGTAACAGACAAACACACTCACTAACAGACACACACTAACAGACACACACTCACTCACTAGCAGACACACACTCACTAACATACACACTCACTAACATACACACACAGTCAGACACACACAGTCAGACACAGACACACACACTAACAGACACAGACACAAACAGACACAAACACTAACAGACACACACTAACAGACAGACAGAAACACTAACAGACACACACACTAACAGACACACACACTCACTAACATACACACTCACTAACATACACACACAGACACACACACACACACACACACTAACAGACACACACACTAACAGACACACACACTGACACACACACACACACACACACACACACTAACAGACACAGACACACACACTAACAGACACAGACACACACTCACCCACCCACATTAACACATTTTTTTTAAATTTATTTTTAACACTTTTTTTTTATTTTTAACACATTTTTTTTTTAAAATTATTTTTAACACGTTTTTTTACATTTATTTTTAACATGTTTTTTTTTAATTAACCCCCCCCCCAGCCTCCTTACCTTTGGGAATGCTGGGGAGGGGGGTGTCTCTTCTTCCCTGGTGGTCCAGTGGCTGCTGGGCGATCGGGCGGCACTGCCTGCCTGGCTGGCTGGCGGGCGAGCGGGCGGCCGGCTGGCGAGGGAGCACTTCCCCTGAGCTGTCTGCTCAGCTCCCTCGCGCGCCTCAGAGTGAGGCTGGGAGCCGGAATATGATGTCATATTCCGGCTCCGCCTCCGACCCTCACTCTGCGGCTGGCGAGGGAGCTGAGCAGACAGCTCAGGGGAAGTGCTCCCTCGCCAGCCGGCCGCCCGCCCGCCCGCCAGCCAGCCAGGCAGGCAGTGCCGCCCGATCGCCCAGCAGCCCGCCGGCATGTCTGTTAGCCGCAAGGCTAACAAGACATTTGCCTTGGGCATTTGGGGGCGGCTTTTTTTGCCGCCCCCTGGAAAATGCCGCCCAAGGCAAATGCCTTGTTTGCCTCGCAGTTAATACGCCCCTGATTCCGCATATGGATGGTATACAAGCAGTACGACAGATTCTAAGCAGCTCTTCCAAATACTGCGGACCACCAATTGAATTCCTAATGGAGCTGTTACACATAGCTTTGACATGCAACTACTTCAAGTTTGAAGAGTACTTCTATTTACAACGGACGGGCACTTCAATGGGGGCGGCCATGGCACCCTCATATGCCAATGCCTATATGTCCATCTTTGAAAATCAATACATCTTGGATAAACACCGGGAATACATACTCACATACCACCGCTTTGTGGATGATATTTTTTTAATTTGGACTGGCACCAACAGCCAGTTGGAACAAATGGTCTATGACCTGAATACAGCTGAAAATCCAGTTAAATTAACACTGGCGTCTAATACCCAAGAAATACAGTTCTTGGATGTGTCCATCTTCAAAGACAACGGTGGATTGGGGTATACTCTATATCAGAAAGATACGGCTAGGAACACGTTACTTCAGTTCAACAGCTACCATCCGCAGAAACTCAAGGAATCTCTCCCTGTATCTCAGTATATGCGGGTTCTGAGATACAACAGTGATCCAGAAAAACGTGAACAGCAATTACAAGAGATGACCGAAAGATTTTTACACAGAGGATATAACCCTGAAGTATTACAGAAGGCGAAGGATAAAGCCATGAGACACTTGATAGGTGACCCTACTAAAATCACCGAGAAGACTCCACAAGCAACTAAGATGTACTTACCCCTAACCTTCCATACAGGTACCTCACAAATTCAAAAAACATAGAACAAGTACTGGGGCATCTTACGCTCAGATAAAAACTTACCTACTGTTTTTCAACAACAACCAACCATCAGTCTGAAAAGAAGCAGGAACCTTAGGGCCCTTTTAGTTAAAAGTGATCCCACGTCATGTTATCAAAAAAGTACAGGACCTACGAAGAAAGGTTGCTATAGATGCAGTGGCTGTGTGACGTGCAGTCACATGAACACCAGCACCTCATTTGCCCATCCACACAGTGGCATCCGGATCCCTATTACACAATACATCACGTGTACCACTGATCACGTGATATATCTGGGGAAAACGGATCGAACCCTGCGGGATCGAATAAGAGGCCATAGATCCACCATCAACACAGCCTTCAGAGACTTAAAATCGGATAAACCGGTTGCAAAACACTTTCTCCAAGCCAATCATCAACTTCCCACTCTACGTTTCATAGCTATAGATCATGTCCCTCGAAGTCCCAGAGGAGGGGACAGATCTAAAGCATTACTCCAACGGGAAACATACTGGATACACCGCCTTGATACGGTTACCCTAAAAGGACTGAATGAATACATCACATTCTCCATGTTCTCTTAACTTTAGATCTTATACACATCCCAAGATTAGCTTAACAACAGGCTCTTGATCCACAGATTATGTATTTGATACATAGTAACTTTAAATAATGTAAAATAGTTACTCAAATTATTATTTTTTTTGTCATGCATGTATACTACGTCCATGCATACAAGTACATTCATTTATGCCCTCAAATATAATATCTTTCGTTTTCGTTTGTTTTTAATGTAACTGATAAGACCTATGGCATTTTAGTTTCATATCACTTTTTGTTGCACCGGATTTATGCACTATTGAGCACTTTTAGTACACAACACTGTCACTTCTGGCTCACAGGTTTTATTCATAGACACTTGCATTAGCCTGAGGTCTCCTTACTCTATGCTTATTTATTCAGCGAGATCTCTCTAAGAAAGTAGCACTAACTTTGAAATCACTATGCGATACGATATTTTTTCAGGCTGGTTGCGAGCTACATTGTTTCTGGGTATCTCCTAGCAACCACGCCGTACGCACTGACGCACGTTAGGGAAACCACGTTGGTCTCCGTGACACTTCCGGGTTTGAACGGGCGGCTGCACACACGAGATTGGTGAGCTTATTTCTTTCACTTATATATAAACTGTATATTTCTTACGTGTAAATTGTTCTTGAAAAAGACCCTGAGGGGTCGAAACGTCGAAATAGAGGATTTACACTCCGATGTAACTTTTTTGTACTATTAAATTTATTTTGGAAAAGCCCTTTTGAGTGCTCCGATCTATCTCTGGTATATGTTTGGACGAAAAACGGAAGCACCAAAGGCAGGACACATCTATACTCAATTCAGGGGTGAGTGCCTAAATTTCAATACTTTTGTATATATATATATATATATATATATATCTATATACATAAATATATACGTATATATCACTATATATATACCTATATAGAAATAAAAATATAAAAAATATATATATTTACGTATATATACACATATGTATATATATACATATATTAATTCTACACATACATTTATGTAATATTTTTACATAATTAGGTATCCTAATTAATTACAATTAGCGGGACCTGCCTGACAACACATGCCGAAAGTATAGGGAATTTAATTTGCTAGCACTATATTTAACCCTATAACTTTTCAAGACACCATAAAACCTGTACATGGGGGGTACTGTTTTACTCGTGAGACTTCGCTGAACACAAATATTAGTGTTTCAAAACAGTAAAGTGTATTACAATGATGATATCGCCAGTAAAAGTGTTTTTCACGCACAAACAGCACTTACACGGACGATATTATTGCTGCAATACTTTTCACTGTTTTGAAACACAAATATTTGCATTCAACAAAGTCTCCCGAGTATAACAGTACCCCTCATGTACAGGTTTTATGGTGTTTTCAAAAATTACAGCGTCAAATATAAGGCTTGTGTTAAATTTTTTTCACATTAAAATTCGCCAGATTGCTTACGTTGCCTTTGTGACCCTATGGTAGCATGAAAGAATGAAAATTACCCCTATGATGGCATACTATTTGCAATAGTAGACAACCCAAGGTATTTCAAATGGGGTATGTCCAGTCTTTTTTAGTAGCCACTTAGTCACAAACACTGGGCAAAATTGGCGGTTTTTGCATTTTTCACACACAAACAAATACTAACGCTAACTTTGGCCAGTGTTTGTGACCAAATGGCTACTAAAAAAGACTGGACATACCCCATTTGCAATACCTTGGGTTGTCTACTATTGCAAATGGTATGCCATTATGGGTGTCAATTTATTTCCTGGGCTACTATACAGTCTCAAAGGCAACGTAACCAATCTGGCGAATTTCAATTTCAAATGTAACACGCTATATTTGACCCTGTAACTTCCCAAAACACCATAAAACCTGTACATAGGGGGTACTGTTTTACACGTGAGACTTTGCTGAATACAAATATGTGTATTTTATTGCAGTAAAAGCAAACAGTATTATGACATTGACAGTTAAAATGTCATGTAGAACTAAAAAAAATAAAAAAAAATCTGATTTTCTCCCATTTTTTTCATATTAAATTATGTTTCATAGCTAAATATTTGATATTAAATGAAAGCACTGTTTCCCCTGAATAAAATGATGTATAATAAAGGGGGGTGCATTTAATATGAAAGAGGTGAATTACGATTGGACAGACATATAGCGCAAATGCCAGGTTTTGTTTACATGTTGTTTCGTTCACAACGTGTACATTTGGCTCCGTTCTTAAGGGGTTAATGTTTACCAGCATGTGTTTATGTATGTAATTGTTATAAGCTAAAGATAGAGTGCAATTGTATCCATTATCACTCCTCAGGATACCACCTCCTCCAAGACAACCCCAGACCAAGTCACATTGTTTTAGCACCATTATGTGTGCTTTAATTTGGTGGGGATGTAATTTGTGATGTGATTTGATTTATCTCAGTTTATTAGGTAAGCAATGAACTGGGTACATACGAGCAGCCTTGTGACTCCAAGGTAGTAAGTGATATCCATAGATTTTCTACTTGGATATGCAGCTTATTCAACGTTAGTTTGGTTTTGGCATAAGTCCTGGTGGAATAATAGGAGTGTTAATGGATATAATTGCACTCTACCCTTAGCTATCACAGAACCAAGAACTAGATGCCCTGTATTCCCCTTACATTGACAGTCAGTTTTCAGTGTAGATGTAAGCTTGGTAACTAGGTTGTACATGTTATGATTCAACTTGTATCTCTGATGGAAATAGAGAAACATTGATTCCTGTGATTTTTCTTACTAAGACCGGCTGCTTTAAGTTGGTGAAAGATTTCTAATAATCATGTATTGCTCATAAAATCGCACCTGAGCATAAAGTATGATTTCGTTTCACAGCTTTCAATTTCTGTGCAATTGAGGAACTCTTCATTTACTGTTTTATGAGGTTCTTTTTTTTTCTGTTCTATTTTATTAGGGTTAGGCCCTTTTTTTGGAGAGTCTTCTTTTGAAGTGACGTTTTTCCTTCTAGTAAGTATTTTTTTTATTTTTTTATAACTTTACAAGTCTAATAGAAAACTATGGAAATAGAACTCACAAAGCTAAGTACAACATTTAACAACTTTGTGAGCTGCATTTTTCATGAGGCTCAGCCAGCCTTGGGTTTGCTTTTTTCACATAAGTACTCTTATTGGATTTTTTCAAAAAGAGAGACATTATGCATTCAGCTGCATATATTATTTTATATATTGCATACTGCTTCTTTCAATGTGTTTTGGGAAGTCTTCATCTTTTCCATTGCTTGATGGTTTAAAAATATGGATCATATTATTGAATAAACAAAGATTAGTGTGCATTTGACTACATTATTTGTTTTTTCTCAACCTACCTTGTGATTGCTAAATGTGAATATATTAACACTTAACATCTGTCATTATATATATAGCAGCAAACTTTTTAGTCATAGGATAAATTGCAAATATATCTATAAATATCTAGTTATGATTACACGTTGGTTTGTTCTAGATATTTATATGTTTACAATATATTGCAAAAAATTCGAACCTCAGTTATATTTACAGTTGTTTTGTGTTTAAGTTACTGAATGTATCGTATCAAAATGTAATTTTAAGAATTAGTTATTTCTTGCAATCTTTGTAACATGATGCATTGCTGATATTTAGGCAAAGTTAAAGTTATGATATCCACACCGCTTGATTAGACTCTAATTAGGAGTGGGATTTTAGCTTTAAGCTCTACAGTATTATTTCCTACAGTGCTGTTAAAAGAAACTAGGTGTAAATATTCAAGTTGCATTCTCCTCGATTAGACTGTAATTAGTAAAGGGATCTGGCTATGTGCTCTCCATGATCTACCCCAGACTGTGCTGTGATTAGCTGCAGACATGTGGCCATTCATTTGTGGAGTGAAAAGTGAATACCTGTTTAAATCTTCATATGTGTCAGTAATGGTTTTTCAAAGTAACTATATTTGCCTGCTATTTAGAAACCGGTATCCCTATGGAGTAGAATTCTATTGCAAGTGAAAGGAATAGCTATGTAAGCAGTGTATTACAGCAACGTAAAAGCTTCCAGCATAAATGTCTGGAGCATTACACAGATAACTACATTTTTCATAATTTATTTATAATATATAATAAGGGAAAATCTGTCTATATTATAAGGATTAAAACAGATACAGTAATTGGTAAAATTATTTGACCACTTGAAGAATAGTCTATAGATTTTTGAGTTGTATAAAATGTTTTACAGAAATTACATTCATAATATGTAACTGAAATATTGTTTTTGTTTTTCTTATTTATATTTGAAGTATGTGCAGAAATTGATAGTTGAATTGTATAGAGATTTTAGTCCATTGATTTTAAATAAGTTATGGTAATGAAACATGAATATGCTCATTATTATATGTTCATACACAAATGGATATACGCTATCCAAATATCAGTATTAGTGAACTATTTCAAGTTGGAAGAGGAATATATAAAGCCTTTGAAAATGAAATCCATTAATGTATGAGTCATCTAGCCAACTTGCAGGGAAACTATGGATTATATATATATATTTTATAATTGCTGTATATATATATATATATATATATATATATATATATATATATATATATATATATATATATATATATATATATATATATATTCATTTTTACAGTGTTTTATGTGATCTGGTGTTTTTATTGTTTAAGAGATATTTAATGATGGTGACATCTACTGTGACTTATTGATTTCTAAACTGATAATACTAAGAACTGAAAAGGAAGATTAAAGAGAAAAATAGTAGATATAACAGTGTGTTGGAAAAAAATTAAATCTTCAAGCAAAACTTCAACAGAAAACATACAACATACAAACTCCTCCCTAAAATCCATGAGAAAGAGAGTGTTGGTATGGTAATAATGATAGGGACCACTAGCCAGCAAGGTTAGATTGTTAGCAGTTAGTTATTAAGTGCCAGAGGGATTCAACACCCTTTGACTTTATTAGGTAATCACGACTGTAGGAATATGACTCCTTCTGGTCCTATTATATAATTAGTGTTATATTGTAACCATGTTATGACAAATGTTATGTATGAAAATCAATGACTTTTATATTTTGCGAACTGTCTCTTTTTAATATGTTAAATATGTGAGTAATCTATTTAACAGGTTCATTAAGATTTTCCTGTTTGAAGATTCCTCCATCCTGTTTGCACCCCCTCATGGTGACATTGGAGTGGGCAAAGCACCGAGGGAGATTGGTACTGGAATCGAGTAAGCACAGTAAGTGGTTTATTAATACTTACACTGCTTGGGGAGAGAGAGGCACGAGGGAGGGAAGGGCCAGTGGGAAGTATAGGGCCATACACCACAGGGCCATAATCTTGGGGCAAAAGGCGAACAATCAGGCCCCTCCAGAACCCAGTGGCGAAGTCACTTTCGCCACAGTGTGTGCACTATGGTTGAATGTAAAAAGTAGGATACATGTAATCACAACAGTCTAACAAAAGTACAGAAAAAAAAGAAAAATAAGTGACAAGGATATGAGAATCTCTGAGAAGTTCACTTTGTAGAAATAATTTATATAAAAAATAGATTTCTATATGTAAAGGTAATACAGTGGAAAGCTTGTGGTAACAACAAAGTGAAATGAGTGTAGATATTATAGAAAAAAAATAAAATAGAAAAAAGCTTCTTCATCCTTACATGTTACATAAATGACAAATTAACATATTAGTATAGTATGATAATTTAAAGGAAGGTAAAAGATAAAGATAGATCCATTTAATTTCTTTATAAATAGACTCATGGGGGGTGTGGATGGCAGTTGAGCAAGATGGCCGCTTACAGAATTGCTCCGGCACTTGGGCTCCACTTCAACAAAATTATCTTCACAGAACCTCTCCAATAGACCCAAATAAGGATGTCTCAGCACAAGACGAAGAAGGGCACATCCAGAGCTGAAAAGCTCAATTTATTTCGGCCGGAAATCATCCTTCGCGTTTGAGGCCGTGCGGGCTATGGGGCAATATGGCGCCGAGGACTCGGATGCCAGCAATCCCACACCAGCAACGGATGACTTCAAAAACCCTGACAGCCTAACAAATGAATATTTTGAACAGGCCTTAGAAACCATGTCTACGAGACTGATCCAATTGTGGCAATCTACAGCGGAACAGATCCAAAAAGAGGTGCTGGACTTGAATGTCAGAACATCACACATGAAAACAAAATGCAAAGAATTTGCCTCTGCCCACAATGTTATGGCAAACATGTGCAAACACTGGAACACAAGCTGGAGCTTGTGGAAGCCCTCATAGTGGACTCAGAGGACAGAGCGTGCAGGAATAACCTCTGGCTATGGAGAGTCCCTGAGTCAGTCCTCTCATGTGACCTCCAAGTCTACATCTGGGGCCTCCTACATGCTTATGCCCCAGGCATTCCCCATGGACATGCTGTTGGTGGACAGAGTACCAAAACCACAATACCTTCTGGACTCAACACTGCGTGATGTGCTCGACAGGGCACACTACTTCCACATCAAAGAAATTGTTATGAGATCAAGCCGAAATAAGCCTGACCCTCATGAAGAATACTCCACAGTGCGGATTCTGGCGGACCTCTCGGCAGCGACTCTATGACGCAGAAAAACATTCCAACCCATCACTGAAGTACTGAGGGAGCAGGGGATCCGATACCACTGGGGATATCCCACGAAGATCCTAATGACCAAAGACTGCAACACGAAAATCATCGGCACCCTGGAAGAAGGTCTGCGGCTACTTGCCGAATGGGGATTGCGCACCAAGCAAGGACCAGGTCTACCCACCTCGCCACACAAAATACTCCCTGAGTGGCAGACAGCCGCCACATGAACTATGACTGAGAACTGCATCAAACCTAGGCCGCAAGTATAACCCATGCAATATATGACTATCTTAGGCCAACTGTTTACCTGTAACTTACCAGCAAAATAGTGATGTTCTATTATGTTTAACACAAGACCGCAGTGGGTTAACTGGAACAGCGCTCCCAACTGCTCTGTCTATATGTAGCAAAAGAGTGCCATTCCTAGAGGGTAGATGAACTAAAAAGTAAATATCTTTATTAATCCCTTTTAGGGAAAATCAACCAAAATAATAGTACCAGTGAAAAAAAACGAAACGTGAAAAATAGATATATACAGTAATAATGGTAAAAAGAAAGCAGTCTATCTAGTTACAAAACGTTTTACCCTCACAGACTGTGCAAAATTCTTGGCTAATATAGAAAGTAGTCTAGCTGAGATACAATGTTGCAGAACAGCTTGAAAGTAGTAGCCTGCTGTATGCACTGCGAGGTAAGAATTAGGGAAAGTAACAGTGTATCCCCTGGTGTATTGGATAGCATGATCAGCTTAAACTGTAGATGAGGCCCACTCACCTACAGATGGTCCCCTTTAGCCCTAAGCAATACCACCATGAACCCCTCTCTACTTTCTACTATGTGGAAAGTGGAAACATGTATACCTCAACCAGATACAGACACGTGCACAAACACTGTAACCTCAACCTCACCTCACCCCTAATCTTACGTCATGAAAATATACTCCCATAACACCAGGGGACTGAACACGGCCCACAAAAGACGTATGCTACTTGATGACACCAAACGCAACAAAGCGGACATTGCCTGTATACAAGAGACACACTTTGTTATGAACGGATTTCCGACATATGGCCTGCGTGATTACCCACATCAATACCATGCAACACTAACTCATCTAAGTCCAGGGGAGTCTCAATTCTCCTACATAACTCACTGTCAGTGGAGCTCCTTAGCATAAAAAAGAGATAGCCAAGGGAGGTACTTAATACTCCATTATATTATCAACAATGTACAATACACACCGGTAGGCTTACACGGCCCCAAAACAGCAATGGAACTTCCTACAGAAACTCCAAGCAAAAATACCCACCAATACTGACAGTTAAATGATTATCTGCGGGGAGTTCAACCACACCCTAAACTCTACAGCGGACACAACTATCCCAGTCACCTCAGATAGGCACACTAAATTAAAAGCCAACTGCAAAGCACTCACAAAACTACTTACAAAGCACAGGCTATATGACACCTGGAGAACGCTTCATCCAAACGACAGAGAATACTCATTATTCGCCTGTACACAAAACGTACTCAAGAATAGATCTCATTCTGACCACCGGGCTTCTCCTCCCCAATATAACTCAATGTTCAATAGGTGACATAGTGTGGTCCGACCATGCCCCAATCACCCTAACCCTGAGGGACACCAATCCACATGGAGAAAACCCAACCTTGGCGTCTTAACGACTCCCTGCTTCACTATGCCCTCTTCGTACAACACCTCATAGACCACATGCAAACGTACTTTCAACTCAGGGGCACCGAAGACGTGAGGCCCCTTTCCTCCTGGCAAGCCCACAAATCAGTAATTTTGGGTCTTCTAATTAGCCGCACTTCCTATCTCAAATGGAAATCCCAACAAGAGCATCTAAACCTACTACGTACACTGAGGGACGCAACCACCGCCCATCTCCTACAACCCTCTGACACACACGCTAAAACCATTGCTGAGACAATAAACCGCATCAACAAATTAACCCTAAACAAAACCACACACATATTAACTAAACTAAAATTAAAAACGTACTCGCAGGGCAATAAAGTGGGTAAAACTCTTGCGGCGCAACTATGCCACAAACAAGCCAAATCCAAAATCCCATATCTGCTTATGAACACGGGCAAGAAACTACACAGCCCCCAGGAAATAAACGACGAAATGGCGGCATATTAAAATTGCCTTTACAACCTACATGATGATAACACACTACACCAACCGTCTAACCAAGAGATCACAGATTTCTTGGAAGCAACGACACTACCCACCCTGATGCCCTCACATAAAACCACTCAAGAAATACTGGACACCATCCACCATCCCCGGGACCAGACAGTTTCACAAACTCATACTACCTACATTTCACACCTCTTCTAGTAACCATCTCACGAAGGCATTCAATCACATACTGACCACAGGCACAATGCCCCCTGACATGTTAATGTTAATGTCAACACGTGTTGCCACCCTCCCAAAACCTGGAAAAAACGCAAACAGAAGTCAAAATTTAAGGCCAATAACCCTGTTCAACACAGACATCAAATTAAAAGCAAAAATCTTCTCAAACAGACTAGCTCCAATTATCCCCTCACTGATCCATGAAGACCAGGTGGGTTTTGTGGGGGGCAGGCAGGGTGCAGATGGCACAAGAAAAGTTTTAGACCTCCTGTATGGTATGCAGGACCCCAGTGTTCTGCTGTCTCTGGGCACAGAAAGAGCCTTTGACAGACTACATTGGCCCTTTCTCCTCGCGGTCCTTAAGAAATTCAACTTTCCACCCCAATTCTCCTCCCTCATTACTGCCCTATACTCTACTCCTACCACTAAAGTGGTAAACAGAGGCTTCATATCCTGCCATTTTACCATATCCAACAGATCTAGACAAAAATGCCCGCTCTCCCCGCTGCTCTACATTCTATCCCTGGAACTGCTCACACAGAGGATCCGGGACAACCCAAACATTCACAGCATAAAATTCCAGGGACGTGAATACAAACTATCTCTTTTTGCAGACAACATCCTCTTAACTCTCGAACAACCACATATATCTTTACCAAACTTTCATGATATTCTCACCAAATACAGTAAATGCTCATACTATAAACTCAACATTGCGAAGACACTAGAACTGGGCAATGTCTCCAAACAGGACATGGCAACCCTTAGGCGAAACTTTACCTACGACTGGAGACGCGATCATATCAAATTCCTAGGGGTCAACTTCACACCCACCACGGACACCTTACACAAAGCAAACTATTAAAAATTACTAAGTGAACTTAAAAACATTACCCAGGGGTGGAGAGGGAAGCTTATCTCCTGGACGGGGAGAATTGCTGTGGTCAAAATGATACTCCTACCAAAAATACAATACCTCTTCTGCACACTCCCGCTTAAAGTACCTACCACATACCTCCCAGATATGCAAAACATCCTAAACTCATTAATATGGAATAACATTAAACCCAGGGTAGCAAAAACAGCACTATACAAGCTATTCCCCCATGGTGGAATAGGGATGCCAGAAAAAAGGGGATACTATTCAGCAGCACGCATAGCCTCCTATTGTCCTCATTTCACCACCCACACCCACTAGCCTGGACAACAATAGATGCCAACTACATGAGAAAGATCCCCCTGACTGTGCTGGCATGGATGCCCAAGGAACAAAGGTCAAAACCACAACACACACTACCCACGACGAAGCTCACACTACACATCTGGGATAACTACCACTACAAAATGTGAATGACAGATAAGATATCACCTGCTCTATCGATAGACTCCTTGCCATTAATTATCCCTGACATCAACTACCAAATCTAGCACAGGCATGGTGTCCACACTCTCCAAGGCTCACACCTCAAAGGGTTTACAGACCTTCAGACCGAATTTGGCCTCCCTGCCATAGCCCACTTCTCCTACATGTAGTTAAAATCTTGGATCACACCTTGTCTCCCACCACCCACAAAAGGGAACCACAAGCCACTCTTGTTGCACATAGAACAAATAAGCCTAAAACTTAAATCCCACAAAAAACAAATGTTGCTGATATATGCCTCAGAACATTCAACAACCAACCTGAACTCCCTGCACTTTAACCCCTTAAGGACACATGACGTGTGTGACATGTCATGATTCCCTTTTATTACAGAAGTTTGGTCCTTAAGGGGTTAAAAGAGCCTGGGAACAAGACACAACAATTTCCCTCACCGACTCACAATGGAAACATAGATTCTTAGCTCATAAATCAATGACTCTGTACATCCCACATGGAACTATCCCATAATATCCTCTATAGATGGTATCTAGTGCCCACACACCTGAAGCACTGCTTCCCAAACTTCTCCAACACCTGCTGGAGATGCCAACAACACAGAGGGGACGTGGTCCATACATTAAAGGACCACTCTAGTGCCAGGAAAACATACTTGTTTTCCTGGCACTAGAGTGCCCTGAGGGTGCCCCCACCCTCAGGGACCCACTCCCGCCGGGCTCTGGGGGGAGGAAGGGGTTAAACTTACCTCTTTCTCCAGCGCCGGGCGGGGAGCTTTCCTCCTCCTCTCCTTCTTCCTTGCGACGTCATCGGCTGAATGCGCATGCGCGGCATTTACAATGCTTTCCTATGGACGCTTACGTGCTCTCACTGTGATTTTCACAGTGAGAAGCACGCAAGCGCCTCTAGCGGCTGTCAATGAGACAGCCACTAGAGGTTTTGGAGGCTGGATTAACCCTCAGTATAAACATAGCAGTTTCTCTGAAACTGCTATGTTTATAAAAAAAAGGGTTAATCCTAGAGGGACCTGGCACCCAGACCACCTCATTAAGCTGAAGTGGTCTGGGTGCCTAGAGTGGTCCTTTAACCTCAACTTCCAAATATTGGCACAAAGTAGCAAAAGTGCTAAAACACTGTGTAGAAATAGATAGATAGCAGACAGTGGAGGTCACCTTCCCCCCTACAATAGACAAATGCATAAGGGAGGTAGGCATCAATAGACAATATGAATAAATGGCTAGATGCTCCCGCCCCCATGCCAACTACTGGTCCAAAGCATGGGACCCCTGGGAAGCATGGAGAACCAACCAAAACACGCATGGTATGCACTAAAAAGTACCATGTCCTCCCCGTATCTCTAATATCTTCCCTCGAGTGCAACACTCACACCAACAGTTCGCCACGTTGGCTTCAAGCACTGGAGGGACAGATGCAGGCATTATACGAAGAAAATGAAAAGAATTAACCGAGGGCCAAAATTTAGATATCACAAGGTAGAGGGCACAAAAAGGGGGTTTTGCTGACCTGGCTCCGTTTTTTCTCCAAGATACCTAGCAGTATATTCTAGTGTAACAACGGCTGCCTGCACTGAGTTATCTTATGCTTTACCACAGTGGAGCACAAATTAGTAGCTCAACTGTGAAGGACTGCTGACAGGCAGCAGTTAACCGGTTAAAAGTCACACAAGTTGCCTAAGTGCTAGCTGCATCTAAATAGTAGGTCAAAGTATAAAGAGAGGGTTTGCAAACAGTTTTGAACAGGTTGCCTATGTAGTAGAAAATATACAGACAGTGGCAGAGGAAGGCATATAGAATAAAGATTCCTGAGTCTTGTGCCTTCGAGGGCACCCCTTAATAGAATGCCTGGTCTTATCAATCTCCCCCCATAAACATAATAAAGGAAAAAGAAAGAGAAATAAAGTATGTGCAGAGCACATAAAATTAGTGTTAAGAGTCTCCAATATGCACTCCTGAGATGCTGGACATGAAAGAACTTGATGTCGGGAATTTAGCAATTGATAAGCAGAGAGTTAGGTGCCGACATCAATAATGTGTCAGTATGTGTCCAGAGCCCCTGTGTCTATAGCCCTGGACAAGAAAGTACACTATCTTTGTATTCTATGATTTTACATATCAGGCAGGTGCTGCTAATCAAGTGTCTTTGACTAATTGATCATCAACAAGTGTTGATGATCAACCAAAAAAAGTTCCTTGCACTCAGACTTAATGAAGCAAAAAGCTGCTGGGTGCTTCAAACCAAGGGTTGGTAATGTAGAAAGATATGTAAAAAGGTGAGCACTTACGTTCTTCAGTTAGATTGAAACAGATAAGTTTATTAAAGATTAATTAAAAGGAGATCAACATTTTAGTCCATGTACTGGACTTTCCTCAGGATCAAGTACATTCTGTTAATTTATTGCAGTTTCAGGTCATCTTAATATTTATTTTATTTGCATTTATTCAGATTTTTTTTCTGTTAGGGTGTTTAAATATATAAATTTTTATATTTCTTTTGAGCAGCTATATTTTATATGAATATAAGTTGTGTTTTAATATTGATTTTTCATTATTTGATTCCTTTTTATATGTGTCATGTTTAAATACAATAACTTTATGTTCTCCTTCATTTATGGACATTAACATAGTCTAGAGTCCCTATATATACATCTGTATGTTTTTATGTGCTTTAATTGCATTTAAATGAATGGTTTTGAACATACCTAATCAGAGGAAAGTATGTTCAGCCCATTTGGTGAGTTCCACTCATAAAATGGACTTAAAAATCGTTGACAGCAGTGTGAGGGCAGGTCTGAATAAACCGATCATATTGGCAAAACAAGTCATGTTGCGTGTCGTCATCACATTATGTCTGACGTCATTAACCTGTCTTCTGGAACCGGAGTTCTGAAGCGGCAAGTGAACCTGATAGTGCTTGGAGCACTCTGCCTTGGGTGAATTGTTTCTCAGAGAGTGTTATGTTTAACCTCTCTTAGATTTTAAGGTATCTAAGAATTGTGGAATTAAGCGTGTTCTCTATGTGGAATCCTTGTGAAGCATTCATCCAACTGATTTATTTGGGGCATCTATAGCCTGAGCAGCCTTTACCTGCCCCCTGTTTGTGAGTGTACATATACTTATGGGCTTTTACCTTTTATGGCAATATTACACTATATGTTTCCTTTTTCTTATTTCTTTGCATATTCAATGAATTGTGCAAATATTGCAAGTGAATTTGGAGCACTTTAAAATAGTTTCATTTTTAATAATTCATGATTTGATGCACTTTATGCATGTCTGTTTACACTATTGTTTTACACTCCTGTTTTTTGCACTTTATTGAAAAAATAGTGCACTTAAGGATATCCTGATTTTGTTTGCACTACTGTTTATTTGCACTTTAAAGTTATAGTGCAAATTATGTGATTGCACTTTACGGTTGTGCTCAAACGTTTGCATGTAGGTACAGGTAATATGTCGCTAGAGAATTGCACCATATTTTAGGTCAAGCATTAACAGGTTCAGGAATGACAATAACATGTTCAACAATACATTATGTTCAATGAAAAAGTGTCAATATGTTCTGTGTACCCTTTGAGTTAGAAAGAGACATGATGTACGAAGGAAGCACATGTGTAGAGCTGTATTAGTGGGTTTAGTACACCATGGGTTTAGTACTGTCAGGGTACCTGTGGTCTCTACCTCCAAAAGAGGTAGAGACTTAGCTGTTCCACCATTCAGACGGTCTGATGACTCCCTTCCCCGCAGTCTATCCGGTCATGCAAGGCCGGCCGCGAGGGAGTGACTGCCTTTTACACCATCTAGGCAGGAAGTCATCATCAGGACACTCCCCCGGATCGACCTGTCAGTCAATTGCTGCAGGACCAATCAGGACGTCTCGGAGGTGTGGTTACTGCTCTGAACAGGGTATTTAACAGAGCTTCCTTCATTAGCTCATTGCCCTGTCGTGGTTCTAGCTTGTTCTAGTCACTCAGTGCTTGTGTATTCTATTATCCCTTTTGGTTTTGACCCGGCTTGTTTACCTTACTCTGCTTATCTCTGTTACCCTTGATTCGGCTTGTCTCTCGCTTACCTGTCTTCTGTTACCCTCGACCTCGGCTTGTCTTTGACCATTCTATACGGTACTACTTACGTTAGTCCGGCCATTCTAAGGTCCGGTATACGTATCTGGCTACTGTTTGTACTCTGCGTGTTGGATCCCTGTCCCGATCCTGACATTACGACAGGGCCAATGGATCCTGCAAGTACAAACAGTCAGCTGGCTTCTCCTGATCCTAGGTTTGAAGCCATGGATCACAGAATGGATCAGATGGCGCTTGCGCTACAGGCTCTATTATCTCATGCCAATAACCCACCAGAGGAGATACGTAATACCCCTGTTTCTCCTGTCGGTTCAGGTCTAGAGGTAGCCACAGTGGGTGCTTCTTCTCACATTACCCCCCCAGTACGCTATGGTGGGGCTCCTGAGAAGTGTCGTGGTTTTTTAAACCAAATTAGTATCCACTTTGAATTGCAACCCCGCTCTTATCCTACAGATAGGGCAAAGGTAGGATTTATTATCACCCTACTTATTGAGAAAGCTCTGAGATGGGCCAACCCACTATGGGAGAACGATAACCCATTAGTGTATAACTATAACGCATTTGTAGCTGCTTTTAGAAGAACATTTGATCCTCCAGGTAGAAAGGTTAATGCAGCCAGATTACTGTTGCGCCTGAGACAGGAGAACCGAACACTGGTGGATTATGCACTAGAGTTCAGGTCTCTGGCGTCAGAAGTCAAGTGGAATGAGCAGGCGTATATGGATGTATTTTTGAATGGCCTATCTGAAGTAATCCTTGATGAGGTTGCTACCAGAGAACTCCCTGAGAATTTAGAAGATTTAATTTCGTTCATCTCTCGTATAGATGAACGTTTAAGAGAGAGACAGAACACTCGAGAGAGGAACCGGAGACCTTCTTTTAGGTTAGCCCCCGCTTTTCCAAGTCCTGACTCCACGGTATCTTTGCTTCCTGAACCTATGCAGATAGGTTATACCCGCCTCTCTGAGGAGGAAAGACAGTACAGGAGAAGAGAGGGTTTGTGTATGTATTGTGGAGCCAAGGGTCATTTACTCTCGAACTGTCCTAACCGTCCGGGAAACGCTCGCACCTAAGTCTCTCTAGAGGACAAGCCTTGGGTGTTTCTATTTTGTCCTCTACTCCTAATTATAAAGATCACAGGCTTCTGCTACCAGTTTCCTTAACTTGGGAGAAGGAAGTAGTAAGGGCTATGGCATTGATAGATTCCGGTGCTGCTGAGAATTTTATCGACCAAGCCTTTGCTATTAAGAACAATTTCCCATCCCAGCTAAGGGAGACACCCTTGGCCGTTGAGGCCATAGATGGTAGACCACTACTAGACCCTGTTATCTTTCGTGAAACCATACCCATTAGTTTAAATGTTGGTATCCTACACGTGGAGAATTTATCTCTTTTGCTCATTTCATCCCCTTCCGTTCCCATAGTTCTGGGGTACCCATGGTTGAAGAAACATAACCCTATTATCGATTGGGAGTTAGGGGAGATACTCTCGTGGGGCCAGGGTTGCCAGGATAGGTGTTTATGCAAGGTTTCTCCATTAGCTAATGTTAACATACCTGAGACTCCTATTCAGTCCACAGAAAAACAGATACCAGACCTTTACCTAGACTTAAAGGCAGTATTTGACAAGAAGAATGCAGATTCTTTGCCGCCACACAGGCCATTTGATTGTAAAATTAAGCTCCTACCTGGGACTATGCCTCCGAGGGGCCATGTATATCCTTTGTCTGTTCAGGAGAACTTGGTTCTAGAGGAGTATATTCGGGAGAACTTAGAAAAGGGATTCATTAGGAGGTCTTCTTCCCCGGCCGGGGCTGGGTTCTTTTTCGTTAAGAAAAAGGATGGCTCGCTGAGACCTTGTATCGATTACCGAGGCTTGAATAAAATAACTGTCAGAAATGCCTATCCTATTCCACTTATTACCGAGTTATTTGATCGTCTTAAGGGCTCCAAAATCTTCACCAAGTTAGATCTCAGAGGGGCATATAATTTGGTGAGAGTCCAGCAGGGACACGAGTGGATGACGGCGTTCAATACTCGGTACGGTCACTATGAATACACAGTTATGCCGTTTGGACTTTGCAATGCTCCTGCAGTATTTCAGGATCTGATTAATGAGGTACTTAGGGAGTTTCAACATGATTGTGTCATTGTCTACCTAGACGACATACTGATACACTCTAGGGAGATTGAAACTCACCATAGACAGGTCAGAGCGGTATTACAGAAACTTCTGCAACATGGTCTATACTGTAAATTGGAAAAATGCAGCTTTGATCAGTCTCAGATAGATTTTCTTGGTTACGTGATTTCTGGGGAAGGTTTTAAGATGGACCCTGACAAACTCCAGTCTATTTTAGATTGGCCATTACCTAAGGGACTTAAGGCTATTCAGAGGTTTATTGGTTTCTCCAATTATTATAGGCGCTTCATTAAGGGTTACTCGTCTATTATTGCGCCCATTACCAATATGACCAAACAGGGGGCAGAGACTAAGACGTGGTCTCCTGAAGCTCTTGCTGCTTTCAAGAGGCTCAAAGAACTTTTTGCTTCTGCTCCAATATTAGTCCATCCTGATACGACTTTGCCGTTTCTGCTCGAGGTCGATGCCTCTGAGACAGGAGTAGGTGCGGTTCTGTCACAAAGATTAGCGGTAGATAAACCATTACACCCGTGTGGTTTTTTTTCCAGGAAACTTTCTGGGGCTGAGAGCAGATATGACATCGGAGACAGGGAACTGTTAGCAGTCATTAAAGCCTTAAAGGAGTGGAGACATTTGTTGGAGGGGACCCTACACCCTATTACGATTTTGACAGACCACAAAAACTTGTCATATATTGGGGAGGCTAAGCGCTTATCCTCTAGACAAGCTCGTTGGTCCTTATTCCTGACTCACTTCAATTATGTACTGACTTACAGACCTGGTTCTAAAAACTCTAAAGCCGATGCATTATCTCGCCAATATGAACCTTCTACTGTACCTGAACCAGTTCTTTCTTCTATAGTTCCGAAGTGCAATATCATTGCTAATACGAATCTCAGGATTCATTCTCCATTACTGGCCGAGATCATTAAGTTGCAACATCTCGCACCTAAACAGACCCCTGCGGGTCGTCATTTCGTTCCTCCTGCTTTTCAACTGGAACTTTTACAGTGTTTACATAATAGCAAGATGGCGGGACATCCTGGTATTCGCAAAACTTACGCCTTGATCTCTAAGGACTTCTGGTGGTCTACTTTACGGAGGGATGTTGAGGAGTTCATCGCTGCATGTGAAGTTTGTACTAAAACCAAACAACCCCATACGCTTCCATGTGGACTCCTGCAACCCTTGGAGGTTCCAGAGAAACCATGGTCCTGTTTGGCCATGGACTTTATTGTCGATCTACCTATCTCTAAAAGACAGACTGTTATCCTCACCGTGGTTGACAGGTTTACTAGGATGGCACACTTCATTCCCCTGCCTAAACTTCCGTCTTCTCCCGAATTGGCAGAGATATTCGCCAAGGAGATTTTTCGCCTACATGGGATACCCTCTCAAATTGTATCGGACAGAGGCTCCCAATTTGTTTCCCGCTTTTGGAGGTCCTTCTGCTCTCAACTTGGTATTAAATTAAACTTTTCTTCTGCCTATCATCCTCAGTCTAATGGAGCTGCTGAACGTACCAACCAGAAAATTGAACAATATTTACGATGCTTTGTTTCTGAACACCAGGATGATTGGGTCGGTTTGATTCCTTGGGCGGAGTTTGCACACAACAATCTCGTTTGCGATTCTACTCATTCAAGCCCCTTCTTCATGAATTATGGTTTTCATCCGTCTATTCTTCCTTCGGATTCTCCTTCCCAGGGGGTGCCGTCGGTTGATGTTCATGTTGCCAATTTGAGGAAGTTGTGGGATCAAACTCGACAAATCCTTGTGCACAACTCTATGTTGGTCAAGAAACACGCTGATAAACGTAGAAGGGCGGCTCCGGTCTTTGTTCCAGGTGATAGGGTATGGTTGAGCACGAGGAACATCCGTTTAAAAGTGCCCTCCATGAAGTTCGCTCCTCGGTATATTGGACCCTACAGGGTGCTGACCCGTATCAATCCGGTTGCGTATCGTTTAGCTCTTCCTAATACCTTACGCATTCCGAACTCGTTTCACGTTTCATTGCTGAAACCACTCATATGTAACAGATTTTCCTCCACAATAGCCCCTCCTCGCTCCGTTCAGGTGGAGGGTCAGGAGGAGTATGAGGTCAACTCTATTATTGATTCTCGAATCTCCCGGGGGAGAGTACAATATCTGGTTGATTGGAAGGGATATGGTCCTGAGGAGAGGAGTTGGGTACCTCAGGAGGATGTTCATGCTCCCCGTCTCCGCAGGGCGTATCACTCTCGCTTCCCATCTCGTCCCGGTTCATTCCGCCCGGTGGGCGTATCTGAGAGGGGGGGTACTGTCAGGGTACCTGTGGTCTCTACCTCCAAAAGAGGTAGAGACTTAGCTGTTCCACCATTCAGACGGTCTGATGACTCCCTTCCCCGCAGTCTATCCGGTCATGCAAGGCCGGCCGCGAGGGAGTGACTGCCTTTTACACCATCTAGGCAGGAAGTCATCATCAGGACACTCCCCCGGATCGACCTGTCAGTCAATTGCTGCAGGACCAATCAGGACGTCTCGGAGGTGTGGTTACTGCTCTGAACAGGGTATTTAACAGAGCTTCCTTCATTAGCTCATTGCCCTGTCGTGGTTCTAGCTTGTTCTAGTCACTCAGTGCTTGTGTATTCTATTATCCCTTTTGGTTTTGACCCGGCTTGTTTACCTTACTCTGCTTATCTCTGTTACCCTTGATTCGGCTTGTCTCTCGCTTACCTGTCTTCTGTTACCCTCGACCTCGGCTTGTCTTTGACCATTCTATACGGTACTACTTACGTTAGTCCGGCCATTCTAAGGTCCGGTATACGTATCTGGCTACTGTTTGTACTCTGCGTGTTGGATCCCTGTCCCGATCCTGACAAGTACACCATGTGGGCATAACAGTATATAACCCATTATAAAGATGCCCTTGGGTTGGGCTCTTTGTGCTGGGCAAATTAAGAGTGACTGTATGTTTTAAACTGAGTTGAGCGCATGGGTGATGCATCTAGAGTGGTTGCCCCTAGTCAAAGGGGTAGCGGAGGGGGAGGGGAGGAGTTTTTTAGACACCAAGTGTTTAGGCAATTGTTGTGCTGGCTCTTACTTGTTTTAAGAGCCCGGAGCCCGGAGCCCGGGTCCCTACGAGATAGGGTTAATAGAACAGTGACCTGTGGTAGTGGAACATATGCAATGAAAAACAAATTAGGAACTCAACATTAAATGTGCGCAGCTGTTCTACTAGCAAGACTTGTGTTATCAATCCGCCCATTTTCAAGGCACAGGAGCTCGTGATTCGCTGAGTCTTGGTACAAACGGAGTGATGTTTTTGGGATCTCATGCCTCCGTAGGAGGTCTCCCCAGCGGCATAGCTATTGGACTAGGCAGTCCAAGGGTGGCAAGGAGGGGTGATGCTTCCTCCATGGAGGTCATGACATGGGTTGTTCCATCATGGGTTACCTCTAGTGTCTCATTAGCGCCCCACCTGTAGGCTATTCCTGTTGATCATAGCTGTGTGGTGACTGTACCATATGATTTGAGCTACAGGATTGTGGCTCTCGACAGGTCTTGGAAGAACATTAGTAAGGAGTTCTCGAATGTCAAAGGTGTCTTGCCTTTCAAACCCAAAATGATGTGTATATTGTCTTGTACTGTGGCACATCTGAGAATGGCATCTTTGGCTATCAGGGACCTTGGTTGGGTAGGGCCGGGCAGGCAGTATAGTGTCAATAGTGATTTTCTTTACCATGGCATGGGAAAGCACTGTAGCTAGGAGGAGCCTGATGTAATGTGGTAGTTCTTTGGCCAAAACCGCCATGGGGATGCCTCGGATCTTTATGTGTGAGCGGCGTAGCAGGTCTACCATGGTGGCCATTTTGAAAGGCAGGTATGTTTGTTGTTGCTGGATTTGTTTGATTGAGTCTCCCATCGTGTTTAGGTGGGCATGAACGGTCTCTACCGCTTCTTCGGTAGCTCTCACCTGTTCTGTGACTGCGTGTCTTGATGAGGGCTGAGTCAGCCGCCAGGAGTTTGTGGATGTCTGCCAAGAAGATCTTTAGATCATGTTTAGTAGTTGGAGCAGAGTCATCTGAGTACTCCGGTGGTGATGGATGCAGTACCTGTGGTTACCCAGGTGAGTCAGGCCTTTGCTGTGCTGGAGTGTATGCCCTGTCAGGTTGTCTTGCCTGAGGGTGCCCAAGTAAGTCAGGCCTTTGCTGTGCTGGAATGTGTGCCCTGTCATGCTGCAGTGCCTGAGGGTGCCCAGGTAATTCAGGCTTTTGCTGTGCTGGATTGGGTGCCCTGGCGGGTGCCGGCAATGCTTCTGCAGATACAGGCTTAGGCTATGCAGGCCTTTGCAGCAGTGTCTCTATATGTCTGCCTTCAGCTGCACTGTGTTTTTTTTGGGAGCAGTGTCCCATATCCGTCATGTAAGCGAGGGTGTTGGGTAGCGCTGGAGGGTAAGTGATGTTGGTGTGTTCTGTCTATCGTCCATGCAGGATCTCCTCGAGGCCTAGGATCGATGGCGTGTGGTTTTATGTCTGCCCATTCATCTGTCAAAATGCCTCCAGGTAACGCAAAGTCTTTATTCATCTTGGATGAACCGCACATTAGCTGCCAGTATTTTATGATAGCATGCTGCATTCATTTTGCCATCAATTGTCACAAGATGCCCTGTGTCTTTAGAGCTTACACACCCCCAAAAACACCAGTGAGCCATCACCATGCTTCACAGTGGGGATAGTATTCTTTTCACTAAAGGCCTTGTGAACCCCTCTCTAAATATAGCACTTATGTTTGTTACCATATTGTAAGTGTTTTTTTTTTGTGACATTGACACGGTAAAGGGTTCTTTCTGGCAACTCGACCATGCAGCTCATTTTTGTTGAAATACCATTGTATTTTTTGTTGAATTTGTTGAATATTGACAAAGACAATGCAGAACAAAAAAGACAAAGATAAAAAAATTGAAAACAAGAAGAAGATAAATGATTCTAAAAGTCTTGGTTTGAGTCTTAGAATGGACCATTAGCTGAGGCATGGTGTCTGAGGTGGTTAAGGTTAAACTAAATGGTGATTGTCAAGTCTAATGTATTAATCCCGTTTTCCCATATTCTATAATTTCTTGGTTTTACACAAAAGACTGAAACAATCCCTATTTCCACTTTGCTCAGGTATTTAATGCACACTTTGATTTGGGGTCAGGTGTCAATAATCAGGGGTCAGGTGTCAATAATTTGGGGTCAGGTGTCAAAAATTGGAGACCTTTTTTTTATTTTCGATAAATGGGGTGAATTTAAGTGTACTAAAGCCATCTCTGGGAACCATACTTGCGAGAGGCCTAGTAGTTTGTTAATGTTGAGGGCTAATTTATCCCAAGCTGACCTTATGGGAGGACAACCCCACCAAATATGTTTCTCCTCAGCATTAGCAAGTTTGCATCTCCAGCAATAATGTAATTTTGTAATAATGTAATGTCATTTTCAGTTGAATTTGGGGAAATCATTTGAAGCATTTGTCGTGTTGAGCTATTTCAATTGCTTCTTTTTGATTTTTTCATTGCAAACAGCTGAACGTCTGTATATTTTGACAATAAACCTGATTTGTAATGGGGCTTAAATACATTTTATTGCCCCTTTTAGTAGGACTTGCCTTCAGAATTTGGAGGAGGGCATGAAACAACAGTGGCCTTTCCCCAGGGATTTCTCCAATGTGAAGGTTACAGACTCAAGCATATAATCAATCTACAGATCTAAGGTGTTGCCCAAATGGCAACCATGGGACCTCACTACCTTTGAGAGTTTTTCCACACCTACCTTCACCTACCTTCATGAATGCCTGGGAAGTGGTGTTACACATTCAGCCCATACCCAATAACGTTAAATGTATTTGTAATAGAGTTATTCACTCCTCACTTAGAATACAAAGGACAAATTATATAAGGCAGTCCCCAACTTGTACAGAACATCTTCACTGCTACATTCAAACTTCCCTTCTGTGAGCGAACTGTGCAATGAGCTAAGGAAACCACAACAGGGCAATGAGCTAAGGAAATATGAGAGTTTTTTGCAGATCTGATTAGCTGTACTTAGCCCTTGACCCCAACACGTGCGTGTTTGTCTTTTGCGTGACATCACCCGCACTTTGACATCGTCTTTACCGTGGATGGATGTGGGGCTATATAATTGAGTGGTTCTGCAGCAGCCTGCATCCAACGACATGCTGCAAAAGCCAGGCATAATAGCAGAAGACCGGCACTCCCCTCTATCTTAGGAAGGTAATTATCTCAGTTTTTGTCACATGGAGATGAAGAATACGTGACAATATTATACATCATGTCTATATGCCCTAGTGCTATAAGAATACTGATGAACCAGGGGGAGACACAGGGTAAAGACAATATGGCCCTCATGAGTCTACTCTCTAGAGTTAGGAGAGCAACCCTTAGTTCAGGTAATAATAAAACATAACTTGTAATGGGTTAACCTAAAATCCCAAAAGATATGTCAAAGTCCAGTCATACAGTCCTAATAGTGCTAGCTTTCGTAAATACACAAGCTCAATCATAAAGGTTGCTGTGAACAAAAAGGGGGGGGGGAGAGGGAAGGGAAACCAAAAGGGGTTAGGTAAAACCTATCTGTAGATAGTGAATAATGAGTTAACTAGGGAGGGGGTGGGTAGGAGCAAAGGAAATACTAATATCTAGTCCAAAGGATGCTAAGCCCTAACGTGCCTTTGAGGGCACCCCTTAAAAAAATCTAAACCTCAAACACTCTCCCACGTACCCTCAGTAATCGTAAATGGAAAGCAAAACTCTAATCCCACAACCCCCCAGCAACACAATAAGAAAAGTGCAGATGAAAAATAAAAAATTGATCTAATAGTAAAATTCTAGTGTGGAGGTTTGTCTCAATCTGTAAAGGCAACTGCAGTATCATCCCTAGTCTGAATGCCTAACCATCGCTACATAAGTCCCGACTTGTGTTTCGCGATATGCTGGCTCTTTAAGGGGAAACATTACTGAGAATATTGGACATTTAATATTTACTGCCCCCTCCAGGGACTGGATAAAGGTTCAGCCAATCAATGCAGAGGGATGGGATGATGTCACCATTATCAAATTATCCTGTGAAGTGCTAGTATAGTAATGTAAGAAAGCTACATGCATAAAGATTATGCCAATCAAATAATCAATGTAACTAGCGATCAGAAAGAAATTGTAAAGAAAAAGATAAAAATGCAAAAGAGAGACTAAAAGCAGAATTGTAGTCCAACTATTATAAAGGTTAGATAAGTATAATCCTAACGATAAAGTGATAGTAGTTCTGCCTCAGATCTAACTGTATAGATGTCTTAAGTATTATCTATGGAGAATTGTCTAAGAAGATTCTTCAATAGACACTGTCTGTAATTGAATCAAATAGTGATCTAATCAGGGGTAGATACATTTGCAACATTCCTGGCTGTCTGGCAGCACTATGGTTAGCATGTATCAATCGTATGTTTACACTTTCCATGGGTGATGCTTATAGACAAGTGTACTAAAAGCAAATTATAGATGGTAAGTATAAAGAGTAGTATATAAGTATATAAGAGTATAATGTAGTATTAATGCATTTTGAGTGGATCTTGATCTGTCATATTGTGTATATGTTGTGTATATGTTGCAAGAAACATAAACTTGCAACATGTAATAATCTTGTAATTGAGGTGAACTGTAGTCTCAGTTCAGCCAATAAGCCAAGTGTTTAGGTAATATACTGGTTCTCGATATATGCAAATGATTTTCAAAAATAGATGATATTAATAGACAGATAACGTAAAGAGATCCAGAAGTAAAAGGAAGAGGGGGGACCCCTAGAGGTGAGAGTAGGAAATTAGTAAAAATAATATAAAAATGAATAAGGCAGTAAAAAATATTATAATTCAGGCCAAAAATCATGTGTATATTTTGTTTTACTAGACACGTCATTAGTGGACCAGTGTCCAATGAAGGGATCCATGGCTTAATCTGAAGCGAGTATAATATCAGATAAAATTCTGTAGTGATTAGTAACCAAAAGGATAAATTAATAAATTAATCTAACCCAGACAATAACCAAAAAGATTTGGACCGACCCTGATAGCGTCAGTCTTCCTAGTGGAGTACATATGAATATCAAAAATCATTAGGACGCTATCAGGTATGGATGAATGGAGTGAAATTTAATTCTTTATTCAAATCTTTAGGATATAAAGTCCTAAAGGATTAGATCCATCGTGACTTGGCCTTTAAAAGTGCTATATTGATATCACCACTTCGATGGTTGAGGGACAGTTTCTGAATAGCTTGAAACTACAAGGCACTTGGTGTAGCCACATGGTTCTGTTGTACATGTCTGGCCACAGGTGTATCTATGTTGGGGTTAGATATAGAATTAATGTGTTGAAGTATTCTGCGACTTCATTTTTGGTACGTCTTCCCTATGTATTGTAAGCCGGTAATCAAATATATTACATTGACAGAGCTGCAATTGATAAAGGCATTAATGGTGATTTTCTGTGAGGTTTGTTTACAAACAACCAATCTGGTGGGTAAAATTAAATCACAAGCCTGTCCACAAGCCTGTAAATTCCCTTTGTTGGTTGGAGCCATGTGGATGCAGTTGGTAATAGTTCCAAATCGCTATGTGTTAAAAGGTCTGCCAAATTGATAGCTCTTCTAAAAGTCATGGATGGTTCGTTAGTGATGGTGTTCTTTAGAGCAGCATCATAAGGCAATACTGGTCAATTTTTCTTAAAGACCTGTTGTGCTAGGTCCCAATGCGTGTCATAAGTGCCTATGAATCTGGTTACACCTGAGGTTGTGGAGGTATTCCTAGTTGTTCTATGTAGGCTCTCCATTCTGTCTACAGTTTTGGTTCTACTTTTTTAAGTATCTTGTTTGGGTAACCCGAACTTTTAAATCTGTTTCTAAGTTCTTTAGCTTCGTTTTCAAAATCCACAGAGTTAGAGCAATTTCTCTTGGCCCTTAGGTATTGGCCATAGGGAATATTTGCTTTCAGATGATGGGGATGGAAGCTGTGCCAATGTTATAGGCTATTTGTCACTGTGGGTTTCCTGAAGAGAGTGCTTGTAATTTCACCATGATCTAGGACTTTAATTTTTAGATCCAGGGAAATTTATTCCTTTTCGTTTATAACATGGGTACGTTTTAAATAGTGTTATTGTTGAGTGTTTTTTTTAACCATCTCTTTGAAGAGGACAAAATCACCAGTCCAAAATATCAACACGTTAAAGAGTATCAATTAAACTGTCAGCAGGCTTCTCATCCCCCACCCCATGACTCCTTTCCTGCAACTGTCAAAAATGACCTACCAAGCACTCAATATACCCCACTCCCTCTAGCATGTAAGCTCATTGAGCAGGGCCCTCAACCCCCTCTGTTCCTGTACGTCCAGTGGTCTGATCTCAATTATGTGTCTGTTAGTCCACCCATTGTACAGCGCTACAGAATTTGTTGGCGCTATATAAATAATAAAATAATAATAATAATAATAATATATATCTATACCATTTGTATATAGATGCGGTGAACCTGCTATTAGTTGTAGTGTAAACCATTGTCTCCTTCCACCACCCCAAAAAGAGGTTGGCATTACTGGGTGCACAGGGAGACCCCATAGCAGTGCCCCTAAGTTGTAAATAATACTTCCATTGAAGGTAAAATAATTATGGGTAAGTACAAAACTGAGAAGAGAAAGAATAACTGTTTGTTCCTGTGTACTGAACATTGTGGAATTAGCTAAGAACTAAGCAACTCCTTGTAAGCCTTTATCATGTGGGATATTATCATATAAGAATACTACATCCAAGCTGGCTAATGAAGTATATGGATGTACTGTCGTATTTTCTAAAACCAATAGTGTTTGTTTGGTATGATGTATATGAGACTTTAGCTGTTGTACCAAGGGTTGCAGTAGCTTATCCAGGAATTTGCTGTCTCTCTCAGTAAGGCTATGGTTACCCGACACAATGGGTCTGCCTGGAGGATTGTATAGATCCTTGTGCACCTTGGGGAGACAGTAAAATGTAGCCACAGTTATGTTGGACTGTGTGACAATATATATGTATTCATTCTCTGTAATGATTTTGTCCTGCAAAGCCTGTTGCATGATTATTTTAATGTCTTTAAGGTAGGCAGCTGTAAGGTCTCCCCAAAGTGTTTGATATGATGATTGGCCTGCTAAATGTGTCATGCACATATCTATATATTTGTCTTTGTTCAATAGAACAATGTTCCCCCCCTTGTCTGAATACTTGATGACAATGTCAGTCTGTTTTTGTAGTTCTACCAGGGCATTTCTTTCACAGGGGGTAATATTGGGTGTATGGATGTGTGTATAAGTTTGTTTTTCCAGTTCATTCGTACACATTTGGACAAAAAGATCAATGGAAGGAAATTCCTTTAGGCTCGGCGTGAACCAACTCAAGGGTCTAAAGTCCGTGAGGGAATTAGAAAGTTCTTGTTCTGAGTACAGGTCTGTTCAAAGTTTAATTAGTTCGTAGTCATCTGTTGACAATCCCATTTCCTTCATTGTTCTGGGATTTTTCTTCTCATGAAAGTTATGAAGGGCCAGTTTGCGACCAAAGAGATGTACACCTTTAGACCAATTAAACCTATTGATAGTAGGGGTAGGAATATAAGATAAACCTTTATTTAGAAGGGATATATGTCTAGTTTGTAATTCAAATTTAGATAGAGTGATAATTTTATTGTCGTCACAAACTTTGTTTGTTTATAATTGTTCCTGGAAGTTTTGTACCCCCACTTCTTTCTGTCTCTGAGTCTCTCTCTCTGTGGTCGAGGCCAATCTTGGTCTAAAAAAAGACGTAAATGAAGAGTGGGGTGGGACAGAAGGGGCCTCATATATGGGGGGAGTTTGAATTGGGATCATAGGTAGTGTTGGAAAAGGAAATGTATTTTTTTGCATTTCTTAAAATACCTTTTGTCTGAGTAGACGATGTAGGTTGGGAATATCTATTGGAGTTTTTCCTGGAGTTTAATTGTCTGGATTCTGGCTCAGACCAATATGTCACTTCAGAGGAGGAAGTTCCCTTCCTATGTACTCTGTCATTCCTGGTTCTACATTTTTTTTTTTTAAACAATATTTCCCTCCTGGAAGTCCCTAAAGTCCCTTTGGAACTTGTAGTGGTTTTTTTATGTTTAATGTTTCTACGGAAATTATTAAGTTTTTCTGTAACTTGGATTCCATTGCTGAGTAGTTAATTTCCTTGAATATTCTTTGACTTTTTTAAGTTCTACATCTAAATCCCCATTGATTTTATCCATATTGATCAAAAACCTCATAATTTTTGTGGATCAATCTAGAAGTATAGAGTTCCACTCTGCAATCTGTGCCTCAGTCTTAACTTTGTCAGGCAGTAGAATGTCTGGTCTTAAACCTCTAGGGACCAACTTCTGATCCAAATATTGTCTAAGACTTGCTAATTCCCAGAACCCTCTAAGTTGGTTCTGGTATAGCTTTTATATATTGAAAATGCATGATTAATGTCTTTCATTTCACCACTAGGGGTGTACTATATCCGGATGGACTACCTTGCCTAAAAAGTTATTTCAAATCAGTGTTTAAAATACAAACGGTTCAATTTAGAACGTGATTATAGAGTCTCTGATCTCTAGGTCATGTATAACTGTCAATTCAGCATCTCCCTAGCTTTGATGAGAGAGGGTATTGAAACCCAAAAGAAAACAATTAGAATACATACAAGCAGGGAGAATGTGTCAGGTTCCCTAGTGATATACATCTATATGCAGGTCTGAATCAGCCTTATGTAAAGTGCCTCGCAAAAGTATTCACCCCCTTGGCATTTTTCGTGTTTTGTTGCCTCACAACCTGGAATTAACATGGATTGTTTGAGGATTTGCATCATTAAATTTACAGAACATGCCCACAACTTTGAAGATTTTTTTTTTTTTTTTTTTTTATTATTGTGAAGCAAACATCAAATAGGACAAAATAACAGAAAAAGTCATTGTGCATAACTATTCATTCCCCTAAAGTCACTACTTTGTACTTTTGCGGCAATCACAACTCCAAGTCACTTTGGATAAGTCTCTATGAGCTTGCCACATTTGACCACTGGGATTTTTGCCCATTCCTCCTTGCAAAACTGCTCCAGCTCCTTCAAGTTGGATGGTTTGCGCTTGTGAACAGCAATCTTTAAGTCTGACCACAGATTTTCTATCATTTTCTATCATGTTTCCCCCTTAAACCACTCAAGTGTTGCTTTAGCAGTGTGTTTGGGGTCATTGTCCTGCTGGAAGGTGAAACCCCGTCCTAGCCTCAAATCTCACACAGAGTGGTACAGGTTTTGCTCAAGAATATCCCTGTATTTAGCAACATCGATCTTTCCATCAACTCTGACCAGTTTCCCAGTCCTGGCTGCTGAAAAACATCCCCACAGCATGTTGCTGCCACCCCCATGTTTCACTGTGGGGATGGTGTTCTTTGGGTGATGTGATCTGTTGGGTTTGCGCCAGACATAGCGTTTTCTTTGATGGTTAAAAACTCCATTTAAGTCCCACCAGCCCAGAGTACCTGCCTCCATACATTTTGGGAGTCTCCCACATGCCTTTTCGCAAACTCAAAACGTGCCATTTTGTTTTTTGCTGAACGTAATTGCTTTCTTCTGGCCACTCTGCCATAAAGCCCAACTCTATGGAGCGTACGGCTTATTGTCATCCTATGTACAGATACTCCAGTCTCTGCTGTGGAACTCTGCAGCTCCTCCAAGGTTACCTTAGGTCTCTATGCTGCCTCTCTGATTAATGCCCTCCTTGCCCGGTCCGTGAGTTTTGGTGGGCGGCCATCTCTTGGCAGGTTTGCTCTTGTGCCATGTTTTTTCCATTTGGTTATGATAGATTTGATGGTGCTCCTGGGGATCATCAAAGATTTAGATATATTTTTATAACCTAACCCTGACTGGTACTTCTCAACAACATTGTCCCTTACTTGTTTGGAGATTTCCTTGGTCTTCATGGCAGTGTTAGTTACTTAGTGGTGCCTCTTGCTTAGGTGTTGCAGCCTCTGGGGCCTTTCAAAAAAGGTGTATATATGTAATGACAGATCATGTGACACTTATATTGCACACAGGTGGACATCATTTCACTAATTATGTGACTTCTGAAGGTAAATGGTTGCAACAGAGCTTTTAATGGGCTTCATAACAAAGGGGGTGAATACATACGCACATGCCAATTTTCTGTTTTCTATTTCTAAAAAATAGTTTTACGTATATATTTTTCTCATTTCACTTCACCAACTTAGACTACTGTGTTCTGATCCATCACATAGAATTCAGATTAATAAAACATTGAACTTAAGGCTGTAATGTAACAAAATAGGTAAAAAGTCAAGGGGGTGAATACTTTTGCAAGGCACTGTAATGAATATACAGTATTGTAAATGACGCCTACTCAGTGTATGCACACTTGTTTTGTAACTAGAACTGCTGACATTGGATGTATCATGCACTGTACAACAAACTATAAATAATAAATAAAAATGTGAAGCTTACCTTAAAGGGATACTATAACACAAAACAACTTTAGCTTAATGAAGTGGTTTTGGTGTATAGATCATGCCTCCGAAGTTTCACTGCTCAATTCTCTGCCATTTTAAAGTTAAATCACTTTTGTTTCTGCTTATGCAGCCCTAGCCACCCCACGTCCCTGCCCCCCCCCGAATGTGACTGACACAGCCTGCATGTTTTCATTTTCAATCAGATGTAACTTACTTTAAAAGTTTTTATCTCCTGCTCTGTAAATTGAACTTTAATTAGACACAGGAGGCTCCTGCAGGGTCTGGCAAGCTATTAACAGTGTAGGAGATGAGAAAATTTTAATTTAAATATAAGTCACAATAAAAGAATTATAAACATTAGGTCACATGCAGGGAGGTGTGACTAAGGCTGCATAAACAAAGTGATTTACCTCCTAAATGGCAGAGAATTTAGTTGTAAAACCGCAGGGGCATGATCTATACACCAAAACTGCTTCAGTAAGATAAAGTTGTTTTTTGGTGACTATAGTTTTCCTTTAAATTGAAATGCCTATTAAAACATTGTGGCGTGAGCAGGGCCAAATTCCTGCTCACACCACTAACCCCAGGTATCACCGAATACCTGGGGCTCTCCTTACTGTGCTGTTGCCATTTTAAGTGCAGCACTGGAAGCCAGTGCAGTTTTGCTGGGCTGTAGGCTTCTCAGGGTAGACCCTCTAGAGCAGGGCTGTCCAACCTGCGGCCCCCCCATATGTTGCTGAACTACAACTCCCATGATTCCCTGGCTATCTGTTTCATTGAAAGAATCATGGGAGTTGTAGTTTGGCAACATCTGGGGGGGCCGCAGGTTGGACAGGCCTGCTCTAGAGTCTACAGGCCTATCTTTTGCTGATTGTGACCAGTGAATCTGAATGCATCTCACATATTTCAGATCTATATTTTGTTAAAAAGCAATTGTTAATGTATCAGAAACTAAACTCACTTTCTTGCATCTGTTTGCCATGCAATGGTATGCCACAGTCTTAAATTTATACCTTCAAAATATTATATATTTTTAATTAAAATTTCAAAACAGATCTTTATAACACACTATAATGTTGCAACAGTCATCCAAGGGTAAAATAGAAAGAAAAGTAATGTTAAAGTAGGCAAAGTTGAAGAATAAATTATATTTTAATCTTAAATCATATCAGGAAGCTGAAATGAAAGACAAGTGGTTACAATTATGGACAATCAAACATGCAGCTGTTGTCATATAATTAGAATGTGTAAGCAGTTGCAGCTGTCCAAGTTTTACTTTTATAGTATCTAATATTTAAAACATTAAAATTGAGCTTCAGAGATTAAAATGAATACTAAATAGAGGAAATAGACAAGTACATCCTAAGCAGCACGTAAAATAAACCAAAAAATAAATAAAAATAGATTTAACTATGTGTCACTCTGACTAATCTAAAGGAAAAAAAGTGTGCCAAGAAAACTCTCTCTCTCCCTCTATCTAAATTAACTCTAAATGTGTCCCTCAACCAGCATTTTAGAACTACCTCACTTGCAGCAATCTCACCTCAACTAAATAACTTGGAGACCATGGCCAACTTATTATCCACAAACAAAAGGTCACTATGTGGATTCAAGAAGCCTCATGAAGAAACATGTAAAAAAAGACTGGTTTAGCTGAGATTCTAATACACATTTAAGTGATTTCCTGTCTCAAATCTGTGCCCATTGTTCATAGAATTTGGGGAATCTGATGGAGATTTGTCGATTATTTCTAGAAGGGCAATGGAAGCCTCTATAAGCTTAATTAAGAGGGAAACTTTGTATAAGTGCATAGCATGATGGTATAGAACCCCTGTTAATATTCAATCCTTCCATCCACCCCACTAGTGATCAGTGTTGGAGATGTGGGGAGGAAGAAGGTGATATTGAACACATATAGTGGTTCTGTAAAAATATACAAATTTATTTAGATGGAGTCATAGAAGTGATTAGAAGGGTACTTCCTAATAATTTTAAATTAAATTTACACCCTCACAGGTACTTATGGGTTGGCCACACACTTTTTTGGATTCCCACAAACAAAAGCTATTAATGGGGGATGTAAATGTGCTCATTCCAGTGTATTGGAAACCAACTCAGATCCTACAACAGAACAGTGGATATCTAGAGTTGAAAACACACTGAAACATGGAATGGAAGATATCCACTGGGCTGAGAGGGGTAGTAGATAAAACTATCTCAATACATGGCTCCTTTGGCTCAGATATTGGGCTACTGATATAGGATCGACAAAACCTCCTGAAATGCATTGAAAAATATTCAGTCATATATAAGATTCCAAATCCTGTTACAACAGTGCATTTATACGATCTGTATTTTTATTTTATTTTTGCCCTTAAGGGTTAATTTATATTTGAAAGTTGTGTTTTAGTCTGTTTCACTCTAGTTTTTTTTTTTTATAAGCAGCAAATTTTAGGTAGTCGGTTCCCTTCCCACAAATCTCCATTACATTCTCTTTGCAGGAGTTAGGCCTGATTTAGTAATTTGAAAGTTTAGTGTCGGTTAGGTAGTGTGCTGCTGAAACATGCAGCGCATGTACAGTTTGGAGGAGGCATACACTTTCTTGGCATCAGACACTGACACTGCATCCAATTTTGACCCAGGTCAGTTTTCTGACACGTCTTGTGACATGTCATCTGTCTCTGAGCCAGCTGCAAAAAGCTGTGCTTACTCTGCTACGCTGAATGTGGAGGAGGAGTGGGTACCTCCACAGTTAGCTGAGCCCAACATCCCCACTTTTAGTGCCAGTGCAGGCATTAATGTCAATGTGCATGACTTCTCCCATATGCAATAAATGGAGTTATTTTTACAGGATACCATCTGGGAGGAGATTGCTTCCCAGACTAGTCTCTATGCTACCCAATTTATTAAGACCAAATCAGGCTAGCAATGCAGTCAGGGAACATTCCTGGCATCCTACAGATGTCCCTGAACTGAAAAAAGTCTGGGCTCTTACTATGCTCGTGGGGACTATAAAGACAACATCAATTTGTGCTTACTGAAATACCAACCCTATCTGTTCTTGTCCAGTGTACTCCCAAACCATATCTAGAGCAAGATATGAGTTGCTTCTCCAATATTTACATTTTAATGACAATACCCTCTGTCATCACCAGAGATCACCCCCAATATGATAGGCTTCATAAAATACGCCCACTGCTAGACCATCTTCAGCACAATTTTTCTGAAGTTTATGCTCATCAACAAAATGTATCTGTGGATGAATCCTTTAAAGGATCACTATAGGGTCAGGAACACAAACATATATTCCTGACCCTATAGTGTTAAAACCACCATCTAGCCCCCCCTGGGCCCCTCATGCCTCAATAATAATTTCATAATCTTACTGTATTCAAGCCTGAAGCTGTAGATCTGCATGCTCTTTGCAGGGCCGGCGCCACCTGTAAGGCGACCTAGGCAGCCGCCTAGGGCGCAACTTACCAGGGGGCGCCGGATCCCTGTCCCCGCTGCGCCTCCTCATGCTGCGCCGCCTGAGCGCTTTAGCAAGCCCCAGGCGGCGCAGCACTGCTGCCTGGAGGGCGGCCGGGTTTATGACCGGCAGGAGGGAAGCGCAGAGCGCTCCCTCCTGCCGGTCTCTCCATGTAGCGTGGCCGGGCGGCGCGGAACGCGAGACAGGAACCTTTGTTTCCTGTACCCGGCTGCCGGCGGAATGACAGGAAGTGCTCACTCAGTGAGCATTTCCTGTCATTCCGCCGGTGGCCGAGTACAGGAAACAAAGGTTCCTGTCTTGCGTTCCGCGCCGCCCGGCCACGCTACATGGGCAGGAGGGAAGGGTAAGGACCACTAAGGGGGGGGGGTTAAGGACCAATAAGGGAGGGGGGGTTAAGGACCACTAAGGGAGAGGGGGGGGGGGTTAAGGACCACTAAGGGAGAGGAGGGGGGGGGGTTAAGGACCACTAAGGGGGGGGGGGTTAAGGACCACTAAGGGAGAGGGGGGGGGTATAAGGACCACTAAGGGAGGGGGGGGGTTAAGGACCACTAAGGGAGAGGGGGGGGTTAAGGACCACTAAGGGAGAGGGGGGGTTTAAGGACCACTAAGGGAGAGGGGGGGTTTAAGGACCACTAAGGGGGGGGTGTTAAGGACCACTAAGGGAGAGGAGGGGGGGGTATAAGGACCACTAAGGGAGAGGGGGGGTATAAGGACCACTAAGGGAGGGAGGGGTATAAGGACCACTAAGGGAGGGGGGGGTATAAGGACCACTAAGGGGGGGTATAAGGACCACTAAGGGAGGGGGGGTATAAGGACCACTAAGGGAGGGGGGGTATAAGGACCACTAAGGGAGGGGGGGGTATAAGGACCACTAAGGGAGGGGGGGGGCTATAAGGACCACTAAGGGAGGGGGGGGCTATAAGGACCACTAAGGGAGGGGGGGGCTATAAGAACCACTAAGGGAGGGGGGGTATAAGGACCACTAAGGGGGGGTATAAGGACCACTAAGGGAGGGGGGGTATAAGGACCACTATGGGAGGGAGGGGGGGGGATAAGGACCACTATGGGAGGGAGGGGGGATAAGGACCACTATGGGAGGGAGGGGGGATAAGGACCACTATGGGAGGGAGGGGAGGGGGGATAAGGAGCACTATGGGAGGGAGGGGGATAAGGACCACTATGGGAGGGAGGGGGTGGATAAGGACCACTATGGGAGGGAGGGGGGGGTAAGGACCACTATGGGAGGGGGGGTAAGGACCACTATGGGATGGGGGGTAAGGACCACTATGGGAGGTTGGGGGGGATAAGGACCACTAGGGGAGGGGGGATAAGGACCACTGGGGGAGGGGGGATAAGGACCACTAGGGGAGGGAGGGAGGGGGGATAAGAACCACTATGGGAGGTTGGGGGGGATAAGGACCACTAGGGGAGGGGGGATAAGGACCACTAAGGGGGGGAAGGACCACCAAAGGGGGGGAAGGAGGGAGGACTACTAAGGAGAGGGGAGGAGGGTGATTACCACTAAGGGGGTGGGGGGAGTAGGGGAATGTCTACTAAGGGGTTTGGGAGAGGGAGGACCACTAAGGGGTTTGGGAGAGGGAGGACCACTAAGGGGGGAGGGGGAGTGAGAAGACCACCAAGGGGGACTGCAGAGGGACAGGGGGCCAAGGGAGAGCACTAAGTGACAGAAGGGGAGAACACGGAGGGACAGAAGGGAAGGGGAAATCAATAATTGAGGGGAGAGCACTATGAATTAAAAAAAAAAAAGAAAGCTGTTCCCATCTCAGTCCCTATCCTACCCCACAAACCCTCTCTTTTACACTACACACATACACAATGCATCCCCCCACACACACACAGAAACATACAATGCATTCCTACTCACACACAGACACACCCGAAACACGCAATTCATCCCTTACGTTCTCTTACATAATTAATGCACCCCTTACAGACACACACTGCATTCAATTACATACACAGAAACAAACCTTGCACCCCTTACACACACACACACAGAAACATACAATGCATTCCTTACACGCAAACACACACTACATCCCCTATAAACACACTACATCCCTTACACAAATTGCACACATAAAACATCCCCAACTCATGGATGGGCCATGTAGGTGGATTTATGGGTGGGCATTGTAGGCGTATGCCCCCTGGGGGCCCAGACCTTGAGCTGTGTAAGGGGCCCTAAAAAATGGAGCTGCTTCCTGTTCGTTAATTGTTGTGAGCACTGTTAAAAACAGTCTCCAGAGAGCCTCTTCTACACCAGACCTGTGGAGCCAGACTGAGCCCATCATCAGCCTCTTGTCCTCATCTGGTGGTAAGTAGGAAATCCAATATATTATTAGTGGCACTAATCTCTAATTTACCTCACATTAAATGGATACTATAGTCACCAGAAGCACTACAGCATAATGTAGTGGTTCTGGTGTCTATAGCCTGTGCCTGTAGGCTTTTTAATGTAAACACACTGTCTTTTCAGATAAGACACTTTGTGAAGACTGGCGTTGGCCCATATGGCAGAGCATATGGGCGGGGCATTGTGATGTCACATGGTGGGCTGGACATATGGGGGGGCGGCAAAATTTTTTTTGCCTAGGGCGGCAAAAATCCTTGCACCGGCCCTGGCTCTTTGCCTCAGAAAAATGAGCTGTCTGCTGCCATCATCGGAAGTGGTGGCCTGATCCAATCACAATGCTTCTCCATAGGATTGGCTGAGACTGACAAGGAGGCAGATCAGGGTCAAAGCCAGCATGATTCAAACACAGCCCTGGCCAATCAGCATCTCCTCATAGAGATGAATTGAATCAATGTATCTCTATGAGGACAGTTCAGTGTCTGCATGCAGAGGGAGGAGATACTGAGTGTTTGGATGCATTTTAGGCGATTGTTTGCAGGCAGATTTATTGCAGCGTTTCGACCTCTTAAGGTTTTTATCAAGCTAATACCACAGTGGCAAAATTGCACTTATATACACACAAGTTACAAACAAACAATTAATTAGTTAAGTAAACAATTAGGCAATTAAAAATTTCATTAGACAAACAAGTGTTAAAAATAATACAATCAATATATCAAGTTAAAGGGACACTCCAGGCACCCAGACCACTTCTGCCCATTGGAGTGGTCTGGGTGCCAACTCCCACTACTCTTAACCCTGCAAGTGTAATTATTGCAATTTTATAAAAACTGAAATAATTACCTTGCCCTGTTAACTCCACCTCTAGATCAGTCTCGCCCACCGGCCGACGGAGTCAGTAGTAGGAGCGGCGCGGAGGAGAAGGAGGCAGCGACCAGGGACATCGTCTCTGCTTCAGGTAAGTGACTGAAGGGGTTTTCACCCCTTCAGCAACTGGGGATTGGGGGGTGGGAGAGAGAGGGAACCTGCAGTGCCAGTAAAACTGATTGTTTTCCTGGCACTGGAGTTTTACTTTAATACATCAAACTTTAAAAAATACATGGTAAGGAATAAATAGATAAATGGCTGAAACAGATAGTCAAAGAAAAAAACAAGCAGTCCAGGTTTTACACAAAACCACATAAACAATTATATATGCACAGATCTTTTAAATAAATATATCACTAAACTAAATTTGTGCAATTAATCATGTAAAACTATACCTGGGATTTAATGAAATACCAAACACATCGAGGAGACAGGAGCGCCTCTCCCAAGTGACTAGACGTGATTACATCACAAACCACGTCAAAGGTACGCTGGCCGCAAAGGGTATACGGCATCTGAAGTCCGAGCGCTTGCGCAAAAAGAAACCTAATCGCGCATGCGCGCGGATACAAGACGCACATCCAGGGCAACAGGCACGGCTTCGGGAGGACTGCCTCACAGCCCAGGCAGCCCCCCATGGCAAATCAGGCCCCCGGGGGCCATGTGATCGCTCTCAAAGAGCGATCACATGGCCCCCTATAGCTGGCTGTGGATCTGCCAGCAGGGGGGCTGTCTAAAATATTAGTCAGTCCCCCTGCTGGTAGGTAGTGTAATAAAAAATATTAGACAGGTTATAAAATAAAATAAATATATATATATATATATATATATATATTATATATATAATATATACATATTATATATATTTAACGTCATACATAGTGTATTTTAATACTAATATAAGTACATATATTAGTATTAAAATACACTTAGAATGACGTTACATATATATAATATGTATATATATATATATATTATATATATAATAGATCTACATATATATATATATATTATATATACGTATAATTACAATAATAAATAAATAAAATAATAAAATTAATAAATAAAATATTGAAACAAAATTTAATATAAACTATATATACATATGTAATTTCATTCTAACTGTATTTTGTTATTAATATATATATATATTGGTAACAAAATAAACTTAGAATGACATTCTATATATATCTATCTATATATAAAATGCAAATAACCGCAAATATATATATATGGTATTCTGTCCTGATGAAAGTTCCCTAGCGGAACTGAAACGTTGACCGTTGGAATAAAGATTTATTTTCATTTTTTGATACAAATCCTGGGAGTGCTGATTTTCTTTGGCTATATCTATTTAGTGCAATCTAGCACCGGGTCTACAATCAAGTAAGTTGGAGTGCAAGGTCTCTTTTTCTTTTTTTTTTATATATATATATATATATATATATATATATATATAGATAAATACATATAATTACATAAAAGATTACATTAGTATACACGTAGAATTTAAATACCTATACATTCATATATATTAAAATTATACGTGTATATTTAAGTAATCGTTTAATATAATTATGTGATTTGATTAATTAAAATTTGATTGACATGCCTGACAACACAGGGAGAAAGTGCAGAGAATTTAATTTGCAAGCACTATATTTGACCCTGTAACTCTCCAAGACACCATAAAACTTGTACATGGGGGGTACTATTTTACTCAGGAGACTTCGCTGAACTCAAATATTAGTGTTTCAAACTGGTAAATTGTATTACAACAATGATATTTTAAGTAAAAGTGACGTTTTTTTGCATTTTTTACAAACGAACGGCACTTTTATGGACTATATTATTGTTGTAATATGTTTTACTGTTTTAAAACACTAATATTTGTGTTTAGTGAAGTCTCCCGAGAATAACAGTACCCCCCATGTACAGGTTTCATGGTGTTTTGGAAAGTTAGAGAGTCACATATAAGGCTTGCATTTCATTTTTTTGACATTGAAATTTGCCAAATTGGTTATGTTGCCTTTGAGAGCGTATGGTAGCCCAGGAATGAGAATTACCCCGATGATGGCATAGCATTTGCAAAAGTAGACAACCCAAGGTATTGCAAGTGGGGTATGTCCAGTCTTTATTAGTAGCCACTTAGTCACAAACACTGGCCAAATATTTGTTTTTTGCTTTTTTAACACAAAAACAAATATGAACGCTAACTTTGGCCAGTGTTTGTGACTAAGTGGCTACTAAAAAAGACTAAACATACCCCACTTTCAATACCTTTGGTTGTCTACTTTTTCAAATGGTATGCCATTATGGGGGTAATTCTCATTCCTGGGCTACCATACCGTCTCAAAGGTAACGTTACCAATCTGGCAAATTTCTATTTGAAAATGGAACGTTCTATATTTGACCCTGTAACTTTCCAAAACACCATAAAACCTGTTAATGGGGGGTACTGTTGTATTCGTGAGACATTGCTGATTACAAATATGTGCATTCTTGTGCAGTAAAACCTAACAGTATTATGACATTCACAGCTAAAATGTCAGACGGAAATACAAATTTAAAAAATAATCTTATTTTCTCACATTTTTTTAAAATTTTATTCATAACGAATTATGTTCCATATATGATTAGTTAATGATAAATTAAAGCCCTGTTTCCCCTGAACAAAATGATATATAATAAGTGTGGGTGCATATAATATGAAAGAGGGGAACTACGGGTGAACAGACATATAGCGCAAATTCCAGTTTTTGTTTACATTTTGTTTTGATCAGAACGTGCACTATTGACTCCGTCCTGAAGGGGTTAACCCCTTAACCCCTTAACGACGAGTGACGGACACCCGTTAAAATTAACCCCAGATCGCTGCAATCGCGGCGATCGTGGGGTTAATGGTGCTCCGGTCTGCCTCTGCATTGGAGGCAGACCGGGAGCACCGGATCCGGCTGCCCCAGTACATGTGCCCGCTCTGACAGCATGTCTGAGCGGGCACATGTGCTCTGTATACTCACCTCCGCCTCCCTGCACTTCCGGGTTCAGTGTGAAGTGCAGGGAGACGGATCAGTGTTGATCCTGCCCCCTGGTGACAAAAAAATAAAGTTTATTTAAAATCCCACCCCCCTTTACCCCCCCTTTACCCATTTTAATAAAAAAATTAACCCCTTCCCTGCCAATTGATCACTGACTACAGTGATCAATTGGCAGGGATTACATTTTACTATCATCTGATTTTTTTTTTTAACCCCTGAGGGTTAATTCTTTTTTTTTTTTAACCCTCAGGGGTTACATTTATTTTATTAATTAATTTAAATATTTTAAAATTATAAATTTAGCTAGCTGGGTAGGGTGGAAGTTAGTGGGGAATTGTGGGATTTAGTATTAGGCTAACTAGGGGTTAACGTTAAAAAAAGTTTAAAAATAAGCTTTAAAAAGTTAAAAAATTAAGTAAAAAAAAGTTTTAATAACGTTTAAGTAAAAAATAAAAAAAAATAAACCCTTTACCCAGTCCAAATAAAAATTAACCCCTTCCCTGCCAGTCGATCACTGCCTACAGTGATCAAAATACAGATCACAGTATTATACTGTGATCTAATTTTTTTTTAACCCCTGACGATTAACTTTTATTTATTTTTTAACCCTCAGGGGTTAAATTTATTTAATTAACTAATTTAAATATTGTATAATTAAATATTTTGCTAGCTAGGGTGGGTGGGAGTTATGGGGAAATGGGGAATTTACTGTTAGTGCTGCTTACTGCTAGTTAGGGGTTAACGTAAAAAAAAAGCTTAGAAAATTGTTAAATCTGTAAAAAAAAGTTTTACAAAAGTTTAGGAAGCTTTAAAAAAATTAATAAGCAAAACAAAAGTTTAAAAAATAGTTTTAAAAAGTAAAAAAAGTTTTAAAAAGTAAAAAAATACATTTAACGCTCATTACCACTACACCTGGTACAAGCTAGCGGAAAAATGATCCCACGCTAAGGTTCAAAATATGCATTTTGAAATACCCTGGGATGTCTTCTTTAAGAAATGGTATGGCTTTATGGGGTATTTGGTTTATATAGCCTGGTAAAATACTCTAAAATGGGACATGGGCACAGCGTAAAAATTTAAAGTTTGAAAAAAATGGAATGGCTGTGTCCCAAATGTGCCCCTCCGATGTCCACATATACCTGGCAAAGGTACATACAGGGGTATTTTTGTACTCAGCAGACATAGCTGAGCAACATATGAAGTATTATACAGTGGTAGTACACATAAGGTTTGCAAAATATACTGTGCAAACTCACTTTGTGTGTCAAAAAGGCAGAAAAAAATGCTTATTACCACTACACCTGGTACACGCTAGTGGAAAAATGATCCCACGCTAAGGTTCAAAATATGCCTTTTGAAATACCCTGGGGTGTCTACTTTAAGAAATGGTAGGCCTGTGTGGGGTAGTTTGAATTTAAAACCTGCGAAGATGCTTGGAAATTGCACATAGGCCCGGCGTCAAAATTCAAAGTTCGGTAAAAACTGATATGGCTTGGTCTCCTATATGGCACTGTAGCTTCACAAAATAGTGCCATAGACATACAATGGGGGTGTCCTTTTATTTAGAAGACTTAGCTGAGCATAATTTGGGGGGTTTGAACTTAGTGGCACACATGAAATATACAAAATGCCCAGCAAAAATGCAATCCGTATGTAAAAAATGCACAAAATTATTTTTTACCACATACTTTGGCATGTAATGGTAAAAAAATGGGGGCATGTTAACCTCCCTGGCGGTATGATTATGTCAGGAATTTTGTACCAAAAGCGGTACCATTTTTTTGCATTTGAATTACCCGCCCAGTTCCGCCCCATGTCAGGCATGTCAATCAAATTTTAATTAATCAAATCACATAATTACGTTAAAAGATTTTTTAAATATACATGTAGAATTTTAATATATATGCATTTATAGGTATTTAAATTCTACGTGTATACTAATGTAATCTTTTATGTAATTATATGTATTTATCTATATATATATATTTGCGCTTATTTGTATTTTATATATATATAGATATATATAGAATGTCATTCTAAGTGTATTTTGTTACCGATATATATATTAATAACAAAATACAGTTAGAATGAAATTACATATGCATATATAATTTATATTAAATTTTGTTTCAATATTTTATTTATTTTATTATTTTATTTATTTATTTAATTATACGTATTTATATATAATATATATATATATATATATATGTACATCTATTATATATATAATATATATACATATTATATATATATAAAAATATATTTAATTTATTTTTACACTTGTCTTTTTTTATTTTTTTTATACTTCCCACCAGCAGGGGGACTGTCTTATATTTCAAACAGTCCCCCTGCTGGCAGATCCACAGCCAGCTATAGAGGGCCATGTGATCGCCCTTTGAGAGCGATCACATGGCCCCCGGGGGCCTGATTTGCCGTGGGAGGGCTGCCTGGGCTGTGAGGCAGTCCTCCCGAAGCGGTTCGCGGCGGAGGTAAGTAAATCTTATCTACCCCGAGCGTGACTCGGGGTTACCGCTTCTGGCAGCAAAAATTAACCCCGAGTCACGCTCGGGAATACCGCCAGGGAGGTTAAGGCACAATATGCACCTTATGAGATACCCTGGAGTGTCTACTTTTACAAATGGTAGGCCTTTGTGGGGTGTTTTTGAACAGTCAAACTGTTATAATACCCCAAATGGAAGCATAGGCTCATTAAATCCGTCTCTCAAAATTCTACTGTGCATACTGAAAAGGACAGGTCTCCTGTATGGCACTGTAGCTTCACGAAATAGTGCCATAGACATACCATGGGGGTGTCCTTTTACTCAGAAGACTTAGCTGAGCATAATTTGGGGGGTTTGAACTTAGTGGCACATATGAAATATACAAAATGCCCAGCAAAAATGCAATCCGTATGTAAAAAATGCGCAAAATTATAATTTTTTTTTTTTTTCAATTTGACAATTTTTATTTTGTGCAGAACATAGGGGGTACAGAAAAGAAAGGGTAAGGTTAGGAGGGGAAAGTAATACTACTGGTTTCACCAGTTGTTCATTACCGATTTACATTACATAGTTATACATTTCAGATTTATATTTCAAAGTTATATTCCATGTCATTTACAGCTTCCATGTTTGTGGTATGCAACAATCTGAACCAAGCTTCCTACTCGTCATCATATATCCCGATTCAGGGTTACAATCTCGGCTGACCCGTCCCTGCGCTATGTGTACTTTAGTGGCACTGAGCCATGTATGTGAGATGTAGATAGTTCCTCACCTGAAAGGACATCTTTAGCAGGTCACTTGTAAATGGGGGAGAGGAGAGGGAAAGGAGGGGGAGGAGGGGAGGAAAGGGGTTTGAGGAGGCTGGAGGAGAGGGGAGGAACAGGGTAAAGTACCCGCATTTTGATTGCTGGTTATTTGGATAATTCAGATCCACTAGTGTCCCTACAATGTAGGGTGGTAGGGTCCTGTAGTTAGGCGTGGTGAGGTTCCTATGCGTGTCTCATGTTGGATGTTTTAGTTCCCAATCCTGCCATACTTCGTGTTTCCAGCTATTTCCCGGTGGTACCTGTGAGATGTTGGATTCGTATCTCCCTACTTGGGACACATATCTAATTATCTCTTGTGTTGAGGCATTGTCGGGTGATAGCCAGTTTTTTGCTATAAGTTGTTGAGCTGCCACCAGAATGTGAAATATTAAGTATTTCACGGGTTTCGGGTAATTGGTATTGAACATGAATAGAAGTATAGAGGACGGGGTGTTTGGTATTGTGATGGACGTGTGTTGGCGGATCAGTGAAATGACCTCTCTCCAGTATGGTTGGAGTATTGAGCACTGCCACCAGATATGAAGGAATGAGCCTGATTTTTTTTTACATCTCCAGCACACGCTGGGTAGTGTCGGGTCTATCGTGGCTAATCTTGTGGGAACCATATACCAACGGTAGAGGATTTTACGTGTTATTTCTAGGTGAGAAGCGCACTGTGTTAAACCTTTTGTGATATTAGCCGAAGCCAACCAGGTTTTCTCCGGTATTGTCATGTTTAGTTCCTTTTCCCAGGAGAGTATACATGAGAAGGTTTTGATATTTCGTTTGGGTAACAACAAGTTATAAATGGTTGAAATTGTTTTTTTTACCTGTTTCCCTGCCATAATGCTTTTCTCAAAGCCCGTCAGGGTGGTGTTAGTTTGGGATTTGGATTTTCGTGAGTTAGATTGCCACCAGGACAATAATTGGAGGTGGGAGTGGTGTGCCGTATTCGGGAGTACCATATATACTCGAGTATAAGCCGACCCGAATATAAGCCGAGGCCCCTAATTTTACCCCCAAAAACTGGGAAAACTTATTGACTCGAGTATAAGACTAGGGTGGGAAATGCAGCAGCTACTGGTAAATTTCTAAATAAAATTAGATCCTAAAAAAATTATATTAATTGAATATTTGGGGAGGAGCGATGACGTAGGACGCGAACGCACGGGTGCGTACGTCCTCGCTCGCGGAGATGCTGGCGCCCTAGGGAGTTGAGCTGCAAGACGCCCGGACGGACGAGACGAGACTAATCCGAAGGAGAAGCCCTGAAGCAAAAAAAAAGAAGCCGGGGGCAAATCGTAGAGCTGACTGCAAGAGTGTGCTCGCAAGTGTGCTCGCAAGTCCGCAAGCCCGCAAGAGAAGTCACCAGGCATAGACCCACTTGAAGGGAAATACCGTTTGCTGGAGCCTAGCCGACAGCTGGGAACGACGGAGTGACGCACCAACGGCACCTGTGGGGGCAAGGAGAGCGACCACTGTTTGTGTCCCGCTCAGCACACCCAGAGAAGAAATGTAAGTGCCGCGGTGGGGCAAAAATCCAGAGGGCTCCGGTGTATTGAAGTAATGGCCTCACTAAGCCTCATTAAGCAATTTAGCCTCACTAAGCAATTTAAGGGAGAATCCCCTATAAACAATATAATATCTATTTATACAATACTGAAGAATTAAGATTTACAATAAAAGAGAAAGGAAAAGAAAAGAAGGGGTAAAAAATACACATATATAAAAGAAAGAAAAAGAGAAAGAGAACATTTCTATGTGGGCAGCGAACAGTGAGACAGGAAGGCTGCTGAAAGTAAATCAGCGAGGCAAAAACTGGACAAGAAAAGTGAAACCGACATAGACGTTTATAATTTGCCAATCTGAAACAACCAAGTATTGATTTGCAACTAGAGGCCTGTAACTTTAGGAGGGAAAAGAAAAGAGAAGGAAAGGAAAAGATTTAAAAAATGACATATGAAAAATATAATTCTTTCTGCTGACCCTTTTAAAGTATAACACTTAAGATATTGGCTCTAGCAAAAGAAAGCTAATGATTGACACGCCAACGGCGCATGAGGAAGGAAAGGGGAAAAACAATTGAATTAAATCCAAGGCCTCAAAGAAGCGATCTAATACTATAAAGGTCCGTCTGAATCTGGTTTAAAGGGAACCTTTTTTTTTTTTTTGTCCATAATGGCGTCCAGGAAAGGGCAAGATAATATGCAGCTGATGAAGAGAGAAAGAGAGAAGAAGCTAGAAAGCAAGACAGATAGAAGGCTCTCCTCCTCAGCTCCGGTGCAAACACAGAAACAAGAAATAGAGCAACAAAATGTATCGGATTCCTCATCCCAATCATTTAAAGAAGCAGATAATTTATCCACAAAGAATATATTTACAAAGCTAAGCCCAAAAGAATACAGCTCGGACGAACTACTTATGCATCTCGAGTCTTGCTTTGAACGCCAACTAGAAAAAATTAAAGAGATTCATGAAGGCTTTATGGATTGCAAAATGGAGCTAACAAAGATGGGAAAGAAACTTAAGCAGAATGAAGAAAAAATAGAATCGATGGAATTTCAGCAAGCTTCAATAGAAGACACCATGAGAAAGTCAAACAAAAAAATAGAGGAGCTGGAACTTAAAATTGCAGATCTGGAAGATCGCTCTCGGCGTAATAATCTTAGAATTAGGGGAATTCCAGAATCCATTAATAGCGATAAACTGCAAGACTATATAATGGAGATTTTTTCTCAACTGGGCATACAAACGACAGGTTCATCAAACTGTTTGGAAAGAAGCCACCGAGTTATGAAACCAGACTTTGTGGCTCAAAGTGAACCTAGAGATGTAATGATCTGCTGTTCGTCATATAAAATGAAAGAACAAGTGTTAAAAGCATCAAGACTTATTGGGATGAAGGACTCTTATAGCAAAATTATGATTTTTCCGGATATTTCCTATCATACTAGGATTAAAAGAAAACCGTTCGCAAATTACACAAGGATTTTGCGTCAGAAGAACATTAGATATGCTTGGCGATACCCCTGCAAAATCATTGTTTCGCATGACGCAAGGACATACTCCTTCTCGGATGTTACAGCAATTTCTAAATGGTTCACCGAGCAGAATTTTGAACTGGATAACCCAGCAGAGGAGGATAAAGGACGGAGGAGCGAAGCTGCAACATAGAAAGAAAAGAGTTTTTTTTTTTTTTTTTTTTTCTTCAACTCTCCTGCACTATCTACAGCCGACCAAAGAGGTAGACAAGCAAAGAAAAGGAAGAGATATTACACAAAGGACAAAGGACCACAACCACTGAATAACCAATGCTTATGATGAAGGACATGGGATTGACCCCACCTCCAGAGACTCTTCTAAACTCTGTTCATCTAGGCCGTAAATTGATTTTGAAAATTGAGAATTAGCACTAATGCAGCTAGAGGGATTTACTATACTATAGACACAAGCAAAATTAGGATACACAAAGAATTAGAATTTAAGAATGAAATTTTTCACTACTCACCTGAAGATAATTGTTTCTCACAAAGATGGCTCACTCAAACTTTATTGAACGCATAAGCACTGGAATTAAAGGCTTTCTGCTACTGAAGTGTAAAGAGACAGAGCGGGAGATGAAGCTCAGGGGATAAAAATGTCCCTGATTTAATAATTCACAAAAAAGCAAGGGTTTTAAGAGGAGGGAATGATTAAGTAAGTTTAACACTGAGAAACTTGAGCACTGAGCACTTATAGATATAGCTTGAGAAATGTAAGACGCTATTCAAGAAACGGATGTAAACTGATAAACTATAGCTAGAAGAATTGAAGGATATATATAGAAAATTGAATGTAAATAATTAGAATTAATTAAGGATAGAATGACACTGGTGGATATGATATATTAACTCTTGAAAGGGGACGTTTAAAATACTAAGGGGCATAAGGAATTCTATAATAATATATATTTAGCAGAGTGCAAAGGATGTAGAAGGTCCGGCATGATGATAGAGAGTTATGAGGAGAGTTGCAATGGAGGGGGGGGGGGAAGGTAGAGGATAAAGATAGCTATAATGGAGACGGGGTCTGTGTTTTTTTTTTTTTTTTTTTTTTATGTTTCCCCTTTCAGAAGCTCGGAAAATGCATTAGTCCGGGGTATAAATAAAAAAAATATCTGGCCAAACGCTCTCTAAGAGGGGCAGCTCAGTATCACAATATTGATCCTGTATTGGATCCAATTGGAGGCTCTGCGGAAGAGGGTATACCGCAGGCCCATCCATACTTCCTTGAAGGGATGCTTTTTGTAAATGTGTTCGTGAGTGTAAATGTTGTGAGGTTTTGTGAATGGTATAAGTTGACTACGAAAGACAGAATTCAATTTCATAAAACAGTAATTAAAGATACCTTTCCTGATGGGAACGTAACCTTGAGTAAGTGGAAGGAAAAAGAGAAAGGGAGGAAGGAAGAAAGGGAGACAAGGAGAAAAGTAGGCTAAAAAACCACATGTTAAATGTTGTTTCAATCAATGTGCAAGGTTTGAATTCCCCACAGAAAAGAAGACTCCTATTTGATCAAATTAGAAGGGAAAAGGCGCAAGTCGCAGGCATTCAAGAGACCCATTGGCGCAGAACAGATGAAGGGAAATTTAGTTTTAAAGATTTCCCCAACTCAGTATGCTCTTCCCTTAAAGATAAAAAAAAGCGGGGAGTAGCCATTTTTTTTTCATCGACATTAAATGTTGTGTTTAAACACGCAAAAACTGATGCGCTGGGCAGATGGATTATTCTAGTTTGCACAATAGAAGATAAACTTTATACAATTGCTAATATATATGCCCCGAATACTGCGCAGATTCAGTTTCTACATAAATTCTTCACACAATTAAATAAAATCAAACAAGGTCACACTTTAGTTATGGGGGATTTTATTTTGGTAACAGATCCCAATATAGATAGAAAGTCCGAAAAGGCCAAAACTCCTTCGAGGAATGTTTTCAATTCGGCAAAAAAATTTCGGAACATAATACAAAGTGAAGCCCTCCTCGACTGCTGGAGGACCTTCCACCCCACAGAGGTGGACTTCACTTGCTTCAGTAAGACTCATTGTTCTTACTCAAGAATAGATTTTATATTTGGTGATCGAAATTTAATAGAAAATGTGAAATCTACAAAAATAATTACGGTGACATGGTCAGATCATAACATGGTGAAAATACAACTAAAGAACAATCGCTTAAAATATAGGACAGACTGGAAATTGAATGATAAGCTATTAATCCCCAAACCTAATAGGGAACAGATCGCAAAGGCGATAGACATGTACTGGCTGGATAATGACAATAACGAAGTATCCTCAATTACAAAGTGGTGCGCATTCAAAAGCGTCATAAGGGGACACCTTATTAGTTTAGAAGCACAGGCTAGGAAAAACCGACAGGAATCCCTTTCCAGTCTATACATTGAATTAAGTGAGTGTTACAAAAAAAATACTACGATACCGTCAAGAATGACTTCGAATCAAATTAGGATAATAGAAAATAAAATAAATGAAATACTGATAATTAAAATAAATAAGAATCTCCAGTATATGAAAACAAATTATTATTATAGGGGAAATAAGGCAGATAAATTACTCACTAATAAAGTTAAAAATATACAAAAAACTAAACTAATTACAAAAATAAAACAGGGAAATGAAATTGTATTAGAACCCAAAAAAATTGGAGAAGCATTTAGAAATTATTATAAACTTTATAATTTATCAGCCACATCTTCCCAAGAGGAGATAGATAGCTATTTCTTAAATATTCATCTTCCTAGGTTAGATGACTCTCAATTAGAACAATTGAATACAGAGATTTCATTCCAAGAAGTTCATGACGCAATTCTCGCCATGAAAAAAAATAAAGCACCGGGCCCAGATGGGTTCACCAATTTCTTTTTCAAAACATATAAGTACAGGCTGATTCAGAGACTGGTAGACTGTTATAACTTAGCGATGAATACAGGTAAACTACCTAAAGAGATGCTGGCTGCAAAAATTCTACCTATCTTAAAAAATAACAAAAATCCGGAAGAAATTAGCAATTATCGTCCAATAGCACTTTTAAATAATGACTATAAAATTTACGCCTCTATCATCGCTAAAAGGATAAAGAATATAATCTCCTCCCTGATCTCAGAAGACCAGGTAGGATTTATACCAGGAAGGATGTCCTCCAATCATATTAGGAAGATATTAAATATACTTACAAAGATTCATATGAACAAAATCCCCTTTCTAACGATGGCCTTAGACGGAGAAAAGGCATTCGACAGAGTCGGATGGAATTTCATGCAAGCAACTCTGAAGGCTTTCGGGTTTTCTGGGCACATTATCCCGGCAATTATGGCCTGTTACTCCTCGCCATCCAGTAGGATTGTTGGAGGGGGGATTAAGTCTGACTGGTTTATGGTATCAAACGGCACCCGCCAAGGATGCCCTTTATCCCCATTATTATACATTTTAACAGCTGAACCCCTGGCATATGAAATACGTAAAAACCCTGTAATAACAGGGCTAAAAAAAAGAGATAAACATTTCAAGATATGCCAATATGCGGATGATACACTGTTAATGCTAACTAACCCAACCAAGTCTGTACCAGCTGCTATGCAGGCAATTGAAAATTACAGCCGTCTGTCAAATTATAAACTTAATGTTCAAAAAACGACGGTTTTACCTTTCTATATGCAAGAGGAAGAGTATCAGTATTTATCTGAACACTTTGCCTTTAGGTGGGAAAAAAAGGGATTTGTTTACCTCGGGATTAATATAGTGAAAAAGCCTGCAAACACAATGACGGCTAATGTAATCCCCCTGATTGAAGAATGCATCCAATCGTTAAAACACTGGAACTCTATGCAGTTATCCTGGTGGGGGAGGGTTAACTTTATTAAGGCATATATTTTTCCTAGGTTTATTTATCTTCTGAGGATGATTCCGATTCAGATGCAGCCTCAACGACTCAAGCTTATAAATAAGATTTTTAGAGATTATGTATGGCTACAGAAGAAACACAGACTGGGTCAGGATCTCCTGTATATGAAATATAAACAAGGAGGTATTGGCTTTCCAAATATCTTCCTATATCACCAAGCGGCTCAGCTAATGCATACCCTGCCACTAATCAAACAGGATAAAACTTCACAAAACTGGTTTGAAATAGAGGGGGAAGATATCACTACTCCTTATAATAGTGTAGATCTAATGTGGCCTATAAGAAAAAAAAGTTGAATTAAAAATACAGGAGCCACTACGGATAATATGATAACAAAACCCCTTGTAAAATTTTGGACCCAACTCAAAAATCAATTAGATCTAAAAAACAAAATATTACCCGCTGTGCCCTTTAAAAGTTTAGAGGTCTGGATAGAAAATCTGGACACAACAGAATGGATTGGAAAGGGGATTAAAAAAGTAGCGGACATATTAGAGGACGGTAGGATTATACCTTTCTCCGAGCTACGGAGAATTTATGGTCTCTCAAATGTACAGACTTTTAACTTCATTAGGATCAGGAGCTTTTTGTTAAGCTCCCTCAGTAGTAAATTGAAGTCTCCTTCAGTAGTCAAATTAAATGAATTAATAGACACAGAGAAGGACATAAAACTACTAACCAGATGTGCTGAGATCATGAAAAGTATAAAAGGATACGTTCAGCCTCTAGAAAAATGTAAATGGAAAAGAGATCTATCGATAGAAATTAATATAAGGGATTGGAACAGGGCTCTCCAAACAGTGTACTCTACGATACACTGTTTAAATATTAGGGAAGCTCATTATAAGCTTCTAAACCGATGGTACTTGACCCCAAAAAAGATCCAGAAGTTTTCAAAGGGAGAGACCTCTAGCTGCTGGAGATGTGGTTGTGAGGGGGCTAACGAACTCCATATATGGTGGGACTGTCCTCCAATTAAAGCAGCATGGGTTCAATATATGGGACACATTAACATTCTTTTAGATATTACGCATAGCTGGACTCCAGATACTTTGCTCCTACATATAAATTTACCGCAACTAACAAAAGAGAAGAAGTGTTTATTGATACACGCTTTGATGGCATTTAAATTAGCCATAGCAAAAAATTGGAAAAAGCACTAGAGCTAAACTGGGAGCTGACCGAGGTGCTGAACGGACGGCGCGGAGGAGGAGAGAGCTGACAGGAGCTGCAGGAAAGGTAAGGAACATCTCTGCAGCCCCCAGTCTGTATTATGGCAATGAAAATTGCCATAATACAGACTATTGACTCGAGTATAAGCCGAGTTGGGGTTTTTCAGCACAAAAAATGTGCTGAAAAACTTGGCTTATACTCGAGTATATACGGTATATGACTTTGTTTCAGTTGCTCAAAGGTGGCTAGTTTCCCTTCATGTAGGAGGGTGTGTACATGGCTCACCCCACATCTGTTCCAGACCCTGTAATTAAAGTCGGGAATCTCCCGGGCCAAAGCTTTAATGGGGGTTGATAGGGGGATCGGATGGTTGTTGCATAGGAATTTACGGGAGATATCCCAGATTTTTAACATCGCTAGTGTGGCAGGTAATGCTTGCGTGGTGTCACCTCTACTGTTAGGGGGTATCCACATGAATGTGTCAATATCTTGGTTTTGTAGCCAGTGTTGCTCAATAGTTTCCCATTGTGGTTGATCAGATTTTAGGGTGACGGAGAAAAGGCTGGCCAAGACGGCCGCTCTATGGTACAATTGCATGTTGGGGAGTCCCATTCCTCCCGCATTTTTGGGTTGGTATAGCGTAGATAGTGCTACTCTGGGTCTTTTCCCCTGCCAGATGAAGAGGTTAATTTGTTGTTGGAGTGATGTGAAATATGTTGGTGGTATCCATAGGGTGAGTGTCCTAAATAAATATTGTAATTTGGGCAGAACTACCATTTTAACAGCTGCTATGCGACCCGACCAGGAAATAAATTTATTTTTCCAGTTTCGGAGAGTGGTTGTGATCTCCTTGCTAAGTTTAGTGTAATTCAGGTTATACAGATTTGACAGATTGTGTGGGATCCTAATTCCCAAAAATGTGAGGTAGTCTGTTCTCCAATCATAAGAGAATTTCTCTTTTAGGGTCGTCAAGTATGTCTCCTCCATCCCTACCCCCATGGCCTGTGTTTTGGAAATATTTAATTTGTAATATGAACATTTGCTATATTCTTGTAGTATGTTATGGAACCTCGGTAGCGACACCTGGGGGTCAGTGATAGTGAGCAGGACATCATCAGCAAAGAGATTCAGTTTGTGCTCTCTACCCCCCACCCATATTCCCTTGATCTCCTCCGCCGAGCGGATGGCTTCGGCTAAGTGCTCCAGGGCCATGATATACAAAAGGGGCGACAGGGGACAACCCTGTCTCGACCCATTCGTGATGGGGAAGGGAACAGATTGAAATCCCGACGTGAAGACTCGGGCCTCTGGATTACTGTACAGTGATTTGACCACTGAAATGAAGTGTGTGGGGAAGCCAAATTTGGTCAGGACCGCTCTTAGAAAAGGCCAATGCAGGCGATCAAAGGCCTTTTCTGCGTCTAGAGATAATAATAGCAACATTATTTTTTACCACATACTTTGGCATGTAATGGTAAAAAAATGGGGGCATGTTAAGGCACAATATGCACCTTATGAGATACCCTGGGGTGTCTACTTTTACAAATGGTAGGCCTTTGTGGGTTTTTTTTGAACAGTCAAACTGTTATAATACCCCAAATGGAAGCATAGGCTCATTAAATCCGTCTCTCAAAATTCTACTGTGAATACTGAAAAGGACAGGTCTCATATATGGCACTGTAGCTTCATAAAATAGTGCCAAAGACATACAATGGGGGTACCGTTGTACTCAGCAGAAGTAACTGAACACATAATAAAACTTTGTACAGGAATAGCACACACCAACTTTACAAAATACACATGAGAAGTTCTTTGTTATAAGTTTGTGTGCGAAAACCCCCAAAAAACACAATTTTACTCCAATATTTAGCAGAGGTTGGCGGTAAAATGGCTACGTAGAAAGTGTCAAAACAACCTTAGGTAAATAGCCTGTGGTGTCTACTTTATATAAATATATACTTTTGTGTGGCAATTTTGTTTTCTTTTATGGCTATTAAGCTTACAAGACAAACATACCAAATTCTAAAATCGCTCCACATTAAAAGATTATTTTACTCCTTGTGCTTTGTGACCTGTAACTACCAGAAAAAAACCTTAAAATCCCAGACACATTATATATTCTGTAAATCAGAACAACTAAATGAATTTATTTTTAATTACTTTCCTTAACCTGCACTAATTTTTTTGAATTTTTCTGTATTTTTTTATAATGTGTTACATCAAATTAAAGGGACACTCCAGGCACCCAGACCACTTCTGCTCATTGGAGTGGTCTGGGTGCCAACTCCCACTACCCTTAACCCTGCAAGTGTAATTATTGCAGTTTTTCATAAACTGCAATATTTACATTGCAGGGTTAACTCCACCTCTAGTGGCTGTCTATTAGACAGCCACTAGAGGTCACTTCCTGGGTTCTAGCACAGGTTTCCTGTGCTAGAGCGTCGCTGGACGTCCTCACGCTGTGTGAGGACCTCCAGCGTCGCTCAAAACCCCATAGGAAAGCATTGAAATGATTTTTCAATGCTTTCCTATGGGGAGACGTAATGCGCATGCGCGGAATTTCCGCGCATGCGCATTAGGTCTCCTCGGCCGGTGAGCAAGATTAGTCTCGCCCACCGGCCGACGTAATCACTAGGAGGAGCGTCGCGGAGGCGGAGACAGCGGCGAGGGACATCGCCGCTGTCCCAGGTAAGTCACTGAAGGGGTTTTCACCCCTTCAGTAACCGGGGATTGGTGGGTGGGAGGGAGAGGGACCCTCCAGTGCCAGAAAAACGGATCGTTTTTCTGGCACTGGAGTTTCCCTTTAAAGCCCTTTCTGTCCTTTAAAAAACGGTATATTATATGCATCGGTGCAATAAATTAGTCAAATGCAAATAGCAGTTGAACGCAAACAGCACAAAATGCAAAAAATGCCGTCATAAATGCCGTCATAAAGTGAAAGACAAGCTTCCGAAGCTCTGTCCTTAAGGGGTTAAGACCGCAGCCAAATGTACAAGTTGTGATCCAAAAAAAACGTAAACAAAACCTGTCATTTGCGCTATATGTCTGTCCAACCATAATTCACCTCTTTCATATTAAATGCACCCACACTTATTATATATAATTTTATTCAGGGGAAACAGGGCTTTCGTTAAACATCAAATATTTAGGTATGGAACATAATTTAATATGAAAAAAATATTTAAAAAATGGGAGAAAATAAGAATTTTTTAAAATTTTTTTAGTTCTACGTGACATTCTAACTGTGAATGTCAAAATACTGTTTGCTTTTACTGCAATACAATACAAATATTTGTATTCAGCGATGTCTCACGTGTAAAACAGTACCCCCTATGTACAGGTTTTATGGTGTTTTGGGAAGTTACAGGGTCAAATATAGCATGTTACATATTTGAGTTTTTTCACATTGAAATTCGCCAGATTAGTTACGTTGCCTTTGAGACCATATGGTAGCCCAGAAATAAGAATTACCCCCATGATGGCATACCATTTGCAAAAGTAGACAACCTACGGTATTGCAATTGTAGTATGTCCAGTCTTTTTTAGTAGCCACTTGGTCACAAACACTGGCCAAAGTTAGTGTTAATATTTGAAAATGCAAAAAACTAAGTTGAACGCAAATTTTGGCCAGTGTTTGTGACTAACTGGCTACTAAAAAAACTGAACATACCCTATTTACAATACCCTGGGTTGTCTACTATTACAAATGGTATGCCATCATGGAGATAATTTTCATTCCTGGGCTACCATACGGTCTCAAAGGCAACCTGCCGAATTGTAATGTGAAACTGAAACGCAAACCTTATATTTGACTCTGTAACTTTTGAAAACACCATAAAACCTGTACATACCCAGGAGACTTCGCTGAACACAAATATTAGTGTTTCAAAACAGTAAAACGTATCACAACAATTATATCGTCAGTGTAAGTGCCATTTTTGTGTGAAAAATGCATAAAATGTCACTGTCAATGACGATATCGTCGTTGTAATATATTTTACTGTTTTGAAACACTAATATTTGTGTTCAGCGAAGTCTTCCGAGTAAAACAGTACCCCCATGTACAGGTTTCATGGTGTCTTGGAAAGTTACAGGGTTAAATATAGTGCTAGAAAATTTAATTCCCTGAACTTTCGGCCTGGGTTGTCAGGCAGGTCCTGCAAATTGTAATTAATAAAATTACCTAATTATGTAAAATTATTACATAAATATATGCGTAGAATTATTATATATATGTGTGTATATATATGTATATAATTATTTTTAATTATTTTTATTTATATATAGGTATATATACTTATGTATATAGATATATATATTATTTCGTTCTACATGTATTTTGATATCAATATATATATATTAATTTTAAAATACAGTTAGAACGAAATTATGCATGTTTATATATTTTTTATCTATTTATTTTTTAGTATTTTTTTATAATTTTTTTATTTAAATTTTTTAACGTATTTATATATTTATTTATTTTTTATTATATATAAATATATATATAATGAAAATTATGTATATATTTAATCAATATCATTGTACGTGTATTTTGATATTAATATATATATATATATATATATATAAAATTATGTATATATTAATATTAAAATACACGTAGACAGTGTATGTATATTTATGTGTATGTGTGTATATGTGCATATATATATACTTAGATCATATATATAATAAATATATATATATGATCTAAGTATATATAATCTTATTTTTACACTGTTTTAACTTATTTTATTTTATTTTCAGACAGCAGGGGGAGTACCTGTCATTACAGGCACTCCCCCTGCTGGCACTGCCTTGGACGGCTATGCCGTCCATGTGATCACGGGGTCCTCGCAAGGACCTCACGATCACATGGCTCTGGGCGGCCGAAGAGGACGGAGGGGGACTCCCTGGGCTCCCAGGTAAGTCCCCCATACCGCGATCGCCGGCGTGGGATCGCCGGCGACCGGGTAAGTACATAAGATCGCAGGACGTTCTATGCCGTCCTGCGGATTTTGGACCCACTAAAATGGGGATGGCATAGAACGCCCTGCGGTCTTAAGGGGTTAAGGACTGAGCCAAATGTACACGTTGTGTACAAAACAAAACGTAAACAAAACCTGGCATTTGCGCTATATGTCTGTCCAACCGTAATTCATCTCTTTCATATTAAATGCACCCACCCTTATTATATATCATTTTATTCAGGGGGAAACAGGGCTTTCATTTAATATCAAATATTTAGCTATGAAACATAATATAATGTGAAAAAATGGGAGAAAATAAGAAATGTTGTTGTTTTTTTAGTTCTACATGACATTTTAACGGTGAATGTCATGATACTGTTTGCTTTTACTGCAATAGAATACACATATTTGTATTCGGCAAAGTCTCATGTGTAAAACAGTAGCCCCTATGTACAGGTTTTCTGGTGTTTTGCGAAGTTACAGGGTCAAATATAGCACGTTACATTTGAACTTAAAATTTGCCAGATTGGTTACGTTGCCTTTGAGACTGTATAGTAGCCCAGGAATTAAATTTACACCCATAATGGCATACCATTTGCAATAGTAGACAACCCAAGGTATTGCAAATGCATGTCCAGTCTTTTTAGTAGCCATTTGGTCACAAACACTGGCCAAAGTCAGCGTTATTATTTGTTTGTGTGTGAAAAATTTTAAAAAAGTGGCTACTAAAAAGACTGGACATACCCCATTTGCAATACCTTGGGTTGTCTACTATTGCAAATGGTATGCCATCATAGGGGTAATTTTCATTCTTGGGCTACCATAGGGTCTCATAAGCAACGTAACCAATCTGCCGAATTTTAATGTGAAAAAAATTAAACACAAGCCTTATATTTGACGCTGTAACTTTTGAAAACATCATAAAACCTGTACATAATGGGTACTGTTGTACTCGGGAGACTTCGCTGAACACAAATATTTGTGTTTCAAAACAGTAAAAAGTATCACAGCAATAATATCGTCCATGTAAGTGCTGTTTGTGAGTGAAAAATGCAAAAAACGTCACTTTTACTGGCGATATCATCGTTGTAATACATTTTACTGTTTAATATTTGTGTTCAGCGAAGTCTCCTGAGTAAAACAGTATCCCCCATGTACAGGTTTTATGGTGTCCTGGAAAGTTATAGGGTTAAATATAGTGCTAGCAAATTAAATTCCCTATACTTTCGGCATGGGTTGTCAGGCAGGTCCCGCTAATTGTAATTAATTAAGATACCTAATTATGTAAAAATATTACATAAATATATATGTAGAACGTATGTGTATATATATGTATATATATATATATAATTTTTTAAAATATTTGTATTAATATATAGGTATATATATATAGTGATATATACGTATATATTTATGTATATAGATATATATATATATTATTTTGTTCTACGTGTATTTTGATATACCGTATATACTCGAGTATAAGCCGAGTTTTTCAGCACATTTTTTGTGCTGAAAAACCCCAACTCGTCTTATACTCGAGTCACTGTCTGTATTATGGCAATTTACATTGCCATAATACAGACAAGGGGCTGGCAGCGAGCCGTTACCTCTCCTGCAGCTCCTGTCAGCTCCCTTCTCCTCCTCGCCGGTCCGTTCAGCACCTCGGTCAGCTCCCAGTGTAAATCTCATGAGAGCCGCGGGGTCATAGTGCGGCTCTCGCGAGACTTACACTGGGAGCTGACAGAGGAGCTGCACGGACCGGCGCGGAGGAGGAGGGAGCTGACAGGAGCTGCAGGAGAGGTAAGTGCTCTCTGCCAGCCCCCCTCCCCACTGAACTGCCAATGCCACTGGACCACCAGGGAAGGAGAGCCCCCCTCCCTACCATGTATGAAGCTGGGAGGGGGGACGAAAAATAATACAAAATTATAATAATAAAATAATATATATTAAAAAAATAATAATAATAATATTACATTTCTTTTAAATAATTAAAAAAAATAATAAAAATGCCCAACATACACAAACACACACTGCATCACACACTTACACTGCACTCATACACACACTGCATTCTAATACACACACACTGCACTCATACACACACACTGCACTCATACACACACACTGCACTCATACACACACAATGCACTCATACACACACTGCACTCATACACACACACACTGCATTCATACACACACTGCATTCATACACACACTGCACTCATACACACACACACACTGCATTCATTATATACACACAGTGAAAATAAATATTCAATTAGTATAATTTTTTTAGGATCTGATTTTATTTAGAAATTTACCAGTAGCTGCTGCATTTCCCACCCTAGTCTTATACTCGAGTCAATTAGTTTTCCCAGTTTTTTGGGGTAAAATTAGGGGCCTCGGCTTATATTCGGGTCGGCTTATACTCGAGTATATATGGTAAATATATATATATATATATTAATATCACACTACAGTTAAACTGAAATAACACACATCTATATATTTTACAATTATTTTTAATTATTTTTTAATTTTATTTTTTAACGTATTTGCATATTTTTTATATTATATATAAATATATATATATATATATTACAATAATTATATATATATTAATAGTAAAATACACCTAGACAGTGTATGTGTGTGTATGTATATGTATATATATATATACTTAGATCATATATATATATATATATATATATATATATATATATATATGATCTAAGTATATTATTTTTATTTACACTGATTTTAATAAAATTTTATTTGATTTCCAGCCAGCAGTAGGACTAACTGTCATTACAGGCAGTCCCCCTGCTGGCAATGCAGCAGCCAGCTAACCCGGCCATGTGATTGTGAGGTCCTCGCAAGGACCTAACTCTCACATGGCCGAGGGGGGGGGGGCACAGGAGGAAGGATCCGCCGCAGGGGACTCCGTGGGATCCCAGGTGAGTCTCCCCAACCGCGATCGCCGGCATGGGATTGCCGGCGATCGGGTAAGTAACAAAAAAATGGAGGGCGTACTATTACGCCCTGCGTCGTTTGGAGCCACTTAGAATAGGGCGTAATAGTATGCCCTCCGGTTTTAAGGGGTTAAGGGTTTAATGTACAACATAGCCAAAACAGTCCGGTCGTGAAGGGGTTAAAGTCTATATTCGCCTTTTCCTTAGGTATGTTTAAATGTAAATATGTTCTATATTTTAAGTTGACTGACATCACATAACTAAAGAATACTTGTCTTCTTTTAAATACTTCTGTACTTCTGCTACTGTATCATTATGTGGCAGATACATGTGTACTTGCTATCAACAAAGCTAACTAAACTGTCTTATTATGTAAATTTAATTAAACAAAAACAAAATGACGTGAGCCATAACCTTTGCATTTTTTTTGTTTTATACAATTATTGTTTAGATTCCTGGTGGATGCCCTGCACATATCTCAGTGATGAAAATTCGATGCAAGGGCCTGGTCTTATAGGAAATAATGGATACATATGCTCCACTGGCTGCTCACTGTTTACTAGAGATGCCCCTACTCACGGTATAGCGAGTAGGGGCATAATTTACTAATACTAAGTAATCTTTACTTAGTATTAGTAAATTTGACTGAAAGACCAATTTAGGTCTTTCAGCCTTTTGGTAGATAACTCCCTAATACCATGGGAATTGGGGAGTTATCTACCAAGCGGCTGCAAAAGCAGTTCCGAAATTCCGAAGTCCTGAAGTGCCGAAGTGTCGAAGTGCCGAAGTTGCTGAAGTTCCGAAGTGTCGAAGTGTAGAAGTCGCCGAAGTTCTGAAGAGTCGAAGTGCCGAATTGCCGATGTCCTGAATTTCGGAATGCCGAACCGAACCGAAATTTTTTCCCATGCACAATCCCAAGTATCTGGCACCAAGACATTAGCAACAGATCTTTTACAGATTTGTGGTTGGGCCTCCATGGATAGAATTTGTTTTAGCACATCCCACAGATGCTCAATTGTATTGAGATATGGGGAATTTGGAGGCCAAGGCAAAACCTTGAATTTTTTGCAGAGAACCCTATTGCCATGAAGGTGTATACCTGGTAAGCAACAATCTCTAGGTAGGTGGTATGTGTCAAAGTAACATCCACATGAAGGTCAGGACCCAGGTTTTCCCTGCAAAACATTGCCAAGAGCATAACACAACCTCCCCCAGCCTGCCTTTTTCCCATAGCGCATCCTATTGCCATCTCTTTCCTAGGTAAATGATGCACATATTTTTGGTCATCCACGTAATCTACAAGAAATCATGATTCATCAGATCAGGCAAGCTTCTTCCATTGCTCCATAGTTCAGTTATGACACTCACTAGCCCATTAAATGCACTTTTGGTAGTATACCAAAGTCATAATGAGCACTCTAACCAGTCTGTGGCAGTGCAACCACATTGGCAGCTTACTGCAATGCACTATATGTTTTGACACTTTTTTATCATGGCCAGCATTATGTTTTTCAGCAATTTGAGCGACAGTAGCCATTATGTGTGATAGGACCAGAAGCGCTAACCTTCACTTCCCATGTGCATCAAGAGCCTTGGCCACGCATGACTATAATGCCAGTTCATGGGTTGTCCTTCCTTGCATTAATTTTGGTAGGTACTAACCACTGCATAGCGGAAACACCCCACAAGTCTTGCAGATTTTGGAGATGTTCTCACCCAATCTTCTAGCCATCACTATTTGGCCCTTTTGAAAGTCACTCAGATCTTTTTGCTTGCCCATTTTTCCTGTTTCCTACACATGAAATTCAAGAACTGACTGTTCACTTGCTGACTACTATATTCCAGCACTTGACAGGTGCCATTGTTATAATCAATATTATTATATTATATTACATATAGAATATCAATATGCCATAACCAATGTTATTCACTTCTTAATGGTTTTAATATTGTGGCAGATCAATGCATATAAATAAAAATTTTTTTAGATCATTCATATTTAGCAGTACAGCAGATTAGAAAAAAAAAAGTATTGCAAAAGCACTTTAAACACTGATATTCTTTTAGTGTTCTCTTTTTAAACTTATGAATACATATATATGCACTTTGGTAAGTATGTAGGTCCTAGCAGTTGAAGCTGAAATACTGTTGACAATTGTTAAAATTGAATTTGATTACATCTTTTGCTGAATGCTCTTATGGGGGTAAAATATGTTCCCAAAGATGTGGGTACTCTTGTCTATGAAATCGCATGCTTTCAAACACCTTTCTGCAGTAATATATAACACTTTTCTTCGGTTTCTTAATAAAAAGTCTTCAAGTAGAGAAACATGCTATTACTAAAGACAGAAAATAAATATTTCAAAAATAACTTTTTTTCTGAAAGCTTTACAATGACCTCAGATATAAACATTTACAATTCTTTCAGTTCAAAAAGTTGGAAAAGAACATCTTTAAAAGTTTTATATTACAATATTACATATAAAAAAACAGATTTATAAAAAATATTTACATCTATGATGAATACTAATTCAAACACTCTTGCAATAAATAAAGAAAGTCACATGTAAAGAGATTATGGAGATAAAGGCCGAAATCTCACACATAGATTTCACACACAATATACTATTGAAGAAGATTCCCAATGCTACCAGAAACATCAACAATGAAAAGGGTTTAAGATGACTAAGCAGATGTCACACAATAAATATTATTTATGTTATCGTGTCTTCTATCTCACCTAGTGTAGTGGATCTCTATATAGTAGCTTTCTAGTTCAAAAAAATAGATTCATATTGTATAAGATTCAACAACTTTAAAAAAAAATAACTTTTATGTGATATGGAAGAATATTAAATAATTTATTTTTATGTTTTAATAAATAAACAAGGTTAAACTGCATAAACAAATATGATATATCTGTCATGCTGCTCAATCGGCACTGTGGTGTGACCGCCCCTGATCAGTGTGGTAACGCTGTCACGGTGCCTGATAGGCACCGCAATATGACCACATCTAATCCGTGCGGTCACATTAAAGGAGGGAGAGGTTACTCACCTTGTCTCACCTTGAGCCTTTCCCTCTGCACAGCTCCTGTGATAGCGGCTGGGTCCAGCGTTAGGAAGGCTGCTGGCCGCTGCAAGGTGGTGCTATGTGATAGCACCGCCCACAATGACGTCACTAGTGATGTGAACATGCGTGGGGCATGACGTTTTCACTGTGCACACACGTTTTGGGGTCATGGGACCCAGTTCAGCAAGTAGCAGGTTTGCAGGGTTATTTAAACCCAAACCTACAGCTGTTCAGTGCCCTGTCGTGGTTTCCATACTGTGTTGGTTATCCGAGAGGGCGTTCCTGTTTACTGTATATTTGGTTATTGACTGGACTAACAGCAGTTTTAATCACTACCTTTTCTGAAGGCCTGTTTGATGCGGTACTTGATTAGACTGTTGCAAAAGACTTGCCAGAAAAACTCAATGAGTATCTAGTCATCCCTTTTGACTTATGTAATGCCCCAGCCGTGTTTCAGGATCTTAGAAATGATGTGATTAGAGAATGAATGTATTATTTTGTATTGGTGTATCTTGATGATAAACTTATATATTCTCCTGATCTCTCTACTCACCATCAGCATGTAAAACAAGTTTTACAAAAAAACTTTACTAAATTTTTTTTACTAAAAAAATGGGTTATACTGTAAACTTGAAAAGTGCCTATTTGATCAGACAGGGGTTCAGTTCCTGGGTAACTTTCTTTCATCTTCTGGTTTCCAAATGGATCCATGAAAACATGTGTCAGTTCTGCACTGGCCCCTACCCAGTGGACTGAAAGCTATTCAGCGGTTTATAGGATTTGCCAATAAATACACACATAAGGGTGTAAACTGTCGCAAATGGTCAAAGGAAGCAAAAGAAGCATTTGATAATTTCAAGACATTGTTTGCTTCTGCTCCCATACTAGTGCACCCTGATACCACCAAACCTTTTATACTAGAGGTAGATTAATCTGAAAACCGGGGTAGGTGCTACTCTTTCTCAGAGGGAAAGACAGGACACCCCTTTGCACGCTTGTGGGTTTTTCTCCAGAAAGCTGTCGCCAGCAGAACAAAATTATGATATAGGCTACAGAGAATTGTTAGCCATTATCCTGGCCTTAAAGGAATGGCAAGATATTTTGGAGGGTTCTAAAGATTCACTTTTGATTATCACTGATCAAAAGAATCTGGCTTACATAGGAGAAGCTAAGAGATTATCTTCCAGACAAGCCAGGTGGTCTCTGTTCTCGTCACGTTTCAATTACGTGATTACATACAGACCAGGCACAAGAAACATGAAAGCTGACACATTATCTAGGCAATGTGATTCTGAAGAAGAACAAGAGCAAGAGATTTCCCCTTTCATACCTCCTGAATGCATGATTGCCTCTACTGTTCTTACTATGTCCTCACCTCTCCTTAATGACATTATGACTGCTCATCACTTACATGATGCATATTGATAACCGTCTCAGAGATAGGAACAGAACCAGAAATAGAGCTAGACATTCCAACTTGTCTCTTGCCCCCCGTTTCATCACGCCTGTTTTGCATGCTCCATCTTCCCCTCCAGAACCCGAACACATGCAATTAGTAATGATGAAACTATCCGAGGCTGAAAAACTATTTAGGAGAAATGACGGACTCAGTTTATATGGTGGAAAAAAGGTCATTTGAGAATAGCTTGTCCTTTTGGTCCAGAAAACTTGTGCACCTAGGAACCGTCCAGGGATCGGCCTTAGGTGTGACATACAGTTGCAAGAAAAATCATGTGAACCCTTTGGAATGATATGGATTTCTGCACAAATTGGTCATAAAATGTGATCTGATCATCATCTAAGTCACAACAATAGACAATCACAGTCTGCTTAAACTAATAACACACAAAAAATGAAATGTTGCCATGTTTTTATTGAACACACCATGTAAACATTCACAGTGTAGGTGGAAAAAGTATGTGAACCCTTGGATTTAATAACTGGTTAAACCTCCATTGGCAGCAATAACTTCAATCAAACGTTTCCTGTAGTTGCAGATCAGACGTGCACAACGGTCAGGAGTAATTCTTGACCATTCCTCTTTACAGAACTGTTTCAGTTCAGCAATATTCTTGGGATGTCTGGTGTGAATAGCTTTCTTGAGGTCATGCCACAGCATCTCAATCGGGTTGAGGTCAGGACTTTGACTGGACCACTGCAGAAGGCGTATTTTCTTCTGTTTAAGCCATTCTGTTGTTGATTTACTTCTATGCTTTGGGTCATTGTCCTGTTGCAACACCCATCTTCAGTTGAGCTTCAGCAGGTAGACAGATGGCCATAAGTTCTCCTGCAAAATGTCTTGATAAATTTGGGAATTCATTTTTCCTTCGATGATAGCAATCCGTCCAGGCCCTGATGCAGCAAATCAGCCCAAAACCATGATGCCCCCAGCACCATACTTAACAGTTGGGATGAGATTTTGATGTTATTGTGCTGTGCCTCTTTTTCACCACACAAATTGTTGTGTGTTTCTTCCATCATCTAAGTCACAACAATAGACAATCACAGTCTGCTTAAACTAATAGACAAAGAATGAAATGTTGCCATGTTTTTATTGAACACACCATGTAAACATTCACAGTGCAGGTGGAAAAAGTATGTGCACCCCTAGACTAATGTCCAAGAGCTAATTGGAGTGAGATGTCAGCCAACTGGAGTCCAATCAATGAGATGAGATTGGAGGTGTTGGTTACAAAAGCACACACCAGTTCTGGGTTTGACATGCCCTATAAAAACACACACCAGTTCTGGGTTTGCTTTTCACAAGAAGCATTGCCTGATGTGAATGATGCCTCACACAAAAGAGCTTTTAGAAGACCTACGATTAAGAATTGTTTACTTGCATAAAGCTGGAAAGGGTTATAAAAGTATCTCCAAAAGCCTTGCTGTCCATCAGTCCACGGTAAGACAAATTGTCTATAAATGGAGAAAGTTCAGCACTGCTGCTACTCTCCCTAGGAGTGGCCGTCCTGTAAAGGTGACTGCAAGAGCACAGCGCAGACTGCTCAATGAGGCGAAGAAGAATCCTAGAGTGTCAGCTAAAGACTTACAAAAGTCACTGGCAAATGCTAACATCCCTGTTAGTGAATCTACAATACGTAAAACACTAAACAAGAATGAATTTCATGGGAGGATACCACAGAGGAAGCCACTGCTGTCCAAACAAAACATTGCTGCACAGTTACAGTTTGCACAAGAGCACCTGGATGTTCCACAGCAGTACTGGCAAAATATTATGTGGACAGATGAAACCAAAGTTGAGTTGTTTGGAAGAAACACACAACAATGTGTGTGGTGAAAAAGAGGCACAGCACAATAACATCAAAATCTCATCCCAACTGTTAAGTACATACTTTTTCTTGCAACTGTATATGTCCCCTGGTATGCCCAGAATAGGTTTATGCTTTCTGTTTTTGCCCAAAGCAATAATGTAAGTTTCTCATGTGATGCTTTGGTTGATTCTGGTGCAGCTGAATACTTTATAGACCAACAGTTTGTTACCAACCATGTAGTTCAACTAAAAGAAAGAACCACAACTTTGGCCATTGAGGCCACAGATGGTAGACCACTGTGCCAACCTCTGATCACACAAGAAACCTTACCTCTCCCCTTAATGGTAGGGGCTTTACACAAGGGACATTATTATTTCATCTCCTTCTTGTCCCATAATACTTGGTTTCCCATGGTTTCTCAAGCACAATCCACATATTGATTGGGGTAGGGAGAGATACTAAAATGGAATATTGAATGTAGACAAAAGTGAATTAAACCTGTTTCTATGAAATTGGGCACGGTAAATGTACCTATTATGGCTCCTCTTTCTACTGTGGTGCCTCTTCCCTATTTGGAGGTAAACGAAGTGTTTAACAGAGTACAGTTTTACCTCCTCACACACAGATCTTACAATTGCTCCATAGCCCCTACATGTGGTGTATATCCCCTTATCCCCTCAAGAAAGCAAAATCATGGAGGACTACATAAACAAGTCCTTGTCTAAAGGTCACATACGCAGATCTTCTTCTTAAGCCAGTGCTGGTTTCTTCTTTGTACATAAGAAAGAAGGAGATCTGCGTCCATGTATTGATTATAGGGCTCTAAAAAAAATCACAATAAATAATGCCTATCCTATACCACTCAAATCTGAATTGTATGACAAAGTCTAATGTGCCAAAGTTTTTACTAAACTCGACCTTAGGAGTGCTTATAATTTGGATATGCGTGGTAAATGGCTTTCAAAACTAGAAATGGGCATTACGAGTATCTAGTCATCCCTTTTGACTTATGTAATGCCCCAGCCGTGTTTCAGGATCTTAGAAATGATGTGATTAGAGAATGAATGTATTATTTTGTATTGGTGTATCTTGATGATAAACTTATATATTCTCCTGATCTCTCTACTCACCATCAGCATGTAAAACAAGTTTTACAAAAAAACTTTACTAAATTTTTTTTACTAAAAAAATGGGTTATACTGTAAACTTGAAAAGTGCCTATTTGATCAGACAGGGGTTCAGTTCCTGGGTAACTTTCTTTCATCTTCTGGTTTCCAAATGGATCCATGAAAACATGTGTCAGTTCTGCACTGGCCCCTACCCAGTGGACTGAAAGCTATTCAGCGGTTTATAGGATTTGCCAATAAATACACACATAAGGGTGTAAACTGTCGCAAATGGTCAAAGGAAGCAAAAGAAGCATTTGATAATTTCAAGACATTGTTTGCTTCTGCTCCCATACTAGTGCACCCTGATACCACCAAACCTTTTATACTAGAGGTAGATTAATCTGAAAACCGGGGTAGGTGCTACTCTTTCTCAGAGGGAAAGACAGGACACCCCTTTGCACGCTTGTGGGTTTTTCTCCAGAAAGCTGTCGCCAGCAGAACAAAATTATGATATAGGCTACAGAGAATTGTTAGCCATTATCCTGGCCTTAAAGGAATGGCAAGATATTTTGGAGGGTTCTAAAGATTCACTTTTGATTATCACTGATCAAAAGAATCTGGCTTACATAGGAGAAGCTAAGAGATTATCTTCCAGACAAGCCAGGTGGTCTCTGTTCTCGTCACGTTTCAATTACGTGATTACATACAGACCAGGCACAAGAAACATGAAAGCTGACACATTATCTAGGCAATGTGATTCTGAAGAAGAACAAGAGCAAGAGATTTCCCCTTTCATACCTCCTGAATGCATGATTGCCTCTACTGTTCTTACTATGTCCTCACCTCTCCTTAATGACATTATGACTGCTCAGACACAGGCTCTCATGACAATGCAACAGCAGGGCATGCTGGTATCAAAGTTCCACATAGACAACAATGTGTTTTGCTACAAACACTTCCTATACCTCATGTTCCATGGTTCCATCTAGCTATGGAATTTATTGTTGAACTTCCAGTCTCTAAAGGTTTTAACACCATACTAATGGTCATAGACCATTTCTCTAAGATGGCTCATTTCATTCCACTCAAGAAGCTGTCTACCGCCCAAGAACTCGCACACATATTCATAAAGGAGATATTCAAGTTACATGGTATTCCTCTGAATATTGTGTCTGACAGGGGTTCTCAATTTGTATCTAGGTTTTGGAGGTCTTTCAGTAAGCAATTGGGTATAGAATTATCATTCTCCTCATCCTATCATCCTCAGACTAACGGTGTGGCTGAAAGAACTAACCAGTCCCTGGAACAATACTTACCTTGTTTTTTTTCAATAGCACCAATGCCAGACCAGTTTAAACAGTTGCCCTTTCCCTCCTCAATCTCTCATCAGCCCTTGCTATTGTCTAGCCAAACCCTTCCAAGTACTACAGTGCCCACCCTATTGTATGTAAATGAACTGCTGGGGGCATAAATATGTGTGCTATGTGTATTAAAGTTAGTAGCTGTTTTAACCTTCACCATGTGTTGTCTGGATGTGTTGTCTGGTGTTTGGGAAAAAGGATGTAATTTGATATTGAAAAGGATGTCCAGAGCTATTAAAAGAGTACCCTGGTCCAGGGTGGAAAAGATCCTCAGTGATCCCAGTCAAGCCTCAGCGACCGGATCTTTAGAGATCCAGGGTCCCTGATAGCTACGAGGAAGGAGACTTGCAGTTGGTGTACTGGAGCTCCGCTACAATCTACTGCCTTAGGGTATCTTGTGGCATAGTCCACAACTGTAAGGATGTATCTCTTCCCCGACTTCTGGGGCAAGCCAAGGGTCCCACAATATCTCTTGCCACCCTCTGGAAGGGATCTAACTGGTAAGGCCATATCTTGAATATGCTCTGCAATTTTGGGCACCTGTTCTAAAGAAGGATATTATGGCATTAGAAAAAGTGCAGAGGGGGGTTGCAAAATAAAAAAACAATGGAACAATTTAGCTATTAAGAAAGGTTAACAAATTTAAACATCTTTAGTTTACAAAACCGTCGCCACAAAGGGAATTTGATAACATTATACAAATATATCCGGGGCCAATACAAACTGTGATTGAGCTCCCTGTACCCCGGCTAAGATTGAGCTCCCTGTACCCCGGCTTTTGGTTAAACTTTTTTTTTAAATGTTTTTAAAACCTATTTTTTTTTTAATTTTTAAAGCTTTTTTTTCAACTTTTTTAATGTTAACCCCTTGCTATCCTAATACCAAGTTCCCCAATTCCCCACTAAATTCCACCCACCCCAGCTAGCTAAATTTATAATTTTAAAATATTTAATTAATTATTTGAATCAATGCAATTTGAATCAATGCATCTCTATTTGAAAAGGTCAGAGTCTCCATGAAGAGCAGAGTCTTTATTCTGTATTTGTAGTGTATCTTAGGTTATAAATTCAGCCTTGAATTTTCACAAAAACTTGTCAGGGGTATGCCAAGGCATCTGTATTTAGGAGATATAGCTGAGCACAATTTAGTGATTTTTATTACAGTAGCACATATCAAGTGTACAAAATAAACCTATCAAGGTCTATCAAATTCATCTATCAAAATTCAAAGAGCAATAAACTGAAATAGTCAGGTCTCTTTTATGGCACTGACAATGCATACATTGGGTGTAACATTTTATTTGGAAGTGTATGCTGAGCACAGCTTGGGGAGTTGGATCACAGTAACCCATACCAGATTTGCAAATTCACTGCAAAAATGCAATGTGCATGTATAAAAATGCAAAAAAAATAATAAATGTTTACCATAAACTTAACATAAATTGAAAAATAATAGTTGCCAGTTAAGGCACAATATGCATCACCTGATATACCCTGGAATGTCTACTTTCACAAATGGTAGACCTTTGTAAGGTAATGTGAACAGTCAAACAATAATGCCTTAAAATTAGACATATGCCCATCAAATCCATCAACCACAATTCTAACTGTAAAAACGTAAATATCCATGTCTCTTATATGGACACAAAATGGGGTTTTAAACAGGCTAATATCAGGTTTATGAAAAATGGATTAAAACCAACCAAAACTTGTATGTATGTTAGAAATGTAGAGAAAAAAACATAATTTTACTACAATATTTAGCAGAGATTGGCAGTTAAATGGCTACACAAAACTGTCAAAATATCCTTTGGTAAATAGACTTTGATGTCTATTTTTCATAAGTATATAATACATATAGACATATATACAAATATTATATAATGTTTTTTTTTTTTTTAAAGAACAAGGGGGGATTTTGTTTGATGTGACATATACACATATAAATTCTAATATATTATTTAACCCCTTCAGGACGGAGTCAATAGTGCACGTTCTGATCAAAACAAAACGTAAACAAAAATTGGAATTTGCGCTATATGTCTGTTCAACCGTAATTCACCGCTGTCACATTAAGTGCACCCACACTTATTGTATATCATTTTGTTCAGGAGAAATAGGGCTTTAATTTGTAAATAACTATTCATATATGGAACATAATTTATTATGAATAAAATTTTAAAAAAATGTGAGAAAATAAGATTTTTTTTAAAATTTGTATTTCCGTCTGCCATTTTAGCTGTGAATGTCATAATACTGTTAGGTTTTACTGCAAAAAAATGCACACATTTGTAATCAGCGATGTCTCACAAGTACAACAGTACCCCCCATTAACAGGTTTTATGGTGTTTTGGAAAGTTACAGGGTCAAATATAGAACGTTCCATTTTCAAATTGAAATTTGCCAGATTAGTAATGTTACCTATGAGACGGTGTGGTAGCCCAGGAAAGAGAATTACCCCCATAATGGCATACCATTTGAAAAAGTAGACAAGCCAAGGTATTGAAAGTGGGGTATGTTTAGTCTTTTTTAGTAGCCACTTAGTTAAAAAAAAGAAAAAGAAAAAAACATTTTGGAAATAATACTGTGCACATAATTAGTGAAGCTTAAGGACAGTGATTCAAAATCAATTAATTTATTTGCCCTCATTTCAGAGTACATCACATGTCTCGGATGATTTCAGTTCTTTTTTGGTAGATACAGGTCAAAAAATATAGGGAGTAATACAGAAAATTTTCTCCATACTTACCGTAATTTTCTTTTCCTGGCTATAATTCATGGCAGCATCACTAAAGGGTTAGCGCCGCCCCTAACAGGAACAGGACAGGAAACAATTAATCCATTATAACCAGACTGTAGGTATAAGAGGTCCCTCCTCCCTCTAACCCACAGTCTAGTATAAAGCTAAAAAAAATATGGGAGGGTTGCTGATGCTGCCATGAATTATAGCCAGGAAAAGAAAATTACGGTAAGTATGGAGAAAATTTTCTGTATTCCTGGCCATTCATGGCAGCATCACTAATGGGTAATACCCAAGCTCTGCAAAAAAAGGAGGATGAATAAAACGAGACCCCAATAATTTTGCTGCAAAAGAGATTTATTCATGAGAGATTCACCGAGGACAAAACCCCTCTACCAAAGGATGAGGATGATGAAGCCACATCCAGTTTGTAATGTTTGATGAAGGTTATAGGTGACGACCAGGTGGCTGCCCTGCATATGTCATCAGGAGGAATCTCTGCCCAGTTAGCCCAGGAGGTGGCCAATGCTCTGGTAGAATGGGTCTTTATCTTTTCCGGAGGAGATAGATATTTGAGTTTATATGCCATTTTTATGGTGTTCGAAACCCAACGCCTTAAAGTAGCGGTAGAGGCTGCCTCTCCTTGTCTGTATACTGAAGGGATAAGAAACAATTGCTGTGATTTTCTAAATTGGTTATAGACCTCTATATAATTATTACACATTCCCTCACATCCAACTGATGGAGTTTAACTTCATCCGAAGAAGAGGGGTTTTGGTAAAAAGAGCCAAGTGAAAACGAGAAACCACCTTAGGTAGGAATTCCATTCTAGGTCTTAAGATAATTCTATCATGGAAAACCTGAACGTGATTCGGATCACTGGAGAAGGCTTGAATTTCAGACATTCTTTTAGCCGTAGTGATTGCCACCAAGAACAAGGTCTTGTATGTCAGATTAATTATACCCAACTCATCCAACGGAGCAAAGGGGGTTTCTGACAAAACATCCAGTACCAAAGGAAGATCCCAAGGAGGAGCATAGTTTCTAGACGGAGGTCTTATGCGTATAGCTGCCTTAAAGAACCTCGCAATGATAGGGTCTGATACCCAGGAAGTGTTACACAAGGCAGACAAGGCTGATGACTGCACTTTTAGAGTGCTTAAGCTTAGGCCTTTCTCCAGACCTTCGTTTAGAAATTCCAGAATATCTATTTGAAGGCTGTAGGAAATTCTTGGATTTATTTTCTGTCCATAATCAAAATAAATCGCGGAGGTGGATTTTTCCTGGATTTTAACAGTGTATTCACCACAGGCTCTGGTAATCCTTGCTCTAAAAGTCTCTGCTTTTCAAGAGCCAAGCCGCCAGTTTCCATTGGTTTAGATTGGGATGCATTGCTGGACCTTGTATTAACAGATCTATTCTCTGAGGAAGAGGCCATGGACGACCTAAGCACATTTTGTTCAGGAGTGGGAACCACGGTCTTCTCAGCCAACTCGGAAGTATAGCAATCACTGTCTTCTGTTCCTTCCGAATTTTCCTCAACAATCTGTGAATCATTGGCAGGGAAGGGAATGCATACCCCAGATCGAAGTCCCAAGGAAGGGAAAAGGCATCTTGTCATGCTGATTGATATTCTGCCTTTAGAGAAAAATACTTCAGGACTTGAGCATTCCGATATGAAGCCATCAAATCGACCTGGAGTGTGCCCCACCTTAACGATATCTGCTGAAATACCTCTGGGTTTAATTGCCATTCTCCTGATTGAATCTTCATTCTGTTCAGATAGTCTGCCAGAACATTTTCTTTCCCTGGAAGATACACTGCTTTCAGGCCCTGTAGACTGTTTTGAGCAAATTCCATCAATGGAAATATTTCTCGCAATAGAGCCTTGCTTCTGGTTCCACCTTGTCGGTTTACATATGAGGCCACTGCCCTGTTGTCTGTTTGGATTCTCACCCAAGAATTCATTATATTTTGTCAAAAACCCTGCAAGGCATAGAATATTGCTCTTAGTTCTCTTAGGTTTGAGTGCAACTTGCTCTCTCTCTGTGCCCATGTACCTTGTATCTATTTCTTTTCTAAATGCGCACCCCATCCTTGGAGACTTGCATCTGTAGTAACTGTTATCCATGGTGGATCCTCCAGAGGAAACCCCAAGGATAAGTTCTTGGTTTTCTCCCACCAAGTCAGGTCGTGTATTGTTTTTTGAGAGATAGGAATTTTTTGATCCTAGTCGCCCTCTTGTTTCTTGAATTCCTTTAGAAACTGCATTTGGATGGGACGCATCTTCCACTGGGCCCATTTCACCAAGCCTATAGTCGATGTAAGAGATCCTATAAGGCTCATGAATTGCTGTAATGCATCTCTTGTAGTGAAGATTCCTGATCTTCATCCGAATCTTCTCCATTCTTTCTGTAGACAAATTTACTCAACCAATTACGCCCCCAGGAATATAATATTGTGAGAGGGAACCATCATACTTTTATCCAGGTTCAGTTTCCAATCATGGTTCACGAGGATATCTATGACAAACTGGGTGTGGAGTGCTACCTTCTGGCTGGATGGACCTATAATCAGAAAATCGTCCAAGTAATGGTATATCTCTATCCCTTTCTTTCTGATTACTGCTACTAATGCGATGAGAACCTTTGAGAATGTTCTTGGAGCCAGGCTTAGTCCAAATGGAAGTCCCTTGAACTGGTAGTGACTTCCAAATACACAAAATCTGAGGAACATTCGGTGCCATATGTTGATTGGGATCTGGTGGTATGCATCTTTCAAATCGATTGACATCATCCAATCCCCCACACTGATGTTTGGTACAATAGTCGAAATGGATTCCATCTTCAATGTTTTTCTTTTTAGTTTTGAATTCAACTTCTTCAAGTCCAGGATAAGTCTCCACTTCTTTTGTGGTTTCGGGGCTAGAAAAATGTAGAATAGTGACCCTTTCTTTGTTCTCTTTTTGGAACGTATTCTATCACCTGTTCTTTTAGGAGTTTCGAGATGCAATCCCTCATAGCTTTCTCTTTTTCTCTTTTTGTTACCCGAGGGTAAACACATCCTGTGTTGGAGAGCTGCTATAGACAGGCCCATGCTTTTAGCCACCATTCTGATAACATCCAGAGATGCTTCAGAGCAAAACTCTGTCGCCAACTTCAGATCTCTCAGTCCTTCCAGAAGATGATCTCTCCGAACTCCTTTGGCGATATCTTCCTCTAAGTTGTCTAGCCATACTTTGAAGGCTCTTGACAGCGTTGTTAATGCTACTGCTTGATGTAGTGCTGATCCTAATGCCAGGTATGACTTTATCAGGCTGGCATCTAGCCTTTTCTCCATAGGTTCTCTCAAATAAGCCATGGAGTCAATAGGAAGGGCTATCTTTTTTGCCATATGTATAATTGCGGCATCAATCTTGGGGACAGAATTCCAGGTTTTGCAATCTTCTTTAGAATACGGATATAATCTAAATGCTTTGATCTTCAGCGTTGTTTTCTCTATGGTTTCTGCCATGCTTGTGAAATGATCTCTTCGATTGTAGAGTGTACCGGAAAGGAAGGTCTATTTGCACTCAAATCCTCAAAATATCTTTTAGGTTCCTTCATTTCAGATTCTTCTTCTGGGAATCTCAGGGTCTCTCTTATTATGTTGATCAGTTTATCAACCGATTTTGAATCTGGTTAACTTCACCCTCCTTTTCGTCCGATATATCTTCCATCTCCATATTATCACTTGACTCAGAGTAGATTTCTTCTCTTCTCAAGCGTTTAGATGAGGAAATCATGCTTGTGGATTTAAACCCTTCTGCAATTGCCTCTGCAATCCATTTTTTTCTGTTTTGTTTGTGGAGACTTTCTTCTCTCCCTTACTTCAGCGGCTTCTGTCAGACATTCTTGTCATAAGTTTCTTCCACTGGGTGCAATTGGATTGCAGATAACACGCCTATTGTTTTTTTTTCTTTATGCTTTCTTGGTGATTCCTTTTTTTGGATTACTCAGGCTGTAAAAAAGGCCATTTTAACAATAATATATTTTTGACCCATAGTAGCACTCTTTTAACCCCCCCCCCCCCCCCCCTTTAAAGGATAAATGTATATGAGACTCACCTATGTTTTCTAGAAACAGATCTTGAGGCAGAGTGAGAAGCCATCAATTTACACACAAAAATATTTTTGTTATCCTATCATTCTGAATATAACTGAACAGTAGAAACAAAGAAAGAGAAAAAAAATTACCTTATATATCCAGATATTAGTCTAGGGCAGCCTTAAACACACCAAAACTGGACGATATAACCAATGTTGTCGGACGCTATGGTATAACCTCTTGTTTAGAATGCACCTACCATGGTAAGAATAATGCACAGACCTGCCATGTTTTAATATTACTCAAATTAACACTCCAGCATGTAACCTAATTCTAACACTGACTTAAACAAACTCACTGTTAGCGATGTTTAACCTGTTTGATCGTTGTATTAGATGGCTTCTTAACACATCCTGCTTAATATACGCTTCTGATCAGCGCCATATTCATATAAAAAAAAAATGAGGCAAGTCTTCTTCGGAACTGTAAATAGCATTGTTACAGCTGTATTAACCCTTATCTTTTGTGGAATACCTCTGCATTTCCTATTCTTTATTCTGTACCCTTCATATACGCCTCAATAAAATAAAGATTGACAAAAAAAAAAAACACACCAAAACTGTTCCAAACTTCAGCCAGAACATTGGAAACCCCACCAGACGGTTCGAGCATGCGCAATAGTAACTTCATGACGCCGATGCTACTGCGCATGCCCCGCCCTCCGAACCCGGAAGTAGCACCCAGCCGGTGCAAACAAGCAAGCAGAGAACTCTGCAAGCCTCCAATCTCTCTCCAGCATGAGAACTACAAAGCACAACAGAAGAAGAACACTTTTAGGGTAAGACCAATGGATTTTTTCACTTACCCAGCTTCTCTTCTGCCACAATCTCTGAGGGGGTTATTGATGCTTCAAGGGGAATTTTTAAGAATACACCAACCCCATATCATTGTAATTTTTTTTTTAAACAGCCCTGTTATTCCATTGATGTGGTACATATACTATAATGTACCTTAACTCAGTTAGTCCTGCTTTTGCAGGCTGATTACTGAGTTCTTCAGATAAAGAGAGGCTGAACTTTATCTGGTAAGAACCCATGGTACACATGAGAAGGTGGCCTCAAAAGAAAATCTAGTATAGGTATAATTCCTGTTTGTCCTGCTAAGGACAGAAAGAAAGACTGTGGGTTAGATGGAGGAGGGACCTTGTATACATACAGTCTGGTTATAATTGATTTATTGTTTCCTGTCCTGTTCCTGTTAGGGGCGGAGCTAACCCATTAGTGATGCTGCCATGAATGGCCGGGAAAATAACATTTGCTATGTTATTAAACTTGCTAGACAAACATTGTAAATTATAACTAATTATGTGCACAGTATTATTTCCAAAGTTGTGGAATTATGTGTTTTTTCATTCTTTCTTTTTTTTTTATAATAAATTAGAATTTATATGTGTATATGTCACATCAAACAAAATCCCATTTTGTTCTTTAAAAAACATTATATAATATTTGTTGGTCAATAAATGAGAATATAGAACTTGCGGTTGAACACACAAAAATACAAAATAAATATATAAATACCAAAATTGCTTGCATCCTTAAGTTAAAGACATATATATGAATCTTTGTGCTTAAGGGTTTACTTAGAAATAGGTTTTGATATGTATACACACATAACAAATGGTGCTTTATATGACCATGCTAGGCATGTAATCTTGCTAGTTGTTTGGGTCCATGCATTCTTGGTGGACAGTGTCCTCACTATGATCCTTTTGTTACATAGAGGCATTAGCCCAGCAAGCAGAGAGGGTTCAGGATGAGGACGCTATGAAACATTCATACGGTGTAAACTGTTTTAAAATGATTTAACATTGAAAAATAGGACAGAGCAAGGTGATTTTGTGCACTATAACTACATCAAGAAGTTGAAATTGTTATGGTGGTTAAAGTGTCCATTTGAATGTTTATTATTTTATTCATAAAACAAATGTATCTAATTATCTCATTACTTTGCCTTTTAAGTTCAATATCCCATCATAATGTTAAAGTTTAAACAGTTGTTCAACTTGTAGAATAGTATGAACAGTACAGTTAATTAAATCTTTAGAAATCATGTTTCTTAAAACACAGAGTTGTTATAATATGTTAAGTATGATTATAGTCAATTTTATAAATTTGAAATGCTTCAATAGTATAGTCTTAATATTATTTATAGTACATCTTTACTGATAAGCTTGGTTTATACACCATTAATGAGCAGCTTTAGATTTATTACTGCAATTATAAATTCCTTAATAGTTACCAATATGATACCATGTTTCCATTAAAGAATTTAAATATATTTTAAAGTAGTGTTATTTAAAGGGATAGCAATTTGCATTTGGCTAAAATGCCTCAAGGCATAGTGGGCTGTTGATTGACCAAATTAAAATCATCTCAACACAAAATTGGACTTTAAGTTGCTTTAATGCGTTTTAGGTTTGACATTGGTACCATAGGAGATGTAGTCTATCATCTACTAATATGAATCCAAGCAGGCATATAAATGACTTTCATATTTGTCTCCAGGCTTTCTAGTAAGTATTACTATTCAAGAAAATCTGTACATGCTCTGTAATCACAAGTACTTCTAATCTTATTTCTTCTACTCTTATTTAGATCATTTAATGGAGGCTTATGTGAAGTGTATGTGAAGGTTAATTCAAATGAGAAAACATGCTTTTCTTTTTAACTAAAGTTTTATGAGTAGCTCTATTAGTACAGTAATGCTTATTCAAAATAGTGAAGCATTGCAATGTCCTGTAATTCCTTTTTAATTGCACAAACATAATTTTGAGATGACAAGCTTTCATAAGACTCTTAGTTTATCAAGTCTTGTAACACACATTATTCAAACAAGCTGTGATACAAGCTGTATCCCTTTCACTGCTAAGCAATTTTAATATTACTAGAAATGATGATACATGATTAGAGTTGAGCGGACACCTGGATGTTCGGGTCCAGCGGTTCAGCCGAACTTTGAAAAAAGGTCCGGGTTCGGGATCGAACTTGACCCCGGACTTGACCCCGAAACCGAACCCCATTGAAGTCAATGGGGACCCAAACTTTTGGGCACAAAAATGCCTCTAAAAAAGTAATGGAAATGGCTAGAGGGCTGCAAAAGGAAGTAAAATGGGGGTAAGAGTGGGACAAGTGCCCTGCAAAACAATGTGGATAGGGAAATCACTTAAAATAACACAAATATTAAAAATACAGCTGAGCCATAAAATAGCACTAGATGGAATCTTTGATTTTAGCTTTGGAAGAACATAAATCAAAATCTAAAGTATGGCTGTCAGGAGGATCACCAGAATTATCCATTTGAGAGAGGGTTGGAGTGCAGGGTATTCTTTCATTGTTCAAACTGAACTCAACCCCTGATGCATGGATAAATGGCCTTCACAAGCCTCTGCTATTGTGTACATAGTTTATACTAAGTGACCCACAGGTTGAGGAGGCGGTGACCATGGCGGTGTAGGTGGAAGCGGCTGTGGAGGAGGAGGAGGTAGTCAACACTGTTTTTATATATATATATATATATATATATATATATATTTATTAGGGTAGCCCCCAAAATATTCGGACATATAAAACTCTGTTCCGCAGAGCGACTGACCCATGCTTGCTGCAGCTGAAACTCCACTATCGTCTGCTGCTGCTAGCACAGTCTCATGGGGCGGTGAGCTGGAAGGCTGAAGTTACGCTGCAACGCAGACAGGCGAGCGGCGGCAGGGTGAGAACACCAAAAGTGTGCACAGACGGCCCGCATTTTCTGCAGCAGGTCTGATATATCTGGGTAGTTTTTCAGGAATTTCTGCACCACCAAATTCAGCACATGCGCCAGGTAAGGGATGTGTGTCAAACCGGCTAGGCCCAGAGCTGCTACGAGATTTCGCCCATTATCGCACACCACCAGGCCGGGATTGAGGATCAGTGGCAACAACCACTCATCGGTCTGTTGTTCCATGCCCGTCCACAGCTCCTGCGTGGTGTGGGTTTTTTCCCCCAAACATATGAGTTTGAAAACAGCCTGCTGTCGTTACATAGCAGTTGTAAAAATTCAAATTCTTTAGGTGCTAAAAAGTCAATTTGATGCCTGCACTTCATATCTGAGAGTAAATAGAAGCGCACTTTGACAAATTCAAATTTTTTTGCTCCTAAGAAGTAAATTTGGGGCATGCGCTTCATATCTGAGAGTCAAATAGAAGCGTCAAATAGTGCTGTGACATAGCATTTTTAAACATTCAAATTTTTGGGCTGCTAAATAGTACATTTGCGGCCTGCGGTGCACAAACTACAATGTGACAGCAGTATTTGACGCTTCTATTTGACTCTTAGATATGAAGTGCACCCCACTAATGTACTTTTTAGCACCCAAAAATGTTTAAGTTTTAAAACTGCAATATGACAGCAGTATTTGACGCTTCTATTTGACTCTCAGATATGATGTGCACCCCACTAATGTACTAGTTTGCATAATTTTTTTCTAATCTGTCCCTGAAAGCGGCAGCATCCTCTCCTTACACTAATAAGAGCTCATGTGCGTGCGGCGCTACGCGACTCCAGCTTATATATAGAGGCTGGGTCACATGCTGCACTGGCCTATGGCTGCTCACTGTAACAAAAAAGAAAAATAAGGTCCCCCCTCCCTGAGCGGCGGTGTGGGGGCCCTGATGTAAAATAAGGGGGGGAACCTATTGTCCTCCCCCCGGGGCCCCCACCCCTGAGCGGTGGGTGGGGGCCCTAAACCAGAATAAGGTGGGGACCTAATGTCCTCCCCCCTGGCACCCACCCCTGAGCGGTGGGTGGGGGTCCTAATGTAAAATAATGGGGGGGACCTATTGTTCTCCCCCCGGACCCCCACCCCTGAGCGGTGGGTGGGGGCCCTAAATCAGAATAAGGGGGAGGGACCTAATGTCCTCCCCCCTGGCCCCCACCCCTGAGTGGTGGGTGGGGGCCCTAAATTATAATAAGGGGGGACCTAATGTCCTCCCCCCTGGCCCCCACCCCTGAGCCGTGGGTGGGGGCCCTAAATCAGAATAAGGGGGGGACCTAATGTCCTCCCCCTGGCCCCCACCCCTGATCGGTGGGTGGGGGCCCTAAATTATAATAAGGGGGGACCTAATGTCCTCCCCCTGGCCCCCACACCTGAGCGGTGGGTGGGGGCCCTAAATTATAATAAGGGGGGACCTATTGTCCTCACCCTGGCCCCCACCCCGAGCGGCTGGGTGGGGGCCCTAAACTAGAATAAGGGGGGACCTAATGTCCTTCGCCCTGGCCCCCACCCCTGAGCAGTGGGTGGGGGCCATAAACTAGAATAAGGGGGGGGACCTAATGTCCTCGCCCCTGGCCCCCACCCCTGAGCGGTGGGTGGGGGCCCTAAACAAGAATAAGGGGGAGCCTAATTTCCTCCCCCCTGGCCCCATCCCTGAGTGGTGGGTGGGGGCCCTAAATTGGAATAAGGGGGGGCCTAATGTCCTCCCCCCTGGCCCCCACCCCTGAACGGTTGGTGGGGGCCCTACAGTAAAATAGGGGGGGGACCTAGTGTCCTCCCTCCCGGCCCCCACCCTTGAGCGGCGGGTGGGGGCCCTAAAGATGTCCCCCCAGGTGACTAGGGGTCCCCAAACCCCTAGTCACCCCCTCCCACCCAATAAAAATTATCCCCCTACCTACCCTCCTCACCCTAAAAATAAGGGGGGGACCTTTAACTAAGTACCTGTAAAAAAAAAAAAAAAACTTACCTTTCGGTGTTTTCTTTCTTCTGAAATCTTATTTTTTCAGCCCCAAAAAAGGCCAAATAAAAAAACACAATAACCAACGCAATTATAAAAAAAAAAAAGTGCGCAAAAAAAAAAATCCATCTTCACCCATGGAGGGCTCCGCGCAGACTGAGCTCTGCAGGGCAGGGGAAGGCTTATAAAGCCTTGCCCCGCCCTGCAATTAGGCTCAGAGCATTCTGATTGGTGGGTTTAAGCCATCCAATCAGAGTGCTCTGACAGGTAAATAAAGAAACAGGCAGGTAAGTCTCTACATTTACCTGTCACAGCACTCTGATTGGTTGGTTTGAAATCCACCAATCAGAGTGCTCTGTGTCATTTTACACAGCGTGGGAAAGTTCTTTGGAATTTTCCCACGCTGTGTAATTTGACTCATAACTCTCTGATTGGTGGATTAAGTAACCAACCAGAGTGCTGTGACAGGTAAATGTAGAGACTTACCAGTCAGTCTCTTCATTTACATGTCAGAGCACTCTGATTGGATGGCTTAAACCCACCAATCAGAGTACTATGAGCCTAATTGCAGGGCGGGGCAAGGCTTTATAAGCCTTGCCCCGCTCTGCAGAGCTCAGTCTGCGCGGAAACCTCCATGGGTGAAGATGGATTTTTTTTTGTGCTCTTTTTTTTTATATTTATATGTGTCAGTTATTATGTTTTTTTATTTGGCCTTTGTTGGGGCTAAAAAAGGAAGATTTTAGAAGAAAGAAAACATTGAATGGTATTTTTTTTTTTACAGGTACTTAGTTAAAGGTCCCCCCCTCATTAGTTTTTAGGGTGAGGGGGGTAGGTAGGGGGAAATGTTTTATTGGGGGGGGACTAGGGGTTTGGGGACCCCTAGTCACCTAGGGGTAACATTTTTTTAGGGCCCCCACCCGCCTCTCAGGGGTGGGGGCCAGGGGGGAGGACACTAGGTCCCCCCTTATTACAATTTAGGGCCCCCACCTGCCGCTCAGGGGTGGGGGCCAGTGGGGAGGACATTAGGCCCCCCTTATTAGTATTTAGGGCCCCCACCCACCGCTAAAGGGTGGGGGCCAGGGGGGAGGACACTAGGTCCCCCCCTTATTCTTGTTTAGGGCCCCCACCCACCGCTCAGGGGTAGAGGCCAGGGGGGAGGACATGCTCGAGAAGTCCCGAGGTGCCGAAGTCCCGAAATTCTGAAATGCGAAGTTCTGAAGAGTCGAAGTGCCAAAGTTGCCAAATTTCCGAAGTGTCGAAGTTCCAAAGTTCCAAAGTGCCAAAGTTCCGAAGTGCTGAAGTGCTGAAGTTCCGAAGTTGCCGAATTTCCGAAGTGTCGAAGTGCCGAATTTCCGAAGTGCTGAAGTGCCGAAGTTCCGAAGTGCCGAAGTTCCGCAGTCTTGAAGTGCCGAATTGCCGAAGTCCCGAATTGTGAAAATCCCGAATTTTGAAATGACGAACCAAAATTTTTTCCCATGCACATGCCTACTATAAACGTACCATCAGCTGCTCTTTTGTCTATTTCCATACCTCCACAATATGCTAACTTATGGGAAGCATTTGAAACAGTCCTTATGACTGTGCAATAGATCTACTTTCTGGTTATATGCCACCTGAAGGTAGAGTCAACCTCTCTCAATAAAGGAGAATGTTATCATGGATGATTATATTAAGGAGGCACTGGCTAAGGATTTCATCAGAAGAGGGTAATTTGAGACTGTGTATTGCCTATGAATCATATTACTGTCTGTAATGCCTATCCCATTACTCTGAATTATTCAATCGCCTAAAGGTTTCAACGTTTTTAACTAAACTTGATCAGAGAGAGATTTATAATCTGTTGAGATTGATTCCTTGATCTCTACTGTCTTTGACCTCAGCTTTTTCTCTGACTCCTTTACCGTTAGCCCACACACTATAAGGACACAGCTTGTCTATTTATTGTGCTATAGTCTAACACAATAAACAGACAATATCAGCCTTTGGAGAGGTAGGTAGAAAGATAGATAGATAGATAGATAGATAGATAGATAGATAGAATTTAAAATCTTCACACTTGCCACGATTGTGTCCATTTTATGATATATAGTTAAAGGACCACTATAGGCACCCAGACCACTTCAGCTTAATGAAGTGGTCTGGGTGCCAGGTCCAGCTAGGGTTAACCCATTTTTTTATAAACATAGCAGTTTCAGAGAAACTGCTGTGTTTATTAATGGGTTAAGCCTTCCCCCAAATCCTCTAGTGGCTGTCTCATTGACAGCCGCTAGAGGCGCTTGCGTGATTCTCACTGTGAAAATCACAGTGAGAGCACGCAAGCGTCCATAGGAAAGCATTGTAAATGCTTTCCTATGCGACCGGCTGAATGCGCGCGCAGCTCTTGCCGTGCATGCGCATTCAGCCGACGGGGCGGAACGGAGGAGGATCGGAGGCAGATCGGAGGCCAGCGCTGGAAAAAGGTAAGTTTTACCCCTTTTCCCCTTTCCAGAGCCGGGCGGGAGGGGGACCCTGAGGGTGGGGGCACCCTCAGGGCACTATAGTGCCAGGAAAACGAGTATGTGTCCTTTAAGTGAATTATTTTTAAGCACATTTTTTTGTCTATAGAAATTCAAAGAACAGAATAACATTTTACCTTTACATTTAACCAGAACTACCTACAATTTTAAACATGTGTGAATTGAATAATCATTAAAATGACTTTTCAGAAAAATATTCCAATGCTGTCAGAAAATGTATTTTATATAACTAAGGAGTACTTTGACAAACACCCTTTTGACAGCTTGAGATGTACATGTATTCAATTAATACATAATTTCTCATGTTTCCCCATTTCTTATGTTAAGAACTTTAAACAACTTTTATGGCTCCTAACACTATTTTTTTGTATTTTTTTTTACAAGTAATGTATTATTATTTTTTTTGCAAGTGATGTTTGACAGTTGTACAAAAAGAAATGCGAATAATAATACGCCACAATAATATTACTAAAGATTTTTTTTACTGGCAAACAAGTTTCAGTGTTTTTGCAAGAAAAGTTTGTACTTAGGTTAAATTAGTCTTTAAATTAAATTAACAATAAATATATATTTTCATTTTAAAGTTGACTTATTATGTATACCTGGTAGTAATGTATTATAGTTTCTCATACAGCAAGACCATGTTTATAAATGTATTAGTTATGAACTTGTTATATGAAATGTAAACTAATGAAAAACTATTTGCATACCAAATAGAGTGGAGAGCTTAACTGTGATAGTGAGTATGTGGTTCACTCTGTGAGATGAACATTATTTGTACTTAACATTTGTAAAAGAGCTTCCTGTATCCTGGTTGGGTACCTCCACTGACAGATGCTCCTAGTGCTCACAGATAAATCCGAGCACTCCTCCAGACACCATAAGCACTGCAGACCCCACAACCGCCACAGCTTGGTTGGGGTCTCGCCGTCTCCTACCAACCCTGGACCTACGACAAGGCTCCATGTTCCAGTTGGTGAACCTCTCTTCCTCTAGAGAGTCAAGCAGGCTTAGCTCTTACAAGAGCTCAGAGTATCCAAGGGAGTATAATGATTATAGCAATCCCTTGTAGTGATATAGCAGTATTCCCCAATAAGAGTCAAGCCTCTAGATTGAGGGTGAAATAAGTCTGGTTTAATGGTAGCCACACTAGCCTTTTATGCAAGTCCCCAAGCAAGGGATACACCCACATGGTCCTTGTTGGGGACAGGGACACAAAGCTTACAAACCAATCAGAACAGTAATTAAATGTATGGCACCCCCATAACAAACATACACTCCCTCCCCTCTGCCTGTGAGATAATTGAGTAAAGTACTGTATGTAACTCAATTATCTGCAGGCAGAAAACCACATATTTTATAAAGTCCCATAAGTACCCCAAAACACATATCCCCATACATGTTACATCCCCTGAAAGCCCTGATCTGGGTGAACAACATATCCAAAATTCACCTATTCACCAGGGGCTCAGGAAATTCCTGGAAGTCTCTTTTTGAACGGCCGCACACATGGTTTTATGCCCAAAACAGTTCCAGCGAATCAGGGCTTGCGGCCAGTCTAGTCTGGTAGATTGCAGACGAACACACTACCAAACTGAGTCAATAGTCTTACCCTGGAGCTTGTTCCTTTCATCCAGATGAATGATCTCACCGAACAGTGCCCCTCTAAGCTGAATAGAAACAAACGTAGGCGATGATGGAAGTTCAGCGGTGTTCCTAAGTTTCTGTATCCGATTTCACTTCCATGAGATTCATGCCCAAACACCGCTGCCTGCGTTCATGCAAACAAGATGGCTGCCATGTTGTTCATAGGAATCGCAGCCATCTAGATGAACAACTGGAACACTGCAGTGAGAAACATTCCAAGTTGTTAATAGGTGTTAACAAGCTCCAGGGTGGTCTCTGTTCATGCAGTTGTTCGGTAAACAAACCAAATAGTCCCAATTGCAGGAACAGAGTCCATTTGAAGTATATTAGACAGTTCTATTGCAGGGGCCATAGTCACAGGGTTAAAGGCTGGCAAGTAGTCCCCTCCAAAAACCAGTGGCGAGGTCACTTTCCCCACAACATTCACTTCTGTGTCTTTTACAGTCTGGTATTGTGTATACCTTTAAGACAAATATAAATAACAAAAAGCAGTGAAGTACCCTTTATTTTATTTATTTATTATTGCCAGTTATATAGCAACAACAGATTCTGTAGCACTTTACAATATTATGAGAGGGGGGATTTAACTATAAATAGGACAATTACAAGAAACCTTACAGGGACAATAGGTTGAAAAGGACCCTGCTCAAATGAGCTTACAGTCTTTAGTAGGTGGGCTATAAAATACATTAGGACAGGAAATAGCAATCAAATAGGTTGGGAGTGAAGCAGAGCTGGAGGAGAGAGTAGAGTGCTGCCCTTTAGGACCTTGTTGGGCACCGAAAACACAAACTCAACAACCAATAGTTCACAGTCACACAGTTAAACACTCCCATTCATTACAGTAAATTCCTCCCCTCTGCTTGGGAGATAATTGAGTTAATTGCTGTATCAACTTAATTATATCCAAGTGAAAAATACACTTTTTACATATTTTTCATAACTTTAAAATTAGGCATCACATTCCCATAAAACTTATATTTTCAGAACGAGCATAATTAGGGAACAAACGTATAAAAAATAATACAAATCGGTTCAGGGGTTTGGGAGATAGATGGAAGCCCCATTTCTGCCCGGCCGCACACGAGGCTCCTGCCCAAAATAGTTCCATGCGTTCAACTTGTCGGTCCCTTTTCGTATGTTTTAAAATACCGAACAGTCATTCTTTTTATTGTTCGTGCCTTTGGTGGTCGTGTGCCGCCTCGTTCATGTAATAATTTTACCGAATGCCGCCTTGTTCGGATGAATCTGTGCGAAGCTAAGTAGTCCTCGAAGTCTTAGCAGTGTTCGGGAGTTTGAGTGTCTGAAAATAGTTCCAGACGCTCGACGACCAAACCCCGCTGTTCGACAAAACAAGATGGCCGCCGCCACGTGTTTGTGAATACGAATCGACAGCCACCCAGTGAACCACTTAGAATGTTTGCAGTTTGGCACAGAGTCAAGGAGTTAATTGGCGACACACACAGGGTCTGGTTGGTCTTTAGTTCGACAGTTTGTTCGGTGATATGAACGGATTAGCAGGGTTATTCGTTTTCCCATTCGTATGTTCAGCATAACTACAGTTACAAATACAGTGGTTACAATGTTCCAAGTCTGTTGGCCAGGCAATAACAGGGGATCTGTTACATCTCCTACCTGCAACTGGGATCCAGCAAGAATCACCCTGTTTATCCCACGAGGCTCAACACCAGAATCCTACGTCGCGGTCACCACCTAAGCTGAGACTACGAGCAACACATACTAAGTTATAATGCATTATGAAGTGCTTTCCTAGGACTAACGCAAACCGTTTTATATAATGTTTTTATGCCTGTCAGAATTTAGTAATTATTTTCTTTTCTATTTTTCTTTTCATTTTTATTTTTACTTACAACTCTGGCAGTAACTCATACAGTTTACAGAGTAACGCTTGTACGATTAAATCACATGCAGAGCAGTTTACCCACATATATGACTGGTCCCATGATTAATAAAACCACTATAAGTAGCCTACGCTACAGCCAAACCATACCTGTCAGCCAGATAAAAATAGTCTAACCCGATTCCTGATGATGAGTGGAGTTCCACAGTGCTCATGCAAACCATAGACTGTCAGTCTCAGACATGCATGATTAGTATGCCTACGTTTCTGTCAGGCCTGTATCATGGAAACCTGTAGACACTGTGAACTCTGTTATATCATCCCCACCCGACATGATCTCCCACACACACGCATGTCTTCCCAATATTATTAAGAGGCCAATCTCCTAAACTCAAGCAAGTTAACCGAGCCTGGTATAGCCACTAACAGTCAACCCAGGTGATCTCCCAGACCAGCACATAGTGGTATAGCGACCACACGTATGGATATGGCAGTTTAGCAAACCATACCTATTCGCTAGCCCCTGAGTACTTACCTTACCTGCAGGTAATATACACACTGCTTAATATGGTGTGCTTACCACTGTTTTGATCCTATATACCTTATCATATTTTATAATAGCAAAAGGGGCAGTTTAATCACAGCGTAATTAGCACTAATACTGAGTCGCCACCTACAAGCCTAACCAGACATACCACAGTACAAGCTCAACTGCTATCATGGGACTAGACAGGCCAATACTGCAGGTTAGGAATAGCACTGCTATGCCATCAATAGGCCCAACTATCTCCTAGTTAGTTTTAGTTTAGGTTTTATTTTCCATGTTTCAATATACTAAGCACTAAAGTACGGGTAGCCAGGCACTAAGCCACTTGTGCTCGATTCAACTTTAAAAAGCAATGTTTTACCATGACCTTTACCTCTACTTTCACCTAAACTGTACTACCAATCGGTGAGCAAAGTGACTGTTTTCTTTATGTGGTTATGAGGTATACAATATAATCCTGTTTGTCTCTCTCTATAAAAAAAAAAAGTGCAATGTCTTTGATGCCATATAAACACATGTGAATGCATATCGGTCTGCACCTGCTTTTGTGGCAGTGCAAATTACATGTTTCATATCTGCACAAACAAAATAAAGAATAATAAAAAAAAAAGAATTAGCAAATAAATAAAATTATAAAAAATATCTAATGAAGTCCCAGAGACACGTTTTGCCGAAATGGCTTCCTCAATCTGGTGCAATGAACAATCAAGTACAAGGCTGAAATGTATTAGTATCTTTTCCTAGTTGATAGAGCACTGAATAGTAATTTGCCAATTCATTTGCTATATCTTAAGGGTTATATAGTTTATCATTTCTTTTAGAGACAATATAAGGAATTTTAACTTGTAATTTTTTTTTGTTTAACTTTATTAGCTAACAGTCTACCAGCTTTATTTCCCATGACATAATGTGATTGGTTTAATAGTCTCATATGTGTCCCTGTTTCTGAAAGTTGTAGATCATGTAAGGCTGACCTTATCACTATCAATTGTGAATGTAAGCGTGAAGTAGGAGCAGATTTATGTATGGCCTCCATCTTTTTTTTTTTTTTTTTTTTTTTTTTTTTTTTTTTTTTTTTTTTTTACATCAGAACGGCTTCTGTCCCATGAGTTGGTATCGCTTAGGAATAGGGTAGGTGCCAATTCATCATATGTTATTGTATATACAAAAAGTTTTATTTAAGATTTCATCAAAATTCGTTTTATTATATTATTTTAATTTAACGTAAGACCGGCCATGGAGCATCAGCATCATGTCAATTGCCTTCTCGTAATCTATGTTAGCTAGTGAATGGTGCCTAGCTCCCCTGGTCATATCTTATCAGACTAAACAAACAAAACATACGTGGAAAATTGTTCATTCACACAGTGCACCAGGGGCATTAGGGAGCATATCGCGGAAATTTATAAGTTTAAGGACCAGTTTCTTTTAGTATATTCTATGTTATTGGTTAGTGGATATCTCAGTTGTCCAGGGTTCCCATATCTTAATGTGTTTGTTTGTCATATTAAGGTTTCTATATACCTGTTTCTCCATTAAACGTTGATATCCTATTTGGGATTCCACCTCTCTCCATGAGGGAGTATTTACAGTTTTCCAATATCTGGCGATACAAATTTTAACCGCCATTAGAATATGAATTATTAGATATTTTATAGTTTTAATTTTAGTAGGAATATTCATATGTAGCAAGAATAGTTGTGGAGAAAGGTCCATTGTTATTTTGAGAATGGTATTGATTTTTGTGGATGTCACTTGCTTTAAAGAATCCAAAGCATTGCAATCCCACCATATGTGTCTAAACGTTCCGTCACATCTTAAGCATCTCCAACAGAGAGGTTCTGTGGGAGAGTGAAATCTTGCAACTCTCGCTGGAACCATATACCACCTATGGACCAATTTAGTCTGTAATTCATACAAACTTATACTATGAATCGCTTTTCCAAGCAAATCGAATGACTCCCTCCATTGATCCAATGAAAACTCAGTTCCAATATCATTTTCCCATTTCAACATAGATTTCATTTTTCCCTTATTGTATCTACTATATAGAACCTTGTTTATTTTTGAGACCATATTATTCTTATGTTCTATACCAAGAACATTATCTATAAGTGAAATATTATGTACTGGTTTAGATTGTATAAAGTGTTTGATTCTAATATATGTAAAATGTTCGTTATCAAGTCCTTTTGTGTCAGTAAGAATTTGTTGGAACGATTTTATTTTAAGATCTGGTTTTAGAATATCAGCTAATTTTACAAGACCATTGTCTTTCCATTTTTTAATGTTAATGTCCTCTATATATATTTGTATTATTTCAATTGGTGAATTTATAGTTAGATGTTCTGTAATCTGTAATTTCTTCTTCAAAGTTTGTAAATTAGAAAAAATATCCAGTATTATCTTATTTTGTATTTTTAATTTAGCGAATGTTGAAGAATCAATCCAATATAACATTTTAATATCAAATATATTACTCGAGATTTGCTCTTGGTCTATCCACAAGTTGTCCATATTATCGTTATTCCATTCTAGGATATGGGAGAACATAATTGCGTCATGTATTTGATACACATCTGGGAATGATATTCCACCGTCCTTAAATTTTGTAGTTATGTATTTGAGGGCTATTCTTGATTTTTTTTTCCCCCATAGGTATTGTGAAAATATTTTTTGATATTCTTTTAATATGTCTTTTGGGACTTTCATAGGAATGGTTCTCATTATATATTCAAGTTTGGGTAGTAAATAATGTCTAACCGCATTTGATTTCCCTATCCATGATACGTATAGATTATTCCATTTAAGTAACGTGTCTTTCATATCTTTGAGCAATGGGTAGTAATTAATTTTAATTATTTGGTTCCAGTCAAAGCTTATTTTAACTCCCAAATATTTTATGCTCTCACTCGACCAAATAAATGAAAATTTAGATTTTAGAGTTAGAAGTTGTTGTTCTGGTAAGTTGGTGTATATCACCTGTGTTTTATTTACATTGATTTTATAATTAGAGATAGATCTGTATTTCTCAATTAATTCCATAAAATGACATAATGAATCCTCGCATTCAGTTAATGTTAGAATTATATCATCTGCATATAATAGAACCTTGACTTGTTTGCCGGCAAGATGAATCCCTTGAATTTTTTGGTCTAATCTAATGGCTGAGGCGAGTGGTTCTATAGTCAAAGCGTATAGCAATGGGGCAAGTGGACATCCCTGGCGTGTACCATTATTTACATCAAACCATTCCGATGCAATACCCCTTCCCATAACCCTCGCCGTTGGGTTAGTATAAAGAGACCAGATCAAATCATATATGAAATCTTGAAACCCAAATGCTTTGAGGACCCTCGACAGGAACAACCAGTTTACCCTGTCGAAGGCCTTCTCTGCATCCACGGCCACAAACAACGATGGGATCCTATTATCATCTATTACCTGTATTAAATTTAAAAGTCTGCGTACATTATGAGCTCCTTTCCTACCCATGATAAATCCGGCTTGATCCGGATGGATTAAAGTCGGAACAATTTTTTTTATTCTATCAGCTATTATCCTTGAAAAGATCTTTATATCAATGTTTAATAACGAAATAGGTCTATAATTCGATACAAAATGTGGGTCTTTCTCTGGTTTTAAAATGGGAGTAATCATTGTTTGTAACATTTCGTTGGGGAATTTTTTCTGGTCTCTTACTTCATTATAAACTTTAAAGAGAAGAGAAGCAATAGGGGTAGAAAATGTTTTATAAAAGGAATCAGTTAGACCATCTGGTCCCGGAGCTTTCCCTTTGCGGAGTGTTTTTATAGCATGGGTAATCTCTGTCATAGATATCGGAGATTCCAAATCTTTAATCTGTTCTATATTAATTTTTGGTAATTTACAGGTAGATAGGAAAGTATCTATCTCTTCAGGCGTTGAGGTAATCTTTGGGAGGTTATATAGTGACTTATAATATTGACCAAATACTTCCCCTATGTCAATTGGGGATAAATGATCTTTGTTGTTATATTTGATCTTTGTAATTCTTTGTTGTCTTTTTTTGAATTTTAGTTTATCAGAAAAAACTTTACTCGTTCTATTTTCTCCATGGTACCACAGCTGTTTTAACCTTATAATTGCATTGTTCACTTTATTTGATAAACTAATTTTAATTTGAGTTTGTATTTGTTTAATTTTGTTTAATTTTAATATATTGAAATCTTTTTTATTAGTATTTTCTAATATGGCTAGTTCTATATAGAGATCCGTTAAATTTTTCCCCTGTTCTTTTTTCAATTTTGCTCCAATTTTTATAAAATTTCCCCTCATGAAACATTTATATGTACACCAAAGAGTAGTATTGGATACTTCTTTATTATCATTAAATCTTATAAATTCTTCTGCTTGGTCTTTCAAGTATTTTAGGCCAGATAGTGAGTCTAGAATTTCATCTTTCATCCTCCAAGGTGTAGTTACCTTGGTGTCATTTTTTTGTTTAATATTAGTTATTATCGGTGCATGATCTGACCAGGATATATTATCAATGTTAGAATTCTCAAACTTATGTAATCTGTACGAATTTGTTAGAAAAATGTCTATTCTAGAATAGGTTTTATGTACATGAGAGAAATACGAATAATCCCTGGTGTTAGGGTGATGAACCCTCCAGATATCATATAAATCGTGTTCTATCATGGCATTAGTAAATGATCTGGCATTATTAATTATTTTTCTTGTATAATGATTACTCTTATTAGTTAGTGTTCTATCCATTTTTACATCTGGTGTAACATTCATATCCCCAGCTATTAATAAAGTTCCTTTTTTGATTTTTTCGATTTCCTTAAAAAGTGATTTAAAAAATTTACTAGAGTAGATATTTGGTGCGTATAGATTTACTAGTGTATATATTTCTTCATTTAACTTACAGATTAGAATCAGACTTCTACCTTGGTTATCTTTTTTTTCCATGATAAGTTCGAATTTAATATGTGCTGAAATTATTATTGCGACTCCTCTCTTCTTTTTAATATAGTCTGATGTAAAAATTATTGGGAATTTAGAAAATTTCCAGTAGTTATTTTTCTGCTTCTGCCAATGTGTCTCCTGAACGAAACATAGGTCTATTTTATTTTTCCTAATTGTATCATATAAATATCCTCTCTTTTGGGGGGTGTTCAGACCCTGGGCATTAATAGATAACACCCTAACCATATTCGCAGATCTTTACTGATCCTTTGTAATCTATAGTAATAATTTTGAGAACTTCACTCCACTTCACTCTCCATATGCCCCTGGTGCACACATTCATACATACAAGTAATCCTATATCCCTTAAAGGAAAACAGGGTCTCCAGTTTGGAATAATCCCTGGATAATATTCCACTGGATTATACATTGTCTAGCTACTCCAAATTGAGCTCCTAGCTAGAGCACAGTTGCTGACGTGGTGTGTGGATGGGGAGAGGAAAAAAAAAAAAAAAAAAAAAAAAAAAAAGGGAGGGGGAAGCACGAGAGAGAGGAAAAAAAAAAAAAGGATAATTGATACAAACACACACATACACATACATGTATACAGATTCACACACTCACCCGTATCTACATATATGGCCTCCATCTTAATCAACTCTTGTTCTAATTTACTCATTTCCTGTGAACGTAATCTCTTTACCCTTGCTCCTTGCTGTATTAACATGCCTCTTATAACTGCCGTATGGGCTAACCATTGGGTAGTGACATTAGTCTGGCAGTTAGCGTGATTTCTAAAAAACATCTCTACCTGAGATTGCAACTTTGGGAGGTATTCATCAGCATCTAATAAACTATCATTTAAACGCCAAGAGCTTTTCCCCCTTACAGAAAATGGCACTTTTATCTTAATGCTCAAAGGCGCATGGTCTGACCACGTTATTGGACCTATTTGTGCACTAGTTGCAAAGGGCAGGGTTTTAATATCCAGCAGACATAAATCTATTCTAGTAAAAGTCTTATCACAACAATCACAACAATCTGTCTACCACAACAAGAGGACATAGTCTTAAATTAGAGGGACAAAGGTTTAAAAATAATATCAGGAAGTATTACTTTACTGAGAGGGTAGTGGATGCATGGAATAGCCTTCCAGCTGAAGTGGTAGAGGTTAACACAGTAAAGGAGTTTAAGCATGCGTGGGATAGGCATAAGGCTATCCTAACTATAAGATAAGGCCAGGGACTAATGAAAGTATTTAGAAAACTGGGCAGACTAGATGGGCCGAATGGTTCTTATCTGCCGTCACATTCTATGTTTCTATGTTTCTATGTTATGTACAGTTGAATAATAAGTAAAGTCTCTCTCACTTGGGTAGAGATTACGCCAAAGATCATAATAATCAAAATCATGCAATAAAGTCCTCAAATATTTACCAAGGTGGACCGATAACTGTTTCGGTGGTTTATCCTCTACTCTTTTAATATCAAAAGAAGGGTCTGGAACACAGTTAAAATCACTGCAAATAAATATATGTCCTGCCCTGTATTGTTCTAACTTTCGAAAAGTCATAGTGAGAAACGATTTTTGCTTATCATTTGGTGCATATAATGACACTATAGTTTTAGATAATCCATTTAATAATCCAACCAAAATCAGCAGTCTCCCATCTTTTCTAATATATTGTTTGTCAGGAATAAAGCACCAATCGCTATGAAAATAAATTGATACCCCTTTGCTTTTAGTAGTGAACATAGAATGAAAGCTTTGAGGGTAATCTTTAATTTTAAATTTAGTTGGGTTCTTAACACACAAATGTGTCTCTTGAAGACATACCACTGCTGCTTTTGATTTCAACATTTCATGCTCTAACATTCTGCGTTTATGAGGGCTATTTAGACCTTTAATATTTAAAGTAAGTATAGTTAAATAATTGGCCATGACCCCAATTCAGTTATTCCTCATTGTCCAGAATGCACTATGCAAATACAGATGCATAATATTTTTGTTGGTTCTCTAGGTAGTGGAGTGACCCAGGGAAGGGCAAAGTAACCACATTTAAAAAATAAAAAAATGAAAAAATTAACAATAAAAATAAAAATAAAAAGAAGAAAAAAAAATTAATAAAAAGAGGGGGGAGGAAACAACCTAAGTATATACAGGGCGCCATACTATTTCCTAGCGCTCTACCTGAATGAAGTATAAGCGGGCAATACTTCCCCGACCTATTCCTCATCCAAGGGGCGTGTCTGCTGACTGATCGTGGTGCATGCAACCGTTAATTATTTAATTATTTGAAGTCCTATCCCGCTACCTCTTTAGTTATGCATAGTAACTGCCTGGCAGATTTTTTTAAATTTTTTTTTATTTTAATTACCATTTTAAATTTAAATAGCATTATGCAGTAGCCTAAGAGAATATTTACAATCCAAATGCATCTACTATCCGAACCTTATTTCCCCTAATTATCATCATTAGCAACAAATAAACAGCGCCAACATCCTTATTTCCACTGATAGACATCATTAGCATCATATAACAGCGCCGTCAATATATTTCAGTACTCTATTAACAGCTTAGCTTAACTAATGCTACTAATTAACTATTCAAAGTAACAATGATAACACTCACTTAAGTTAATTCAGATAGTATATTACATTGCCCATATTAGACCTTATATATATTAAACTTAATATAATAGTGTAATCATTGAATTTATAGTTCACATTACAGTGCGTAAAGTATGTATACCAATTAAGTTGTTTAATGTTTACCCAAATCAACCCTGTATTTACACCTTATATCATTATTCCCATTTTATTATCTGTATTCTATATGCATTATAATTATCATGATGAGTTCCTCCTATGCTTAAGGAGTGTTTTGTTTTTTGTTTTTTTGTTTTTTTTCAAGCTGTTTCAAGTAACAACCTTGTTATAACACTCACTTATATTCTCTTCAAATCCCCTACCACATTTTTCAAATTGTACCTTATATTTATGAAGCTTATTGTTGTGGAATACTCATCGAGCTTATAGTTCAAGATAATTTAGATAAATTGGGTATAGCCAATAGATGGCAAATAAATTCTCATATTTACCCAATTTAACATCCTATTTACACATTATTCCGTTTTCCACCTAGTATCCACCTTATAATCTATGTTAATGTATTCACCAATAATTATTATTTTTTATTTTTTTTTAATTAATGTGCATATATATACTCACAACCTTGAGTTCTTGGATACCTGGATACCTGAGAGTTTGAGTTCTGTGAGTCTCAAATTATTTAAATAACCCAGGTCAGTAAGCCAAAAGTCCAAATTATAGTTAGCAGAAATTTTTCATTCCTTCTTCCTCCTTGATGATCCTGCCGTCTGCCATTCTTCTTGCAAAGGGATCAAATTCAGAGTGGCTCATGCCGTAGCTCCTGCCGTATCACACGCAATCTCTGTAGGGATGAAGTCCCACTCTTTTAGCAGCCTCATACCTTCCACCGGTTCATTTATTCTATGTGTTCTCTTATTTCTCCAAATGAGGAGTTTAGTTGGGAAGCCCCATCGGTAGTGAATGGCATTATGTCTAAGGATCTTAGTTACGTTGGTGAATTCTCTTCTTTTATTCATAGTTAACTTTTTTTTTATATATTTGTATTTTATTGAAGATTTTAATCATTTACATATCCGCGACATATTTACAGGATCACAATTCAAGAATAGAGATGTCGTGAACATAACATTTTCCGTTTGCGAACGGCGAACGTGAATTTCCGCAAATGTTCGAGAACGGGCGAACAGGGCGAACCGCCATAGAGTTCAATAGGCAGGTGAATTTTAAAACCCACAGGGACTCTTTCTGGCCACAACAGTGATGGAAAAGTTGTTTCAAGGGGACTAACACCTGAAATGTGGCATGCCGGAGGGGGATCCATGGCAAAACTCCCATGGGAAATTACTTAGTTGATGCAGAGTCTGGTTTTAATCCATAAAGGGCATAAATCACCTAACATTCCTAAATTGTTTGGAATAACGTGCTTTAAAACATCAGGTATGATGTTGTATCGATCAGGTAGTGTAAGGGTTATGCCCGCTTCACAGTGACAGACCAAACTCCCCGTTTAACGCACCGCAAACAACCGCAAACAGTCCACTTGCACAACCGCAAACTCCTCATTTGCACAAGGTTGGATACCAAGCTAGCCATGTCCCGTTCCTTGTCCTCACTGATGTCATTGAAGGTCTCTTCCTCCACCCAGCCACGTACAACACCAAGGGTCCCCGAAAGGTGACAACAAGCCCCCTGGGATGCCTGCTATGTTTGGTCTTCCACCTCCTCAAAGCCACCTTCCTCCTCTGACTCCTCTTCTTCAGACTCCTCTCTCTGCGTTGCCTCTCTCTGCGTTATTATAAGGTGTGTTAAGTAGTACTATTCCTATCAGTTTAATCCCTGTTACATCCCCTATCAGGGGACGTGTATATGGCATCGATTTTAGGAACCGGGAGATGGAAAAAGATGCTTGGTCGGTCCTCCTACTTCAAATTTGGGGCACTGCGCGTGCAATCTAATGTGCCACCAAATAGGAGTGGTGTGTTAAGTAGTACTATTCTTATCAGTTTAATCCGTGTTACGTCCCCTATCAGGGGACGTGTATATGGCATCGATTTTAGGAACCGGGAGATGGAAAAAGATGCTTGGTCGGTCCTCCTACTTCAAATTTGGGGCACTGTGCGTGCAATCTAATGTGCCACCAGATAGGAGTGGTGTGTTAAGTAGTACTATTCTTATCAGTTTAATCCCTGTTACGTCCCCCTCATCAGGCATTTTTTAGTCGAATGTATCGCCCACTGTCAGTCCCTTCGGGATCCATCCCTCATTCATCTTAATAAAGGTGAGGTAATTTTTTGACGTCGACGACTTCTCTTCTCAGTGACAATACCTCCTGCTGCACTGAAGGTCCTTTCTGACAGGACACTTGAAGCGGGGCATGCCAGAAGTTCTATCACAAATTGGGATAGCTCAGGCCACAGGCCACATCGCTCCTCAGAGTGTCGATATCTGCAGTTAAGGCGAGGTAGTCTGCTACCTGTCGGTTGAGTCGTTCTCTGAGGGTGGACCCCGAAGGGCTGTGGCAATGCGTAGGACTTAAAAAGCTCCGCATGTCCTCCATCAACAACACGTCTGTAAAGCGTCCTGTCTTTGCCGGCATAGTCGTGGGAGGAGGAGGATTACTTTCACCTATTCCCCTGTTAGGTTCCCGTTGTGCTGTGACATCACCCTTATACGCTGTGTAAAGCATACTTTTTAATTTATTATTGAACTGCTGCATCCTTTCCGGTAACATTTCAGGCACTTTCTGCTTATACCGGGTCTAGTAGCGTGGACACCCAGTACAGGTCGTTCTCCTTCAGCCTTTTTATACGAGGGTCCCTCAACAGGCATGATAGCATGAAAGACCCCATTTGCACAAGGTTGGATGCCGAGCTACTCATGTCCCGTTCCTCGTCCTCAGTGATCTCACTGAAGGTATGTTCTTCCCCCCCAGCCACGTACAACACCACGGGTACCAGATACGTGACAATGAGCACCCTGGGATGCCTGTTGTGGTTGGTCTTCCTCCTCCTCCTCAAAGCCACATTCCTACTCTGACTCATCTTCCTCACAATCCTCTTTCAGCGTTGCCGCAGGTCCAGCAAGCGATGCTGATAAGGCTGTTTCTGGTGGTGATGGTGACCACAACTCTTCCTCTTCCTCTTCACGCTCATCTACGGCCTGATCCAGCACTATACGCAGGGCACGCGCCAGGAAGAAAACAAATGGTATGATGTCGCTGATGGTGCCTTCGGTGTGACTGACTAGGTTTGTCACCTCCTCAAAAGAACGAATGATCCTACAGGCATTGCGCATGAGCGTCCAGTAACGTGGCAAGAAAATTCCCAGCTCCGCAGAGACTGTCCTAGCACCCCGGTCATACAAATAGTCGTTAACGGCTTTTTCTTGTTGGAGCAGGACGTTCGAACATTAGGAGTGTTGAATTCCAAAGTGTCGGGCTGTCGCAAATCAAGCGCCTCATTGGCATGTTGTTTCGCCGCTGGATATCTGAAAAGTGCGCCATGGCCATGTAGGAACGCCTGAAATGGCCACACACCTTCCTGGCCTGCTTCAGGACGTCCTGTAAGCCTGGGTACTTATGCACAAAGCATTGTACGATCAGATTACACACATGTGCCATGCACGGCACATGTGTCAACTTGCCCAAATTCAATGCCGCCAACAAATTTCTTCCGTTGTCACAAACCACTTTGCCGATCTCCAGTTGGTGCAGAGTCAGCCACTGATCCACCTGTGTGTTCAGGGCAGACAGGAGATCTGGTTTGGTGTGACTCTCTGCTTTCAGTCAAGTCAACCCCAAGACGGCGTGACACTGCCGTATCCGGGTTGTGGAATAGTACCTGGGGAGCTGCGCGGGTGCCGTTGATGTGAAGCAAGACGCAGCAGCAGAAGAGGACTCAGCCGAGGAGGTTATGGAAGAGGATGGAGTAGGAGGAGTAGAGGAGGTGGCAGCAGGCCTGCCTGCAAGTCGTGGCGGTGTCACCAACTCCTCTGCAGAGCCACGCATTCCATGCTTGGCAGCCATTAGCAAGTTTACCCAATGCGCAGTGTAGGTGATATACCTGCCCTGACCATTCTTTGCAGACCAGGTATCAGTAGTCAGATGGACCCTTGCCCCAACACTGTGTGCCAGACATGCCATTACTTCCTTTTGCACAATCGAGTACAGGTTGGGGATTTCCTTTTGTGCAAAGAAATTTCGGCCGGGTACCTTCCACTGCGGTGTCCCAATAGCTACAAATTTTTGGAATGCCTCAGACACCACCAGCTTGTATGGTAAAAGCTGGCGGGCTAAGAGTTCAGACAAGCCAGCTGTCAGATGCCGGGCAAGGGGGTGACTTTGTGACATTGGCTTCTTACGCTCAAACATATCCTTGACAGACACCTGACTGTGGGCAGATGAGCAGGAACTGCTCAAGGCGAGAGACGGAGTGGCAGATAGTTGAGAGGGGGCAAGGAGGACAGCAGTTGTTGACGTGGCTGAAGATGCTGGACCAGGAGGAGGATGGCGGCTTTGAGTTTGTGTGCTGCTTGTTCTCATGTGTTGATCCCATAGGTGTTTGTGATGTGCGATCATGTGCCTTCACAAAGCAGTTGTACCTAGGTGGGTGTTGGACTTCCCACGACTCAGTTTCTTTTGGCACAGGTTGCAAATGGCATCGCTGTTGTCAGAGGCAGACACACAAAAAAATGCCACACTGCTTAGCTCTGCAATGACTGCATTCTGGTGGTGGTACAGCATGCGTTGATTGGCGTGCTGTCTGGCTGACCCCGGGTGCCGATGCATGCTGTCTGTGCCACTAGCTCCTTGCGACGACCTCCCCCTGCTTCCAACTTGTCTCCTCCTCCTCTCTGTCTCCCCATCTGAACTTTCGCCCTGTTCTTCTTCTTGCCAAGCGGGCACCCACGTGACATCCATGGACGCATCGTCATCATCAACCGCTTCGCTTGTATCTGACAACTCAGCAAAGGAAGCAGCAGCGGGTTCAACATCATCATCATCACACCGTACGTCCATGTGTGTAATGCTGCCTGACTGAGACATATCCCTATTATCTACATCCTCTGGCAATAATGGTTGTGCATCACTCATTTCTTCCAACTGATGTGTAAATAACTCCTCTGACAGATCAAGTGAAGTGGCTGTGGTGCTAGTGTTGATGGTGGCGGCAGGCGGGCGAGCTGGAGGAGGATGGTGCGTCAAGGTTCCGAGCGGAATCTGTAGAAGATTGGGTTTCATGTGTTAGCCAGTCAACTATGTCCTCAGATCTTTGCGAGTTCAGGGTACGTGGCCTCTGAACACTGGGCATTATTCTAGGGCCAAAGGGAATCACAGCATCACGACCACGACGGCCCCTGCGGGGTGGCCTGCCTCTGCCTGTCATTTTTCTTTCGATTAGTGGTACTAGGTGTGCAAGCTACTGTGACAACAGATATGAGTGGCACTGTGCACTGGCAGAAGTTGGCAGAGTAGACGCTGTAGGCCTGACACATGCTTGCAGACAACTAACTGCTATTCAATCTATTACAGTCAAAAAATTTTTTTTTTAAATGTACACTACTGTTACACCAGATATGAGTTGCACTGGTGTGACACTGTGCCCTGGCAGGCCCTGAAACGCACACGCGTGTAGGAAACTGACTGCTATTATTTCACAGTCAAAAAAGTGTTTTGTTTTTTTTTTAAATGTACATTACTGTTACACCAGATATGAGTTGCACTGGTGTGACACTGTGCCCTGGCAGGCCCTGAAACGCACACATGTGAAGGAAACTGACTGCTATTATATTACAGTCAAAAAAGTTTTTTGTTTTTTTAAATGCAAGCTATTGTGACACCAGATATGAGTGGTGGCACTGGGCAAGTGGGCACAGTATACGCTGTGAGCCTGACACATGCTTGCAGGCAAGCAACTGCAATTAGATTACACAGAAAAAAAAAAGCAGACTGATGTTCTAGCCCTAAAGAGGGCTTTTTGGGGTGCTGTCCTTACAGCAGAGATCAAATGAGTCCTTCGGGACTGTAGTGGACACTGAATACACTAGCCTAGCTATCGATTTCCCTATTAAATCATCAGCAGCTACACTGTCCCTCCTCTCACTAAAATTCTGCTTCCGAATGAATCTAAAATGGATGCTGTCCAGGAGGTGGGAGGGTCTGGGAGGGAGGGTCTGCTGCTGATTGGCTGGAATGTGTCTGCTGACTGTGAGGTACAGGGTCAAAGTTTACTCAATGATGACGAATAGGGGGCGGACCAAACATTGCATATGTTCGCCCGCCGTGGCGAATGCGAACAAGCTACGTTCGCCAGGAACTTTTCGCCAGCGAACTATTCGGGACATCTCTATTCAAGAACAGTAATACACATGGAAGTGAAATTATTCAGAAGCAAATAAAGGTTAGGGTTACAATGTTTCTTTCCATAGAGAGGATTACATCATACAGTTTACATAGTAACATGAGTTGTTAGCATGTGTCCAATGTAATTGGCATGGAGTGAGAGTGCATGTAGCGTGCACAAGTTCCTTCAATAATACTACATTGTTTGCAGTCATATAATAACAGTAACAGAAACAGACTTGTATAAACAAGAGAATACAATGGCAGAATTGAGAAGGGGGGGCATCTATGATGAAACAGAAGGTATTAGTGTGAGATGCATTGTGTTACAGGTGTTGGTCCTATTGTAGGTGGATGCGGGGGTGGGCCATCCCTTCTCATGACTGTAGGGGGAGGATGTAAGGGGGTGACCATCCCACAGGGTCATGCTGGGGGACCATGGCATAGACAATTGGGGAGGTTGGCATACCGGATGCAACTAGCAAACAGGGAGGATAAGCTATATACATTTGGGGAAGGAAGCGCTAAGGTGAGTCACTGCGTGGCCTGCAACTTCTATTATCCAAGCAACAAGAGTAGTGTGCAGCGCAAATATGTGATACCACAAATGAAATGTAATACATGCACTGTGGAGGTGTATATACCCAATAGGAAAAACACACAAATATACCCCAAATATATAAACAGGATCAGATGGTAACCAGGAATCAAATGCTGGAAGGTTCAATAATGTAACCCCTTTCTGAAAGTCTGTTTTTGGGTAATGGTGTTTATAAAAGAAAATCCAAAGGGTATTCCTCTGTGTGAAGCTTGTTCCTCGGAGTAAATGGTGCAGAACAGGCACACCAATTAAAAAGCAAGTATTCACATTTATGTATAAAAAATATAAAAATCTTACATAAAAGTTGAAGTGATGCTGTTCATAGGTAGATACCATAAGCACAACGCGTTTCAACGAACACACTCGTCTTCCTCAGGTGCAACTTCTATTATCCGAATTACAAAGTGGGACCCAGTCTGCCCATGTCACTTAGAATTGTTTAGTTTTAGTTGGTGAGTTAAGGGACATACGTTCATATATGTAATATTATTGGATCTTATCTTTGAGCTGCGTGAATGGGCATACATGGGACTTCCAGTTGCCTGTGATCAAGCTGCGTGCTGCCAGCAGGGTGAGTATGGTCTACCTTCTTATCAAATAACATGAGAAGGCATGTGGAGACGGTCATCTGGAACCCGGGCACCTTCAGGGCCGTTAGCAGGTTTTGGACGTCGCTCCACAATGGGCAGATGCCACTGTATATCAACCAAATGTGAAACAAGGTTCGTTCCTCAGTCAAGCATCTCCAGCATTTTGGGGAGACGGATGGGTATATTTTGTGCAACCTGTGAGGTGTCATGCACCACCTGTAGAGGAGTTTCTTTTGGGCTTTAATATGGGAGTCATTTTGGACAAGATATTGAGTGCGCATAGCCATGAGGTATCAGTCGGTTTCATTCCGCTATCCACCCCCTTTTGCTCCCTGGAGATTACCTGTTTGTTGAGTTGTAGGTCTGACCAACCTCTATAACAGAGGGATAAAGATTTGGGTTTGGTTGGGGCAGACCAACACCTCTGTAACATCAGTGGGGGGGTTTAGCAGTGGGGTTCCCTGGTTTTGGGGCCTAGGTTGGCATAGGAGGCCACAATACTCTTTATTTGCAGGTAAAGGAATGCGTCTTGTTTGGGCACGCCCCACGTCTTCTGCAGGTCACTGAAAGATCTCACCCTCTGGCCCTCAAGCAGGTGACACACCTGTGATATTCCTAGTTTTTGCCAGCAGTCAAGAGACAGCGCCTGAGTCATTGCCTTAAGCACAGTCAATGGAGCCCTAGTGTGGAATTTGGATTTTCAACCCAACAGTGTCATGAAATTGTCCCAAGTTTTTAAAGTAAGCCTCGTGGAAGGAAATAAGCTGGGCTTGGGTTTGCGGAGGGGTTTTGGAGTCCACATGTCATTTACCATGGATTGGCTCTGGAACTTATCCCCCTCCATACCCAAGAATTGCACCTGTCCCCGGGGAGCATGAAGGGCATCTCCCACCACCCTTAAAGCGGCTTTGTAATATAGTCCTAAGTTTGGGAAACCTACTCCTCTAGTTGCTGGGGTTTCCTGTAGGAGAGCTAAAGGGAGCCAAAGTCTCTCTCCCACCTCTCCCCCCACACAAATAAATGAGCTACATATTGATTGTAGGGATTTGCAAAGTGAGCTGTGAATCTGTGCCGGTAGCATTCAAAAAACATACAGTATGCATGGTAATCTCATCATTTTAAAGGCATTAATTTTACCCAGCCCGGTAAGGTTGACAGCTTAGAATGTCATGTTTGCTCATTTGAATCAAGGAACATAGTTTCATTTTATAATGCCCGCCAAGGTAGGTGAGGGAGGAAGTCCTCCAATCAAAAGTGTGAGTGGCTCTCAAATGTGCAACTGTCTCCCGAGTGAGCCCTATGGGCAATGCCTGTGTTTTATCTTGGTTTAGGCAGTAGTTCAGGACCTCGCTGAAGACCTATAGTAGTGACAGGAGATGGGGCAGTGCCAGAGATGGGTCGGATCATGCTATGAAAATATCATTGTCAAAAAGGGCGAGGCAATAGTCTCTGTCCCTCAAGTTGACTCCTGTAATTTGTGGGTGATTTCTTATTTTTTGTGCCAATGGCTCCAGGGACAAGATATAGAGTAGGGGGGGGAGTGGGCAGCCCTGACAGGTCTGTTAGTAATGGGGAATGTGTTGGACAAGAAGTCCCCAGAGGATACTTTAGCAGATGGGGTTGAGTATAGTGCCATAATCCCATGTATAGTCTGCAAGGGGAAATTAAACTTGGTGAGGACATGTCTCATGTCTGTCTGTCAAAGGACTTTTATGCATCTAGTGTTAGGAAAAAGCCTCTGACCCCATTTCCCTCCATCCCCGCTAAGATGTTCAGCACCTTTCTTGAGTTGTCTAACTACCCCTTACAAACCCTGTTTAATCATTATAAATCAGTTTGTGTAGCAGTGGGGTTAATCTGTTGCTAAGGAGTTTCGCATAAATCTTTGCATCACCATTATGCAGAGATATGGGCCTTATATTCTTGCAATGAGTTGGTTTGGGTCACAAACATTTCCTCGGCAAGAGACCCCTTTTCTGCACCATGGTTGATCAGAAGGTGTATGGAGATGATGCAGGAGAATGTGCAGTAGTAGATATTAGAGAGCCTGTCAGGGCCTGGAGCTTTGAGGGCTGGAAGGGAAGAATCAGAGCAGAGAGTTCCTTTTCTGTTAAAGGGCTTGTGAGATATGCAATGTCATCCGGTCCTAGCATAGGCGTAAGTCTCAGAGAAAGGCCTCTATTTCGTCAGTGGTCGGGGTAGGGGGTTTGTGAGTCCTCCCTCAGGTTGTACAGGGAACTGTAGTATTTTGTGAAATTGTTCACTACGTGTTGTGGATCTATGATCTTTTCCCCTTTTAAGTTTCCAAAGTAGGCAATCCTAGAGGTGACAGATTTTTTTTAAGCTGGGATGCTAATTTGGCACCTGTTCTGTTACCTAAGGCAAAAAAAAACAAAAAAAAAACATGTTTCAGTTTCCTAAGGAAGAAGGTTATTTTAGAGAGTTCTAGGTCCCTGAACAGGGATTGTAAAGTAAGGATTTTGGCATGGTTCATAGGACCGGGATTCTGTTTATTGGAGTGTGTTTGGGAGGGTAATTCTGCAATGATGGAAGGGTATTTCTCTAGTCATTTCTTTTTGGTGTAGCAAGCATGTTTAATAAAGCACCCTCAAACCCTTGCTTTATGTGCCAGACAAATTTAATCTATTGGGAAGTCAGGTACTTTGTTTTTGTTAAAGTAATTGTGCAAGTCTTTTTCAATTTGCAATACTATGACAAGGTCATTAAGGAGGTGTTCATTCAGCCTCCAAGTGCCCGAACATTGGTTATAAACATTCTCCCTCAGGGATAGGGTGAACGGGCATGATCAGACCAGGTGATCAAGCCAATTTAGGAGGTAGAGGATATTAAAAACCTATCTGTGGCAGACCTCTCTGCCTTTGGATTATTATTTAAAACCTGATTTGTCTGCTTGTTCGGTTATTGCCGATTGGTCGTATGTTTTCTGCTTGCATTTATCCAAATACGAACAAACTACCGAATGGCAGGCCACCAGCAGGGAAGTGTGCTGCTCGTTAACCTTTCTGCCCTCATTAACATTGTGGTTAATCGCAGACACTTCCAACTCCCGAACAGTCGGCTGAGTGGTCATTGTTCGTATGAACGAACACGTGGCGGCGGCCATCTTGGACAGTCAAACACCCAGCGATGTTCGTCGGCAAACTCATGGAACTGATTTCGGACACTGCTTCCCATGAACACCGCTGAAATCACTGATCATCCATCACCCTGTTCCAAATCCATACGAACGCCAATGTCTTTCGGTAAATTGACAATATACGAACAGAACTGTACCAGATAGTCGACCCATGGAGCTCATTTGTTTCCTCGAACACAAGACTTTAACTCCATGGCGATTGAACTACATGTATGGGATCTGACCGCTGTTCGGTTATATTGAGCGCTCAGATCTAAGCTATAAGGGGATACGTGAATGTGCGGGTTCCGTTCGATATATTTGGAAATATGTATTTTTATGTGTTTTTACCAGTACTGTAAAATGGAGGGTATTCTCTAGGCCTGGGGGTAATTGGGTTACTTACCTCTGTTTGCTTTATTTTATATATTTATAAATGAATTACTATGCTGCACTAGGAGCTCTTTTTCTGTTTTTGTCTCCTTAATAGGTGTCAGAGTGATTTCCATGTTTGCAAGTATCCCTACAGATTGTGCTTTGTTTTACCACAACCACTGTTTGTGTTTCAATTATTTATAATATTTCCACTCTGTAAACACCTCATTTCATGTACACAGGGTTACTTTCACTCTCTATAAGAGGTCCATAGTGAATACGATTTTTGTTGTTGCGCACCATAACTACTGCAAGCACTTAAACCAATTATCTCCAGGATAGAGAGGAGGAGTTGTACTGTTCATGTGGGAGTGTTTCCATATTGTAAATGCATGTGATTGGCTAATGTAAAAATTGTCTCAGTCTTCCACAAGGTCCCTATGGGAGTGTCCCTTGCTGGAAGACCTGCATAAAAGGCTAAACAGATCCTGCTTGACCCTCAATACAGAGCCTCGTCTCGTATTTGGGGGGATAATTCGTGTGATTCCTGTTCGGCGCTTAGGAGTGTTTGGTAGCTGACTTTGCATTCGGGAAAAATAACAGCTTTGGCGGCGTTAACCCCTGCACCTACTCGGGGTGTCGTTACACTATCTATTCTAGAATAGCTATTGTGTAAAGCCGTGTAGCATGAGTAGCCCTGCTCGTTTGGGTGTGACAACCGCCATGAGTCGATAAAGTTATGCGTCATAAGGGTTTGGCAAATGCGAGAGGATTGAGAAGCTCTTTGTTTTAGCATACAGGCCAGTAAGCTCTGATGCTGGGAAAAGTTAATCTTACTATCCAACATGAAATTAGTGTCGCCTCCAATAATCACCTCCCCAAAAGAGTATGCTGTGACCAGAGAAAAAACATTTTCCATTAGGGCCATGGACATTGATGAATGTGAAGATATTACTATTTACATACCACTGTAAAACATTATACCATCCCCTTTTGTCACTGATCTTCCGTACCAAGGAAAAAGCGATCTCTTTACTAATCAAGATAGGTTTCTTAGAGGCATAACAAGCGTGGAAGTCTATGGGAATGCCTGCATTCCCCATAGACTGGAATGAGGAATGGAATCTGTCCCTAAAGAGAAAATTAGATCTTAAGTCCCTGCATCCACTGTAAATCCTATTACCCAAAAAGCATACTGGATCTGTCCATGTTGTGAATGGACAAACCAATGGTGGGAAGAAAAATGTAGAAGCTATGGGTTCCCCATATAATGCAGTCTGGAACCACTGAAGAAGGTGCAAAGGGAGTCCAGAATCTATTTCCTGTCATCTTCAAGGGTCCTATGGAGAACCCTGAGTCAGAGGAGGAGATAGGGGAAGAAGAAGGAGTAATGGGATGGAATAGTCTAACCACCCAAAGTAAGACACAATAGAAAAAAAAGATAAAAAGAAAAAGAGGCAAGAAGCTTTTAATGAAAGTAGAGCATTAGAGGTTCAAGCAGGCCCAAAAGGGTTAGAAGAGTATAAGTCATGGACACCAAGTGAACAACTAACTTTAATTTAACAGTTGCCAGCTCCAGCACTGGGTCTCCAAGATTACAGAAAACCTTTCACCCTATTTTGCACATATGCAGGACCATGGTGGGAAATAGAGATCCATTGCCTATTAGTCCACCAAGTTAGACCCTGTTGCCAGAGGTGCCCCTTCCTGCTTAAGAGCAGTAGCTGATGTTACTGTCCTATTGGACAAAGCCACTGACATTGTCTTAGACAATCCTGTCACTATTTACACCCTGCATGACATTAACAGCATTCTATCACAAGTTCAGCAGAAGCACATATACACTGTAAGGCATCTCAGGATGCAGTGTGCTCTCCTCATGCCTCAAAATCTAACTTTGAAAAGGTGTCTGGTGTTAAACATTGCTTCCCCTGGATTTAAAAGATGGGTGTTGTAATTCTGATCTTTTTGTAAATTCCCTGTCACCAGATGAGTTAGCTGAAGCCCAGGTACCCCATGATTGTGCAGCATTAATGGCACAAGAGACAGCAGGTTTTTCACATGTAATTGAGTCTCCATTGTCTAATCCAGACTTTAAATTTTTTTGTAGATGGCTCCAGATATGCTGATAAGAAGGGCAATTTCCACACTTGATATGCTGTAGTCTCTGCTGAACCATTTGCCCCTCACTGCACTGCACAGGAGGCTGGGCTGAAGGCACTTACTGAAGCGTGCAAACTGGCCTCTGGTAAGACAGCTAATATTTACACAGACTCTTGCTATGCCTTCGATATAGCCCATGATTTTGGGCCTAGATGGTGGGCTCGTTGTTTTCTCAACTCAGCAGGAACTCCAATCAAGAATAGAGATGTCGCGAACAGTTCTCTGGCGAATAGTTCCTGGCGAACATAGCTTGTTCGCGTTCGCCACGGATGTCAAACATGTGCAATGTTCGGTCCGCCCCCTATTTGTCATCATTGAGTAAACTTTGACCCTGTACCTCACAGTCAGCGGACACATTCCAGCCAATCAGCAGCAGACCCTCCCTCCCAGACCCTCCCACCTCCTGGACAGCATCCATTTTAGATTCTTTCGGAAGCTGCATTCTTTTTTTTCTATATTTTTTTTTTTTGACAGGTGTGTTATATTTGAGCATGCTAGGCTGAACGTGCGTATATCATGGCTAGTTGCACTGAGGGTATGAGTATATAGCAGTACATTGTTGTGAAAGATGGCTGTCATGTTTAGGGTGTAGCTTGCACGTTATCAACTGTGTATTTATATCAGCAGCTCCACCACTAGTTATAAATCAAGTGTGAGTCGCCCCATGAGATGAGACTAGTGAATAACATAATACATGAGCGGTTAAGGTAAAGGCATGTAAGGAACTACGACAATAAACTCTTTAGGAGGTGAAATAATGACATGTTTAAACGCTTGCTACTTTACGATTAGTTAATGTGCAGAGAGCAGTTCATGTGATCAAAGGCATGGTGTGGAGGATCGGCTATAGTGGGACATGCTTGGCAGGCTGCTGTTTACTGCTTGTGCTCATCCGATACCTTCTGGGCGCCAGGTGCAGACCCTAGGAGTCCCTGATACCGGGTTTGTGGCTTGAGGTGGTGGAAGCTTGTTTTGTCGGATGGTCGGATCTGTCCCGGTGGTGCTTCACGTCCGGTGTGGGATTGTGGTGGCTTAAGGTGGAGGCGAGTGCTTGACGTGGGGCAGGCTCTGCATTTCTGTTTGTGCCTCCAGTCCCGTCTTCGACGCCTTTTGCGTTGGTGGATTTTAATGGGGACTGCTTCACTTAGCTGTGGTGGAGCTTGTTGGGGCTTCCTGCTTGTTATTTGCTTCCAAAATTGATTAAAGAGTCTGTCCAGCTTAGACTCAATATCCTGCCATGCTTTGCTGGTACCAGGAGGACAGGCGGCTGCCGCCATATTGGGAGAGTCACAGATGAGTATGTCAGCCTGGGCGGCTGTGCTCTGTGCGTCCATTAGCTCCAGACAGCCTTGTAATGGACCGTTTCAGCATATGAGGGGTTAAAATCCGTTTAGGCGATAATCCCCTTTTCTCAGAAAGGCACAGCTACTGCAGAACATCAAAAACTCACGAATTGGATATAGGTGAATGCATCAAACTCCCGAACTGCATACCAGGGAATAAGATAGCACTCCAATCTGGAACCAGATGAATAGGAAAAGCAGACATCAGCTTACACTCCTAGCAGTCAATCTCCAACAGCATACAGTGAATCCGACCAAGAATGAGACAAGGCTCCGTGTTGAAGGTCAAGCAGTGGTCTAAGGTGCTGGGGCACCCAGCCTGGTTTTTATTACATGAGTACACATACAGGCCACACCCAGGGGGAGGCATAAAATAACCAATAACATAGATGTTACCTCCCACACATCCCCTCCCCTTAGTGTGACACTTAATCCCATTATGTGTACAGTTCAAAATATACTTTTACATAACTTTCATAACTTTACAACCATACATCGTATCCACATAACAATCACATATTCAGACTCAGCATACTTTAAACATAAACACTTCCAAAATTCAGGCAAATCCCTCCAGTGGATCAAAAGTTACACGGAAGTCCTTTTATGACCGACCGCAAGCACATTTTCTTGCCCAAAACAGTTCCATAGATTTGGGCTGTGCGGTCGGTCAATTCCTGGCATAAAAACGAAGTGTGCCTGTACTTCGACTTTAGTCGAAGTGTCAAAGTGGAGTTGATGTTAAGGGTCGGCAGTGTTCGAAGTTAAAATGGCCGCCGCCACGTGGTCCTTTGTCCGATACCGGCCACTTCGACGACTTCGACAACTTCGGTAACTTCGGTAACTTCGGTAACTTCGGTAACTTCGACAGCTTCGACAGCTTCGACAGCTTCGAATGTGTCCAAAGTGCCATATACAAAAGTACCAATCTGTCCACAAAGTATTTAAAGAGCTAGGGACAGTATAATACAATCCAAAAGTAGTTCTTAAAGGGTCAGTACATTATGGTAGCAGTCCATAAGCCCCAATTCAGTCCCTTAAAGGGCACTATCTCCCAGGGACCATAATCACTGGGCAGGAGGCTAGCAACCAGGCTTCTCCAGTTCTCAGTGGCGAGGTTGGTTTCGTCACAAGCCTCTCAGGGGTGGACCGGGATAACCCCCACCGGTCCGAGGGGGGGGTAACGGAGCTCCTGCCGGGAAGTAGCTGCTCCTGGGCATCCCAGGATCGGGAGATCGGCCGCCTCTCACGCCCGGTTAGCACCAGGCCACACTTGACACGCGGAGGTAATAGCTGACCGCTATTAAGCATGTCGGGTCGGTCAGGTAGGAGCAACATTGCTGGGTCATCCCCTTCTGGGGTGAAATTCGCTTGTTGATAGCTGCTTAAAGTGAGATATTGAGGGAGCTCACACGAAGTGCGTCTTTCCTCCATGACAGCTAGGCCCCGTCCCCCGGAAGCTGCATTCTTAGTGAGAGGAGGGACAGTGTAGCTGCTGCTGATTGAATATAGGGAAATCGATAGCTAGGCTAGTGTATTCAGTGTCCACTACAGTCCTGACGGATTCATCTGATCTCTGCTGTAAGGACAGCACCCCAAAAAGCCCTTTTTAGGGCTAGAACATCAGTCTGCGTTTTTTTTTGTGTGTGTAATCTAATTACAGTTGCCTGCCTGCCAGCATGTGTGTCAGGCTCACAGCGTATACTGTGCCCACTTGCCCAGTGCCACCACTCATATCTGGTGTCAAAATAGCTTGCATTTAAAAAAAAACAAAACTTTTTGGACTGTAATATAATAGCAGTTTCCTTCACACGTGTGCATTTCAGGGCCTGCCAGGGCATAGTGTCACACCAGTGCAACTCATATCTGGTGTAACAGTAGTGTACATTAAAAAAACAACTAGAAATTTGACTGTGAAATAATAGCAGTCAGTTTCCTTCACGCATGTGCGTTTCAGGGCCTGCCAGGGCACAGTGTCACACCAGTGCAACTCATATCTGGTGTAACAGTAGTGTACATTTAAAAGAAAAATACAATTTTGTCTGTAATAGATTGAATAGCAGTTAGTTGTCTGCAAGTGTGTGTGTCAGGCCTACAGCGTCTACTCTGCCAACTTCTGCCAGTGCACAGTGCCACTCATATCTGTTGTCACAGTAGCTTGCACGCATAGTACCACTAATCAGAAAAAAATGACAGGCAGAGGCAGGCCACCCCGCAGGCGCCGTCGTGGTGCTGTGATTCCCTTTGGCCCTAGAATAATGCCCAGTGTTTAGAGGCCATGTAGCCTGAACTCGAAAAGTTCTGAGGACATAGTTGACTGGCTAACACAGGACACCCAATCTTCTACAGCTTCCGCTCGGAACCTTGATGCACCATCCTCCTCCAGCTTAGCTTCGGGCACCTCTCCCAGATGGGGAGACAAAGAGGAGGAGGAGACGAGTTGGAAGCAGGGGAAGGTCGTCGCAAGGAGCTAGTGGCACAGTCAGACAGCATGCATCGGCACCCGGGGTCAGCCAGACAGCACGCCAATCAACGCATGCTTTTGCCACCACCAGCATGCCGTCATTGCAGAGCTCAGCAGTGTGGCATTTTTTTTGTGTGTCTGCCTCTGACAACAGCGATGCCATTTGCAACCTGTGCCAAAAGAAACTGAGTCGTGGGAAGTCCAACAACCACCTAGGTACAACTGCTTTGTGAAGGCACATGATCGCACATCACAAACGCCTATGGGATCAACACATGAGTACAAGCAGCACACAAACTCAAAGCTGCCATCCTCCTCCTGGTCCAGCCTATGGGATCAACACATGAGTACAAGCAGCACACAAACTCAAAGCCGCCATCCTCCTCCTGGTCCAGCATCTTCAGCCATGTCAACCACTGCTGTCCTCCTTGCCCCCTCTCAACCATCCGCCACTCCGTCTCTCGCCTTGAGCAGTTCCTGCTCATCTGCCCACAGTCAGGTGTCTGTCAAGGACATGTTTGAGCGTAAGAAGCCAATGTCACCAAGTCACCCCCGGCATCTGACAGCTGGCTTGTCTGAACTCTTAGCCCGCTAGCTTTTACCATACAAGCTGGTGGAGTCTGAGGCGTTCCAAAAATGTGTAGCTATTGGGACACCGCAGTGGAAGGTACCTGGCCGAAATTTCTTCGCACAAAAGGCAATCCCCAACCTGTACTCGATTGTGCAAAAGGAAGTAATGGCATGTCTGGCACACAGTGTTGGGGCAAGGGTTCATCTGACCACTGATACCTGGTCTGCAAAGCATGGTCAGGGCAGGTATATCACCTACACTGCGCATTGGGTAAACCTGCTGACGGCTGCCAAGCATGGAATGCGTGGCTCTGCAGAGGAGTTGGTGACAGCGCCACCTCCTCTACTCCTTCTACTCCATCCTCTTCCATAACCTCCTCGGCTGAGTCCTCTTCTGCTGCTGCGTCTTGCTCCACATCAACGGCACCCCCCAGCTCCCCAGGTACTATTCCACATCCCGGATACGGCAGTGTCACGCCGTCTTGGGGTTGACTTGCCTGAAAGCAGAGAGTCACACCAGACCAGCACTCCATGCCCTGAACGCACAGGTGGATCAGTGGCTGACTCCGCACCAACTGTAGATCGGCAAAGTGGTTTGTGACAACGGAAGAAATTTGTTGGCGGCATTGAATTTGGGAAAGTTGACACATGTGCCGTGCATGGCACATGTGTGTAATATGATCGTACAACGCTTTGTGCATAAGTACCTAGGCTTACAGGACGTCCTGAAGCAGGCCAGGAAGGTGTTTGGCCATTTCAGGCGTTCCTACACGGCCATGGTGCACTTTTCAGATATCCAGCGGCGAAACAACATGCCAGTGAGGCGCTTGATATGCGACAGCCGACACGTTGGAATTCAACACTCCTAATGTTCGACCGCCTGCTCCAACAAGAAAATGCCGTTGACGACTATTTGTATGACCGGGTGCTAGGACAGCCTCTGCGGAGCTGGGAATTTTTTTGCCACGTTACTGGACGCTCATGCGCAATGCCTGTAGGCTCATGTGTCCTTTTGAGGAGGTAACAAACCTAGTCAGTCACACCGAAGGCACCATCAGCGACATCATACCATTTGTTTTCTTCCTGGAGTGTGCCCTGCGAAGAGTGCTGGATCAGGCCGTAGATGAGCATGAAGAGGAAGAGTTGTGGTCACCATCACCACCAGAAACAGCCTTATCAGCATCGCTTGCTGGACCTGCGGCAACGCTGGAAGAGGATTGTGAGGAAGATGAGTCAGAGGAGGAATGTGGCTTTGAGGAGGAGGAGGAGGAAGACCAACCACAACAGGCATCCCAGGGTGCTCGTTGTCACCTATCTGGTACCCGTGGTGTTGTACGTGGATGGGGGGAAGAACATACCTTCAGTGAGATCACTGAGGACGAGGAACGGGACATGAGTAGCTCGGCATCCAACCTTGTGCAAATGGGGTCTTTCATGCTGTCGTGCCTGTTGAGGGACCCTCGTATAAAAAGGCTGAAGGAGAGCGACCTGTACTGGGCGTCCATGCTACTAGACCCCCGGTATAAGCAGAAAGTGCCTGAAATGTTACAGAATTACCGCAAGTCGGAAACGATGCAGCAGTTCCAAAATAAATTTAAAAGTATGCTTTACACAGCGTATAAGGGTGGTGTCACAGCACAACGGGAATCTAACAGGGGAAGAGGTGAAAGTAATCCCCCTCCTCCCACGACCACGCTGGCAAGGACAGGACACTTTACAGACGTGTTGTTGATGGAGGACATGTGAAGCTTTTTAAGTCCTATGCATCACCACAGGCCTTCGGGGTCCACCCACAGAGAACGACTCGACCGACAGGTAGAAGACTACCTCGCCTTAACTGCAGATATCGACACTCTGAGGAGCGATGAACCCCTTGTCTACTGGGTGTGCAGGCTTGACCTGTGGCCTGAACTATCCCAATTTGCGATAGAACTTCTGGCATGCCCCGCTTCAAGTGTCAGAAAGGACCTTCAGTGTAGCAGGAGGTATTATCACTGAGAAGAGAAGTCGCCTAGGTCAAAAAAGTCTAGATTACCTCACCTTTATTAAGATGAATGAGGTCTTTATTAAGATGAGTGGGCGATACATTCGACTAAAAAAGGCCTGATGAGGGGGACGTAACAGGGATTAAACTGATAAGAATAGTACTACTTAACACACCACTCCTATCTGGTGGCACATTAGATTGCACGCGCAGTGCCCCAAATTTGAAATAGGAGGACCGACCAAGCATCTTTTTCCATCTCCCGGTTCCTAAAATCGATGCCATATACACGTCCCCTGATAGGGGACGTAACACGGATTAAACTGATAAGAATAGTACTACTTAACACACCACTCCTATCTGATGGCACATTAGATTGCACGCGCAGTGCCCCAAATTTGAAGTAGGAGGACCGACCAAGCATCTTTTTCCATCTCCCGGTTCCTAAAATCGATGCCATATACACGTCCCCTGATAGGAGATGTAAAAGGGATTAAACTGATAGGAATAGTAGTACTTAACACACCTTATAATAACGCAGAGCGAGGCAACGCAGAGAGAGGAGTCTGAAGAAGAGGAGTCAGAGGAGGAAGGTGGCTTTGAGGAGGTGGAAGACCAAACACAGCAGGCGTCCCAGGGGGCTTGTTGTCACCTTTCGGGACCCTTGGTGTTGTACGTGGCTGGGTGGAGGAAGAGACCTTCAATGACATCAGTGAGGACAAGGAACGGGACATGGCTAGCTTGGTATCCAACCTTGTGCAAATGGGGAGTTTGCGGTTGTGCAAATGGACTGTTTGCAGTTGTTTGCGGTGCGTTAAACAGGGAGTTTGGTCTGTCACTGTGAAGCGGGCGTAACCCTTACACTACCTGATCGATACAACATCATACCTGATGTTTTAAAGCACGTTATTCCAAACAATGTTGTAATGTTAGGTGATTTATGCCCTTTATGGATTAAAACCAGACTCTGCATTAACTATGTAATTTTCCATGGGAGTTTTGCCATGGATCCCCCTCCGGCATGCCACAGTCCAGGTGTTAGTCCCCTTGAAACAACTTTTCCATCACTATTGTGGCCAGAAAGAGTCCCTGTGGGTTTTAAAATTTGCCTGCCTATTGAAGTCTATGGTGGTTCGCCCGGTTCGCCCGTTCGCGAACATTTGCGGAAATTCGTGTTCGCCATTCGCGAACGGAAAATGTTATGTTCGCGACATCTCTAATCACTAGCTCTTGTAAGAGCTGTTCCTGTTCCTGTTTTGCTCTCTGGACTAAGAAAGGGTTCACCCACTGGAAGCTGGAGCCCGGTCTTGGGTCCAGGGTGGGTGGAGGATGGCGAAACCCCAACCAAGCTGCGGTGGTTCGTGGGATTTGCGGTGGTTATGGTGTTGAGTGCAGTGCTGATGGTCCTTGGCGAGCACTAGGAGCATCGTTCGACGAAGGCACCCAGTCGGGGTGGCTGGCGGTCCGTCACAAACACAATGCTCAAAACTAAAAGAAAATAAACACTATAGCTCCCAATTCCACGTGTAGAGAAACACAAAGGTCTAATGATAATCGGTAGTCTCAGTATTCGATTCAGTCCTCTTACGCATTTCGTGAGCTATGCACTCACTTCCTCAGGGAATAGGGACGAATACCGAGTAAAAGCATATACTTCTTTTATAGGGAAATACTTCAATCCTAGCTTCCACCCATAGGGTAGTCTCGCAGTTGGTGAAGAGCTCTTGAGGACAGGTGTCAATCCATATCTGCCAAGTGACCCTATGTAGGGGGAACAGTCCCTATTCTGCTCTGTGTCAGTGTGTATCAGGGATCCTTAGGATAGGTGTCAATCCATATCTGCCAAGTGACCCTATGTAGGGGGAACAGTCCCTATTCTGCTCTGTGTCAGTGTGTATCAGGATCCCTGAGGACAGGTGTCAATCCATATCTGCCAAGTGACCCTATGTAGGGGGAACAGCCCCTATTCTGCTCTGTGTCAGTGTGTATCAGGGTCTCTGAGGACAGGTGTCAATACATATCTGCCAAGTGACCATATGTAGGGGGAACATTCTCTATTCTGTTCTGTGTCAGTGTGTATCAGGGATCCTTAGGATAGGTGTCAATCCATATCTGCCAAGTGACCCTATGTAGGGGGGACAGTCCCTATTCTGCTCTGTGTCAGTGTGTATCAGGGTCTCTGAGGACAGGTGTCAATCCATATGTCAAGGTGTCAATATGTCATATGTCAGGTGTCAATCCATATCCATTGTGATTTATTAATGTACACCAGGTGTTAGTCCCCTTGAAACAACTTTTCCATCACTATTGTGGCCAGAAAGAGTCCCTGTGGGTTTTAAAATTCGCCTGCCCATTGTCTATGGCGGTTCGCCCGGTTTGCGAACTTTTGCAGAAGTTTTCGTTCGCCATTCGCGAACCGAAAATGTTATGTTCGCGACATCACTAGTGGTGACTGAGCTTGGGCTTTGTTATTATAACTGGCGGTGTAGAGTGTTGATCTGGAAGGGAGATGGAATATTATTATGACTTTGGTGTATAGGATTATTGTGATAAACTCTACCGAAAGTTTTTGTAGCAGAGTGTAGGAAGAATAAACCTGGCTGTGGGTGTGGAATATTGGATTAGCGGTATTAGCATATCTCTATATATCAACATGTACAGTACAACTGATTGTACAGTACAACTGATTACCTGCACCGTAACTACTTGATCTACTATTGATTTAACCTGCTTAAATCATTCATTCAATCCTCCACCCTTCCTACTTGGATTGCTATTGAATTATCCTAACTACCTTGATAAATACAACCCTGCAAACCCCACTATCTGGACATTGCTGACATTTGATATCTAAGGTGTTCCTTTCATTCCTGATTCTGTGTTATTTTCACTATACTTCTCCAGCTTTATAATTTGCACTCTCAGTTATTGTCTATATAGGGCATATTGCCTTAATGATTATTTCTCCATTTTGCTTATTATGTATTCTACTAAAAATACTGTCAAAAGCTATGAATAAAGTAACTTCTGTTAAACCTGGCAATCGTTTCCTATCTGACCTGATCAAGAACATGACAAAAGGTATTACATGATACAAATGTTATCTTTTTTTTACATATATATATCCACACATTCTCAAATGTGGGTACATGTACACATAGACACGAGAAAGGAAAACAAAACTCTCTCTATTATCTTTTAGAAGGCCATCATTTCTAGATATCTATCCATATCATATCTCTATTAAGTCCCCCATTGAATAATGTACCCATCTTGAAGATCCAATAAGACTCTCGCTGTCTTAAGGTCCTGAGTCTATCTCACCCCCTTTTGGTCAGGTAGATAGTTTCTATTCATTTCACACTTAGGATTTGTGGATCTCCATTATGGGCTTCTAAGAAGGGTAATGGAACTTCGTGGTTGGTACACATTTTCTTTTTAGCTTATACATGTTCATTCATTCTGGTTTTTAGTTTCCTGTATGTCCGGCCTAAGTATTGTTTACCATATAGGAATTCTATAAGATAGACATATAAGTGTTACAGTTAATAAATCACTGAATTTCATATTTTATATTTTCATTATTATGGCTTGACAAGAAAAAAATGTTGTCTTTTTGTTTGATAAATTGACATGTAATACAATTATTTCTTCCACATCTATAAATTCCTTTTAGTGATGGATTATTAATTGATTTGCAATTATCCCCTTCCTGTGTGTCATACTCGGGTCTATTATATTTTTGATTGTATAATTTTTCTAAATACAATTTTGGGTCTCATATGGTAATTATTGCGTATAATTTTATCTTTGGAAATGATCGGCCAATGTTTCCACATGATATTCTTTATTGCTGATGCTGCTGAGTTACACGTGGTTACAAATAGTTGTGGTGGTTTATCTTTGGCTGTATTAAATGTTGCTTTTTTTTTTTTTTTTCCTTTTTCGGAGATAAGATCTTTTATTTTCATATTCCGAACTTCTTTGCAGATATTTTGTAGATTTTTATAGTTGATCCCAAAATAGATTGCTACACCAAATATGTTGACTTTCCCACCATCCCATGAAGATAGTACAAACTGTTCACACAAATCTAAAAAAAATGTGTGTTATCTAACTAAAACCTAGCTATTGTTTTTACATTTTTTTTTTTTTAAAGCCTTTTGCTGGATAAATTAGCTTGCAACACTTGCAGTGCCAAACCAATTATGCATGTGCACATATGGTCCTGCTGGAGAACATGCCAACTACACATGTATTGTAAGGTATTTCTCTATTAGATGCCCGAGCATCCATGCTCATGCGCAAGGCATCCTGGAGTGATAGAGTTGTCACAACATGAAAGGGCATTAGAGGTCAGTTTTTACTTATTTTGCTGCATTTACCCCAGTAAATTCTGTAATGTTGTTTTGTTTTCCAAGTGCGAATCTTTGGAAGTGACAGATACTCTTTAAAGGGTAGCCTTATCTTGCATTGGTCCAAATTTGTTTTACGTATGATTCATGGGAAATACTTGACCTCTCAATTTTGACCCCTGACATCATATTTGGGCACAAAATCCATTCCGGCGAATTCTGAATTAGGACCCAAATTTGGTTGCATATAAAAGCACATAGTATGCAAGCGTGCAGTGCTATACTGAATGCTAGAAGATCAAGGTAAGCAGACAGCATTGCTGTGACACTGTTTGCTTTGTCCTTTCAATATACCTCTAGTAGCTGTCTGGTTAGCTTCCACAATATGCCCTCCCTTCAGAACACCATAGTTTTTTTGAAGGCATTCATCATCATAATGATGCAGAATGGTTAAATCTCTTGATGTTTCTCTGAGACTCCTATTTGTAGCAACACAGTATGACTGGGATGTTACTGGATGAGAAATAGTTTTTTCTTTATTTTATTTTTTAACCCCTTAAGAACACATGACATGTGTGACATGTCATGATTCGCTTTTATTCCAGAAGTTTTGTCCTTAAGGAGTTAAAGGAAGACCAGTATAATATAAATGCACCAGGAACACGAAAACATCATTATTAGATATTTGAATTTAAAACGCTAATATGTGCCTGCAACATAGCACATCAAATGTATATGTGCCTGCTCCCTTATATATCCCCTTTTCCCCCAGAGCTTTTTTTCTTCTTCATATCCACCTACATAATTGTAATATTTGCGCATGAACTTTAACTCTTCATGTTTATTTCTGCTGCATGATTAATTATATGAAATGGATATGCTTCAGCCACTCAAATCTCACTCTCATCAACCATCCATTCCTTTATGATATATAAACATTTACTGCCAACTTACAACTGAGTTTGTTTTTGTTTGTTTTTTCCATTTCAAAGTAAAAATGAAATAACAATATAATCACATATGTTTGTTTGAGGATATAAATTTTCTATTATCTCAGAAACAAAATGTTATATATTGTATGCCATATAAAAAACCAAAAAAACAAATTGTATTATCTGACTAACATATATTCAAAGAAGGATAATTGATCAAAATAATTTTGCTTGATCAGAACATGTTTTAAATTGTTGTGAAAACTGCCGAAAATCTTTTTTACAGGTTACCATAGAAAATTCTGTTATGAAAATAGGCACTTAAATTTCAATGTTTATGGTAACCTGCAAATTTTACTGGCGCACTTAACCTTTTCAGTATTCTACATTTGATCAGATGGCCATTCAGTCCTTTCCCCAAAGAATTATTTGATATGAAAGAGATGAGAACAGACATTGTAACTGAATATTTAAAAGGTCAAAAATTTAACTTTTCCAAAACGTGTCATAGAATTTTCAGCACACAAAATGTTATTATCCACATTATGTATAACAAGCATAATATTTTCTATTTTTTTTCTTTAAATTTGGTATTAAAGATACAATTAAAAAATGTATTCTTACATTGATCTAATATTTGTAACAGTATATAAAAGTTAAATGAATGTGCAATATTTAACAGTTCAAGTTACTTTATCCAAAAGTGAAGTTCCTTACTGTACAACTGGCATAAAAAGAACTTTCATTTACTTTTTAAAAAAATGTATTCTTTATTTTTGATGTGCATAAAATTACACTAAAGTAATGAATATCACTACAGCGATAACACAGATATAAATTAGTATATAGCAGTAAGACTCGCATGGCATTGTGTGGGGCTGCACAATTTTATAATTTTAAGTTTTACAGACAAGATTAACTTAAGTTGTGTCCGGTTACAAGATAAACTGTAGGTAGAGACAAATAGACATGTAGGCAGGATACCATGTGTGCAATTAAGAGAGCATAAAGGGTGATCAGATCATGAGTGGTATGCCTCTAAGCAGCAAGAATCCCCAATCATCTGATTCCTGATATTGGGAGGAATCTGGAGGGTAACCAAGGGCAGCGACCAAAGATATGAGTGTGGGCTCCCCGGGGCTCCCTCCAGATGGTTGTTTCCTCTTTCAGATCTATTACTTCCAGAGGGTGTGGGCTACTTGAGGGGTAGTAACTCTATGTGGATCGAGAGCCAGGTGAGTAGCGAGTGAACTGGATACCCGTCTTCCGGCTATGCAGCCTCCTTTCTAAATTCCTCTGAAACAGTTGTCTTGTATCAGGAACATTATTCAAAGCAGGTTTTGGTTGCTGCGATCACCTAGGTCATGAGAGCACATTTCTGCATTTGTCGCTTGATTGTGTTCCAGCTCCTCCTGTCTCTTCCAGGCTGGAAAAAATGTGTTGCTGCCAAATGTTTCTCCAGTTGGGCCTAAAGTTGCTCACAGATTTCATCAAGTCTCAACAGTATGTGACTGGAATGATCTTAAGAATTTTCTCAGCCATTGTGTGTAGAGCAGTCTCTTTAGAGCACGGGAACCACATAAGGCCTTAAGTAGATTAGTGCTCTTCATGTTTATTAGCCCAGTAGGATCTGGGATAAACCCCGCCGAACTAGAGGGGGGAGTAGGAGCAAAGTGAGTTCAGACATAATGACACATTCATACCCATAATATTCCAGAAGTTTTTCTCCAAAACATACTTATTTTTAACTTTCACAATATTTTGAGATTTGTTTTGCGTCAAATTGCAATTTGGCCAAATTTTTTTCAGAATTCTAATTTCCAAACTGCAATGTGACAAAATCTTGGGAAAAATGACATGCACGGACTGGACATATTTGTTTTGATTCACGATGGGCTGAATGGTTCTTATCTGCCTTCACATTCTATGTTCTATGTTTCTATGATTTGTAGTGCCATCCCTGACCCTAGAAAAAAAAGGGATGAAATAGAAAAACGGCTGTTTTTTGGTGCATACAAATAAGCAGAATAGTTTACCATGATGGATAAGCGGTCTGGCCAATCACATGAGCTGTGAACAAAAAAATTCTGGGGAAAAACACACAATGGTTAATGTTAAAAATTACATGTTGAGTCACAAATCAAGTGACAATTGACTGATCTGCCTCCTGCTCCCTCCAACCTTAGTGTAGTCACCCAGGTCAGAGTAGAGACTCCAGAATGTAGCCCTCTCTCTGAACTTCCCCACAGCTCAGAATGTATCAGCTCTTAGGAGAAGAGCAGCTATAGAACAGCTTTGAAGCTCCCAGTACGGCTCCCTAGGAGTTTCAGGACTTATCAAAGGCAAAATATTGTAACTGCTAGTACTCCTATTTACCGCTATAACGTCTTAACACTTATAATTTAGCAGGGCTAACCATACAGATATCTTAGCTAAAATTTTAAAGTCGGTATAGAGTTTCTCTATTTAAAATACATAAATATTTGAGAATACAATGAAAATAGAGTTGGAAGTAATAACTTTTGTCTTGTTAATATAGTTTATTGAATATAAATGAATACAGATATATAAACTTAATAATCCATTAATATATCATAAAGCAGAGTATATAAAATTAAATTAATAAATGCTTGCAAAAGTATTAGTATAACATACCCTCCTGCTTATACAGATAATCTCTCAGTATGTCACCTCCAGAGTCGGTCAGTAAGTCTCTACCTAGCATTGATTATGCATGTATATATATAGTATAGCATTTCTAATTACTACTGGTAATGTATGGGTTTATTCATCTTAGGGTTAAAAGCAGTTCATATATTAAAATAAAAGAAAAACACCCTTATCAGTCTAATGTCATAAACCAGAAATCTCTAATCTGTATTTGGACTAGAAGTTAGGTTGACATACACCTTAGGGTTAAACGCAGTTCATATATAAAAATAAAAGAAAAACATACTTATCAGTCTAATGTCATAACCTAGACATCTTTAATCTTTATTTGGACTAGACGTTAGGTTGACATAGGCAAAGCCTTGAATTGTTATTGCATTAATCTAAGACAAGATGGAGTAAACATGTTGTGTACTGTAAATAGGTAAAAGGTTATTAGTTAAAGAAACAGTTGCAGTTTAAAGAAATACAATTTAGCAATGTGTATTAGGCCTGCAATTGCCCATCACAATATGTTGTTCAGCACAGTGTGTACTGTGCAAGTTAACACTGTTATGGCATTCCATGCTGTACCCAATGTAATGGGCTTTAAAGCTACTGCGGCAGCATGGAACGCCGTAACAGTTTTGAGCCCTAGGAGCTGCTGGATACTTTCCTCCATAGCGATCCACTTCTGGGGTACTGTCTGACAGCTCAGGCAGTCCACCCCAGCAAATTAGGCCCCACAGGCCAAATGATCGCTATATATATACTAATATGTACACATATATCAATATAAAAATACACTTAGAATGAAATAAATAAATATATTAAACAACTCAACACTTTTGTTTTTGCCCCCATTTTTCATGAGCTGAACTCAAAGATCTAAGACTTTTTGTATGTACACAAAAGGCCTATTTCTCTCAAATATTGTTCACAAATCTGTCTAAATCTGTGTTAGTGAGCAATTCTCCTTTGCCGAGATAACCCATCCACCTCACAGGTGTGGCATATCAAGATGCTGATTAGACAGCATGATTATTGCTACGGAATCTGTTGGCGCTATATAAATGGCAATAATAATATTGCACAGGTGTGCCTTAGGCTGGTGACAATAAAAGGCCACTGTAAAATGTGCAGTTTTACTGTATTGGGGGTATCCGGAGGGGTCCGAAAACCAGTCAGTATCTGGTGTGACCACCATTTGCCTCACGCAGTGCAACACATCTCCTTCGCATAGAGTTGATCAGGTTGTTGATTGTGGCATGTGAACTGTTGGTCCACTCCTCTTCAATGGCTGTGCGAAGTTGCTGGATATTGGAAGGACCTGGAACACGCTGTCGTTTACGCCGATCCAGAGCATCACAAACATGCTCAATGGGTGACATGACCGGTGAGTATGCTGGCCATGCAAGAACTGGGATGTTTTCAGCTTTCAGGAAGTGTACAGATCCTTGCAACATGGCGCTGTGCATTATCATATGAGCCGATGGTGGATGACTGGCACAACAATGGGCCTCAGGATCTTGTCACGTTATCTCTGTGCATTCAAAATGCCATCAATAAAATACACCTGTGTTTGTTGTCCATAACATACGCCTGCCCATACCATAACCCCACCGCCACCATGGTCCACGTAATCCACAACATTGACATCAGAAAACTGCTCACCCACATGATGCCATACACGCTGTCTGCCATCTGCCCTGAGAACAACTTTCCAAAGTGCCAGATGCCAGTGAATGTGAGCATTTGCCCACTCAAGTCGGTAACGACGACGAACTGCAGTCAGGTTGAGACCCTGATGAGGAGGGTGAGCATGCAGATGAGCTTCCCTGAGACAGTTTCTGACAGTTTGTGCAGAAATTCTTTGGTTATACAAACTGATTGTTGCAGCAGCTGTCCAGGTGGCTGGTCTCAGACGATCTTGGAGGTGAAGATGCTGGATGTGGAGGTCCTGGGCTGGTGTGGTTACACGTGGTCTGCCGTTGTGAGGCCTGAGGTTGGATGTACTGACAAATTCTCTGAAACAGTCAGTTTGGAGATGGCTTATGGTAGAGAAATGGTAGAGAGAAACATTCAATTCACAAGCAACCACTCTGGTGGGCATTCATGCAGTCAGCATGCCAATGGCACGCTCCCTCAAAACTTGTGACATCTTTGGCATTGTGCTGTGTGATAAAACTGCACATTTTAGAGTGGCCTTTTATTGTGGACAGCAATAATCATGCTATCTAATAAGCATCTTGATATGCCCCACCTGTGAGGTGGATAGATTATCTCGGCAAAGGGAAAGTGCTCACTAACACAGATTTAGACAGATCTGTGAACAATATTTGAGAGAAATAGGTATTTTGTGTACATAAAAAAAGTCTTAGTTCAGCAACTGAAAAAAGTGTTGCATTTATAATTTTGTTCAGTGTATATATATATATATATATATATATATATATATATATATATATACACACACACAAATATTGAAGAGAAGGCTGGCAGGCAAAAAAATTTAAATGTTTATTGAAATTTCTTTAAAAGTATATATGGTCCCCGCTCAGGACTTTCATCAGGATCAAAATAATAATTATAATCCTTCGTATCAAAATACACTTTAATTAAATATAAAACATATAAGACAAGTATGTATATATATCAAGACCTTGAAAAAATTTGGACTGAAACGTTAAATGTACCACCTTTGCACAAATAGCGAAAATATCGCACAAGACTACAAGCCCTCTGAGTGCGTTTCTCTGGGATGTTGTATTGGGGCACGAAATAGCGCTGAGGCAAGAATAAGGCAGGAATGCGAGTGCCAAGCCCATTTTTGATATATATATATATACAAATTACATAAATATACACGTAGACTTTCATCAGGATAATCAGGATAAGCTTAACATCCACCAAACATACAATATAAAAAAAAGATAAATCATAAACTCACCACATCTGGCTGAATAACCCATCCAGGGAGCAACCCGGTCCGTCTGAGCGCCTGATTCCATCCCCATTCAATGACATCATCACGCATGTGTCCCTGAAGTGCAGGGACGCTCCCCCGGTCATTGCCATAGTAACCAAAATTAAACAACAACAAAAGAAATTAAGTAAAAATCCACTAAACAACTAAACGAACCAAGTTGTTACTTTACACTGGGCTGGAGGGTGAAAGGCAAAGTTTTAATAATGAGCACATATTGTCCCATTCTGTAGAGCTATGAACATGTATATTTGAATCCACTAATAGTAGCTATGTCTTACTTCGAACGGATAAATTAATTATGAAAGCTTATATGCAAAGGAGTAGAAGGAAGTGACATACTAAGGATGATTAGTCTGTACTCTTAAGGATATGACCTGGGAAACTGGATCTGTGCCATATAATTCCACAGGAGGCAAACAATTTTTGCCCCAAAATACATGAGTAACAGTACTTGATACTTGTAACTAATATATTGCCGATCATAGGGCTGTATACACATATTGCAACCACACTATTCAATCCATAACTGAACACTAATATCCATATTTATATATTAACACTATTTATGTTAAAATGAAGCAATATTTTTAGGAATATAGAAACTAGAACCAGGCACTGGCAAACTGATATTAGGGCTATGGCCAACCCTGCACCTCTCTATAGGTTGCCAAATGAGCCCAATCTGTGACCTAAATGCTATGGTAGTTCCCAGATACAGTAATGATTATGACGACAAAGCAAGGACAACAGTGGAGAGCCTGTCACCCAGGGTGGGTTCTGATCACACTTTCTCGCTGTTAGTCATTAAAAAATGTTTAGAACCAAACAGAAATCACAAGAAAATGGAAAGTAAATATATTTCTTGTTTAGGCCCCCTGATGAGGTGGTATCAAGAGTCCTGATCAAGTATATCTCCCATTGTAGTTATCATTTTTTCACGACCCCCACCTCTTCTCAAGGGTGGTATGTGGTTGATTGCCTAAAAAGTGCTTGGCTACTCGTAGTTCCGACTTGTTATCCTTGTTAGGCTGTTCGGATGCTTGATTGATGGTTTCTGATCCGCTCCCTCAACGGTTAGTACAAGTTAACCGATGGTTTATGGTGTACTTTTTCCCTGTATGTGGATGCGTGAACATCTTGCCTTGGACCATGTGTCCACAAGTTACACAACCCAAGCACCTGTAGCAACCGGGAAGATGTCTCTGTGGTGTAGCAATGTGCTGGATCTGTAATAACCAATAGATCTCTTAGGGTTTTGCTCCTTTTATAGCACATCACAGTGGACGTCCTTTGGCAATGTGGTATCATTAGCCAAAATTCTCCAGTTGTCATTGATAGTTTTTCTAAGTTGTGTTGAAGCTGTAGTATATGTTGTGGGGAATGTGGTACTTTTTTTTCTCATTTCCCTTGTCAATCTGCATGTCTTTTGCCTGGAATTTGTGTAATGCTGTTCTCAAAGTCATACTTGTATAACCTTGTTGTATAAATCTGTTCCACATCATGCTGATTTGTTCCTGAGTCTTAGATGGTTCTGAGATATTCCTGTACACCCGTAGAAATTGGGAGTATTGTAAAGATGCCTTCAGTGTGTTTTGATGAAAGCTGATGGCATGTAGAAGTGTATTCCTGTTGGTTGGTTTCGTAGAGGGTATAGGCTAACTTCAAGCCTTCCTTGACTGTTTCCAGACTAGCTGTCATGGTTAATTCGATGTTTGAGGTGGACGAGGTGGATAATTAGAAAGAGGTAATCTATAAATCTGATGTACATTAAAATGTTGCACTTGAACAGTTCCACTATATGTTGGACTTCAAATTTGTATATATAGCAGTTGGCATTCAAGGGTGCCACAGCAGCACCCATAGATGTGCCTGCCATTTGTCGATACCAACTTACTTCAAAACAGAAATAGTTATGAGAAATTAATGTTATTCATTCAATTTAAGAGATAGCTACCATTAGTGGATGCAAATATACATGTTCATAGGTCTACAGACCGGGACAATATGTGCTCATTATTAAAGTATTAAAGTAACAATTTAATTGTAGTTACTATGGCAGTGACCAGGGGGAATGTGTCCCAGCATGTCAGGGACGCATGCGTGATGACGTAATCGAGTGGGGACAGAGTCAGGTGCTCGGACAGACCGGGTCGCCCCCTGATGGGTCTTGCCGCCAGATGTGATGAGTTTATGATTTATCTTTTGTTTTATATTGTATATTTGGTGTATGTTAAGCTTATCCTGATGAAAGTCTGCTGTGTCAGACTGAAATGTAATTTTTTATTTTATAAGCAAATAAAAGTTACATTTTACTTTAAAGAAGCCCTGGGTGTGCAACCTTATCATTCTTTGTATGCATACACACTGCTCAAAAAAATTAACACTTAAACAACACAATGTAACTCCAAGTCAATCACACTTCTGTGAAATCAAACTGTCCACTTAGGAAGCAACACTGAGTGACAATCAATTTCACATGCTGTTGTGCAAATGGGATAGACAACAGGTGGAAATTATAGGCAATTAGCAAGACAACCCCAATAAAGGAGTGATTCTGTAGGTGGTGACCACAGACCACTTCTCAGTTCCTATGCTTCCTGGCTGATGTTTGGTCACTTTTGAGCCCTGCAAAATGACCTCCAGCAGGCCACAAATGTGCATGTGTCTGCTCAAACGGTCAGAAACAGACTCCATGAGGGTGGTATGAGGGCCCGACGTCCACAGGTGAGGGTTGTGCTTAAAGCCCAACACGTGCAGGACATTTGGCATTTGCCAGAGAACACCAAGACTGGCAAATTCGCCACTGGTGCCCTGTGCTTTTCACAGATGAAAGCAGGTTCACACTGAGCACATGTGACAGACGTGACAGAGTCTGAAGACACAGTGGAGAATGTTCTGCTGCCTACAACATCCTCCAGCATGACCGGTTTGGAAGTGGGTCAGTAATGGCAGGGCCGGACTGGGAAAAAAATTAGGCCCGGGCATTTTTCAATCAGAGCGGCCCCCTAAGAAGGGGGCGGGGCCAGAGAGGGTGTGTTTTGTCATCACTAATGACAAGCACACCCCCTCTCAAAGTGAGCAAGTTGGTTCAATGCGCAGAGCCCTGCTGAAGAGCTCTGGCATTAGAAAAAGGCTTGCGCTGTGTTTGCTTTTAAATTGTCTCTGGTGTCTCCACAAGTGGGATACCAGAGGACAATTGGGCCAGGAAAGTGTATGGTGCATGTGTTTGGAGCCTGCTTGTGAAATTGCGTGTGTGTAGAGTGTGGTGTGGTATTGTGTAAATAGGTCAATTTAATTTGTGTTTGTGGTGTAATATGTGTGGCTAGGGGCTGTAGATAGTGTGTGTATAGGGGGCATAGTGTTATAGGGGATGTAGCGAGTGTGTGCATACAGGCTGTAGTGTGTGTGTGTGTATAGGTGACGTAGTGTGTGTAGGGGTTGTAGAGAGGGTGTGTAGGAGATCTAGTGTGCAAAGGACCCAGAGTGTGTATAGGAGATTGTGTGTGTGTGTGTGTGTGTATATATATATAGAGGATTAAGAGTGCATATAGGGTAAGGGATCTAGCGTGTATCTGGAGCGTAATGTGTGTGGTGGTGCAGTGTGAGGGGTGCTGTAGTGTGTGTGTGTGTGTGTGTGTGTGTATATATATATATATATATATATATATATATATTTGGACGTATTGTATGTGTGAGGGGCACAGTGTGTGTGTATTTAAGAGGGGTGCTGTGTGTGAGGGTGTTTTTATCTGCCGTCACCTTCTAGGGTTCTAATTTTCTTTGTCTGTTAACTCACTGAGGGTTATTTTATATATGTGTATGTGTGTGAGCGTGCTGTCTGTCTGAGGGTGCTGTCTGTCTGAGGGTGCTGTCTCTCTGAGGGTGCTGTGTGTGTCTGAGGGTGCTGTGTGTGTCTGAAGGTGATGTGTGTGTCTGAAGGTGATGTGTGTGTCTGAAGGTGATGTGTGCTGTGTGTCTGAGGGTGCTGTGTGTCTGAGGGTGCTGTGTGTCTGAGGGTGCGCTGTGTGTCTGGGTGCGCTGTGTGTCTGGGTGCGCTGTGTGTCTGCGTGCGCTGTGTGTCTGCGTGCGCTGTGTGTCTGCGTGCGCTGTGTGTGTCTGGGGGTGCTGTGTGTGTCTGGTGGTACTGTGTGTGTCTGGTGGGGCTGTGTGTGTCTGGGGGGGCTGTGTGTGTCTGGGGGGGCTGTGTGTGTCTGGGTGCTGTGTGTGTGTCTGAGGGTGCTGTGTGCGTCTGAGGGTGCTGTGTGCGTCTGAGGGTGCTGTGTGCGTCTGAGGGTGCTGTGTGCGTCTGAGGGGGCTGAGTGCGTGTGGGGGGGCTGAGTGCATGTGGGGGGGCTGTGTGCGTGTGGGGGGGCTGTGTGCGTGTGGGGGGGCTGTGTGTGTCTGAGGGTGCTGTGTGCGTCTGAGGGTGCTGTGTGCGTCTGATGGTGCTGTGTGTGTGTGGGGGGCTGTGTGTGTGTGGGGGGGGCTGTGTGTGTCTGGGGGGGGCTGTGTGTGTCTGTGTGTCTAGGGGTGATGTGTGTGTCTTGGGGTGATGTGTGTGTGTGAGGGGGCTGTTAGTGTGATTTTTTTTTTTATTTAAATATTTTTTTTATTAATAATAAAAAAAAAGTTATATCCCCCCCCTCCCTTCTTACCTTTAGCATGGGAGGGGGGGAGCCATTCTGCCTACGAGGAGCCGTTCTGCCTGGGGGGGACCATCCTTCCCTGGTGGTCCAGTGGTGAGAGTGAACTCTAACCTGCCGGCTAGAGTTCACTCTCGCGAGATCTGAGCGTTGCCGCGGTAACCGCGGCAACGCTCAGACCTCGCGAGAGGACCTGGCGGAGCTGCTGGATAGAGCTCCGCCGGTCCTCTCTGCTGCCTCCCTCACACCCCACAGCCGGCGGCCGCCTGTCAGTGTCTCTGGGCCGGTGAGGGAGATCTTTGATCTCCCCACCGGCCCATGGAGACACACAGCAGGGCCGGCGCTCGGGTAGCGCTGGCCCTGCTGGGGCTGGCTGGGGAGATCCTGTGATCTCCCCTGCCGGCCTCGGCCCCGCGGCCGTCGCGGCCCACCGGGCATTTGCCCGGTGTGCCCGATGGCCAGTCCGGGCCTGAGTAATGGTGTGGGGTGGCATTTCTTTGGGGGGCCGCACAGCCCTCCATGTGCTCGCCAGAGGTAGCCTGACTGCAATTAGGTACCGAGATGAGATCCTCAGACCCCTTGTGAGTGGATTTGCTGGTGCGGTTGGCCCTGGGTTCCTCCTAAAGCTAGACAATGCTAGACCTCAGGTGGCTGGAGTGTGTCAGCAGTTCCTGCAAGATGAAGGCATTGATGCTATGGACTGGCCAACCATTCCCCAGACCTGAATCCAATTGAGCACATCTGGACATCATGTCTCGCTCCATCCACCAATGCCGCATTGCACCACAGACTGTCCAGGAGATGACAGATGCTTTTGTCCAGGTCTGGGAAGAGATCCCTCAGAAGACCATCTGCCACCTCATGAGGAGCATGCACAGGCGTTGAAGGGAGGTCATACAGGCACGTGGAGGCCCTACAAACTACTGAGCCTCATTTTTACTTCTTTTAAGGACATTACATCAAAGTTGGATCAGCCTGTAGTGTGTTTTTCCACTTTAATTTTGAGTGTGACTCCAAATCCAGACCTCCATGGGTTGAAAAATTTGATTTCCATTTTTTTATTTTTGTGTGATTTCATTGTCAGCACATTCAACTATGTAAAGAACAAAGTATTTCAGAAGAATATTTAATTCATTCAGATCTAGGATGTGTTATTTTTGTGTTCCCTTTATTTTTTGAGCAGTGTATATATATATATATATATATATATATATATATATATATATACATACATACATACATACATACATACGTATATATAAAATATAAAAAAAATAAATAAATTGGGGGTCAAATAAATTCTTACGCTAATTATGCCCCATTAGTTAACTTATAACAACATGGGAACTTTACTTTATTTAGACTTGATAATATCCACTTGCCTGAGTAAGTTAATGTAACTACTAACTTTAACCAGTATTAAGCTGAACAAGACTCAACAATGTGTTTTATCAGTTTATGCTTATTTTTGCTTTTGTTTGTTTTCTTCTCCTGTGTTTATTCTTGCAAATGTTGCTGTTTTATAATAGCCATCCACTGTTGAGTATATAATGAATAAATTTAATTAAATTAAGAGACTGACTATTGCCAGTGAGGACTTGAATCACTACAAAAAAGGGGATTAATAGGTCACTTTAAGAAAAAAAAAGAGAGAAAGGGTGAAAAAGTAGGAAACCTACTGACATATTACAATCACTACATCTAAAAATAAACAATACAGTCACCCTTTTCTCAATGTTCAACACTTATCACGGTCTATGCAAAATCAGTATAACAATATTTGATTTAGCAGATCGCCAGATGCAAAAATCAAAAGTTATCTAAGGTACAATAAGCTTAAAAATAATGAATCCTTGTGAAAAATAAATATATATAGTCTTGTAAATAGCCTTTTAAAATTCTTTGGTGTTCTGGTAATTCTAAATTACAGCTTATTCAACAGCATAGATCCCGGTATATAAAAATAAATCAAGATGCAATATGTTAAAAATGTTTACTTCTATTTAAACGTATTCATATTTAACCCCTTAAGGGCCAAACTGATGGAATAAAAGGGAATCATGACATGTCACACACATGACGTCATGTGTCCTTAAGGGGTTAAATTCCGTAGGTATAGTATGTAAAATATATAAACAATATGTGTCTCTGTTTAGAGACACATGAATAGGCAAATAGTTTATCAAGTGCAGACCTTAAGCAGGTTGCTCGGCATCACGAGTCTAAGCGAGTTGGATTTGCACCAAGCTTTTGTCAGGGTCTTGCATGGACTGGATGCTGGTAAAAGAAGTCAATTCCTTTCCAAATGAGTTTCTCCGCTCCAGCGGCTTCTACAACGGATGTGGATTGATTCGTGTAGCCTTCTTATTTTAAGGCTATTTAATTGAAGCTGTGACTCACTGTCATATATTTAATTTAAGATCACAAATTCATTTTAGAACAGTACAGACTATATATACTGTAAGAGAACATGTGGAATGGTTGTTGAGGGAAGATATACTAAACAGCAGCCTGAGGTTTTTTAATTAACCCCTTAAGGATGACGGGCGTGCATCCTTTCTACTTACCCGGTTGCTGGTGATCCCACGCCGGCGATCGCAGTGTGGGGACTCACCTGGCAGCCCAGGGAGTCCCCCTCTGTCCGTTTCGCCCCCCCTGGGCCATGTGATTGCGAGGTCCTTGTGAGGTCCTTGCAAGGACCTCGCGATCACATGGACGGCATAGCCATGTACCATGTACCATAAAACCTGTACATGGGGGGAGGGGGGGTTATTGTTTTATTCGAAAGACTTTGCTGAACACAAATATTACTGTTTCAAAACAATAAAATGTATTAAAATGATGATATCATCAGTGAAAGTGAATTTTTTTTGCATTTTTCCCACACAAATGGCACTTACACCGACAATATAATTGATGTTATACGTTTTACTGTTTTGAAACACTAGTATTTGTGTTCAGCGAAGTCTCCTGAGTATAAAAGTACCCCTCATGTACAGGTTTTATGGTGTTACAGAGTCAAATATAAGGCTTGCGTTTCAGTTTGTTCACATTGATATTCGCCCGATTGGTTACGTTACCTTTAAGACTGTATGGTAGCTCAGGAATGAAAATGATGCCTTGATGGCATACTATTTGCAATAGTAGACAACCCAAGGTATTGCAAATGGGGTATGTCCAGTCTATTTTAGTAGCCACTGGCCAAAATTGGCGTTCAAATTAGGTTTTTGCATTTTTCACACACAAACAAATATTAACACTAACTTTGGTCAGTGTTTGTGACCAAGTGGCTACTAAAAAAGATTGGACATACCCCATTTGCAATACCTTGGTTTGTCTACTATTGCAAATGGTATGCCATCATGGGGGTAATTCTCATTCCTGGGCTACCATACGGTTTCAACGGCAACGTAACCAATCTAGCGAATTTCAATGGGAAAAAAATGAAAAATGTAACATGCTATATTTGACCCTGTAACTTCCCAAAACACCATAAAACCAGTACATAAGGGGTACTGTTTTACACGTGAGACATCACTGAATATAAATATGTGTACTTTATTGCAGTAAAAGCAAATAGTATAATGACATCCACAGTTAGAATGTCACATAGAACTCATTTTTTTTTTTAATTCTTATATTCTCCCATTTTTTTATTTTATTAATATTAAATTATGTTTCATAATTTATGTTCGCAAACGGGCGAACCGGGTGAACCGCCATAGACTTCAATAGGCAGGAGAAGTTTAAAACCCACAGGGACTCTTTCTGGCCACAATAGTGATGGAAAAGTTGTTTCAAGGGGACTAACACCTGGACTGTGGCATGCCGGAGGTGGATCCATGGCAAAACTCCCATGGAAAATTACATAGTTGATGCAGAGTCTGGTTTTAATCCATAAAGGGCATAAATCACGTAACATTCCTAAAATGTTTGGAATAACAAGCTTTAAAACATCAGGTATGATGTTGTATCGATCAGGTAGTGTAAAGGTTACGCCCGCTTCGCAGTGACAGACCAAACTCCCCGTTTAACGCACCGCAAACAACCACAAACAGTCCATTTGGACAACCGCAAACTCCCCATTTGCACAAGGTTGGATACCAAGCTAGCCATGTCCCGTTCCTTGTCCTCACTGATGACAACATCATCATCATCATCACACCGTACGTCCATGTGTGTAATGCTGCCTGACTGAGATATATCCCAGTTATCTACATCCTCTGGCAATAATGGATGCGCATCACTCATTTCTTCCAACTGATGTGTAAATAACTCCTCTTACAGATCAAGTGAAGCGGCAGTGGTGCTAGTGTTGGTGGTGGCGGCAGGCGGGCAAGTGGTAACTTGAGAGATGCCCGAAGCTAAGCTGGAGGAGGATAGTGCCTCAAGGTTCCGAGCGGAAGCTGTAGAAGATTGGGTGTCCTGTGTTAGCCAGTCAACTATGTCCTCAGTTTTTTCCGAGTTCAGGGTACGTGGCCTCTAAACACTGGGCATTATTCTAGGGCTAAAGGGAATCACAGCACCACGACCACGATGGCCCCTGCGGGGTGGCCTGCCTCTGCCTGTGATTTTTTTTTTATTAGAGGTACTATGCGTGCAAGCTACTATGACAACAGATATGAGTGGCACTGTGCACTAGCAGAAGTTGGCAGAGTAGACGCTGTAGGCCTGACACACACGCTTGCAGACAACTAACTGCTATTCAATCTATTACAGTCAAAATTGCATTTTATTTTTTTTAAATGAACACTACTGTTACACCAGACATGAGTTGCACTGGTGTGACACTGTGCCCTGGCAGGCCCTGAAATGCACACGTGTGAAGGAAACTGACTGCTATTATATTACAGTCAAAAAAGTTTTTTTGTTTTTTTTTAAATGCAAGCTATTGTGACACCAGATATGAGTGGTGGCACTGGGAAAGTGGGCACAGTATACGCTGTGAGCCTGACACACACGCTGGAAGGCAGGCGACTGCAATTAGATTACACAGGAAAAAAAAAAAAGCAGACTGATGTTCTAGCCCTAAAAGGGGCTTTTTGGGGTGCTGTCCTTACAGCAGAGATCAGATGAGTCCTTCAGGACTGTAGTGGACACTGAATACACTAGCCTAGCTATCGATTTCCCTATTAAATCATCAGCAGCTACACTGTCCCTCCTCTCACTAAGAATGCAGCTTCCGGGGGGCGGGGCCTAGCTGTCATGGAGGAAAGACGCACTTTGTGTGAGCTCCCTGAATATCTCACTTTAAGCAGCTATCAACAAACGAATTTCACCCCAGAAGGGGATGACCAAGCAATGTTGCTCCTACCTGACCGACCCGACATGCTTAATAGCGGTCAGCAACTCGACAGAGTCTTACTTACCTCCGCGTGGCAAGTGTGGCCTGGTGCTCACCGGGCGGGAGAGGCGGACGATCTCCCAATCCTGGGATGCCCAGGAGCAGCTACTTCCCGGCAGGAGCTCCGTTACCCCCCACTCGGACCGGTGGGGGTTATCCCGGTCCACCCCTGAGAGGCTGTCTGGAGCTAATGGACGCACAGAGCACAGCCACCCAGGATGACATACTCATCTGCGACTCTCCCAATATGGCGGCAGCCGCGTGTCCTCCTGGTACCAGCAAAGCATGGCAGGATATTGAGTCTAAGCTGGACAGACTCTTTAATCAATTTTGGAAGCAAATAACAAGCAGGATGCTCCAACAAGCTCCACCACAGCCCCAACAAGCTCCACCACAGCTAAGCGAAGCAGTCCCCATTAAAATCCACCAACGCAAAAGGCATTGAAGATGGGACCGGAGGCACAAACAGAAATGCAGAGCCTCGCCTCCACCTTAAGCCACCACAATCCTGCACCGGACGTGAAGCACCACCGGGACAGATCCGACCACCCGCCAAACAACCTTCCACCACCTCAAGCCGCGAACCCGGCACTCAGCCAGAGACTTGCCTTTGTTGTTCCAAGTATAAGGGACTTCCAGGGTCTGCACCTGGCGCCCAGAAGGGATCGGATGAGCACAAGCAGTAAACAGCAGCCTGCCAAGCATGTCTCACTATTGCCGATCCTCCACACCATGCCTTTGCTCACATGAACTGCTCTCTGCACATTAACTAATCGTAAAGAAGCAAGTGTTTAAACATGGCATTATTTCACCTCCTAAAGAGTTTATTGTCGTAGGTCCTTAAATGGCTTTACCTTAACCGTTCATGTATTATGTTATTCACTAGTCTCATCTCATGGGGCGATTTACACTTGATTTATAACTAGTGGTGGAGCTGCTGATATAAATACACAGTTGATAACGTGCAAGCTACACCCTAAACATGACAGCCATCTTTCACAACAATGTACTGCTATATACTCATACCCTCAGTGCAACTAGCCATGATATACGCACGTTCAGCCTAGCATGCTCAAATATTACACACTTCTGTCAAAAAAAAAAATTATAATAAAAAAATAAATTAAAAAAATGAATGCAGCTTCAGAATTAATCTAAAATAGATGCTGTCCAGGAGGTGGGAGGGTCTGGGAGGGAGGGTCTGCTGCTGATTGGCTGGAATGTGTCTGATGACTGTGAGGTACAGGGTCAAAGTTTACTCAATGATGACAAATAGGGGGCGGACCGAACATCGCATATTTTCGCCATCCGTGGCGAACGCGAACAAGCTATGTTCGCCAGGAACTATTTGCCAGCGAACTGTTCGGGACATCGCTAGTCTTGGACTTTGATTACCCTAGAAGGCTGTGGTTTACTGTAAGATCTGTGACAAAATCCTACCTGTAAAATAGGTGGTTTGTTACAATACATAACATAATATAATCATATTCAGAAAACTATTGCACAAATAATTTGAATAAAATACATTTTGTTTGTACTTGTTATCAGTGTTACTCCTGCTTGTGCCTTATTTGAAACTAACCATTCAAATAATACAAAGTTGCAGAATGCAGATACTATAAATATTTAACATTTATAAGAAAGATTACAGGATATAGAAAAGTCAAAATAGGAGTAGTATTTTATGAGATATTGATATTGCTATATTAAAACCTAGTGAAGATGGTGTTTTCTTAAAGGGGCCCTGTCCCCCCCAAAAAAATATTAAAAACTTCTAAAATATTTCCGATAACATATTTATCCTCAAATAAGGGGGATTTATTGCTATAATCTGTCCAATAATGTGAAAAAACCTGGAGTTAAGAATAATTTCATCAGGTATTAATAATTTTATTAAGTCTTCCAGAGTCAATAACGTCTTTCATAATATCTACACTTTCTGCTATATTTAAAAGACACATATAACAATAATTTAATAGCCAAACAATTAGCCTAAACAATGACAATTCAAATACCACATTTAATTCTTTGGGGTGCATATAATCTAAAGCATATATTCATTTCACTTCTGCTATCTCCATTTGCTTGGGGTGATCTCTTCCTCTCCAATTCTTTTTTTACTGTACATATGCCTTTAAAACTTAGGAGACTCGTATCTAACTCTAAGGTGAGCTGATACCGAATGTTGCATATAGTTCTTCTTAATATTCAATATATGTTCTCTCACTCTAACATAGAATTGTCTTTTTAGTTCTGCTTACGTACTGGAGTCCACAGGGGCACTCCAGTACGTAAATCACATTAGTACTTTGACAGGTTAAGAAATCCTTAATCTTAAATGTTTCTTTTGAGCTCTTTGGGATAATCTAATTTACCTCTTGTGTCGACGTCCTTTTGCTGGTTCTACAAGCAATGCAGTTTTGACAAAAGAAGAAACCTTACTTTTTGGTCTCATTCTTTTCTTTTGGTGGTTTTAGGTGACTACTTGTTAATTTCCTCTTGATGTTTTGTGCTCCCCTTAAAATAATTCTTGTTTTTTCTAGTAAACTACTGACAAGTATTTTGTCCATTTTCAACAAATGCCGGTGTTTCCTAATGATTTTTTAAGTTGTACATTTTCTTTGCCGTAATCAAGAATGATAGCTGGAAACATGTTTTATGGGCTGGTCCTATCATTATAGGGAACATTTTTAAGCCATGTTGGTAAATGGCAACTCTCTTTCAGAATGAAACTGTTCACATCCACATCTTTAAAGTGTCTTTGTCTTTACTACAGGGAGTGCAGAATTATTAGGCAAGTTGTATTTTTGAGGATTAATTTTATTATTGAACAACAACCATGTTCTCAATGAACCCAAAAAAACTAATTAATATCAAAGCTGAATATTTTTGGAAGTAGTTTTTAGTTTGTTTTTAGTTATAGCTATTTTAGGGGGATATCTGTGTGTGCAGGTGACTATTACTGTGCATAATTATTAGGCAACTTAACAAAAAACAAATATATACCCATTTCAATTAGTTATTTTTACCAGTGAAACCAATATAACATCTCAACATTCACAAATATACATTTCTGACATTCAAAAACATAACAAAAACAAATCAGTGACCAATATAGCCACCTTTCTTTGCAAGGACACTCAAAAGCCTGCCATCCATGGATTCTGTCAGTGTTTTGATCTGTTCACCATCAACATTGCGTGCAGCAGCAACCACAGCCTCCCAGACACTGTTCAGAGAGGTGTACTGTTTTCCCTCCTTGTAAATCTCACATTTGATGATGGACCACAGGTTCTCAATGGGGTTCAGATCAGGTGAACAAGGAGGCCATGTCATTAGATTTTCTTCTTTTATACCCTTTCTTGCCAGCCACGCTGTGGAGTACTTGGACGCGAGTGATGGAGCATTGTCCTGCATGAAAATCATGTTTTTCTTGAAGGATGCAGACTTCTTCCTGTACCACTGCTTGAAGAAGTTGTCTTCCAGAAACTGGCAGTAGGACTGGGAGTTGAGCTTGACTCCATCCTCAACCCGAAAAGGCCCCACAAGCTCATCTTTGATGATACCAGTCCAAACCAGTACTCCACCTCCACCTTGCTGGCGTCTGAGTCGGACTGCAGCTCTCTGCCCTTTACCAATCCAGCCACGTGCCCATCCATCTGGCCCATCAAGACTCACTCTCATTTCATCAGTCCATAAAACCTTAGAAAGTCTTAGAAAGTCTTGAGATATTTCTTGGCCCAGTCTTGACGTTCCAGCTTGTGTGTCTTGTTCAGTGGTGGTCATCTTTCAGCCTTTCTTACCTTGGCCATGTCTCTGAGTATTGCACACCTTGTGCTTTTGGGCACTCCAGTGATGTTGCAGCTCTGAAATATGGCCAAACTGGTGGCAAGTGGCATCTTGGCAGCTGCACGCTTGACTTTTCTCAGTTCATGGGCAGTTATTTTGCGCCTTGGTTTCTCCACACGCTTCTTGCGACCCTGTTGACTATTTTGAATGAAACGCTTGATTGTTCGATGATCACGCTTCAGAAGCTTTGCAATTTTAAGAGTGCTGCATCCCTCTGCAAGATATCTCACTATTTTTGACTTTTCTGAGCCTGTCAAGTCCTTCTTTTGACCCATTTTGCCAAAGGAAAGGAAGTTGCCTAATAATTATGCACACCTGATATAGGGTGTTGATGTCATTAGACCACACCCCTTCTCATTACAGAGATGCACATCACCTAATATGCTTAATTGGTAGTAGGCTTTCAAGCCTATACAGCTTGGAGTAAGACAAAATGCATAAAGAGAATGATGTGGTCAAAATACTCATTTGCCTAATAATTCTGCACTCCCTGTATATTGGATTCTATGTATATAGTGAGATCCAAGAATTTAACTGATGTTTTGCTGTGGATCGTATTCCGTTTCACTCCCCAGGTGTTCACATTCATGAAATCTAAGAATTGTTGTAGATCTTCTACATTCCCCTTCCAAATGAAAAATATATCATCTATGTATATTTTATAGTGATGGATGTTTTTATTCCAAGGGTGTGTGTTCCAGATATGATGTTCTTCTCAATCACCCATGAACAAGTTGGCAAAGCTTGGGACACATATAGTCCCCATTTCTGTGACTTTGTTCTGTAAATAAAATTGTCTTTCAAACCAAAGGTAGTTCTTTGATATGAAAGAAATGCCTTCAATAAATAAATGAAATGTGGGAGTCTTCTAATTATCAATTATTTTTGAGTGCAGTGATCACAGAATTACATCCTTGTTCATGATCAATGATGGTGTACACTGATGTTACATCAGTAGATACTAGGATCAAATTATTCTGCCAGACTGCAGAGGTCAATTCCCAAATCATTTGTGTGGTATCCTGCAAGTGTGATTTGTAACTGTGATGAAATACTTTATAATGGGTAAAGAATTAATTTGTTTAGCTATAATTAGTTACTCCAAACTATATAAGACAATATTATTTAATCTTAACTTTTTTAAGTGAGAATTAAAATTTGATTAAATAGATTCTACTGGCCATATCTAATTCCAGTTTTGTCATAAATAGAGCTAATATAAGCACATAACACTTTAGTCTCCCTAATAAGGATTCTGTTACTTTTCAATTTTAGAGAGATTATTGCCATCTGCGCAGGGCCTAATGGTGTAGCATTTTATCTTGACTCATGCGTAGTAGGAAATTGCTGGGGGATATCATGTGCTTAGGTTTGCTTGTTCTGTTGAAATAACTGTATTATGTGTACTCGATTAGCAGCCTTATGTGAAATATTTGGCCTGCATACTAACTATAAAGTAAAACATTCATTGTATAGAATATTGCCAGCTGGGTACTGTATGTCTAATTGATCCTCTACTGATGCCTACTTAATCACTTATCATTTTTATTAGTATTTACACTGAATTTAATAGTTATCATACAACTACGCATTTATCATCTATATTTGAACATTATTGTCTATTATTGTGTCTCTAAATTAGCATAAATAAAAAAACCGGGGTAAATAGACAGACTATCTAGTTTTAATGTAAAAAATGAATGTTCAGGTAAACTTATATATAAAAATAACATTAACCACAAAACATTTTATTGTAATAAGTATTTTTTATACTTGCCACTTAAAGCATTTTTTATCACATTTATGGTGATCACGATATTATTTAAAAGTGCAACAAATGCTGGTTTCAGTAAGCTAAATATTGCCTGCAAAAAATACAATAATGTGATATCAATATACACTAAACAGACATACATAATACGTTAGATTGCTTTCCCTAGTCCAGTGTAACAGAAATCTTAATGATTACCACTGAGATAAATATAAGTAAAATGTCTCCCGTAAGTCCAATGTAGGAATAATAAACTGTACTGTCTACTAACATAGAGTAGGTAGCTTTTACTGAAGAATTTCCCACCACTCTAATAAAATTGAATAAAGGGCCAGAGGGATTGGAACTATAATAAAAATGCTCAGGTAGTATGCAAGAATATGTAAATAAAAAATTGGTTTAGATGAACTTCCAATGACCTTTTCTTCAGATAATATTTTGTTGCTTTTTATTTTAAAAAAAAAATCCCTTCAGACACAATTTTAGTGGACTAGCTACTAATAAAAACTAGACTGCAAGTAAGAGTCATGGTTTATTCAGCTGGTATGTCTCAAATACAATCAATAAAAAAATATTTTAAAAGAGAACTAGGACAAAGTACATTGAGTATTAGAAAAACAAATATGCTCAATGTTAAAACTAGTTAGATTATTTAGCCTATTTGACATCTGGAGGGCACAACACCCTAACGATCGCAATGTTACACTTTTTTTTTCTAAATTTCACAAACCTTATTCAAGAATTGACCAGGTTTTTAACCTAGTTGAATTTTGGAAATCAAAAATGTATATAATTACTTGGTCTGATCATGCCCCAAAACTTGTACAGATAGTGGAAAATGAGCATAGGGAGGGCAGGACTTCCTGGAGGTTGCATGAAGAACTTATACATTCGGATGAAACATGGAAGTATCTGCTAAGGCAGGCCAAATAATTTGTTTTGAATAATGAGGTGGGGACACACTATGGTGTGCCTTTAAAAGCTTCATGTGAGCTATCCTAATTAAGTTGGGTGCCCAATGCAAGAAATCCCATGGGAAAGATTTAAATGATTTGTATATTGTTTTAGCTGAATTGGAGCAGGAAAATAGAAAAAAGGTTACATATCTGAGTTCAGCTCAAATCAGGGAAACCCAATTGGAAATAAGAAATAAATCAGAAATAAAAACAAACGCCATAATAAAATGAATCAACGTTGGTACCATGGGGATAATAGAGTTAGCAAGCATTTTTCTGACTAACTTAAAGGACCACTATAGGCACCCAGACCACTTCAGCTCAATGAAGTTGTCTGGGTGCCAGGTCCCCCTAGTTTTAACCCTGCAGCTGAAAACAAAGCAGTTTAACAGAAACTGCTATGTTTACATTGAGGGTTAATCCAGCCTCTAGTGGCTGTCTCCCTGAAAGCCACTAGAGGCCACTTCCATGATTCTTAGTGTGAAAATCACATTGAACTCGCGCTGGCCGCGCATGCGCATTCGGCTCCACTTGGGAGCTGACGTTGTCAGGGGGAGGAGAGGTCACCAGCGCCTAGGGAGCCTGGCGCTGGATTAAGGTAAGTGGCTGAAGGGGTTTTAATTCCTTCAGCCCAGCAGAAGGGGGGTTCCAAAGGAGGGAAGACCTAATAACGCTACAGTGCCAGGAAAATGAGTTTGTTTCCTGGCACTGTAGTGTTCCTTTAAGTTTTAAAAAAAGAAGCCAAATAATTAAGAAGATAATTGAGGGAAACAAAGTTAATATATCTGCATCAGATATAGGTAAAGCTTTTGCCTCATATTACAGGGCTCTGTATAATCTCCCATCGGAAGGGGAAACCTCAAAAGCAAGCCACGAGTTCCTCAAAAAATTTAAATTACCAAGATTGGGCGAGGAAGACTTGAAGAAACTGAGTTCTCCTCTGACCCTTGGTGAGATCTCCAAATATATTAAAGACCTTAAGGAGAAAAAATTCTCAGAGTTGGACGGTTATACAGCCCGTTTCTATAAGATAATGGAGCCTACCATAGCTCCAATCTTACTAAAAGTATTTGGAGAAATAGATAAGGGTTGCCCATAACCACTGGAGATGCTACAAGCTTGTATAACCCCGATTTCCTAAACCAGACAAAGATCATAAATGCATCACTAACTTTCATCCCATATCCCTGTTGAATATCGATATTAAAATATTTTCCAAGGAGGAGAGATTAAAGGATTTTGTTTCCAAATTAGTTCATCCTGATCAAACAGGCTTATTTAAGGACTGTGAGGGAGGGGATAACGTTTGCACATTGTTACATTTGATCCATATCTGCAAATCTATTTCCTCCCTAGTGGCCTTCGTGGCTCTGGACACTGAAAATGCCTTTGACAGAGTTAGCTGGTTGTATCTGTTGGATGTCTTGGAGGTGTTCGGAGTCATGGGGCCTATACTGGATAGGATTGAGTCTTTACACAGCTCCATCTGCCAGGGTCTCTGGGAAACTGGTTCAACTCAGAATGGTTTGGGGTAGCTAATGGGACGAGACAGGGGTGCCCATTGGCCCCAATGTTGTATACACTTTCAAAGGAACTCTTGGCAACTTATATAAGACAGGAAGAGGAAATCCTAGGAATTCACTATGGTAACTGGAGTTCAAAGATCATGTTATATGCAGATGATGTAGTTCTGACACTTTCTAATCCAGAAACATCTCTGTTGGCAGTTTTGAAATGAATTCACGATTTTGGTAGAATCTCTAACTATAAATTAAATTTAAAAAAGACACAAGTAATTCATTCTAGTGTCCCGACTTGACCAACTACATAGATTGGGAGATTCTTACTCTTTTAATTGGTTTAAGAATGAAATGCTTTATTTGGGGATAAAATTAAGTTTCAATTGGTTTAAGATAGTAAAAAATAATTACAACGACTTATATCAGGACTTAACACTTACCATAAAGAAATGGGGGAATTTATATATATCTTGGCCGGGGAGAATAAATGCAGTACGATCTTATTTAGTGCCAAAACTGGCATACCTATTAAGAACTCTTCCTATGAGAGTACCCAAACGTATGCTACATAAATTCCAGGAACTATTTATTTATTTTTTTAATTCTTTATTTATAAGTTGACATTAAGTACAGATACGTGCCGGTCAGAGATTCTGACCCAATGTGAACTTAGAACAAAAGATATATAACAGCAAATAAAAATCGGTTTCACATCGTTAGGCTAAATGCGGTACAATGGTAAAAGATTTTCATATCCTTCAGCAGTACATACTGGTCTCATCTTATCTGGCCTTGTGGTAGTATAAATCTAATCAACATTAGTTTTTGGAACTATTTATTAAGTTTGTATGGGGGAGGTGTAGACCCAGAATTTCCATCTCAAATTTGTCTTGCAAAGTAAAAGATGGGGGTAACATCCCTCCTCAATGTATATTTTATATATCACTCCATAATGATATCCGATTTGAATAAATGTAAATTTAAGGTCCCAGAAAATTGTTTATGGTTAGGTTATGAAAGACAACTTTTATCCAACAAAACCCCTTTTTTCTTGCTTTGGGCAGATAACTTGGCTATTTAAACAACTTAATGTGGAAATTAAAGTCTTATGTAAAATTTATCGTGGTACCCATCTTGTAAGACAGAAGCATAATAGTAAACAACGTATCTCCTTGGATGCTCCTGTAGAAGCTTTGTCCCTATATCTTGATAATACAAATATAAGGAGTTGGATAAATTCTGGCATTGTATATATTGGAGACGTATTTGACGGAGGGATTTGACCATTCACTATTCTATGTATAAATCATGGAATTTCCAGCAAGGAATACCTTACTTACTTTAAATTGAACTTTTTTTTTAAAATAGGGAGTTTAAGGTGGCGTGGCCTGATCGCTGGAGGAGATGGACGTGTGAGCGATCAGCTCCGTATGAGAATCCCACATCACAGCGATTAATAGAGAATTGACTGCAGCATACCTCTTCCAAATAAACCAGCGGGTGTGTGAAGACTCACCCTGCAACATGGCACAACGCTCTACAAAGAAAAATAAACCGAAGGCACCTCCATTGCAGATTACTGCCATGTCTTCACCGCCACGCCGCACACAAGATGGCGCAGGTAGGCCGCGATCCGCGGCCTCTAGCTCCGATCGGAGCGACATCACCTCAATCTCCACAAGGGATCTTCCAGCTACTGACTCCTCTATCCAGAAAATGCTGACTGGCCTACAAATATCCCTTCAGGCTGACTTTGCCAAACTGGCAAAAGAAATAAGAGCGGACGTTAAGGCCCTGGGGGAGCGCACAGACTACCTTGAACACAAAACGGAGGAAATAATTAGTGCCCACAACAACATGGTGGCGTCCTATGATACGGTGGATGCAAGACTCAACTCTATCCTGGTGAAAATGGCCGACCAAGAAGATAGGGACCGGCGAAACAACATTCGCATACGTGGCATCCCTGAAGAGATCACCCCAAACAATCTGAGCACCCACGTTAAAAAGCTATTTCATCTCTTGGTCCCGGACATCCCAGAAGACGCCTTGCTTCTTGACAGAACCCATCGGCTGCCTAAACCGAAACACCTCCCAACATCAACCCCACGGGACACTATTACTAGAGTCCATTATTACACCACGAAGGAGGCCATAATGCAGGCATCCAGAAAGCAACCAACCCTGCCTGACACATACAGCAAGGTTCAGCTATTTACCGACCTCTCGGCGCATACACTTGCAGCAAGGAAAAGCTTCCTGCCCATTACCAAGGCCTTGAGAGCGGCAGACATCCCCTACAAATGGGGCTTCCCAGCTCGACTCATCCTAAGACAAAATGGCACCGAGAAACACATTCTTACTCCAGATGATGGTAAAAAGATTTTAGAAGACTGGAACATACCTCTAGATCCCAACACACGTGATAACCCTGCCGGACAACAAGCGGTGGCATCGCCGAAGACGCTTTCACACGATTGGCACACATCGGCCACAGCTAAGTGACACTATCTATATGTCCATATAGGACTAAGTTCGCTAAGTTTACCTCTATAATTCTCAGAAAAAAAAAAAAAGAGGGTACGAAGTATACATGGACCTTGTAGTTTTAACTATCAAATTGGGTCCACTTATAGAACGCACGTTGTTTAATATTGTTTAGTACTACTTAACCACAGAATACATACAATTTATCCTGTTGGACTTATGTTACCCGTTATAGTCACAACACTGTTTAATGGATACTAAAATGCATGTAAGCTCCTTAAACGGTCACCACACTGATATCTCAAGGAAAGGCACACATTTCCTCCAATCTATTACTCCTTTCCCCACGACACTGGGATGTTAGTCCGATAATTTATTTACTTTAATTCATTTTTTACCGCACATTCAAGGTCACTCCATGGTGGTCATAAACATTAGTCAAATATATTCACTCCCGCATATACTATATTTTACCTCCTTTCACATGCCCAAATCAGTTCTATGCCGGTACTTAGCAGGCCGTTTTCTCTACAGACACCTTGTCGGCCTCACTTCCCACAAGGAGACACTGTGCCTGATTATCATTCCCATGAGACAATCTTTTGCGTGGTGACCGACGATTAAAAGTGAAGCTGTAATGTACAACACAATCCATGTATGTTGATTTATGTATAGTGGGTCTCAGAGGTGTAACTGAAGTCCCGGACCGAGATATCCGAGCCCTCTGTAGAAACTCATGTGTACACTCACGCCCTAATGCTACAATAAGATTGTTATATAACCTAGCATTTCCCTTTATTAGATCTCTGGGATTCTCCTTCCCCCCATAGGGGCTTCAGTGCCCGACGGAAATGGAGAAATTTAGGTCTCACCGTAGAGACCTTGTATTTGTATATAGTTTGATGTTTGTTGTATGTTATACATCCCACCCCAACCCCCCCCTTACCAAAATGACTGAACACTATCGAGATGTGATCACACAACATTCGATACTTTATCTTTCAACTAAACACAGAATACCATATACAGAGCTACTGTCACTAATCAGACAATGTGCGATCAATACCCTTAATTGGGTGCATAACACATCCAAGTTGCGAACAAGACACACCAAGTATGAACTAGAAACCCCTCACTATGGCACTTGATATACTTTCCATAAATACTAAGGGACTTAATTCGCCCCATAAACGGCGCATGGCATTATTAGAAGCGAAAAAGAGCAAAGCGCATGTGGCGTTCTTTCAAGAGACCCACTTCCAAACGACAACTCACCCCAAATTTTCGTCTAAAAACTACCCGATAGGATACCACTGTACGTACAAGAAAAAAAAGAGAGGGGTTACAATCCTAATCAGTAACAGCGTGGCATTCCAACTCATAAAAAAAGTTAGTGACAAAAAGGGACGCTACCTTCTCCTCCAATGTATCATTAACAACGCTCCATATACATTGGTAAATGTATATAGCCCGCACACTGACCAACATGCCTTCCTAGATCATATCCTAACTCTAGCAACAGCACATAAGTTCGGAGTAATCCTGATAGGGGGAGACACCAACTTCCTTATAGACCCAGACCTAGATACCACATCGGCATCCAAAATCTCACAACCAACGTCTCAACGGAGAACACAAGTCACAACACTTTTAGCTAACACCCTCAACACTCATGGATACACGGACATCTGGAGGACTCTACATCCACTAGAGAGGGACTATACGCACCACTCCCTAGTACATAATTCGTATTCGCGGATTGACCGTTTCTTAGTCCCATCGATACACATATCAAATATTTCAAAAGCAGATATAGGCATGATAACCTGGTCGGACCATGCACCCATAACGGTCTCTATAAACACGCTACACCCTACTAATAGTAATCGCACATGGCGACTTAATGATACCCTTCTAAAGGACCACAAACTGGTCTCTCAACTCACTGAAGAGTTAAAGTCCTATTTTACTATTAATGACACAGAAGAGATGGGAGCAGAAACGCTTTGGCAAGCACATAAAGCGGTCCTACGAGGCCAACTCATTAAACACGCCAGTTTCAACAAAAAACAATGCATGAAGTCCTATACAGATATACACACTGAACTTACCACTCTCACCCACATAAATAAGCATTCTCCTTCATATGACACCACGAAACGAATTCTCCATCTACAATCCAAACTAAAAGACTTAGAACTAGCTAAAACGACGTACTTACTGACAAAAATGAAACACAGATTCTTCGCAGAAGGGAATAGAGCAGGGAAAATTTTAGCTGCCCAACTTACAACAAACACATTATCTTCCAAAATAGCATCTATACATACTACGGACGGGCGCAAGATTACTGATCCACAGGGAGTGGTGGAAGAGTTTGGCAGGTACTACAGCAGCTTGTATAACTTAGCTGGGGACAATAGCAACCCTACACCTACCCAAAAAGACATAGATAACTTTCTGTACGACATACACCTACCATCTATCACCCCGGAAGATGGACACAAGCTGACGCAACCATTTACAACACAAGAAATTATAGATACCATCCAACAACTACCGAAACACAAATCTCCCGGCCCTGACGGGTTCACGAACCTTTACTACCACACCATTAAAGACATTCTGGCACCATACATGACCAACTTATTCAATCACTCCTTCCAAACGGGGGTTATGCCCGCAGCGATGCTCCAAGCCCACATAACCACTCTCCCCAAACCGGGAAAGCCCCCGACCCACTGTTCGAATTTTAGACCCATTTCCCTCCTGAATTGTGACACCAAAATTTATGCCAAATTACTAACCAACAGAATGGCCCACATATTACCACAAATAGTGCACAATGATCAATCAGGTTTCATAAAAGGGAGACAGGGCTCCGACAACACTAGGAAAATAATTAATATACTATCCCATATAGAAAACAAAGGCACAGAAAGCCTTCTTTTGGCATTAGACGCAGAAAAAGCCTTTGACAGACTTAATTGGACATACATGACTTCAGTACTAACGAAATTCGGCTTCCCAATAAAGCTTATTAAAGGGATCATGACACTATATCAAAACCCTACTGCCCAAGTTTATCAATCTGGATTCCTTTCCTCTCCAATTAAGCTCACTAATGGGACTAGACAAGGGTGCCCCCTATCTCCCCTCCTTTTCATCCTTGCACTAGAACCCCTAGCGCACAAAATCCGACAAGACTCCTCCATTACGGGAATACACATAGGACACTCCAACTATAGATTATCAATGTTCGCAGATGATATCTTGCTCTCCCTCAGCAAACCAGAAATTTCCCTACCCCGCTTAATGGGTTTATTGCAGGACTATGGCTTTATCTCATATTATAAACTCAATAGCAATAAAACACAAGCTCTCCCGATACATTTGTCCAGGACACAGGTACATACACTGCGGCAGACCTTAGACTTTGACTGGAGACAAAAACACATTACATATTTAGGAGTGAAACTAGCCTTACACGCCCCAACAATGGTATCTCTTAATTATGGACCTCTGCAACATATGTGCACTTCATTCTTCCACACATGGAAACGCACCCACTTATCATGGTTGGGCAGACTCAACACTATAAAAATGATACTATTACCGAAAATCCTTTACATATTTAGAATGTTACCCCTCAATGTCCCAGCACACGTATTGAAAACCCTACAAATAACCATAACTAAATTCGTTTGGAATAAAAAGAATGCCAGATTACCTCGATCCTTGCTCCAACTCCCACAAACGTCAGGCGGTCTAAGTCTGCCGAATTTAATTAAGTTCTATGAAGCATCCATTCTCGAATCCGCTATCCGCCTCCATGCCCCCGGTAATACACTTCAATGGGTAGACATGGAACACGATAGAATCCTCCCACACCTTCTGCTCAACGTACTATGGTCCCCCAAAATGTACAGACCGCAGAAACTCCCAATGTTTCCCACCACCACAATGACAATCCATTTATGGGACAAACTATTAACCACCATGTCTGAGAAAGGGAAGTTCTGTATATATGCCCCGTTGGGGGCGCTGGAAGGAGTATCGAAGTGGTTGTCACTGAAATCCTGGGCAACATATGGTGTCAAACACATCAGAGACCTCTGCTCTCAATCTAAACTCATGACCTTCCCTATATTACAAGCCAAATACAAGATACCCAACTCCTTTATATTCCAATACTTACAGATAAAGAGCATCGTGCACACCAAGGTAACTTTATCACCTCAACTAACCCCACCACACTGGACCCACGCATCGGCTATAATCACGAGATGCTTAGCGGCACCGGTGAAACCCAAATCACTATCCCTGTGCTATAAATCCCTGCTGGGCCATATTCCACCACATTCTTTTAAATATGTGAAACAATGGGAGGAAGAGGGTATACCCGTACTTACTGATGATCAATGGCTTAAATCACTCACTGCTCTTAAGGGCCTCACATCCTGCTTCTCTCACATAGAAGCACACAAAAAGGTGTTATATCGATGGTACCTTACCCCACATAGGCTACATCAAATATACCCTACAGTAGACTCCAAATGCTGGAGATGCGGATTGGTGGAGGGAACCATGACCCACATTTGGTGGGGATGCTGTGAGATCAAACCCCTGTGGTCGTGTGTTCAACAATTGATGAACAAAATACTAGGCTACACGACTGTCCTCACACCATTGTTGGCGATACTACTGCTCTTCCCACCAACATGGAAACTAGGAGCCAAGAAGTTGGTTTCCACTATCATACTAGCGGCCAGGAATCTCATTGCTCTACACTGGAAGAGCACACAATGCCCATCACACAAAGAACTAATGAATAAGATATATCAATTTTATAGATATGACGTACTTTCATCAGAATCTTACACAACAACACAACTTACGGAACAGCTGTGGAGACCATGGCTTCCATTAATACACCGCCCCTCTTCCCAATCAAAACAAACATAACTGACTGGCTGTCAGGAAGCATTCTACTTATAGAGGTAACCCACACACATGGTTATGATAAAGCACTATAGACCAAGCTAAGAATGCTTAACAAACAGTTAAGAAGATGTGGAGGGATTAGTAACTATTCCTGGAGGGATTTGTAACTACTCTTTGAGGTGCGGATGCCCACTGGTACTGTGTAATTCTGCAATCATTATCGAATGTTTATGTTCTTAACACTGTTATTTTATCATTATCACCATGATTTGTTCGTATGTTAATGGTAACCATACATAAGACACAATGTGAACAATGTGATGTATCGTTTGAGTCGTCTCCCCTCCCCCTCCCCACCATCCCTCTTTTTCTTCTGTACCCTCAATTCCCCTTGCTGAAAATAAAAAAAAATTCAAATTGAAAAAAAATAGGGAGTTTAAGAGCGGTAATAAGCTGGATAAACTCTATGACCTAGATAATGGCTCCAATTTGTCTTCTGAGATTAGAGTGTATACATACAAAACGGGTACAAAGCTTCATGGAATTAGGAAATGGGAAAGGGATCTGAGCACATAATTTGTATTCAGTGAATGGGTTACCACTTTAAATCTGACAAAAAAAAATATTCATAGTATTTCGGTGTTTGAAAATTATCACAACATTTTACACAAATGGTATCAGACACCAGACAGGTTAAGTAAGTTTCAACCTAACATTAGTGATCTTTGTTGGGGATGCGAGAGGGAAACCGGAATTATACGGCAAATAGGGTGGGAATGTACCTGTCTATTACCTTTGAAGGTCAAGTTAGAAAATGAACTGACAAGTTTAACACAGTCCCATACTGAACTGACTCTCTTTTTGTTCCATTTGGATTTCCCCAAATTGAAATAAAAATAAAAATGCTGATTATGCATATATTAATGGCCACCAAAGTCAGTTTGGTGAGAAAATTGAGATCTGAGGTGATCCTTAAGTGGACTGAAATTGCCTCACAGATTAACTATTAGAGATTCATGGAGAAAGCTGTATATGTTAGTCTTGAGAACTTGTGGTTATATAATGACATATGGAGACTCTGGCCTCTGGTTAAATACTTGCTTGGGACTCCTTCCAATTAACGCCTCCACTCTCATGCAGGGACAGGTATGAATGGTTGTGTGAATAGAGTTTTATTTTTCTATGACAGCGTATTTGTAATAAATACTTTTTAATAGAATTACACTGTAACACTTTATTTGATTTAAAATAAGTTTTGGATAATGGAAAGGGAAAGGAAACTGAAGGGAAGAGGGGAAAGGGGGGGCGGGGAATAGGGAAGGAGTGAAAAAGAACAAAGATTGCAGCAAATAAAATGGTCACTTTTCCTATGCTTTTGATCAAATCCCATCAGTAAAAAAAATATTTGAATCACCTATTTTGTCACTGGGGAATTGACACAATAAGGAAACACAAGAATAAAAACTGACCAGCTCATCATTTCTAATTCTGAGTTTAAAAAAAAAAAAAAAAAAAAACTAGTTGGATTAAGACAATTAACTTATGAGTAGTGATGTCCCGAACGGTTCGCTGGCGAATAGTTCCTGGCGAACATAGCATGTTCACGTTCCCACGGATGGCGAATGTAACGGCTACCCTGGTAGTGAGAGGGTATCAGCCGTTGGAGAAGTCCTTTTCCCTGGCAAGTCGCTGTGTAGTAATAGAGCTGGTATAATCCCATCCACAAGATCCAGGGGGAGAGTCAGGTTCAGCTGTAAAAAGGCAAGGTAATAATCCAGTATAATCCCCTTTCAAGAACGAGACGAGGCTACGTTTTGAAGGGTCAAGAAGAACTGAGTGCTGGTACAACCAGCCTGGTTTTTATTACAGTTGTGCACATACAGAACACACCCAGGGGGAGGTATAAAATAACCAATCACATACATGGTACAACCCCCACGTCTCCTCCCCTCAGATAAACATTTAACATAATTAACACACACATAATTTTACCCAAGTTCTGGATGTACCCCAAAAACAGGTACATCTTTAAATCCGGTATCCCAGATAGCCCTGGTTCAGGGGAACCACATATCCAAAATCCAGCTCATTCGGTTAAAGGGTTTGGGAGTTATGGATCTTTGAAGTTTTGACCGACCGCACAGACTTTCTTGCCGAAAATAGTTCCACAAGTTTTGGCCTTGCGGTCGGTCTCCGTTCATGCATTAAAACCCCACGAAACCTTTGCCATCCACAGCTATCTCGGTGTTCGCTGGAATCCCCATGTAAGGTGTAGTCTTTCTACCGAACACCTGGTCGTTCGGTAGTTCCAGCACGAAGCTACGTTATCCTGGAGGTATCAGCGGTGTTCGCCTGTTTGCGTATCCGTTTTTAGTTCCAGGCAATTGCTGGCAAACACCGCTGTTCGTGCGTAAGATGGAACACGTGCAAAGTCCCGAAATGGCGGCCACCTATGCTTAACACAAAGGATTAGTGCTGAACCAAGCGAACGGCTGAAATAGAGCTGGGAGGCAAAATGTCACTTAATTGCACACCAAGGTGGTCCGGTGTTTGGTAATTTGAGTCCATTCGTGGGTAATAGTAATTCACATGTCACAAGCAGTTCGGTCCTTTGTATCATTGTTAAGAGTGTCCAGGCAGCATTCATAGTTCCGTCACAGCGAACATATGCGATGTTCGGTCCGCCCCCTATTCGTCATCATTGAGTAAACTTTGACCCTGTACCTCACAGTCAGCAGACACATTCCAGCCAATCAGCATCAGACCCTCCGTCCCAGATCCTCCCACCTCCTAGACAGCATACAATTTAGATTAATTCTGAAGCTGCATTCATTTTGTTTTTTATTTTATTATTTTTTTGTTTTTTTTGTTTGTGTTTATTATACATTATCCTCCATAGCCAGTAACCTGTGTTTAATATACATTATCCCCCCATAGCCAGTAACCTGTGTTTATTATGCATTATCCTCCCATAGCCAGTAACCTGTGTTCATTATACATTATCCCCCATAGCCAGTACCCTGTGTTTATTATACGTTATCCTCCCTTAGCCAGTAACCTGTGTTTATTATACATTATCCTCCCCATAGCCAGTAACCTGTGTTTATTATACATTATCCCCCCATAGCCAGTAACCTGTGTTTATTATATATTATCCCCCCATAGCCAGTAACCTCTGTTTATTATACATTATCCCTCCCATAGCCAGTAACCTGTGTTTATTATACATTATCCTCCCCATAGCCAGTAACCTGTGTTTATTATACATTATCCTCCCCATAGCCAGTAACCTGTGTTTATTATACATTATCCTCCCCATAGCCAGTAACCTGTGTTTATTATACATTATCCTTCCCATAGCCAGTAACCTGTGTTTATTATACATTATCCCCCATAGCCAGTAACCTGTGTTTATTATGCATTATCCTCCCATAGCCAGTAACCTGTGTTTATTATACATTATCCTCCATAGCCAGTAACCTGTGTTTATTATACATTATCCCCCATAGCCAGTAACATGTGTTTATTATACAATATCCTCCCATAGCCAGTAACCTGTGTTTATTATACATTATCCCCCATAGCCAGTAACCTGTGTTTATTATACATTATTCCCCATAGCTAGTACCCTGTGTTTATTATACATTATCCTCCCATAGCCAGTAACCTGTGTTTATTATACATTATCCTCCCCATAGCCAGTAACCTGTGTTTATTATATATTATCCCCCCATAGCCAGTAACCTGTGTTTATTATACATTATCCCCCCATAGCCAGTAACCTCTGTTTATTATACATTATCCCTCCCATAGCCAGTAACCTGTGTTTATTATACATTATCCCCCATAGCCAGTAACCTGTGTTTATTATGCATTATCCTCCTATAGCCAGTAACCTGTGTTTATTATACATTATCCTCCATAGCCAGTAACCTGTGTTTATTATGCATTATCCTCCTATAGCCAGTAACCTGTGTTTATTATACATTATCTCCCCATAGCCAGTAACCTGTGTTTATTATACAATATCCTCCCATAGCCAGTAACCTGTGTTTATTATACATTATCCCCCCATAGCCAGTAACCAGTGTTTATTATACATTATTCCCCATAGCTAGTACCCTGTGTTTATTATACATTATCCTCCCATAGCCAGTAACCTGTGTTCATTATACATTATCCTCCCCATAGCCAGTAACCTGTGTTTATTATACATTATCCTCCCCATAGCCAGTAACCTGTGTTTATTATACATTATCCTCCCCATAGCCAGTAACCTGTGTTTATTATACATTATCCCCCCATAGCCAGTAACCTGTGTTTATTATGCATTATCCTCCCATAGCCAGTAACCTGTGTTTATTATACATTATCCTCCATAGCCAGTAACCTGTGTTTATTATACATTATCCCCCCATAGCCAGTAACATGTGTTTATTATACAATATCCTCCCATAGCCAGTAACCTGTGTTTATTATACATTATCCCCCATAGCCAGTAACCTGTGTTTATTATACATTATTCCCCATAGCTAGTACCCTGTGTTTATTATACATTATCCTCCCATAGCCAGTAACCTGTGTTTATTATACATTATCCTCCCCATAGCCAGTAACCTGTGTTTATTATACATTATCCTCCCCATAGCCAGTAACCTGTGTTTATTATACATTATCCTCCCCATAGCCAGTAACCTGTGTTTATTATACATTATCCTCCCCATAGCCAGTAACCTGTGTTTATTATATATTATCCCCCCATAGCCAGTAACCTGTGTTTATTATACATTATCCCCCCATAGCCAGTAACCTCTGTTTATTATACATTATCCCCCCATAGCCAGTAACCTGTGTTTATTATGCATTATCCTCCCATAGCCAGTAACCTGTGTTTATTATACATTATCCTCCATAGCCAGTAACCTGTGTTTATTATACATTATCCCCCATAGCCAGTAACATGTGTTTATTATACAATATCCTCCCATAGCCAGTAACCTGTGTTTATTATACATTATCCCCCATAGCCAGTAACCTGTGTTTATTATACATTATTCCCCATAGCTAGTACCCTGTGTTTATTATACATTATCCTCCCATAGCCAGTAACCTGTGTTTATTATACATTATCCTCCCCATAGCCAGTAACCTGTGTTTATTATATATTATCCCCCCATAGCCAGTAACCTGTGTTTATTATACATTATCCCCCCATAGCCAGTAACCTCTGTTTATTATACATTATCCCTCCCATAGCCAGTAACCTGTGTTTATTATACATTATCCCCCATAGCCAGTAACCTGTGTTTATTATGCATTATCCTCCTATAGCCAGTAACCTGTGTTTATTATACATTATCCTCCATAGCCAGTAACCTGTGTTTATTATGCATTATCCTCCTATAGCCAGTAACCTGTGTTTATTATACATTATCTCCCCATAGCCAGTAACCTGTGTTTATTATACAATATCCTCCCATAGCCAGTAACCTGTGTTTATTATACATTATCCCCCCATAGCCAGTAACCAGTGTTTATTATACATTATTCCCCATAGCTAGTACCCTGTGTTTATTATACATTATCCTCCCATAGCCAGTAACCTGTGTTCATTATACATTATCCTCCCCATAGCCAGTAACCTGTGTTTATTATACATTATCCTCCCCATAGCCAGTAACCTGTGTTTATTATACATTATCCTCCCCATAGCCAGTAACCTGTGTTTATTATACATTATCCCCCCATAGCCAGTAACCTGTGTTTATTATGCATTATCCTCCCATAGCCAGTAACCTGTGTTTATTATACATTATCCTCCATAGCCAGTAACCTGTGTTTATTATACATTATCCCCCCATAGCCAGTAACATGTGTTTATTATACAATATCCTCCCATAGCCAGTAACCTGTGTTTATTATACATTATCCCCCATAGCCAGTAACCTGTGTTTATTATACATTATTCCCCATAGCTAGTACCCTGTGTTTATTATACATTATCCTCCCATAGCCAGTAACCTGTGTTTATTATACATTATCCTCCCCATAGCCAGTAACCTGTGTTTATTATATATTATCCCCCCATAGCCAGTAACCTGTGTTTATTATACATTATCCCCCCATAGCCAGTAACCTCTGTTTATTATACATTATCCCTCCCATAGCCAGTAACCTGTGTTTATTATACATTATCCCCCATAGCCAGTAACCTGTGTTTATTATGCATTATCCTCCTATAGCCAGTAACCTGTGTTTATTATACATTATCCTCCATAGCCAGTAACCTGTGTTTATTATACAATATCCTCCCATAGCCAGTACCCTGTGTTTATTATACATTATCCTCCCATAGCCAGTAACCTGTGTTTATTATACATTATCCTCCCCATAGCCAGTAACCTGTGTTTATTATATATTATCCCCCCATAGCCAGTAACCTGTGTTTATTATACATTATCCCCCATAGCCAGTAACCTCTGTTTATTATACATTATCCCTCCCATAGCCAGTAACCTGTGTTTATTATACATTATCCCCCATAGCCAGTAACCTGTGTTTATTATGCATTATCCTCCTATAGCCAGTAACCTGTGTTTATTATACATTATCCCCCCATAGCCAGTAACCTGTGTTTATTATACATTATCCCTCCCATAGCCAGTAACCTGTGTTTATTATACATTATCCTCCCATAGCCAGTAACCTGTGTTTATTATACATTATCCCCCATAGCCAGTAACCTGTGTTTATTATACATGATCCCCCATAGCCAGTAACCTGTGTTTATTATACATTATCCCTCCCATAGCCAGTAACCTGTGTTTATTATACATTATCCTCCCCATAGCCAGTAACCTGTGTTTATTATACATTATCCCCCCATAGCCAGTAACCTGTGTTTATTATACATTATCCCTCCATAACCAGTAACCTGTGTTTATTATACATGATCCCCCCATAGCCAGTAACCTGTGTTTATTATACATTACCCCCCCATAGCCAGTAACCTGGCTACCGTCCTCCCCCCCGGCCCCCACCCCTGAGCGGTGGGTGGGGGCCCTAAAAAAACAATAAGGGGGGGACCTACTGTCCTCCCCCCCATGGCCCCCAACCCCTGAGTGGTGTGTGGGGGCCCGAAATAAAGAGAGGGGGGGACCTACTGTCCTCCCCCCGGCTCCCACCCCTGAGCAGTGGGTGGGTGCCCTAGATAAGAATGGTGGGAGGGGACCTAGCATTGTCCCCCCGTAGCCACTGATCCTACAGAGTGGATGTTTAAAAAAAAGTTCTTGTCATGATGAAAGGGAAGATAACACTAACATTTTCCTTTCATTTTTGTATATATCCCTTATTTTAAACTTGAAAGTATTCGTGCTTCCCACTTTTCATTAACCCCTTAAGAAAGGCGTGCGTCCACGCTGTCCTATACACTTACCCTTGCTAGGGCGATTGGGGAGGGCGGGGGGCTTGCCTGACTTTCCAGGCAGTCCCCCTGCAGCTTATCCGGCCCTACCCGGCCATATGATCGCGATGACGTAACTGTCCACAGCAGTGCCTGCAGAGGACCTGCCTGTAAAAAAAGTTTTAAACAGTTAGTATTTAAAAAAATATAAACTTAGATGATATATATATATATACACATACACTATGTCTCTAAATTTATTTTAATATTAATATATTAATCATATATATATATATAATATATTAACATACAATAATATATAAATATTAAAATACACTTAGAATTATATATATATATATATATATATATATATATATATATATATATACACACACACACACACACACACAATTTTGGGGGGTTTTGCACTCCAGCTTTCATCCTTTTAAATGCCCTGTCCTCAAAATTACAGATTCCAAGAAAAGCCAGCACTCGAGGACTTGTATAAAAATAAAAATAGCTTTTAACCCATAGTCAACGTTTCAGTTCACTACAGTGCACTTTCATCAGGACACAAAAATCCTGTGTCCTGATGAAAGTTCACTGTAGTGAACTGAAATGTTGACTATGGATTAAAAGCTATTTTTATTTTTATACAAGTCCTCGAGTGCTGGCTTTTCTTGGAATATATTAAACCTATTTAGTTTAGAAAAATGTAGCCTGAGAGGGGATATGATAACATTATGCAAATATATTTGGGGCCAATACAAACCATTGTGTGGAAATCTATTCACAAACCGGACTTTACATAGGACACGAGGTCATGCATTTAGACTGGAAGAAAGAAGATTTTGTCTAAGGCAAAGGAAAGGTTTTTTTACTGTAAGAACAATAAGGATGAGGAATTCTCTGCCTGCAGAAGTGGTTTTATCAGAGTCCATACAGATGTTCAAACAGCTACTAGATGCATACTTGCAAAAACAGAATATTCAAGGATATAATCTTTCAATGTAGGGTAATAACGGATTGATCCAAGTATAAATCTGACTGCCATTCTGGGGCCAAGAAGGATTTTTTTTCCTAGCTTGTTGCAAAATTGGTGCTTCAAACTGGGTGTTTTGCCTTCTTTTGGATCAACAGCAAAAAACAAATGTGAGGAAGGCTGAACTTGATGGACGCTAGTCTCTTTTCAGCTATGTAACTATATATATATATATATATATATATATGTAGAACATTCCTGCACTCCAACTTAAAAGAAGGTATTAAGTGGTGCTCTGGTAGCCAAACAATAAATCAACAAAAATATTGTCTCTCCAAGGATTTTCAAATGGATTTCTTCTTTTGTTCCAAAATAGTCATCAACGTTTCAGCTCCTTCACGGTGCTTTCATCAGGATACAAATAACATACTATTAAACACAAGCTTATATAGGACACAATAATCAGGTAAATACTTACGTATCCAGGTGATGCTCATTCACTGCCGCCGCCGAGTGCGCCTATTGATATTTAGGGCCCCCACCCGCTGCTCAGGGGTGGGGGCCGGGGGGGGGGGGATAGGTCTCCCCTTTAGTTTAAAAGCCCCAAACTCGCGCACCGTGGGGGCTCAGGAAGGGGGAATGGTTTTTTTTGTTTTTTTTAACAGTGAGCAGCCACAGTCTCCTGAGTATAACAGTACCCCTCATGTACAGGTTTTATGGTGTTTTCAAAGGTTACAGAGTCAAATATAAGAAATATACAATAGTTTAGAGCGCATAGGATATATTCCCAGTATATCCCAGTAACCCTAAAAAAGTACATAGGTTATAATTATATATATATATATACCCTCTGTTCTGTATTAGATATCACTGCAGAAAAAAATACTTTCAGAGGGCAATTTAGTTTCAAAAATATATATGACAATCACAAATGAAGTTTTATAATTATCACACTCACATTTTTCGGAGCGTGTCTATATAACTGGCTCAGGTAATATAGCTTGTGGTGTGATGCTGTTGGAGGTAAATTGGTCCTCAATAGTAAGAAATAGGAGATGCAAAGCCAGTAAGAATAAAAGTCAACAGCATTTATTACAAATAAATATGAAAACCTTTAATTAAGGTAACTAGTGTGTCACAATCCACAGTCCCATCTGTTTTCGGCCATATATGGGAGAAAATACCACACACAAAATGTCCGTACGCTCTGACCACAATCTTGGAGGTAGAAAGGTTTTCCGCACATGCGTACTGGTGAAGAGTAAGTCCCATGTCTGCACATACCCGGATGAAGCTGCTTCAGACGCACTTAGTCTATTTTATACACGTCCATAATTCTCATAGAAGAAGCACATGCCATATTAGTTAAGGGAAGAAAGCAAAAATACAAATAGGAGTCAGTCGTGCCATTAAAGAATATAGTTAAAAGGATAATCAATATGGATATATATTTGGTGTCCATTGATCAATATAAATATCAAATAACAGAATACAATGGGAGAAATGCCAAGTAGGAGCAAAGGTGGAAATTATATTAAAAAAACATGTTCCTCATACAAAAATATATATATATATACACACACACACACACATATATATATACACACACACACACATGCACATATAATGTGCAAACTCACATATTAGAACCTTATAAACATAATAAAGGCATTATAATTTGTTTTTAAATATAGTTACAAAGGTCAAAATCTATCTTTAAGCCCTTTGGAGAGAGGGTTTCCATATTGAAGACCCATTTCATCTCTATTTTATTTATCATCTTCACATGGTCACCCCCTCTCCATGGCTTTTTAACCCTTTGTATCCCCTTAACCCCTTAAGGATGCAGCTTCGAAAACTGGACTTACCCTAAAGGACACAAGCAATTTTGGCATTTTTTGCTGTTTGTGTTCAACCAGTTTACATTTTTCTTATATATTGCACCAACACATGTTATATGCCATTTTTTTTAAAGCAAAAAAGGGCTTTAATATGATGTGACATATACATATATAAATACTTTGATTTATTTGTTTTCACAGTTTAGGCAATAATAACAATGTGTGTATAATAAGTGCAGCTTAAGGAAAGTAATTAAAAAATATTCAATTAGTTGTTCTGAATTTCAGAGTACATAATATGTCTAGGATTTCAGCTTATTTTGAAAGTTACAGGTCACAAAATACAAGGAGTAAAATAAAATTGTTATGTGGAGCTATTTTAGAATTTGGTATGTTTGTCTTGTAAGATTAATAACCATCACAGAAAGCAAAATTGCCACACAAAAGATTATATTTATATAAAGCACACAGGCTTTTTACATAAGGGTATTCTGACACTTTTTACATAGCCATTTCACCTCCAATCTCTGATAAATAGTGTATTAAAATTGTATTGTTATTTTCAGATTTCTAACATACACACATAAAGGTTTTTTAATGTGTATTTCCTAAAGCTGATATATATATATGTATATATTTATATATATAATACTGCTGTAGAAAAGCCCATGTTGTGTTTAGCAATATTTACTGAGTAAAACAATAACCCCAATCTATGCCTTTGCCACTTTCCTGTGAAGTTACAGTGCCATAAAAAAGGCCTGACCATTTCAGTTTTCACAGTGATAATTTTGATAGATTAATTTGATGGGTGCAAGTCTCATTTTGGTGCATTGTAGCAGTTTGACTGTTGAATTTATCCCTCAAGGACCTACCATTTTTGAAAGTAGACACTACAGTGTATCTCATATGGTGTATATTGTGCCTTAACGTGATGGCATTTTTTTCACCAGTTTATGTCAAATTTTGCATTTATTTTTTTTAATTCTTTATTTTTGAGCTGCATGGAACACAATGGCATAACAGTTAGGCTTACGCAGAAGCCAATTGCATCACAAATATGGTATACGTCAAAGGTAGTTACAGAAGGAAAGAATATCAGTTAAGACAAGCCTATGACTGCGTAATTATAAAGTAGTATGCATTAGTAAGGCAATTCTCTTTTGCGTAGTGTGTGCCAGTTTGTGACTTGCATTCCTGCAGTTTTTCTCGTGTGCCCACCAAGCTTGTGGGTCATCAAGAGAACAATACACAACAATACAATGAGAACAATACTACTCAGTACTTCTGGTCCCTGTACATTCGCTTGTTTCCGGGTTGGGAGACTTGTGGCAGCTTACTTGTGTTTTCTTACACTGCTATTTCGCAGAAAGAGGGGCTCCCTGCGTAGATCGGTTAATGGACCATGCAACATCAGATCTTATATAACTAAAGGTATACTCTTTTTACATGTAGTACAATTCTATGGGTTACGCTTTATGCTACTGGGTTGTCTACCTAGAGACGTGGCCGTTACGTTAGCATGACTACGTATCATCTGATACCATTATGTGGCCTCCCGTATTTGTTAATTGCGTCTTCTCATTTGTGACTTATCAGGAGTAGTTTCTAGTTGTTGCATACAATATACACCGTTTGAAAGGACAGGTGAGAAGGAAAGAGTAGAGAAGGGTAAGATAAAGGGGTGAAGAGGGGGATGGTAGGAGCTTTTGGTATGGAGGCGATACTGCGGATGAGGTAGTGCTCGTCATGTCTTGTGGGCCTATAAGGTCGGGGGTGTTTGGGTCCTTGTACTGTGGGTTCATCTCTGTCAACCGTTGGTGTAGTCTTCCCAGGGTTCCCATATTTTAAGGAATGTTGGGTAAGTGTCCCTGACCTGTGCTGTCAGTTTGTCCATGATGTGAGCAACTTTGATCTTGTGAGTCACCTGTTCTATGAGTGGCATGTATGTGTGTAGCCATGCCTGAGCCATGGCTCTTCTTGCGGCAAAGTTCATCTTATTGAATAGCTTTTGTTCTCTGTTTGTCAGGTCGTCTAGTGGTCTTGCTATTAGAAATGCCCATGGGTCTGGTTGGATATTTTTATGAAGTATCTCTGACTGGAGTTTAGCTATGTTTGTCCAGAAGCTGGTCGCTTTGGGGCATGTCCACCACATGTGGAGGTATGTGCCTTTGTCCCCGCATCCCCTCCAGCATGTGTCTGTGGTTGTTTTTCCCATCCTATATTGTTTAACCGGTGTAGTGTACCACCTCATGAGAGTTTTGTAACATTGTTCCTGGTGTAAGACGCATATGGAGGCTTTAGCTGTTGCCTCCCAGATGTCTTGCCATTCCCCGCTCTCTAGCGTGTGTTGTAATTCTGCCTCCCATTGTGCCACATATGTAGGTGTGTGTGTTCCGTCAGATGGCGCACTTAGTTGTGTGTATAGGGTCGTGATGAGGCCGGTACGTGGCCCTCCTGTGGCGCACAGCGTTTCGTAGAAGGTTGGTTTGGCCATAGCTGCTGCACGAATTTGCGGTGCTGTTGCAAAATCCCTCAGTTGCATGTATCGAAAGTAGTCTTTCGTGGTTAGTGGGGCTAGTAATTTTAGTTCGTCAAAGGTCATCTATCGCTGTTTGTAGCGCTTTTAGGTCTCCTTTGGTGACCTTTATAGGTAGTGCTTGATATAGAAAGAGGAGGCGTGGGAGGAGATTAATTTTAATGCTATGTAATCTCCCTATCCATGATATCGGTTTTTCATGCCATTTGTCCAAATCTTTCAATAGGGTATTTATGATGCGGTGATGATTTTCCGCGTATAGATCTTTGGGGTCTTTCGTTAGTTTAACGCCTAGATATTTGATGGATCGGGGGCTTATGTGTAGGTTTGTGTTGTGTTTTAGCCATGTAATGTCTGCGTCCGCCATTCCGATCGGCATACCCACCAATTTGTCTAGGTTGATCTTGTAACCCGAGACCTGGTTGTATGCTTCTAGCAGCATAAGTAGGTTCGGGATCGAGAGGATTGGATCAGTGAGAGTTAGCAGGATGTCGTCCGCATTCGCGGAGACTTTGAATTCTTCTGTTGCTATTTTTATACCCGTGATTTGCGGGTGGGATCTTATTAGGTGCAATAGTGGTTCCAGGGCTAGTATGAACAGGAGGGGTGATAATGGGCAGCCCTGACGTGTTCCGTTTGTGAGTTCAAAGGGGCATAGCGGTGCACCCTGTATCACCGTTTGTGCTCTGGGGTTGCTGTATAGGGCTTGCACTGCGGTTATAAAGGGGTCAGGTATTTGCAGTTTTCACAGTAGGGCGAACTTGTAGTGCCACTGGACCCTATCGAACGCCTTCTCCACACGAACACCTTCTCCGCCCCGCCCACCACATAAGGTCTGTCGCCCTCTGCGTATTTTCGTACAGTTGTCTGGTGGGCACAAAGCCCACCTGGTCTGCGTGTATGTATTTCGTAAGGAGGGGGTTCAGTCTATTTGCCAAGACCTTGGCATATACCTTCACGTCGAAGTTTATTAGGGATATGGGGCGGTAGTTGGCCATTAGGGTTGCGTCCCTATCTGGTTTGGGAATGAGCGTGATGTTCGCAGTCATGAGGTCCGGCTTCGGGACTTCTCCCGCCATCCAGCGTGCATACATACTGGTCAAGTGAGGCGTAAGGTCCTCCCGAAAGGTCTTATAATAAGCCCCGTTGAAGCCGTCGGGGCCTTGGGCTTTGTTCCCTTTGAGTCCCGCTATTGCCCTGTCCACCTCCTCCGCTCCTATGGGGTCCCCCAGGGGAGCCGTCAGGTCTGCTTGTGGTAGCGGGAGCTGGGTCTTATCTAGGAACTGTGTCACTGCTGATACGTATGCTGTGTTGTCATCAGTAAGTGTGGGGGAGTGATTGTATACCGCTCTAAAAAAGTTTGTGAATTCACTGTTGATGTCCTTAGGGTTCGTTAGGGTCTGTTCCTGTGTGTCCCTTATCGCGGTCAAGTTCTCGCCAGGAGCGTATCCATTTTATTAGACTTTTCGTAAAAAAACCTCTTTGCTCTAATTAGTTCTTTGCTGACATCGTCTATCATTAGCTCCCTGAGTAGTCGTCTAAGTTCGGTTAGTTCTCTGGTTGTGGCCTGGGTGAACGCCTGTTTGTGGCGTATCTCTGCTTTCTGTAGCTGTTTCTGCAGGTCTGTTAGTCGTTCATATTTTTTTAGTTTTTGGTGGGTTGCTATCCGGATAAGGAGCCTGCGTATCATGGGTTTATGGGCCGCCCAGAGGGTCGTTGGGGATATGTCAGGGGTGTTATTGGTTTGGAAGTAGTGCTCGAGTTCCTCTCTGAGATTTTCTTTGATCTTCGGGTCTTTGAGGGGGTGTGGCCGTTGGGATTTTTAACGTGAGTGCAATGTCTGCATGGTCTGACCATGAGATCAAGTTAATCACTGAGGATCTGATCCAGTTCATGCCTAGTTTGTTAGTTAGGAACAGGTCTATGCGCGAGCAGGATTTGTGTGCTGCGGAGAAGAATGTGTAGTCCCTTTCTCCTGGATGTTGGAGTCTCCAGGGATCCAAGAGACCCGTGTTTTGGATAAATGTGTTTAAGAGTTTATCCTGTCCCCCTCTGTTGTGTGAGCGGGGGAGGTGTTGTCCCCCGCTACGGTCCGACACCGGGCAGGGTGTGGCGTTGAGGTCTCCCCCAATACGATTATCCCCCTTGGGAGGGACCTGATCAGGGGCTCCAGGTCCAGCCAGAATTGTGGGGAAGGGGTGTTAGGGGCATACACGTTAAAAAGGTGGTAAGTGTTAAGGTGCATTGTGCCAGTCAGAGCCACGTACCGGCCTTCTGTGTCTGCCTGGACCTCCGTGATTCAGATGGGGCATCTTTTGTGTATGAGTATCTCCACACCGTTTTTTTATAGGGTGCTCTTGAAGCATATGATCTTGTGTAGATGTGGTTTGTTAATTGCATCTTAGAGGCGCGTGGGATGTGGGATTCCTGTATGAATGCTATGTCGGCGTTTTGTCTGTGTATTTCCCGTAGGAGTAGTCTGCGTTTGTTGGGGACATTGAGTCCATTAACGTTCAAGTGTAGGTCCATGTCGTGTGTAATGGGTAGGTGTGCTTACTCTGTCTTCGTGTAGTCTGGTAGGGGTTTGGTGTGTGGTCGCTGGTGCCTGTCTCGGTCGTCTCCTCGTTGGTGTAGTTGTTCCTCCGAGGGGAGTTGGGGGGAGGGAGGAGAAGGGTGAGGGGCAGACGGGGAGGAAAAAAGAAAGAGAAGAGGAGAGGTAGAGGTAGTAAGTGATAGGTTGTGTACTACCTAAGAAAGACAAAGTACAAATATACAAGTTAATACTGTGCTAATGAACAGGTGTAAAGAACAAGCACCTCCAAGGAGGGGCTATTTGACACTTATTCTGGGTCTTACCAGTCGCCAGGAGCTATGGAGGCGTGCGTCCACCGCGCTGAGGGGATCTCCTCTAGTGGGGTGGAGGCTCGGCTGCCAAGCACCCTGGCGAGCCTCATATTTATATTTTAAAAGATCAACCATCTTAAATCAAACATTTCTAAACTTCCATCTCTGAGCCACTCAACTCCGAGATTTTGCTGGTCTGAAGGTAGGAGGGGGAAGTGTCCGAGGCAGCCCTTACGTCCTGTTGCACTACCGCATCTTAAGTGTTCGTTAAGGGTGTGCGGTTTTTTTTGTGCATTTTTTTTGTGTTTGTTATATGTTTTTTACTGTGGATGTGCCTTATACTTGGTCGCCTCGCGGTGCTTCTCTTCTAAGGGTTCACCGTCCCGCATGTTGGGCATAGCTAATGCGGGACATTGTAACTCAGGTGGGCGTTCGTATGGGCGTTTCGGGTCGGGTCACGGTCAGCCCAGGGATAAGAGCCCCCCGGGCGTTAATTTGCTGTTAGTATGTTGGGGTCTCTGGTGATGGGCATTGTGTTAAGGGGGCTGGGTCCGTGCATGTCGCGGGCTGGAGCGCCCGTCAGCGGTATGCGCCTAACGCTTGCAAGTCTATGCTTTAGTCATGTTCGGGACTCCTCCTGTCACCTCCCGTCATCCCCCTGACTACATGTTATATCGGGTTCTTTTGTCTACCTTTTCATGTTGGTGTGTGTTGTCGTATTTTGCTTTTTTTTTTAATTTCCTTCCCGCCCCCTTCATTGGGTGTTTATTACTCAATGTGTCCGGCACTTCCTTTGCGGGGTCAGCAACTCTCTCTGGGTAGGTGACTTGGGTCGGGGTCTGGGCCTTTAGCAGTTAGGGGGGCATCCCCGTTGCCTAGATTCTGAGCGTGCTGTCAGGCATTGGCAGGTATTTTACTCTGTGGAGGGGTTAGGGCCTGTGCATATCATAGGTCGTATCAATTGTGAGCGCCATACCTTGTGTGTGGGCGGTCCTGTGCTGAAAACTTGGTCGGGTTCCGACCCTCTACACCACCCCACACACTTAGATGCATTTCATAACATGTTGAATACCGTTCCCTCCCTCTCCCCTTACTCCCATGTGCAAAATTACGTGCTCTTTTTAAGAGCCCTTCCCCAGTCCAGGTATGTTAAGTGGCTGATGGGCCTGTGGAGTCAATAGCCAACAACTAATTAAAAACTTATAAAACAATTTCCAAGTCCCGATCTGTTCCCAGTCCTGGGTCCCCATCACCTGACTTAGGTTGCACCGGAGGAATGGTCAGCCCAGGCCTCCGTTAGTAGTGGCAGTCTCTCATGGTTAGCCGTGGGTAGTTGTAGATCCGCTGGAGCTGTAATTCCAAGGTCTGTTAAATACGCTTTTATATCCATCGAGGGCAGCAATACCGAGGGTTTGGAACCATTGAATGTGATGATTTTGAACGTGTAGCCCCATGCAAAGCGAAGGCCCTTCTCACGCAGGAGGTTTGTAGCCGGCTTCCACTCCTTGCGGCGTTGCAGAGTTGCCGGGGCGATATCCTGGTAGAGTTGCAATTCCTTTCCTTCCCATTTGTATGGTTGCAGCCTGCTGCACCTAAGGATGGCTTCTTTGGTTTTTAAATAATGCCATTTGATGATGACATCCCTGGGTGGGCTGTTGTTAGGGCATTTGTCTCAGAGAGCTCGTTGGGCTCTATCGATCATCCAGAGATGCTCTGGTACCTCAGGCAGATCTTGCCGGAGGCACTCCACGAAGGTGGATTCCAGGTCAGTGTCGTTGACCGTCTCCGGTAGGCCGCGGACCCGTAGGTTGTTGCGGCGTGCTCTGTTGAAAATGTCCTCGAGCTCCAGTTCCAAATCCGTGATCCGGTGCCTCAAGGTGTTGGTAAAGGTCGCTGAGCTGTTCTGCTTCGCGACTAAGCTGGCCACGCGCTGCTCGACCACTGTGGTGCGGGCCCCAATGGTGGCAATTTCGGCCTTGACTTCCGCTGCCGTGCGTGCTATTTCTGCTGCCAGGAATCCCTTCACCTCTGTTAGCGATTGTAGGATGGTTGTGTTAGAGGTGTCAGGTAGGGTGCCTTTCTTCCCAGATGGGTCATCAGGGCCTGGTCTGCTGGGGCGCCATGCGCCGCTGGCCTCTTCGTAGTCAGCATGTCTGCCACAGAGATGGCCTCTCTCTGGCTGTGTTTGGCCAATTTACGGCCGGGCATCCGTGGCAGGTACTGGAGTCTCGGTCGGGCTGTGTCTGGATCGGGTTGTTTCGTCACGTCTCGGTGGTTGTAGCTGGTTGCAGGGCGATATTATGAGTCTCGGGCGCAGAGGTCTGGTTTTAGGCTGCCATCTCGTTCGACGGTCAAACCACGCCCCTCAAAACTTTGCATTTTTTACATACACATTACATTTTTTGGGGTAATTTTTCAAGTCTGGTATGTGCCACTGTGATCAAACCCCCATAATTATGCTTGGCAAACTCTTCTGAATAAAACAATACCCCCAAAGTATGTATTTTCCACAATCCTGTGAAGCTACAGTGTCTTAAAAGAGTCCTGACCATTACAGATTTTACAATTAGAATTTTGATAAATGGATTTGATGTGTCTATATCACATTTTAGGGCATTGCAGCAGTTTGAAAGTTAAAATTACCCCATAATTGCATACCATTTGTGAAAGGAGACACCATGGGCTATGTCATATGGTATATTTTGATCTTTATTATACAGTTATGTTAGCACCAATTTCTTCCAAATGGTATTATATTGTTTTATATTTGCATTTTTATACACATGTTGTATTTAAGTGGTTAATTTTGTAAACTTGATATATGCTACTGTAAATTAAATCACTAAATTATTCTCAGCTATATTTCCTGAGTACAAAATGACCCCCTTGCTTTACCTTACCTTAGGTTTTTGTGAAAATACAGGGCTAAATCATACCCAGTCAAGTACAGTTTAAAAAAAAAAATGGCAAATTGACAAATGGCAAATTAGCTCATATATTTAAATTATACCACCAATGCATACCATTTACAAAAGTGAATACCATGGGGACTCTCACATAAAATAGTATAAGCTTTATTGAAGTGACATTTTGTTACCATTTTGTTTCAAAGTTTGAAGTATTCATTTTTATTTAAAAAAAAATTATATACACATAGTATTATTGATGCTTATTTTCTAAATCTTGTGTGTCACACTGTCATAAAATTATCTTAGCTGTACTCAGCAACATCTTCTCAGTACAAATATACCCTATATGTATATCTTTGGAAAGTAGCAATCTTAATCTTAATCCCAATCTAAATACCTCATCCTAAACCAAGCCCTAATTCTAAACCAAATCCTAATCCCAAATCTAACCATCAATCTAATTATAAACCCTTACCAAAATCCTAACCCATAACATAATCCCATGTGTAACCCTAATTATAACTGTGACAGACCCCTTTGTACTGGGAGATATTGTCCTGGAGAATTGCTTTCCTTTTCGTTTGGTTACTGGATTTCGTCTTATGGCTGAGACTGTCCGTTATACGAATGAACTAACGAACAAACTGTCGAACGGCGGACCACCCAGTAAAGAAGTGTGCTGCTTGTTAACCTACTGACCTTTTCCACACTTTAATTAACAAGCAGCCACTTCAAAACTACCGACCAACAACTAGGTGGTCTGGATTCGAATGCACGAACACACGTGGGGAGAACAATGGGTCGCGGCCATTTTAAACGCACAAACTAATAGACGAACGCTATGGAGTTTTCCACACGGTGAATTTATGCTTTTCCGTTGAACTACTTCTATGCCGTTCGACAGGTCGAAAGTACCGAACAAGGGACATCATATCCACGAGAGAGATCCAGTCTATTCAATGTGGTTTTCGTGTAAATGGTACGAACGTGTATCTAGCGAACGGCTCATCAGATCTAGGTGATTTTTATAGATATTGTTCCCCTAGATCTCCGTTCACTAGTGCACCAAGTATATTGTATTTGAGTTAAATACTGTGTGTGTAATTAAAATTGCTAAAAACTGGTAAACTATTATGCCATGTACAGTGGTAGGGATTCCCACTGTAAATGTATTATCTCCCCAGGATGTGGGGAGGAGTTTTGTATGGCATAAAGGCCCTGATTGTAAATAAAGATTTATTCCTGCTTTTAACCCTCAACACAGAGCCTCGTCTCGTGCTTGGAGGGGATATTTAATTGCTGATTCTTAGTCTCTTGGGATGTGTTTGCTGCAGCTGACTTCATACTTGGGGGAAAGAACACCTCTTTAGCGGCGTTACCCCCTACTACACCGGGGTGCAGCTACAATAACCTTAATCCTAATCTCAATCCTACCTTTAGCAATAGTGTTAAAATGATTCCCCCTGCTAGTGTCAGCAGGGGAATTCCCTTGCTATATTCAGCAAGGGATGCCCGTGCTGACCTTAATCTGAATCCTAATCTGAAACATAATCCAAATACTACAATTAATTATAAACCTAATCTTAAAGGTTTCCCTCTGCTCAGTACTGATATTAGTAAAGGGTTTTTAAACTAAATAGACAGTGGTATGTTGCATTATGCCTAATACAATGCGATCTGTGCTGGGCAACTGAAAAAGCCCAGCACTGATCAAAATGGCATTGGGGCATAGAGTGTGACCCTTCAGGGTCTATTTAGACCCTGATGGTCTCTCAAGCACCAGATCACTTGAGGGAATGACTGTAGCTGAGCTTGATTGCTCAGCTGCAGTGTTCTTTGTGGATGTAAAGGGTTACATGCAGTGCTGACTTTCAGCATTGCATGCAGCTCATCAAAAAGTCTGGGGCCCCAGCTGACAGAGGGAAGCCCCAGGTATCACACTCATTGCTCACACTACATTGCTGTCTATGGGGATTTAAATCCCCTTTAAAACAGCTGCATGCCGATCTCACTTTGAGCTCTACATGCAGCTCAGCTGTCAGTCTGGGGACATTAAAAATGACCCCAGCTGACAGAGGGGAGCCCCAGGTTTCTAATGATACCTGGGGTTCCTGGTGTGAGCAGGGATTTAACCCTGCTTACACCACAATCTAGATATAGGTATTTAAATGCCTTTTTTAAGCAGATACATGCTGCACTGACTTCCAGCACTCAGGTTTCCATAGATACCTAGAACTCCCTCGTGTGAACAGGGATTTAACCCTGATCACACCAAATTGTAATAGTGGGAATTTAAATCCCCATTTAAATGCTTGTTTGCAGCACTCACTTTGAGCTCTGCAAACAGAGCATCGGTCAGTCTGGGGCCATTCATTCTGGCCCTAGGTGAGAGAGGGGTAATGTACCCTGCTGGAAAAATACTGCATGACAGAAATTATCCATCCTTAAGGGTAGGATCAGCATGACAGAACATTTCCATCATGCGTCCTTAAGGGGATGAAGTGCATACATCTAAAATCACCATTGTGGAATTAATTAAAATGTGCAGAGACTGAATGATTTAAAACTCTATTTTGGATATTCCTCATATGTTCTCCAATTCTTATTTTTAATGGCCTTGTGGTTCTCCCTATATAGTGGAGACCACATGTGCAAGTCAGGAGATAAATTACATTGTTTGTGTTGCAACTAATAAAATCCTCTACTTCATATGCTCTATTAGTTACACTTGAGGAAATGTTTTCAGTTTTATTAGATAAAACCTTTGTATTTTTACATGCCCTGCACTGGACACAATTGTAAAAACCTTTTAGAGCTTTTCCCTGAATCTCTCTCTCTCTTTATTCTTTTTCGGGGATATAACTTTTTTAAATTCAGGGGATATAACTTTATACATTTTTCAAATTTTTAGCTCCCCTGTATATGATTTTAGGTTTTTCTCCAATAAAGGTTTTGAGATCTTCATCATGCTTTAAGATATGCCAATGTTTAGAAAATATATTTTTAAAATAATTTTTGAGAATTAAAATTACAGATAAAAGCAATTTGATTTTCTATGGGTGTTGGTTCTCTTGTGTTATATTTTAATACATCTTTTCTAGGTTTTTCATGTACCTCTTTAAATTGTTGTTCCCTCTTTTCGTAACTTTTTGGAAAAGTTGTTTTTTCAAGAAGATGGATTGTCCTACAAAGATATTTTCTTCCGTAGGGGTTCCATTTAATTCTTGTGAACTGTCCTTTCAGGATGTTTGACAACCAAGGAGAGAAATGGCAACTATCTCGACAAGGCTCTAGGTTCCAAGAGAGAGTAGCAGGAACACGCTCTTAAAAGAGCTTAGTGATTATAATCCCTGGGGAGTATAGTGATATAGCAATCCCCAGGGTAGATGCAGCCTCCCCCCCCCCCTTCAAACATGAGACGAGGCTCTATGTTGAGAGTAAAACAGGAACTCAGCAGATCTGAGGGTTTATTGAACAGCTTGGTCTTTTATACAGCTTTCCCCACAAGGTTACCACCCAGGTGGACCTTGTGGGGCACAGGGGCCAGGGAACAACAAGCCAATAAAAACATAGTTTTAAATTCAGTCACTCCCACACAGTGTACACAATCCCTCCCCTCTGCCTATGATATGATTAATGAAGACAATCGACTAACTCAATTAACTCATACATTTTTACAAACCCCAAAAAGTACCCCAAAATACAACATATCCCCACATCCCCTGATAGCTCTGATCTGGATGAACAACATATCCAAAAATCACCCAGATCAGTTCAGGGGTTCATGAATTTCCTGGAAGTCTTATTTTTGCCCCACCGTGCACATGGTCCCATGCCCAAAACAGTTCCATACACTTGATGACAAAACACTGCTGGACCATTTAACATGGCCGCCGCCACATGTTTGAATCTGTTCCAGTTTAAAGTTCAAGGGGTAGAAACAGTACTTTTGAACATGGGTTATCACAGGGCCCATAGTCCCAGGGTAGGAGGCTGGCAAACAGGCCCCTCCAAAAAACAGTGGTGAGGTTACTTACGCCACAGCATGTATCTTCAAATCAAGGAAATGCACTTCCTTGGTGCTAATTTCTGATGTTAACTTTATGCCCCAAGACTTTGAATTTAAAAAAGTTAAAAAGCTATCTGAGGCACAGTCTACTTTCCAAATAAAAAATATTTTATCTATAAATCGCTTATAGAGGACCAAGCTCGCTACCCAGTTATGTTGAGAGAAGACAAACTAATTGAGAATATAAAGTAGAGGATTTAATTAGTTGCAACACAAACAATGTAAGTGACCATGTGGTCTTCAATATATAGACCGTTAAAAATAAGAATTGGAGAACATATGAGGAATATCCAAAATAGAGTTTTAAATCATTCAGTATCTGCACAATTTTATGAATTCCACAATGGTGATTTTAGATATATGCACTTCATGGGGATACAAAGAGTTAAACAGCCATGGAGAGGGGGTGATCATGTGAAGATGATAAATGAAAAAGTGATGAAATGGATCTTCGATATGGAAACCCTCCAAAGGGCTTAAAGATAGATTTTGACCTATGCAACTATATTTAAAAACAAATTATAATGCCTTTATTATGTTTATAAGGTTCTAATATGTGAGTTTGCACATTATATGTTTATATATATATATATATATATGAAATTTAAAGGGACACTCCAGGCACCCAGGCCACTTCTGCCCATTGGAGTGGTCTGGGTGCCAACTCCCACTGCCCTTAACCCTGCAAGTGTAATTATTTCAGTTTTTCATAAACTGCAATAATTACATTGCAGGGTTAACTCCACCTCTAGTGGCTGTCTACTAGACAGCCACTAGAGGTCACTTCCTAGTTTCTAACACAGGAAACCTGTGCTAGAGCGTCGCTGGACATCCTCACGCTGTGTGAGGACTTCCAGCGTCGCTCAAAACCCCATAGGAAAGCATTGAAATGATTTTTCAATGTTTTCCTATGGGGAGACGTAATGCGCATGCGCGGCATTTCCGCGCATGCGCATTAGGTCATCTCAGCCGGTGGGCGAGATCAGTCTCGCCCACCAGCAGACGCAATCACAAGGAGGAGCGTCGCGGAGGAGGAGACAGCGGCGATGGACATTGCCGCTGCCTCAGGTAAGTCACTGAAGGGGTTTTCACCCCTTCAGTAACCGGGGATTGGTGGGTGGGAGTGAGATGGACCCTCCAGTGCCAGAAAAACGGATAGTGTTTCTGGCACTGGAGTTTCCCTTTAATGTTGAAAAATGCAAAGTTATGCACTTTGGGGTATAGAATACACAAGCAATGTATACCCTTAATGGAAGCGAATCAGGGATAACAATACACGAAAAGAACTTGGGAATTGTTATAGACAACAAACTATGCAACAATGTGCAATGTCAATCAGCAGTGGCCAAGGCCAGTAAGGTATTGTCATGCATGAAAAGGGCATTCATTCTCGGGGCGAAAATATCATTTTGCCTCTTTATAAATCACTGGTAAGACCACATATTGAATATGCTGTGTAATTTTGGGCACCTGTTCGAAAGAAGGATATTATGGCACTAGAAAAAGTGCAGAGGCGGGCTACAAAATTAATAAAAGGAATGGAACATATCAGCTATGAAGAAAGGTTAACAAATTTAAAACTATTTAGTTTAGAAAAACGTCGCCTGAGAGGGGATATGATAACATTATACAAATATATTCGGGGCCAATACAAACCATTGTGTGGAAATCTATTCACAAACTGGACTTTACATAGGACACGAGGCCATGTGTTTAGACTGGAAGAAAGAAGATTTCGTCTAAGGCAAAGGAAAGGTTTTTTTTTTACTGTAAGAACAATCAGGATGTGGAATTCTCTGCCTAAAGAAGTGGTTTTATCAGAGTCCGTACAGATGTTCAAACAGCTACTAGATGCATACTTGCAAAAACAGAATATTCAAGGATATAATCTTTCAATGTAGGGTAATAACTGCTTGATCCAAGGATAAATCTGACTGCCATTCTGGGGTCAAGAAGGAATTTTTTTCCTAGCTTGTTGCAAAATTGTGCTTCAAACTGTTTTTTCCCCCTTCTTTTGGATCAACAGCAAAAAACAAATGTGAGGAAGGCTGAACTTGATGGACGCAAGTCTCTTTTCCGCTGTGTAACTATATATATATATATATATATATATATATATATATATACATATATAAAAACAGAGTATGTCCCTGCACTCAAGCTGAATATAAATAAGTAAATTGCCGGGTGCAAGCCAAGGCTCAAATGTATCCAGAAAAAGTAACAAATGTAGCTGCACTCATGGTCTGTAGTTAAAATCTTCAATTCTTTATTGGTTCATTTTAAAATTGGATTGACGTTTCAGTCCCCCTTGTGGACTTTCCTCAGGATCAGAACATGGGTAAGTCAACAAGGGGGACTTAAACGTTGATCCAATTTTAAAATGAACCAATAAAGAATTGAAGATTTTAACTGCATACTGTGAGTGCAGCTACATTTGTTACTTTATATATATATATATATATATATATATATATATATATATATATATATATATATATTTAGTATGAAGAGATTTTTTTATAAAAAAGGATTTTTAATATAATTTCCACCTTTGCTCCTACTTGTCATTTCTCCCATTGTATTCCTTTATTTGATATTTATATTGATCAAACATCTAACTATGGATACTAAATATATTTTACTAAATATATATCCATATTGATTATCCTTTTATCTGTGTTTTTTAATGGCATGACTGACTCCAATTATATTTATACTTTCTTCCCTTAACTAATAAGCAGTGTGCTGCTTCGATGAGAATTATGGACATGTATAAAATAGACTATGTGCGTCTGAAGCAGCTCCATCTGGGTATGTGCAGATATGGGACCACCAGTACGCATGTGCGGCGAACATTTCCACCTCCAAGATTGCGGTCAGAGCTGAAAGGACTGCCCACATAAAAAACGAGCATTGAGGATTTCCAATCAGAATTTGCTGCGTCAAATGACTTGTACGGATATTTTGTGTGTGGTATTTTCTCCCATATATGGCCGAAACCGGATGGGATGCCATATTGGTGGAGGCAAACTTATATCCTGTTAGGACCTTATATGGAAGTTCCTGACAATTTCTTAAGATGATTGCACCTGTTTTGCTTTACTAATAGCCAATATTAGAGTTTATAAATTTGTTAGATCAGTTGCCAGGTAGATTTCACCTGAGGAAGACCTCTCTGAAGGTTGAAACGTGTTGTGCCAATTATAACTATGGATTGTGACACACCAGTTACCTTAATTTAAGATTTTTATGTTTATTTGTAGTGATGTCGCGAACACAACATTTTCGGTTCGTGAACGGCGAACGGGAACTTCCGCAAACGTTCGCGAACCGGCGAACCAGGCGAACCGCCATTGAGTTCAATGGGCAGGCGAATTTTAAAACCCACAGGGACTCTTTCTGGCCACAAAAGTGATGGAAAAGTTGTTTCAAGGGGACTAACACCTGGACTGTGGCATGCCGGAGGGGGATCCATGGCAAAACTCCAATGGAAAATTACACAGTTGATGCAAAGTCTGGTTTTAATCCATAAAGGGCATAAATCACCTAACATTCCTAAATCACATTGGATATGGATTGACACCTGACATATCACATATTGACACCTTGACATATGGATTGACAACTGTCCTCAGAGACCCTGATACACACTGACACAGAGCAGAATAGGGACTATTCCCCCTACATAGGGTCACTTGGCAGATATGGATTGACACCTGTCCTAAGGATCCCTGATACACACTGACACAGAGCAGAATAGGGACTGTTCTCCCTATATAGGGTCACTTGGCAGATATGGATTGACACATATCCTAAGGATCCCTGATACACACTGACACAGAGCAGAATAGGGACTGTTCCCCCTACTTAGGGTCACTTGGCAGATATGGATTGACACCTGTCCTCAGGGACCCAGATACACACTGGTGGGTACCTACTGTCCTCCCCCTACCCCCACCCCTGCGTGGTGGGTGGGGGCCATAAAAATAATGAGGGGGGGACCTACTGTCCTCCCCCTGGCCCCCACCCCTGCGCGGTGGGTGGGGGCCATAAATCACAATGGGGGGAGGACCTACGCTGCCTTTCAGACAGTATGGTAGCCCGGGGAATGAGAATTACCCCCATGATACTATTTACACAAGTAGAAAACTCAAGGTATTGCAAATGGGATATGTCCAGTCTATTTTAGTAGCCACTTAGTCACAAACACTGGCCACAATAATTGTTAGCGTAAATTGTTTGCATTTTTCACACAAAAACAATTACTAATGCTTTGGACAGTGTTTGGCCAGACTGGACATACCCTATTTGCAATACCTTGGGTTGCCTACTATTGCAAATGGTATGCCATCATGGGGGTAAATCTCATTCCTGGGCTACCATAAGGTCTGAAAGGCAACATAACCAATCTGGTGAATTTCAATGTGAAAAAAATAAAAAATAAAAAAAATGCTATATTTGACCCTATAACTTCACAAAACACCATAAAACGTGCACATAGGGGGTATTGTTTTACATGTGAGTAATCACTGAATCCAAATATGTGTATTTTATTGCAGTAAAAGCAAACCGTGTTATGACATTCACAGTTAAACTGTCATGCAGAACTAAAAAAATAACAAAATGTATTAGTTTCTCACTTTTTTATATTTTATTCATATTAAATTATGTTTCATAGCTAAATATTTATGTAAAATTAATTATTTCTCCTGAATAAAATGATATATAGTAAGTGTGGGTGCACTTAGTATGAAAGAGGTGAATTATGTTTGAACAGACATATAGTCAAATTCCAAGTTTTGTTTACGTTTTATTTTGATCAAACATGTACATTTGGCTCAGATCTTAAGGGGTTAAGAAAAGTAGGATTGTGGATTTTAGTTGGGAGGAGACTAGGGGCCAGTTTGTTCTTTAGATTAGTTTTTTTTTTTTTTAAATTGACTTTAGGAAAATCCAGAATTAGGTTTCCAAAAATGTCATCTTTTTTTATACATGCCAATGTTTTTTACGGCTTTTTCTAATTTTTTTTGGCATGTGCACTGTATTTAGTAACAAATGCAAAATCATTTTTTTTGAGTACTACTTTATATAATAATACTTTAAGTATTATTAAGAATAATACTTTAAGTATTATTAAGAAGCGAAGATCTATATGTATTCCTAATTTCTAGTTAGTATTTCTCTATTTTTTCTCTATTATAACCTTTCTCAATATATCGGTTCTTTATGTTAGATTGAGTAGAAATTTTTTTTTCATCAGTACAGTTTCTCCTGAGGCGAATTAATTGGCTTTTAGGAATGTTCGCCAAACAAGATGGATGGTGTGAACTGGTTAATTCTTTTGCTGTGTTACAGTCTGTAGTTTTGAAAAATGTTTTGGTTTTTAATTTTCCATTATCAATACAGAAAGTGTAGTCCAAAAAATCTATATCTTCTGAAAATTATACGTGAAAAGTAAATTATAATAATTTTGATTAATCCACTGCAGAAATGAAGCCAGGCTATTGGAAACACCAATAAAACCATCATCTATGTAGTGCTGCCATAGGACAAGTGTACCCTCCCAAAAATCATGCAAGCCTATATATCTCAATTCCCAATGGGATACATACAGGTTCGCGAAACTGGGAGCAAACTTCGTACCCATGGCGATCCACATATTTGAAGAAATAATTTTGAGTCAAACCAAAATAAATTCTTGGTGAGGACAAAATTAACCCCTTAAGGACCGGACTTTTTTTGCGATGTTGTACATTTGCGACCAGGCATCTTTTTGACACTTTTGTGGTGTTTGTGTTTAGCTGTAATTTTCCGCTCTCTCATTTACTGTTCCCATACAAATTATATATTGTTTTTTTCAGAACAAAAGGGCCTTTCTTTACATACCATTATTTATATAATCTCATGTAATTTAATTTAAAAAAAATGAAAAAAATATGATGAAAAATTGAAAAAAATACATGTTTTTTGAATTTTATGTGAAAAATCTTTTACTCATCTACAAAAGCGAATGAAAAAAACTGCTAAATAGATTCAAAATGTTGTCCTGAGTTCAAAAATACCCAGTGTTTACATGCTTTTTGCTATTTTTTGCATGTTATAGGGCTATAAGTACAAGTAGGATATTGCGGTTTCAAAACATACATTTTTAAAATGTATCAATAGTGACATTGTAACACTATTATCTGTCATAAATTGCTAAATAACACCCCACATGTACATATTTTTTTAAAAGTAGACAACCCAGGGTATTCAATATGGGGTATGTCCAGACTTTTTTAGTAGCCACTTAGTCGCAAACACTGGCCAAAGTTAGCGTTCATATTTGTTTGTGTGTGAAAAAAGTAAAAAACTAAATTGAACGCTAATTTTGGCCAGTGTTTGTGACTAAGTGGTTACTAAAAAAGACTGGACATACCCCATTTGCAATACCTTGGGTTGTCTTCTTTTGCAAATGGTATGCCATCATGGGGGTAATTCTCATTCCTGGGCTACCATACGCTCTCAAAGGCAACGTAACCAACCTGGCCATTTTCAATGTAAAATTATTTGACCCATATATTTGACCCTGTAATTTTCACGCTATAAAACCTGTACATGGGGGGTCCTGTTCTACTCAGGAGACTTTGCTGAACACAAATATTAGTGTTTCAAAACTGGAAAATGTATCACAACAATTATATCATCAGTAAAAGTGCTGTTTGTGTGTGAAAAATGCAAAAAAAGTCACTTTCACTGACAATATCATCGCTGTGATATGTTTTACTGTTTTGAATCACTAATATTTGTGTTCAGCGAAGTCTCCCGAGTAAAACAGTACCCCCCATGTACAGGTTTTAGGGTGTCGTAGAACGTTACAGGGTAAAATACAGTGATAGCAAATTAAATTCTCTGGACTTTCTGGCTGGGTTGGCAGGCAGGTCCCTTAAATTGCAATCAATAAAATAACTTAATTATGTAAAAATATTACATAAATACGCATGTAGAATTTAAATATATATGCATATTTATATATTTGAAGTCTACGTGTATATTTATATAATTATTTATGTAATTTTGTATATGGACATATGAATAGTTCGCATTCTTTTTATTTATTTATATATACATAGATATATATACAATTTCATTCTAAGTGTATTTTGATATAAATATATATATATATTAATATCAAAATACAGTTAGAATAAAATTTCGTATAGATATATAATTTTTTTTTATTTTTATTATTATTTTTAATTTTTTTAGTTTAATTTAAATTATTTATTATTCGTATTTTATAATAATATATATATACAATATATATAGTTATTATATATATTATATATATACACGTGTGTAAATTAATTATAAGTGTATTTTTATATTAATATATGTACATATTAATATAAAAATACACTTAGCATGACATTATATATATGATATATAGACATATATTATATAGGTATAATACATGTCTATATATCATATACATACACATATATAATAATATTTTTTTTTTATTAACTTTCACATTCATTTTTTTTTTTATTTTACAGTTGCAGGGAGACTGCCTGTCAGCACAGACAGTCCCCCTGCAGGCAGAGACTAGGACACCTATTGTGACCATGTGGTCGCCCTGTTGTGCGATCACATGGTCACAGGGGTCCTAAACCGCCATGGGGAGACTGTCTGGGCTGCAGGCAGTCTCCCCACACCGGGAGCACCGCCGATCGCCGCCGGGGGAACGACGGCGATCGGGTAAGTACATTGGACGGTTAGGACGGTTCAGGACCGTCACCGGTCGGCAACGCAAAAATGACGATGACCTGAACCGTCCTCCGTCCTTAAGGGGTTAAACAACTGACAAGAAAATTGATTCATGGTATAGCCAATTGATTATGAGATACCAAAACTTCTCTTGTCACCTCCAATCCTTTTTGATGAGGAATATTTGAGTATAAAGATGTGACATCGGCTGTGGCTAAAATATATGTGGGTTTCCAAATTATGTTTTGTGAGTCCTGTAATATGTTTAATATATTTTATGTAAGTTGGACTCAATGGTACAAAAGATTGCAGAAAAAAAATCGACATACTGTGAAAGGTTATATGTAAGGGAATTTATGCCACTAATGATAGGACGACCTGGTGGAGTAGTGGAACTTTTATGAATCTGCGGCAAAAAATAAGAAATGTGCCATAACAGCTAAAGCAAGGTATGCAATAAACATAGTGAGACATTTGTATGGCATTAAATATATCTGCACATTTTTATAAGTTATAATTCATTACTTAAAACCCATATGCATATACAGCTACATAATTTTAGAAGTATATATAAAAAATTGATACAAAACACATATATAATTTTTAACAAGACATACATACATACCCATAGAGTAAGATTAATTGCACAGTTGAGAAGCTTTTTAACAGCATATAATTAAGATTCTATTTTATCCTGTTTGATCTATTCCCACAATTTTTTCAATTTTGTTCAAGGTTTCCTGTCTTTCTCATTATCTCTCATTTTCAATACTATATATTATATATTTTGTTTTTGTTTTTTCAATGTATCATTTTTATTGGTTTAATACATAAGGAAAGAAGGAGTATAGAGGTATACATACATCCACGGATAAAGAAGGATGAATGGGTATCCATGCTTACATTGTTTTGTTTTACAAAGCGACTGGCAACGATATTAAAAGTCTTACCGAATTACATAACAAATTTACATATACAGGTAGGGTGTGCATCGCCCGGTAAAATTATACATCGATAAAAGAAAAAGAAACAGTATAATGACATTATGCACGAATATATGTTCAGTTGATTAGTTACAGAATATCTTGACCTCAGTTTTGATACAAGGTGTGTGGGTGTTTGCGGTTCTTCTATCAGTAACAATATATATTCACATTTAAAAAACCAGTAGGTCACATTATAATGCGTCACTTTTGTCGTGTACACGAGAGGGCTACTCACACTGCTCCAGTTTAGTAAGCACCAACCACTCCTAGGATGTAGTGAATAAAGGGGGAATAGAATAGGGAAAGTGAGAGGGGAATGTAGAACTGTCAATGAGCAGGATCAAATGCTGAGATCGTAGGTGGTTAAATATATAATCACGCGTGTATATGTATAAGTGTTTACATATATATATAAATATAAGAATATGTATACGTATAAGAATATGCATGCGTATATGGATAAGGTGCCACTTGTATGCCATCTCGATAATGCCTAAATGAGGATACTACTGGAGTTTCGTTTGGACGCCAAAACACAACTATTTGGAATAGGATTGCATCAATGTATCCCAGTTGTGCCGATTGGTAAGGAAGTTTGAGATATTGCCTCTCTTTGCCCATTCCTTTTCATGGTGGTATGTGGAATATACTCTATTAGTGTTGTCGTGAACCCGGAATTGACTTCAATGGGCAGGCGAATTTTAAAAACAACAGGGACTCTTTCTGGCCACAATAGTGATGGAAAAGTTGTTTCAAGGGGACTAACACCTGGACTGTGGCATGCCAGAGGGGGATCCATTGCAAAACTCCCATGGAAAATTGCACAGTTGATGCAGAGTCTGCTTTTAATCCATAAAGGGCAGACATCACCTAACATTGACACCTGGCCTCAAAGCCCAGCCCTGATACACACTGACACAGAGCAGAATAGAGACTGTTCCCCCTACATAGGGTCACTTGGCAGATATGGATTGACACCTGTCCTCAAAACCCCTGATACACACTGACACAGAGCAGAATAGAGACTGTTCCCCCTACATAGGGTCACTTGGCAGATATGGATTGACACCTGTCCTCAAAACCCCTGATACACACTGACATAGAGCAGAATAGAGACTGTTCCTTGTCCACAGAGACCATGATACACACTGACACAGAGCAGAATAGGGACTGTTCCCCCTACATAGGGTCACTTGGCAGATATGGATTGACACCTATCCTAATGATCCCTGATACACACTGACACAGAGCAGAATAGAGACTGTTCCCCCTACATAGGGTCACTTGGCAGATATGGATTGACACCTATCCTAATGATCCCTGATACACACTGACACAGAGCAGAATAGGGACTGTTCATCCTACATAGGGTCACTTGGCAGATATGGATTGACACCTATCCTAATGATCCCTGATACACACTGACACAGAGCAGAATAGGGACTGTTCCTCCTACATAGGGTCACTTGGCAGATATGGATTGACACCTGTCCTAATGATCCCTGATACACACTGACACAGAGCAGAATAGGGACTGTTCCTCCTACATAGGGTCACTTGGCAGATATGGATTGACACCTATCCTAATGATCCCTGATACACACTGACACAGAGCAGAATAGAGACTGTTCCTCCTACATAGGGTCACTTGGCAGATATGGATTGACACCTGTCCTAATGATCCATGATACACACTGACACAGAGCAGAATAGAGACTGTTCCCCCTACATAGGGTCACTTGGCAGATATGGATTGACACCTATCCTAATGATCCCTGATACACACTGACACAGAGCAGAATAGGGACTGTTCCTCCTACATAGGGTCACTTGGCAGATATGGATTGACACCTGTCCTAATGATCCCTGATACACACTGACACAGAGCAGAATAGAGACTGTTCCTCCTACATAGGGTCACTTGGCAGATATGGATTGACACCTGTCCTAATGATCCCTGATACACACTGACACAGAGCAGAATAGAGACTGTTCCTCCTACATAGAGTCACTTGGCAGATATGGATTGACACCTGTCCTAATGATCCCTGATACACACTGACACAGAGCAGAATAGAGACTGTTCCCCCTACATAGGGTCACTTGGCAGATATGGATTGACACCTGTCCTCAAAACCCCTGATACACACTGACACAGAGCAGAATAGAGACTGTTCCTTGTCCACAGAGACCATGATACACACTGACACAGAGCAGAATAGGGACTGTTCACCCTACATAGGGTCACTTGGCAGATATGGATTGACAAATCCCTGACAAACAGCTACCACATGCAAGGAAGGCAGCAGGGGCGCAAATGACCCACTCCCGACGCGGGAAGGTAGTGACGACAAATAACAATACAGGACTCTTTAGAGGCCCTGTGATTGTAATCAGTCCACTTGAAATCCTTTAACTTTGATCAATTGGAGGGAAGTCTGGTGCAGAGCCACTGACCCATGCACAGGGCCAGCCTTAGGCCTTTGGGCGCCCTGTGCAAGAAATCTTCCCGACGCGGGAAGGTAGTGACGACAAATAACAATACAGAACTCTTTAGAGGCCCTGTGATTGTAATCAGTCCACTTGAAATCCTTTAACTTTGATCAATTGGAGGGAAGTCTGGTGCAGAGCCACTGACCCATGCGTAGGGCCAGCCTTAGGCCTTTGGGCGCCCTGTGCAAGAAATCTTCCCGACGCGGGAAGGTAGTGACGACAAATAACAATACAGGACTCTTTAGAGGCCCTGTGATTGTAATCAGTCCACTTGAAATCCTTTAACTTTGATCAATTGGAGGGAAGTCTGGTGCAGAGCCACTGACCCATGCGCAGGGCCAGCCTTAGGCCTTTGGGCGCCCTGTGCAAGAAATCTTCCCGACGCGGGAAGGTAGTGACGACAAATAACAATACAGAACTCTTTAGAGGCCCTGTGATTGTAATCAGTCCACTTGAAATCCTTTAACTTTGATCAATTGGAGGGAAGTCTGGTGCAGAGCCACTGACCCATGCGTAGGGCCAGCCTTAGGCCTTTGGGCGCCCTGTGCAAGAAATCTTCCCGACGCGGGAAGGTAGTGACGACAAATAACAATACAGGACTCTTTAGAGGCCCTGTGATTGTAATCAGTCCACTTGAAATCCTTTAACTTTGATCAATTGGAGGGAAGTCTGGTGCAGAGCCACTGACCCATGCGCAGGGCCAGCCTTAGGCCTTTGGGCGCCCTGTGCAAGAAATCTTCCCGACGCGGGAAGGTAGTGACGACAAATAACAATACAGGACTCTTTAGAGGCCCTGTGATTGTAATCAGTCCACTTGAAATCCTTTAACTTTGATCAATTGGAGGGAAGTCTGGTGCAGAGCCACTGACCCATGCGCAGGGCCAGCCTTAGGCCTTTGGGCGCCCTGTGCAAGAAATCTTCCCGACGCGGGAAGGTAGTGACGACAAATAACAATACAGGACTCTTTAGAGGCCCTGTGATTGTAATCAGTCCACTTGAAATCCTTTAACTTTGATCAATTGGAGGGAAGTCTGGTGCAGAGCCACTGACCCATGCGCAGGGCCAGCCTTAGGCCTTTGGGCGCCCTGTGCAAGAAATCTTCCCGACGCGGGAAGGTAGTGACGACAAATAACAATACAGGACTCTTTAGAGGCCCTGTGATTGTAATCAGTCCACTTGAAATCCTTTAACTTTGATCAATTGGAGGGAAGTCTGGTGCAGAGCCACTGACCCATGCGCAGGGCCAGCCTTAGGCCTTTGGGCGCCCTGTGCAAGAAATCTTCCCGACGCGGGAAGGTAGTGACGACAAATAACAATACAGGACTCTTTAGAGGCCCTGTGATTGTAATCAGTCCACTTGAAATCCTTTAACTTTGATCAATTGGAGGGAAGTCTGGTGCAGAGCCACTGACCCATGCACAGGGCCAGCCTTAGGCCTTTGGGCGCCCTGTGCAAGAAATCTTCCCGACGCGGGAAGGTAGTGACGACAAATAACAATACAGGACTCTTTAGATTTTCCAGACCGTGGGGTTGACATTAGTCCAGATTTACATCTTGTGACCCATGAGGATGTTCCAGGCACTACTTGTGAAATAAAGACAGATAATAAAGTGAATGATCCTTCTCCTTGGGACTTGCACCCTGTCGTTGAAGGTGGAGTAGGCAATGGCAAGAGCATGCTGTGGGTAGTCAGTGCAAACACTCTCTTCCCGGTGAATAATGAGGAGACTAACTATGATGACGTTATTTGCGTTGAAAGTAATGATGCCAGAGATCTTTTGAAACCATATGGAAGGAACGAATTGGTTAAAAGAAAGGCAAGAGACCACCTGCATATAGACAAGAATACGCATAAGAGAAAGAAGAGAACAGGTGAAAAAGAGAAGCTGCAGACTGCCTATCTGCAAATAGTTGAGTTATGTCCTGAAGATGTCCGTGTTACCACAGTGCAGACTCTGTTTGATACACTACTGAGGAGAGTCAGAGAAACCCCAGATCATCACGTATTGGATGAGTCGGTGCGTGGAGTTGCAGAGAACGTAGAACAAGAAATATTTAAACTTTTCCTGTGTACTGACAGCAGATATACATAGGGTCACTTGGCAGATATGGATTGACACCTGTCCTCAAAACCCCTGATACACACTGACACAGAGCAGAATAGAGACTGTTCCTTGTCCACAGAGACCATGATACACACTGACACAGAGCAGAATAGGGACTGTTACCCCTACATAGGGTCACTTGGCAGATATGGATTGACAAATCCCTGACAAACAGCTACCACATGCAAGGAAGGCAGCAGGGGCGCAAATGACCCACTCCCGACGCGGGAAGGTAGTGACGACAAATAACAATACAGGACTCTTTAGAGGCCCTGTAATTGTAATCAGTCCACTTGCACCAGTGGGCCTAAAAATTAGGCATGTACACATGCCTGAAAAATTTGGTATTGTTGCAGCCGCTGCTGTAGCAGCGTCCAGAAAAATTGATGTTTGTTTCACAGGCAGAAAGTGCCCTAAAACATGGCGGCTTGAACCCTAGTTGGTGGCGGATAAGTCACGCAAGTCAAACGTCATTCAGAGCTAAAATACAGCAGCGTGTGGACAATTTTTAGCCCAAGGCAGCTCATCTCATAAGGCCTTTTTTAATCGAATGTATCGCCCAGTGTCAGTCCCTTCGGGATCCATCCCTCATTCATCTTAATAAAGGTGAGGTAATCTAGACTTTTTTGACCTAGGCGACTTCTCTTCTCAGTGACAATACCTCCTGCTGCACTGAAGGTCCTTTCTGACAGGACACTTGAAGCGGGGCAGGCCAGAAGTTCTATCACAAATTGGGATAGCTCAGGCAACAGGTCAAGCCTGTACACCCAGTAGTCAAGTGGTTCATCGCTCCTCAGAGTGTCGATATCTGCAGTTAAGGCGAGGTAGTCTGCTACCTGTCGGTCGAGTCGCTCTCTGAGGGTGGATCCCGAAGGGCTGTGGCGATGCATAGGACTTAAAAAGGTCCGCATGTCCTCCATCAACAACACGTCTTTAAAGCGTCCTGTCCTTGCCGGCGTGGTCGTGGGAGGAGGAGGAGGAGGATGACTTCCACCTCTCCCCCTGTTAGATTCCCGTTGTGCTGTGACATCACCCTTATACGCTGTGTAAAGCATACTTTTTAATTTATTTTGCAAATGCTGCATCCTTTCCGACTTGTTGTAATTGGGTAACATTTCCGCCACTTTCTGCTTATACCGGGGGTCTAATAGCGTGGACACCCAGTACAGGTCGTTCTCCTTCAGCCTTTTTATACGAGGGTCCCTCAACAGGCAGGACAGCATGAAAGACCCCATTTGCACAAGGTTGGATGCCGAGCTACTCATTTCCCGTTCCTCCTCCTCACTGATGTCATTGAAGGTATGTTCTTCCCCCCAGCCACGTACAACACCACGGGTACCAGATAGGTGACAACGAGCACCCTGGGATGCCTGTTGTGTTTGGTCTTGCTCCTCCTCCTCCTCCTCAAAGCTACAATCCTCCTCTGACTCCTCTTCCTCACAATCCTCTTCCAGCGTTGCCGCAGGTCCAGCAAGCGATGCTGATAAGGCTGTTTCTGGTAGTGATGGTGACCACAACTCTTCCTCTTCCTCTTCACGCTCATCTACAGCCTGATCCAGCACTCTTCGCAGGGCACGCTCCATGAAGAAAACAAATGGTATGATGTCGCTAATGGTGCCTTCGGTGCGACTGACTAGGTTTGTCACCTCCTCAAAAGGACGCCCAGAGGCTGTCCTAGCACCCCGGTCATACAAATATTCATTAACAGCTTTTTCTTGTTGGAGCAGGCGGTCGAACATTAGGAGTGTTGAATTCCAACGTGTAGGGCTGTCGCAAATCAAGCGCCTCACTGGCATGTTGTTTCGCCGCTGGATATCGGCAAAGTGAGCCATGGCCGTGTAGGAACGCCTGAAATGGCCACACACCTTCCTGGCCTGCTTCAGGACGTCCTGTAAGCCTGTGTACTTATGCACAAAGCGTTGTACGATCAGATTACACACATGTGCCATGCACGGCACATGTGTCAACTTGCCCAACTTCAATGCCGCTATCAAATTTTTTCCGTTGTCACACACCACTTTGCCGATATCCAGTTGCTGCGGAGTCAGCCACTTTTCCACCTGTGCGTTCAGGGCGGACAGGAGTGCTTGTCCGGTGTGACTCTCTGCTTTCAAGCAAGTCAAACCAAAGACGGCGTGACACTGCCGTATCCGGGATGTGGAATAGTACCTGGGGAGCTGGGGGGGTGCTGTTGATGTGGAGCAAGAAGCAGCGGCACAAGAGGACTCAACCGAGGAGGTTATAGAAGAGGATGGAGTAGGAGGAGTAGAGGAGGTGGCAGCAGGACTGCCTGCAATTCGTGGCGGTGTCACCAACTCCTCTGCAATGCCACGCATTCCTTGCTTGTCAGCCGTCAGCAGGTTTACCCAATGCGCAGTGTAGGTGATATACCTGCCCTGACCATGCTTTGCAGACCAGGTATCAGTGGTCAGATGGACCCTTGCCCCAACACTGTGTGCCAGACATGCCATGACTTCCTTTTGCACAATCGAGTACAAGTTGGGGATTGCCTTTTGTGAAAAGAAATTACGGCCGGGTACCTTCCACTGCGGTGTCCCAATAGCTACAAATTTTTTGAACGCCTCAGACTCAACCAGATTGTATGGTAAAAGCTGGCGGGCTAATAGTTCGGACAAGCCAGCTGTCAGACGCTGGGCAAGGGGGTGACTTGGTGACATTGGCTTCTGATGCTCAAACATGTCCTTGACAGACACATGACTGTGGGCAGATGAGCGGGAACTGCTCAAGGCGGGAGACGGAGTGGCGGATGGTTGAGAGGGTGTACCTAGGTGGGTGTTGGACCTCCCACGACTCAGTTTCCTTTGGCACAGGTTGCAAATGGCATCGCTGTTGTCAGAGGCAGACACACAAAAAAATGCCACACTGCTGATCTCTGCAATGACGGCATTCTGGTGGTGGACACAGCATGCATTGATTGGCGTGCTGTCGGGCTGACCCCGGGTGCCGATGCATGCTGTCTGACTGTGCCACTAGCTCCTTGCGACGACCCCCCCCTGCTTCCAACTGGTCTCCTCCTCCTCCTCTCTGTCTCCCCATCTGAACTTTCGCCCTGTTCTTCTTCTCTTCTAGCGGGCACCCACGTGACATCCATGGACGCATTGTCAACATCAACCGCTTCGCTTGTATCTGACAATAAAGAAAAGGAAGCAGCAGCGGGTACAACATCATCATCATCACACCGTACCTCCATGTGTTTAATGCTGCCTGCCTGAGACATATCCCTGTTATCTACATCCTCTAGCAATAATGGTTGCACATCACTCATTTCTTCAAACGGGTGTGTGAATAACTCCTCTGACATACCAAGTAAAGCGGCTGTGGTGCTAGTTTTGGTGGTGGCGGCAGGCGGGTGAGTGCTATCTTGAGAGGTGCCTGAAGCTAAGCTGGAGGAGGATGGTGCGTCAAGGTTCCGAGCGGAGGCTGTACAAGATTGGGTGTCCTGTGTTAGCCAGTCAACTATGTCCTCAGAACTTTTCAAGTTCAGGGTACGTGGCTTCTGAAAACTGGGCATTATTCTAGGGCAAAAGGGAATCACAGCACCACGACCACGACGGCCCCTGCGGGGTGGCCTGCCTCTGCCTGTCATTTTTTGGGGGATTAGTGGTACTATGCGTGCAAGCTACTGTGAGACCAGATATGATTGGCAATGTGAACTGTAACAGTTCTGCAGAGCACACACTGTAGGCCTGAGACACCCGCTTGAAGACAAGTAACTGCTATTCAATCTATAACAGTGAAAAACAAATTTTGGTTGTAAAAGCACGCTATAGAGACACCAGATATGATTGGCAATGTGCACTGGAACAGTGCTGCAGAGCACACGCTGAAGTAGGCCTGAGACACCCGCTTGAAGACAAGTAACTGCTATTCAATCTATAACAGTGAAAAACAAATTTTGGTTGTAAAAGCACGCTATAGAGACACAAGATATGAGTGGCAACTGTCAAAGCACACTGGCACAGGTCTGCAGAGCACACGCTGAAGTAGGCCTGACACCCAGACGCTTGCAGACAACTAACTGCTCTTCTATTACAGTGAAAAAAATTATTTATTTTAAATCTAAAGCTTAAGCTATTGTAAAAACAGATATGAGTGGTGGCACTGGGCAAGAGGGCACAGTATCCACTGTGAAACTCACACAGAAGCTGGCAGGCAGGCAACTGCTCTTCTATTACAGTGGAAACAAAGTTTTGGTTTTAAAAGCACGCTATAGAGACACCAGATATGAGTGGCAACTGTCAAAGTACGCTGGCAGGGTTGTGCAGGGCACACGCTGAGGGAAGGCCTGACAGTGCCGCTTGAAGGACACTGACTGGCTGCTATTAGCTTACACTGGAAACCTTTTTTCTTTGTAAAAGCACTTTATAGAGACACCAGATATGATTGGCAACTGTCAAAGCACGCTGGCAGGGTTGTGCAGGGCACACGCTGATGAAAGGCCTGACAGAGCCGCTTGAAGGACACTGACTGGCTGCTATTAGCTTACACTGGAAACCTTTTTTCTTTGTAAAAGCACGCTAAAGAGACACCAGATATGATTGGCAACTGTCAAAGCACGCTGGCAGGGTTGTGCAGGGCACACGCTGAAGGAAGGCCTGACAGAGCCGCTTGAAGGACACTGACTGGCTGCTATTAGCTTACACTGGAAACCTTTTTTCTTTGTAAAAGCACGCTAAAGAGACACCAGATATGATTGGCAACTGTCAAAGCACGCTGGCAGTGTTGTGCAGGGCACACGCTGAAGGAAGGCCTGACAGAGCCGCTTGAAGGACACTGACTGGCTGCTATTAGCTTACACTGGAAACCTTTTTTCTTTGTAAAAGCACGCTAAAGAGACACCAGATATGATTGGCAACTGTCAAAGCACGCTGGCACAGGTCTACAGAGCACACGCTGAAGTAGGCCTGACACCCAGACGCTTGCAGACAACTAACTGCTCTTCTATTACAGTGAATAAAATTATTTATTTTAAATCTAAAGCTTAAGCTATTGTAAAAACAGATATGAGTGGTGGCACTGGGCAAGAGGGCACATTATCCGCTGTGAAACTCACACAGAAGCTGGCAGGCAGGCAACTGCTCTTCTATTACAGTGGAAACAATGTTTTGGTTTTAAAAGCACGCTATAGAGACACCAGATATGAGTGGCAACTGTCAAAGTACGCTGGCAGGGTTGTGCAGGGCACACGCTGAAGGAAGGCCTGACAGAGCCGCTTGAAGGACACTGACTGGCTGCTATTAGCTTACACTGGAAACCTTTTTTCTTTGTAAAAGCACGCTAAAGAGACACCAGATATGATTGGCAACTGTCAAAGCACGCTGGCAGTGTTGTGCAGGGCACACGCTGAAGGAAGGCCTGACAGAGCCGCTTGAAGGACACTGACTGGCTGCTATTAGCTTAGACTGGAAACCTTTTTTCTTTGTAAAAGCACGCTAAAGAGACACCAGATATGATTGGCAACTGTCAAAGCACGCTGGCAGTGTTGTGCAGGGCACACGCTGAAGGAAGGCCTGACAGAGCCGCTTGAAGGACACTGACTGGCTGCTATTAGCTTACACTGGAAACCTTTTTTCTTTGTAAAAGCACGCTATAGAGACACCAGATATGATTGGCAACTGTCAAAGCACGCTGGCAGGGTTGTGCAGGGCACACGCTGAAGGAAGGCCTGACAGAGCCGCTTGAAGGACACTGACTGGCTGCTATTAGCTTACACTGGAAACCTTTTTTCTTTGTAAAAGCACGCTATAGAGACACCAGATATGATTGGCAACTGTCAAAGTACGCTGGCAGGGTTGTGCAGGGCACACGCTGAAGGAAGGCCTGACAGAGCCGCTTGAAGGACACTGACTGGCTGCTATTAGCTTACACTGGAAACCTTTTTTCTTTGTAAAAGCACGCTAAAGAGACACCAGATATGATTGGCAACTGTCAAAGCACGCTGGCAGGGTTGTGCAGGGCACACGCTGAAGGAATGCCTGACAGAGCCGCATGAAGGACACTGACTGGCTGCCATTAGCTTACACTGGAAACCTTTTTTCTTTGTAAAAGCACGCTAAAGAGACACCAGATATGATTGGCAACTGTCAAAGCACGCTGGCAGGGTTGTGCAGGGAACACGCTGATGGAAGGCCTGACAGAGCCGCTTGAAGGACACTGACTGGCTGCTATTAGCTTACACTGGAAACCTTTTTTCTTTGTAAAAGCACGCTATAGAGACACCAGATATGATTGGCAACTGTCAAAGTACGCTGGCAGGGTTGTGCAGGGCACACACTGAAGGGAGGCCTGACAGAGCCGCTTGAAGGACACTGACTGGCTGCTATTAGCTTACACTGGAAACCTTTTTTCTTTGTAAAAGCACGCTAAAGAGACAGCAGATATGATTGGCAACTGTCAAAGCACGCTGGCAGGATTGTGCAGGGCACACGCTAAAGGAAGGCCTGACAGAGCCGCTTGAAGGACACTGACTGGCTGCTATTAGCTTACACTGGAAACCTTTTTTCTTTGTAAAAGCACGCTAAAGAGACACCAGATATGATTGGCAACTGTCAAAGCACGCTGGCAGGGTTGTGCAGGGCACACGCTGAAGGAAGGCCTGACAGAGCCGCTTGAAGGACACTGACTGGCTGCTATTAGCTTACACTGGAAACCTTTTTTCTTTGTAAAAGCACGCTAAAGAGACACCAGATATGATTGGCAACTGTCAAAGCACGCTGGCAGGGTTGTGCAGGGCACACGCTGAAGGGAGGCCTGACAGAGCCGCTTGAAGGACACTGACTGGCTGCTATTAGCTTACACTGGAAACCTTTTTTCTTTGTAAAAGCACGCTAAAGAGACACCAGATATGATTGGCAACTGTCAAAGCACGCTGGCAGTGTTGTGCAGGGCACACGCTGAAGGAAGGCCTGACAGAGCCGCTTGAAGGACACTGACTGGCTGCTATTAGCTTACACTGGAAACCTTTTTTCTTTCTAAAAGCACGCTATAGAGACACCAGATATGATTGGCAACTGTCAAAGTACGCTGGCAGGGTTGTGCAGGGCACACGCTGAAGGAAGGCCTGACAGAGCTGCTTGAAGGACACTGACTGGCTGCTATTAGCTTACACTGGAAACCTTTTTTCTTTGTAAAAGCACGCTAAAGAGACAGCAGATATGATTGGCAACTGTCAAAGCACACTGGCAGGGTTGTGCAGCGCACACGCTGAAGTAGGCCTGACACCCAGATGCTTGCAGACAACTAACTGCTCTTCTATTACAGTGAAAAAAAATTATTTATTTTAAATCTAAAGCTTAACCGATTGTTAAAACAGATATGAGTGGTGGCACTGACTGTGCAAATGGGCAAGGCATCCAACCTCACACAGAAGCTGGCAGGCAGGCAACTGCTCTTCTATTACAGTGAAAAAAAAATATTTATGTTAAATGTAAAGCTTAACCGATTGTTAAAACAGATATGAGTGGTGGCACTGGGCAAGTGGGCACAGTATATGCTGTGAGCCTGACACACAGGCTGGCAGGCAGGCACCTGCAATTACATTACACAGGAAAAAAAAAAAAAAAAGCAGCTTGATGTTCTAGCCCTAAAAAGGGCTTTTTGTGGTGCTGTCCTTACAGCAGAGATCAGATGAGTCCTTCAGGATTGTAGTGGACACTGAATACCCTAGCCTAGCTATCAATTTCCCTATGTAATCAGCAGCAGCTAAACTTTCCCTCCTCTCACTAAGCATGCATCTTCTGAATGAATCGAAAATGGATGCTGGGAGGGAGGTTGGAGGGTGTGGAAGGGAGGGAGTGCTGCTGATTGGCTGTAATGTGTCTGCTGACCGAGAGGCACAGGGTCAAAGTTTGCCCAATGATGACGAATAGGGGGCGGATCGAACTGGGCATGTGTCCGCCCGCCGCGGCGAACAAGCTAATTTCGCCGGGAACTGTCCGCCGGTGGACAGTTCGGTACATCACTATACTCTATAGATCACCTCTGAGATTGTAGGGCAATGCGCACTCTTCCAGTTGGCTGCGATGCTTATCTTAGCTGCAAGTAGGAGATTAACCGCATCTCTGGATAAGATGTCTCTCAGATTGGGTATGAGGTGCAGTAAATAATTATCCAGCATGAGAGGGATTGTTATATCACACAATGAGTGTATAGATTGTTGAACGGATTTCCAAAAAGTTTGTAATCCACCACAGTACCAGAAAATGTGTTCTATAGAACCTGTGTCTACATTACATCTCCAACACAGTGGCGACGCTGTGGAGTAGACTTTGCTAAGTCTAAGGGGAACCATGTACCATCGCATCAAAATCTTGAAGTAGGCTTCCCAGTGTGTGATGCAATTGGAAGAGTGTTTGGTGTAATGGATAGCGAGTTCCCAGTTTGACAACGTATATGTAGTACCCATGGTATTTTCCCACCTGAGCATATATGGCAATTTGTATGTATCATTAGGCTCGGTCTGTGCTGTGTAGCATGTTGAAAGAAATTTAAATGAAGAGTGAAGTCTTTTTGTGATGAACCATTTTTTTTCCTATTGCACTGAGAGATAAGGGATTTATATAGGAGATCGACTTGGACATTAAGATATGTTTCACCCTAAGATATAAGAAAATATCTCTGGGAGGTACCTTGAAGGAGGATTGTAGATCGGGGAATGGTCTAATGCCATTCTTGTCAAACAAATGATGAACGTGTTTAATGCCCAGGTCTACCCATTTATGTGTGGAAAGATCTGGGGAGATTGATGAGAGGGCAGAGAGCGGGGAAAGATAAAGTAGTTCCTTATGAGGCCATAGTAAATCAATCCATGTTTTCCAGGAATCTATCAGTAGGGCCGTAGCCGGTAGCATGGCTGGATTTGTGGGGGAGGAGTATGACCATAAAGTATTAGCAAGGGACGGGATCCGACTGCATGATGTTTCGAGGTTAAGCCATATCGGGTGTGTTCTACCTGTTATAATGTCCAGGCCTTGAGCCAATTGTGATGCCCTATAATAGTGTTTGATATTTGGGACGCTAAGACCTCCAATGTTTTTTTTCCAAATATGGGTGTGTGACGAAACCAACCTCGCCACTGAGAACTGGAGAAGCCTGGTTGCCCGCCTGCTGCCTTTGGACTATGGCCCTGGGAGATTGGGCCCTTTACAAACAGTATTCGGCCCTAACAGAGTGCATGTCACTCATTCTGGCCCTTTAAATACAGTGGGGCCATTCGGTACTTGCCCTGTGTGAGCAGTGATACCCCCCAGATAGCTATGCCATGGAGCCTATTTATATAATGAAAGACTATGGGAAAGACTTTGGCTCCATGGCAATTAAACTGTATTTGTGTGGTCTGCGTGCCATTCACCTAATAATGTGCACGCAGACCTGAGCTATCTGGGGATATGTTAAATGTCTGTGTTTAATGTATAAAAAGTGACTTTATGTATTTTAAAGAGTTTTATGTTGTTTTGCAACCATGTGGTTAATGGAGTCTGCCTCTAGTCCTGGATAATTAGATTTCCTCTCCAATTATCTCCAGGGCAGAAGGGAGGAAGCCAGGATGCATTGTGGGGATGTTTTACTTTTACTGTTTGAGCCAGAAGGAACAAAAGATACTTTTAGTAACTTTTTAACCCCTGGTCGGATTCATGCCATTTTTTAATATGTTGTTCCCCTGAATGGATTGATTGTGGATATGTATTTTTATGTGAATGTGATGTATGGTTTTAAAGTTATGAAAGTTGTGTAAAAGTATATTTTGAACTGTACACATAATGGGATTAAGTGTCACACTAAGGGGAGGGGATGTGTGGGAGGTAACATCTATGTTATTGGTTATTTTATGCCTCCCCCTGGGTGTGGCCTGTATGTGTACTCATGTAATAAAAACCAGGCTGGGTGCCCAGCACCTCAGACCACTGCTTGACCTTCAACACGGAGCCTTGTCTCGTTCTTGGGGGGATTCACTGTATGCTGTTGGAGATTTGACTGCTAGGAGTGTAAGCTGATGTCTGCTTTTCCTATTCATCTGCTAGCAGCTATTTGTGAGGTTCCAGCTGGAGTGCTACCTTATTCACCTATATCCAGTTCGTGAGTTCTGATGTTCTGCAGTAGCTGTGCCTTTCTGAGGAAAGGGGATTATCGCCTAAACTGGGTTTTATCCTCTTGTATGCTGAAACGGTCCGTTACAATTGGTGGCAAGCGGCGGGATCGTTCCTACAGCCAGAAGGACAGCTACAGAACACCATTTCTTTGGATTTACAATTTGAGGGCAACGCATGTCTGAGTACAGCGACCCTGACAGCACCAGGATGGAACCAGCAGTGGAGTACAATAAGGGTGACATGGATGACCGGGATGCAATAAGGAAAGGCATCTGGTACCAGGCCCTGGATAATGTACAATACCAGCGGGGTGAGAGTCTCCCCAGTGAAGAGCAGCGGTTGCAGAAGCAAGTGGCCCTGCGGATGCCCTTCCTGGGAGAGCAGCCCCTGGAGGAATGGGTGAAGGAACTAGAGCACCGGGTATGGCAGGAGCTATGGCTGGAGGATGCCTACCAGGCGCTCTGGTGGTATATGGCACAGTATATACCCTGGACAGCCGAACATGACAAGCCAGAGGGAGAGGAGTTTGATGGTCCTGGCTTGTTATGGGAGTCCTTTGCAGAGCCTGGCTTCGGGAGCCCTGCGCAAACCAGACTGCAGGACATTTTCTATGAGAGGGAGGCTAGGCATGAGTGGGATGACCCCCATGAGGTAGAGCAAGACCTGGCTCACCTAGCAGCCCTGGAGTGGGAACTGGAGCAAAACTACCAAGATCTCTTCCGCTTCATTGGGAAGGCTCAGCAGGACAGTAAGGTGACAGACCCAGATCCAGACCCCTTCCGCTGGGAAGATATTGTAGAGATTTACTGGGAAGAACCCCAGGTGGCCTGTAGAGATGGGACCGAGGTCTCTCCACCGGCCCTGCAGGGAATTGGGAGCCCAGTCTCCATTCCCCAGCGGCAGGCTGAGTTACAGGGGGCAGAGGTAGTTGGTCCCACCCCCCAGCAGCAGAGTGATATGCCGGGAAGGCAGTGTGAAGTGCAGGGAGAGGAGAGCAGCGTCCTCCCTCCCCAGCGGCAGGCTGAGTTACAGGGGGCAGAGGTAGTTGGTCCTACCCCCCAGCAGCAGAGTGATATGCCGGGAAGGCAGTGTGAAGTGCAGGGAGAGGAGAGCAGCGTCCTCCCTCCCCAGCGGCAGGCTGAGTTACAGGGGGCAGAGGTAGTTGGTCCTACCTCCCAGCAGCAGCGTGACTTTTTGGGAATTGGGAGCCCAGTCTCCTTTCCCCAACAGCAGGACACTGTATTAGGAGAAGAGACAGTCGGTCTCCCTCCGCAGATGATGGAAGTATGCATGGGAGAGGAGCTTATTACCACCTCTCCCCAGCGGCGGATTATTAATGGGCAGAGTGTTCTATCGGGAGAGGAGCTTGTTACCCCCTCTCCCCAGCGGCAGTTTAATGTACCAGGGGGAGACTGTAAGCCCCCCACCGGTGCAGATGGGACCGTGGTCTCTGCACTTACCACACAGGGGGTAGGGATGGTCGGTCCTACCCCCCCACGACAGAACTATGTATCCAAGGGGGAGACAACCGGTCTCCCCATTCAGCAGCAGAGCTATGCAACGAAGGGGGAGACAATCCGTCTCCAGCAACCAGGCTCCAACCAGACTACTCCGGTGGTAGTGCTGGCATCAGGACAGAGTACCACTGGTCTCTGCCCACTCAGCAACCCACCAAGGCAGCCTAACAGTCCCCTGCACAGCCGGGGTGAGGCACCTGGACATGGACAACTTTCTCCTCTACCCAGGTGTAGTAACCATTTATTGTGGGTGGGCTGTACTGATGTTTCTGCTTTGTGGGTGGGTTGCTGGACTAACAAGGGCACTGACCGGCAGGAGGTCAGGTACCCTGTTAGTCTTTTTGGAAAGGGGGAGAGATGTGACGAAACCAACCTCGCCACTGAGAACTGGAGAAGCCTGGTTGCCCGCCTGCTGCCTTTGGACTATGGCCCTGGGAGATTGGGCCCTTTACAAACAGTATTCGGCCCTAACAGAGTGCATGTCACTCATTCTGGCCCTTTAAATACAGTGGGGCCATTCGGTACTTGCCCTGTGTGAGCAGTGATACCCCCCAGATAGCTATGCCATGGAGCCTATTTATATAATGAAAGACTATGGGAAAGACTTTGGCTCCATGGCAATTAAACTGTATTTGTGTGGTCTGCGTGCCATTCACCTAATAATGTGCACGCAGACCTGAGCTATCTGGGGATATGTTAAATGTCTGTGTTTAATGTATAAAAAGTGACTTTATGTATTTTAAAGAGTTTTATGTTGTTTTGCAACCATGTGGTTAATGGAGTCTGCCTCTAGTCCTGGATAATTAGATTTCCTCTCCAATTATCTCCAGGGCAGAAGGGAGGAAGCCAGGATGCATTGTGGGGATGTTTTACTTTTACTGTTTGAGCCAGAAGGAACAAAAGATACTTTTAGTAACTTTTTAACCCCTGGTCGGATTCATGCCATTTTTTAATATGTTGTTCCCCTGAATGGATTGATTGTGGATATGTATTTTTATGTGAATGTGATGTATGGTTTTAAAGTTATGAAAGTTGTGTAAAAGTATATTTTGAACTGTACACATAATGGGATTAAGTGTCACACTAAGGGGAGGGGATGTGTGGGAGGTAACATCTATGTTATTGGTTATTTTATGCCTCCCCCTGGGTGTGGCCTGTATGTGTACTCATGTAATAAAAACCAGGCTGGGTGCCCAGCACCTCAGACCACTGCTTGACCTTCAACACGGAGCCTTGTCTCGTTCTTGGGGGGATTCACTGTATGCTGTTGGAGATTTGACTGCTAGGAGTGTAAGCTGATGTCTGCTTTTCCTATTCATCTGCTAGCAGCTATTTGTGAGGTTCCAGCTGGAGTGCTACCTTATTCACCTATATCCAGTTCGTGAGTTCTGATGTTCTGCAGTAGCTGTGCCTTTCTGAGGAAAGGGGATTATCGCCTAAACTGGGTTTTATCCTCTTGTATGCTGAAACGGTCCGTTACAGGGTGTTGATGGCAAGTTGAAAACGTTTAAGAATTGTATTTGGTAGGGCAATAGGTAGGGTTCTGAATAAATATAAAATATGGGGTAAAATCATCATTTTTATGGAATTTATTCTTCCTAGCCAGGAAACGTTCATGGTTTTCTTTGACAATAAGTGCTTTGGAGTGGGTAATTTTAATGCCTAGATATAAGATTGATGTGGTTTTCCAATCGAATGGGTAACTGGCTTTCAGTTGATCCACTGTTTGCTGTGTTATTTATATTGTTTAACCAAAAAAGAACAGATATTACTTTTTTTTTTCCTAGCTCCTTTATTTTGCCATCCTAATCGCACTTCCATTTTTAATTGATATTCTAATTGTTGTTTAAATTCTAAATTTCTTGTGGTTTTTGATTGCGCCAGTATCTTGCAGTAAGAATGTTTGAAACATTTAGAGCATGAATTATAAGTAGTTTTTCTCTCTCCTGAAGTTTTTCTTCAAATAGGTGTAATATTGCAATCTGTTTTTTTAAAATAAATGTATTCCTTGGTCTCTTAAAAATACAAATATATTTTTCCAAAATTTCTTTATTATACTGCATTGCCACCATATATGTATACAATTTCCTTTTCTCTGTCCCACAGCGCCAACATAAATCTGAACTTGATGGATATATATATTTTAATTTTGTGGGTACCCAGTACCACCTGTTCATAATTTTGTATTGATTTTCTTGGAGGTTAATACAGTGTATATATTTGTTAATTTTGGCTATTGCTTGTTGCCAGTTCTCAATCGTTATTATCAGGTTTAATTCTTTAGACTATTTTTTATTTGCAGGTATATTAATTTGAATCTTTGATTGGCGTAGTATTTTACTACATTTAGTGAGGGATTCTATTAAAGTCAAGTTTCTTATTTGATTTATTAATAAAGTTAATAAAGATGTTTTAATAATTTTTTTTATACAAAAAATACAAAAAAAATAAATTCAAAAGGAATTCCTGCTTTAAATTTGGAAATTATTTAATTGTGTTTCCTACTAATACAACTTTGATCTTACGAATGCCTGCTTCTTTCCATCTTTTCAGATGGATATCATGTTCTCAGTTATGATCTCTATATCTAGCATTCTTATAATTTTATCTTTTAAACCAAGATTAGATTTTAGAGTATACCAAACTTTAAATACATTTTCTAGAATGAAATTTAAAGATCTCATAGATAGATGAGATCCACAGAACCAAAATATACTGAGTACATTTTTTTCACAAGCATTAGATTACATTTTGTACCATGGTTCTTGATATGTTTGCTTACCATGCATCATATATATATGAAAAAAACTATTGGCTTCATAATAATGTTTAATTAGGGGCAATCCTAGTCCTCCATTCTTAGATTTTAAGGACAAGATCTTTGAGCTACTTCTTGGCTTTTTTCCTGCCCATATAAATTTAGAGATATAAGACTGTGTTTTATTAAGCCAGGGTTCTGGGACTAATAGTGGAATGTTTCTGAATAGTGATGTACCGAACTGTCCGCCGGCGGACAGTTCCCGGCGAAATTAGCTTGTTCACGTTCGCCGCGGCGGGCGGACACATGCGCAGTTCGATCCGCCCCTATTCGTCATCATTGGGCAAACTTTGACCCTGTGCCTCTCGGTCAGCAGACACATTACAGCCAATCAGCAGCACTCCCTCCCTTCCACACCCTCCAACCTCCCTCCCAGCATCCATTTTCGATTCATTCGGAAGATGCATGCTTAGTGAGAGGAGGGAAAGTTTAGCTGCTGCTGATTACATAGGGAAATTGATAGCTAGGCTAGGGTATTCAGTGTCCACTACAATCCTAAAGGACTCATCTGATCTCTGCTGTAAGGACAGCACCCCAAAAAGCCCTTTTTAGGGCTAGAACATCAAGCTGCTTTTTTTTTTTTTTTTTTCCTGTGTAATGTAATTGCAGGTGCCTGCCTGCCAGCCTGTGTGTCAGGCTCACAGCATATACTGTGCCCACTTGCCCAGTGCCACCACTCCCTCATATCTGTTTTAACAATCGGTTAAGCTTTACATTTATAATAAATATTTTTTTTTCACTGTAATAGAAGAGCAGTTGCCTGCCTGCCAGCTTCTGTGTGAGGTTGGATGCCTTGCCCATTTGCACAGTCAGTGCCACCACTCATATCTGTTTTAACAATCGGTTAAGCTTTAGATTTAAAATAAATAATTTTTTTTCACTGTAATAGAAGAGCAGTTAGTTGTCTGCAAGCATCTGGGTGTCAGGCCTACTTCAGCGTGTGCGCTGCACAACCCTGCCAGTGTGCTTTGACAGTTGCAAATCATATCTGCTGTCTCTTTAGCGTGCTTTTACAAAGAAAAAAGGTTTCCAGTGTAAGCTAATAGCAGCCAGTCAGTGTCCTTCAAGCGGCTCTGTCAGGCCTTCCTTCAGCGTGTGCCCTGCACAACCCTGCCAGCGTACTTTGACAGTTGCCAATCATATCTGGTGTCTCTATAGCGTGCTTTTAGAAAGAAAAAAGGTTTCCAGTGTAAGCTAATAGCAGCCAGTCAGTGTCCTTCAAGCGGCTCTGTCAGGCCTTCCTTCAGCGTGTGCCCTGCACAACACTGCCAGCGTGCTTTGACAGTTGCCAATCATATCTGGTGTCTCTTTAGCGTGCTTTTACAAAGAAAAAAGGTTTCCAGTGTAAGCTAATAGCAGCCAGTCAGTGTCCTTCAAGCGGCTCTGTCAGGCCTTCCTTCAGCGTGTGCCCTGCACAACCCTGCCAGCGTGCTTTGACAGTTGCCAATCATATCTGCTGTCTCTTTAGCATGCTTTTACAAAGAAAAAAGGTTTCCAGTGTAAGCTAATAGCAGCCAGTCAGTGTCCTTCAAGCGGCTCTGTCAGGCCTTCCTTCAGCGTGTGCCCTGCAAAACCCTGCCAGCATGCTTTGACAGTTGCCAATCATATCTGCTGTCTCTTTAGTGTGCTTTTACAAAGAAAAAAGGTTTCCAGTGTAAGCTAATAGCAGCCAGTCAGTGTCCTTCAAGTGGCTCTGTCAGGCCTTCCTTCAGTGTGTGCCCTGCACAACCCTGCCAGCGTACTTTGACAGTTGCCAATCATATCTGGTGTCTCTATAGCGTGCTTTTACAAAGAAAAAAGGTTTCCAGTGTAAGCTAATAGCAGCCAGTCAGTGTCCTTCAAGCGGCTCTGTCAGGCCTTCCTTCAGCGTGTGCCCTGCACAACCTTGCCAGTGTGCTTTGACAGTTGCCAATCATTTCTGGTGTCTCTTTAGCGTGCTTTTACAAAGAAAAAAGGTTTCCAGTGTAAGCTAATAGCAGCCAGTCAGTGTCCTTCAAGCGGCTCTGTCAGGCCTTCCTTCAGCGTGTGCCCTGCACAACCCTGCCAGCTTGCTTTGACAGTTGCCAATCATATCTGGTGTCTCTTTAGCGTGCTTTTACAAAGAAAAAAGGTTTCCAGTGTAAGCTAATAGCAGCCAGTCAGTGTCCTTCAAGCGGCTCTGTCAGGCCTTCCTTCAGCGTGTGCCCTGCACAACCCTGCCAGCGTGCTTTGACAGTTGCCAATCATATCTGCTGTCTCTTTAGCGTGCTTTTACAAAGAAAAAAGGTTTCCAGTGTAAGCTAATAGCAGCCAGTCAGTGTCCTTCAAGCGGCTCTGTCAGGCCTTCCTTCAGCGTGTGCCCTGCACAACACTGCCAGCGTACTTTGACAGTTGCCAATCATATCTGGTGTCTCTTTAGCGTGCTTTTACAAAGAAAAAAGGTTTCCAGTGTAAGCTAATAGCAGCCAGTCAGTGTCCTTCAAGCGGCTCTGTCAGGCCTTCCATCAGCGTGTGCCCTGCACAACCCTGCCAGCGTGCTTTGACAGTTGCCAATCATATCTGGTGTCTCTTTAGCGTGCTTTTACAAAGAAAAAAGGTTTCCAGTGTAAGCTAATAGCAGCCAGTCAGTGTCCTTCAAGCGGCTCTGTCAGGCCTTCCATCAGCGTGGGCCCTGCACAACCCTGCCAGCGTGCTTTGACAGTTGCCAATCATGTCTGGTGTCTCTTTAGCGTGCTTTTACAAAGAAAAAAGGTTTCCAGTGTAAGCTAATAGCAGCCAGTCAGTGTCCTTCAAGCGGCTCTGTCAGGCCTTCCATCAGCGTGGGCCCTGCACAACCCTGCCAGCGTGCTTTGACAGTTGCCAATCATATCTGGTGTCTCTTTAGCGTGCTTTTACAAAGAAAAAAGGTTTCCAGTGTAAGCTAATAGCAGCCAGTCAGTGTCCTTCAAGCGGCTCTGTCAGGCCTTCCATCAGCGTGTGCCCTGCACAACCCTGCCAGCGTGCTTTGACAGTTGCCAATCATATCTGGTGTCTCTTTAGCGTGCTTTTACAAAGAAAAAAGGTTTCCAGTGTAAGCTAATAGCAGCCAGTCAGTGTCCTTCAAGCGGCTCTGTCAGGCCTTCCTTCAGCGTGTGCCCTGCACAACCCTGCCAGCGTACTTTGACAGTTGCCAATCATATCTGGTGTCTCTATAGCGTGCTTTTACAAAGAAAAAAGGTTTCCAGTGTAAGCTAATAGCAGCCAGTCAGTGTCCTTCAAGCGGCTCTGTCAGGCCTTCCATCAGCGTGGGCCCTGCACAACCCTGCCAGCGTGCTTTGACAGTTGCCAATCATGTCTGGTGTCTCTTTAGCGTGCTTTTACAAAGAAAAAAGGTTTCCAGTGTAAGCTAATAGCAGCCAGTCAGTGTCCTTCAAGCGGCTCTGTCAGGCCTTCCATCAGCGTGGGCCCTGCACAACCCTGCCAGCGTGCTTTGACAGTTGCCAATCATATCTGGTGTCTCTTTAGCGTGCTTTTACAAAGAAAAAAGGTTTCCAGTGTAAGCTAATAGCAGCCAGTCAGTGTCCTTCAAGCGGCTCTGTCAGGCCTTCCATCAGCGTGTGCCCTGCACAACCCTGCCAGCGTGCTTTGACAGTTGCCAATCATATCTGGTGTCTCTTTAGCGTGCTTTTACAAAGAAAAAAGGTTTCCAATGTAAGCTAATAGCAGCCAGTCAGTGTCCTTCAAGCGGCTCTGTCAGGCCTTCCTTCAGCGTGTGCCCTGCACAACCCTGCCAGCGTACTTTGACAGTTGCCAATCATATCTGGTGTCTCTATAGCGTGCTTTTACAAAGAAAAAAGGTTTCCAGTGTAAGCTAATAGCAGCCAGTCAGTGTCCTTCAAGCGGCTCTGTCAGGCCTTCCTTCAGCGTGTGCCCTGCACAACACTGCCAGCGTGCTTTGACAGTTGCCAATCATATCTGGTGTCTCTTTAGCGTGCTTTTACAAAGAAAAAAGGTTTCCAGTGTAAGCTAATAGCAGCCAGTCAGTGTCCTTCAAGCGGCTCTGTCAGGCCTTCCTTCAGCGTGTGCCCTGCACAACCCTGCCAGCGTACTTTGACAGTTGCCAATCATATCTGGTGTCTCTATAGCGTGCTTTTACAAAGAAAACAGGTTTCCAGTGTAAGCTAATAGCAGCCAGTCAGTGTCCTTCAAGCGGCTCTGTCAGGCCTTCCATCAGCGTGTGTCCTGAACAACCCTGCCAGCGTGCTTTGACAGTTGCCAATCATATCTGGTGTCTCTGTAGCGTGCTTTTACAAAGAAAAAAGGTTTCCAGTGTAAGCTAATAGCAGCCAGTCAGTGTCCTTCAAGCGGCTCTGTCAGGCCTTCCTTCAGCGTGTGCCCTGCACAACCCTGCCAGCGTACTTTGACAGTTGCCAATCATATCTGGTGTCTCTATAGCGTGCTTTTACAAAGAAAAAAGGTTTCCAGTGTAAGCTAATAGCAGCCAGTCAGTGTCCTTCAAGCGGCTCTGTCAGGCCTTCCTTCAGCGTGTGCCCTGCACAACCCTGCCAGCGTACTTTGACAGTTGCCAATCATGTCATGCCTTAACTATGGTATCCTCTTACTTTTTGGTTCCACGGAGCTTAGCCACACCCCTTTATGACACGGTCTCCCTATTTAATCCGACCGCACCAGCTGATCGACGCTGGATTATTGAACTACGTTCCGTACTCACGAACCGGCTACAACATCGTTGTGAAAGCCCTCTGTTACCGGACCGGACTGGAAGACTTCAAGTTCCCTTCACCTCTCCTCATCCACGACTAAATCTGAACTCTCTCCATTCAGGATAACCGCCTCTGAGGAGATCTCGGGAACCAGTGTTCTATGTGCCGGAAGCTAAGTAAAACCTCTGTGATAAGCGTTGCATCTCAAAGCTGTTATTTCCTGTCTCCAAAGTCCTTCGATAAAACAAACCCGTTACAGCTAACTTCAACTCATACTTTATATCAGTTAGCTGCATCTGTCTTGCTTCAGTTAAAGCCTATGGAACAGCTATTGTAACTTCTTATCACCTAAACACTACTAAGAGACTCTTTCTGATTCAGTGCCTGCTAATTACTACCGTTTACTACTTAAAGCTACAGTGCCTGTAATTGTGGACTTCAGTTATCGTTTACTACTTAAAGCTACAGTGCCTATAATTGTGGACTTCAGTTATCATTTACTACTTAAAGCTACAGTGCCTATAATTGTGGACTTCAGTTATCGTTTACTACTTAAAGCTACATTGCCTATAATTGTGGACTTCAGTTATCGTTTACTACTTAAAGCTACAGTGCCTATAATTGTGGACTTCAGTTATCGTTTATTACTTAAGCTACAGTACCTGTAAATTGGAATTAAAGTCAATACCTTTTACTTTTTATAATAAATATTCAAACTATAAGAAATCTGCAGTTGTGTTCCTTCATAACAAATGTTTAGACGTGACAGAATAATCCAGCCCTTGTAATGGATCCAGCAGATTTCGATTCTACGATAACTACGCTGAATCAAAGAGTTGATACACTAGCCCAAGGTGTGCAAGACCTGCAAGTTACTAACAAAATAATTCTCACTCATGTCAGAGATTTACAAACTCATACTCCTCATACTATTCTGCACTCGGCTAGCGATCCTGCTGTATGTAACCCTGAAAAATTCTATGGTGATCGTTCCAAATATAAGGAGTTTTTTTATTCCTGCAAATTATTGATCGCTTTAAAACCTAGATCTTATCCCACAGAAAGATCTAAGGTTTTTTCAGTTATTTCCTTTCTAAGAGGTGAACCTATGTTCTGGGCCCATACCTTTTTGGACAATGATGACCCCATCTTAGGCTCACTGGATGAATTTTTTTGAAGCTATGTCTCTTCTCTATGAAGATCCTAACAAACAAGCTACAGCTGATTTAACAATCAGAACTCTACAGCAAAGACATAGACCCGTTGAAGATTACATTGCTGAATTTAAAAGATGGGCAGTAGAAACGCAATGGAATGACATCACATTGCGCAACCAATTTCGAATTGGTTTATCTGAAGCTGTAAAAGATGAACTATCTAGAACAGAACTCCCTACTACTTTGAACGCTCTAATTCACTTATCAATCAGCATTGACAGAAGATTAAGAGAAAGAAAGGCCGAAAAAGCCCTCTTACATTCTAAAGACCGCAAACTTTTCACTCCCTCAAAAGCTCCTGAAAAGACTTCCTTACCAAGTGAACCTATGGAAATAGGGGTAATAAGAAGTCCTCTCACTCCTGAAAAGAAGAAGAACCGAAGACGTCAATTAAACCTATGCATGTATTGTGCTTCTCAAGATCATTTGGTTCCAGATTGTCCCTTATTGAAACGGACAAAGGCCGGTAGGCAAGCCTATACCTCTGCGATCTTCAGTGCACTTCCTTCTACACCAACCACTCTGTTCACTCCTATATCTCTCATACTACAGTGGGATAAGGTGAGAATTATGACTGAAGCTATCATCGATTCTGGTGCAAATGGAGTATTCATCGATTCAACCTTTGTAACAAAGAATAAAATTCCTTGTGTTCGAAAAAACATTTCTGTTCCTATTAAGGTGATTGACGGATCCCTTATCTCCTCGGGACCGATTCTTCATGAAACCATCCCTCTAAAGGTAACCACCAATCATATTCATACTGAATTTCTAGTATTTGATGTTATTCCATCACCTCTCTATTCCGTTATAATAGGGATCAACTGGTTAAGGAACCACAACCCTCAAATTTCTTGGTCTCCCTTCTCTCTCACCTTTAACTCACATTATTGTAAAGAAACATGTTTACAACAAATTCCCATTCTTCAGATCTCCAAAGAACCAACTATACCTTCTTGTTATTCAGACTTTTCAGACGTATTCAGTAAAAAAGAAGCTGAAACGCTCCCACCTCATCGTTCCTACGATTGTCCTATAGACCTCATACCTGGTACCCCAGTACCTTTTGGGCACATCTACCCTCTCTCTGAGGCTGAATTGCAAATTCTCAAAGAATATCTGGATGAAAACCTACGGAAAGGGTTCATTAGACCCTCTAGTTCACCTGCTGCCTCAAGTATGTTTTTTGTGAGAAACAAAGACCAGACTATACGTCCTATCATTGATTACAGAGCCTTAAACAAAATAACAGTTAAAAATCGTTATCCTCTTCCCCTCATCAATGAACTGGTTCAACGATTGAAAACTGCTACCATCTACACTAAGCTTGACCTTCGCGGGGCATATAATCTCATCAGGATAAAGGCTAATGATGAATGGAAAACTGCTTTCCGAACAAGATATGGCCTCTTCGAATATCTGGTGATGCCTTTTGGCCTCTGCAACGCCCCTGCAACTTTTCAACATTTCATAAATAATATCTTTAGAGACCTATTGGACGTCTGTGTCATCATTTATTTAGATGACATTCTCATATACTCCAACACTCCTGATGAACATAGAAAACATGTCAGATGGGTGTTATCCAGACTCAGAACTCACAAACTATTCGCTAAACCCGAAAAATTTATTTTTCACGTCAAAGAAATAACCTTCTTAGGTTATGTTATTTCCCCTCATTCAATAAGTATGGATAATTCAAAAGTCGATTGTATCATCAACTGGCCTGTTCCCTCTACAGTAAAAGAATTACAGCGATTTCTAGGGTTCGCCAACTTCTACAGAAAATTTATTAAAAACTACTCTGAGATAGCTCACCCACTCAATCAACTGAACAGTAAAAAACATCCCTTCAATTGGAACGAGAAGGCTCAAACTGCCTTCAATGAATTAAAGAGAAAGTTTACAACAGCTCCTGTTCTTCAACTTCCAAATCCTTCATATCTTTATGTCCTTGAAACGGATGCTTCGGAAATTGCAATTGGAGCTGTCCTTTCTCAACATAAAACTCCTCAGGAACCTCTTCATCCTGTTGCCTTCTTCTCACGATCATTATCTCCTGCCGAAAAGAATTATCCTATAGGGGAAAAAGAATTATTAAGTATCAAAGTGGCTTTAGAAACCTGGAGACACCTTCTTGAAGGTGCTCAGAACTCTTTAATCGTATATACTGACCATAAAAATCTCGAATATCTTCACTCCAATAAAACACTGTCTGCCCGACAAGTAAGATGGAATCTCTTTTTTTCTCGGTTCAACTTCCAAATCGTCTTTAGACCTGGGTCTAGAAACAAAAAGGCAGATGCCCTTTCCAGGATCCACAAAGACACTATATTTGAACCTCCTCCACCTACAGTCATTGGAATTTTATCTTCTCTTATTGACGACATTAAAGATCTCAGTGAAGATGCTCTTGAACTTCCTAAATCAATTAAATTATCCAAGAAAAACGGTCTCTACTATTTCAAAGACCGGATTTACGTACCTCCCTCTTTCAGAATTAAAGTACTCGAATTTATTCATGATTCTCCTCTGGCAGGTTATCCAGGTATAAAAAAGACCCTTGAATTGTCTAAAAGATACTATTGGTGGCCTCGTCAAGACCAAACTATTGAATCTTATGTCAAATCTTGTTCTGTATGCCAAAGATCCAAACATGTCCATCATCAACCATTCGGTCAATTATTGAATTTACCGATTCCTGAACGACCTTGGCAATCCATTTCTATGGACTTCTTGGTGGAACTACCTCCTTCTCATCATCATACCACCATTTTAGTGGTAGTAGACCGCTTCACGAAAATGTCTCATTTTATTCCTGTAAAGAAGTTACCCTCATCCTCTGAACTTTCAAAAATATTTCTTGACAACATAGTTAAACTTCATGGACTGCCAGACGAAATCATTTCAGACCGAGGAACTCAATTTACCTCCAAATTCTGGAATGCATTATGTGCTACTCTTCATATCCAACGTAAACTATCATCTGCATATCATCCTCAAACAGATGGACAAACTGAAAGAGTCAACCAATGCTTAGAGCAATATCTACGCTGTTATTGCTCTCACTTACAAGACGATTACATGGTTACCCATGGCAGAATTCGCATACAATAACTCTTTTCATACCAGCAGCAAAATGACTCCATTTCTATCCACTTATGGATTTCATCCTTCCTCATTTCCTGCTCAGACAGTTTCTTCATCTAATCTCTCTGATTCGAATCAAATCTCTCATATGTCCTCTTTATTCAAGAAATTGCATGAAAATCTAGAATTGGCCTCCTCCAATCAAAAAAAGTTTTTTGATACAAAAAGACAACCTTCACCCTCTTATAAAATCGGTGATCTTGTCTGGCTTTCCTCAAGGAACATCTCTACAAACCGTCCATCAAAGAAGTTAAGTTCCCTTTTTCTTGGTCCTTTTCCAATAATATCGGTTATCAACCGTAATGTTGTTAAATTGAAACTTCCACCTACTTTGAAGCTACATCCTGTTTTTCATGTGTCCTTACTAAAGCCTCATCATCCTGACCGTTTCCAAAGAAATGTCACTACTTCTCCTGATCCCATATTGGTCCAGGGTGAAGAAGAATACGAAATTCAAAGTATACTGGATTCAAGAATCCATCGTGGCTCTTTACAATACCTCATCAGATGGAAAGGATATGGAATTGATGAAGATACATGGGAAAACTCCTCTGTCGTTCATGCTGACAAATTGATTTCCAAATTTCACAAGCGTTACCCTTCTAAACCAAGTCAATAGCACTCAGAGGTTGCTCATTAAGGAGGGGGTACTGTCATGCCTTAACTATGGTATCCTCTTACTTCCTGGTTCCACGGAGCTTAGCCACACCCCTTTATGACACGGTCTCCCTATTTAATCCGACCGCACCAGCTGATCGACGCTGGATTATTGAACTACGTTCCGTACTCACGAACCGGCTACAACATCGTTGTGAAAGCCCTCTGTTACCGGACCGGACTGGAAGACTTCAAGTTCCCTTCACCTCTCCTCATCCACGACTAAATCTGAACTCTCTCCATTCAGGATAACCGCCTCTGAGGAGATCTCGGGAACCAGTGTTCTATGTGCCGGAAGCTAAGTAAAACCTCTGTGATAAGCGTTGCATCTCAAAGCTGTTATTTCCTGTCTCCAAAGTCTTTCGATAAAACAAACCCGTTACAGCTAACTTCAACTCATACTTTATATCAGTTAGCTGCATCTGTCTTGCTTCAGTTAAAGCCTATGGAACAGCTATTGTAACTTCTTATCACCTAAACACTACTAAGAGACTCTTTCTGATTCAGTGTCTGCTAATTACTACCGTTTACTACTTAAAGCTACAGTGCCTGTAATTGTGGACTTCAGTTATCGTTTACTACTTAAAGCTACAGTGTCTATAATTGTGGACTTCAGTTATCGTTTACTACTTAAAGCTACAGTGCCTATAATTGTGGACTTCAGTTATCGTTTACTACTTAAAGCTACATTGCCTATAATTGTGGACTTCAGTTATCGTTTACTACTTAAAGCTACAGTGCCTATAATTGTGGACTTCAGTTATCGTTTATTACTTAAGCTACAGTACCTGTAAATTGGAATTAAAGTCAATACCTTTTACTTTTTATAATAAATATTCAAACTATAAGAAATCTGCAGTTGTGTTCCTTCATAACAAATGTTTAGACGTGACACAATCATATCTGGTGTCTCTATAGCGTGCTTTTACAAAGAAAAAAGGTTTCCAGTGTAAGCTAATAGCAGCCAGTCAGTGTCCTTCAAGCGGCTCTGTCAGGCCTACTTCAGCGTGTGCTCTGCAGCACTGTTCCAGTGCACATTGCCAATCATATCTGGTGTCTCTATAGCGTGCTTTTAAAAACAAAATTTGTTTTTCACTGTTATAGATTGAATAGCAGTTACTTGTCTTCAAGCGGGTGTCTCAGGCCTACTTTAGCGTGTGCTCTGCAGACCTGTGCCAGTGTGCTTTGACAGTTGCCACTCATATCTTGTGTCTCTATAGCGTGCTTTTACAACCAAAATTTGTTTTTCACTGTTATAGATTGAATAGCAGTTACTTGTCTTCAAGCGGGTGTCTCAGGCCTACAGTGTGTGCTCTGCAGAACTGTTACAGTTCACATTGCCAATCATATCTGGTCTCACAGTAGCTTGCACGCATAGTACCACTAATCCCCAAAAAAATGACAGGCAGAGGCAGGCCACCCCGCAGGGGCCGTCGTGGTCGTGGTGCTGTGATTCCCTTTTGCCCTAGAATAATGCCCAGTTTTCAGAAGCCACGTACCCTGAACTTGAAAAGTTCTGAGGACATAGTTGACTGGCTAACACAGGACACCCAATCTTGTACAGCCTCCGCTCGGAACCTTGACGCACCATCCTCCTCCAGCTTAGCTTCAGGCACCTCTCAAGATAGCACTCACCCGCCTGCCGCCACCACCAAAACTAGCACCACAGCCGCTTTACTTGGTATGTCAGAGGAGTTATTCACACACCCGTTTGAAGAAATGAGTGATGCGCAACCATTATTGCTAGAGGATGTAGATAACAGGGATATGTCTCAGGCAGGCAGCATTAAACACACGGAGGTACGGTGTGATGATGATGATGTTGTACCTGCTGCTGCTTCCTTTTCTGAATTGTCAGATACAAGCAAAGCGGTTGATGATGACGATGCGTCCATGGATGTCACATGGGTGCCCGCTAGAAGAGAAGAAGAACAGGGCGAAAGTTCAGATGGGGAGACAGAGAGGAGGAGGAGGAGACCAGTTGGAAGCAGGGGGGGGTCGTCGCAAGGAGCTAGTGGCACAGTCAGACAGCATGCATCGGCACCCGGGGTCAGCCCGACAGCACGCCAATCAACGCATGCTGTGTCCACCACCAGAATGCCGTCATTGCAGAGCTCAGCAGTGTGGCATTTTTTTTGTGTGTCTGCCTCTGACAACAGCGATGCCATTTGCAACCTGTGCCAAAGGAAACTGAGTCGTGGGAGGTCCAACACCCACCTAGGTACAACTGCTTTGCGTAGGCACATGATCTCACATCACAAACGCCTATGGGATCAACACATGAGAACAAGCAGCACGCCTACTCTAAGCCGCCATCCTCCTCCTGGTCCAGCATCTTCAGCCACGTCAACCACTGCTGTCCTTCTTGCCCCCTCTCAACCATCCGCCACTCCGTCTCCCGCCTTGAGCAATTCCCGCTCATCTGCCCACAGTCATGTGTCTGTCAAGGACATGTTTGAGCGTAAGAAGCCAATGTCACCAAGTCACCCCCTTGCCCAGCGTCTGACAGCTGGCTTGTCCGAACTATTAGCCCGCCAGCTTTTACCATACAATCTGGTTGAGTCTGAGGCGTTCAAAAAATTTGTAGCTATTGGGACACCGCAGTGGAAGGTACCCGTCCGGAATTTCTTTTCACAAAAGGCAATCCCCAACTTGTACTCGATTGTGCAAAAGGAAGTCATGGCATGTCTGGCACACAGTGTTGCGGCAAGGGTCCATCTGACCACTGATACCTGGTCTGCAATTGCAGAGGAGTTGGTGACACCGCCACGAATTGCAGGCAGTCCTGCTGCCACCAACTCTACTCCTCCTACTCCATCCTCTTCCATAACCTCCTCAGCTGAGTCCTCTTGTGCCGCTGCTTCTTGCTCCACATCAACGGCACCCCCCCAGCTCCCCAGGTACTATTCCACATCCCGGATACGGCAGTGTCACGCCGTCTTGGGTTTGACTTGCTTGAAAGCAGAGAGTCACACCGGACAAGCACTCCTGTCCGCCCTGAACGCACAGGTGGAAAAGTGGCTGACTCCGCAGCAACTGAATATCGGCAAAGTGGTGTGTGACAACGGAAAAAATTTGATAGCGGCATTGAAGTTGGGCAAGTTGACACATGTGCCGTGCATGGCACATGTGTGTAATCTGATCGTACAATGCTTTGTGCATAAGTACACAGGCTTACAGGACGTCCTGAAGCAGGCCAGGAAGGTGTGTGGCCATTTCAGGTCGTTCCTACACGGCCATGGCTCACTTTGCCGATATCCAGCGGCGAAACAACATGCCAGTGAGGCGCTTGATTTGCGACAGCCCTACACGTTGGAATTCAACACTCCTAATGTTCGACCGCCTGCTCCAACAAGAAAAAGCTGTTAATGAATATTTGTATGACCGGGGTGCTAGGACAGCCTCTGGGGAGCTGGGAATTTTTTTGCCACGTTACTGGACGCTCATGCGCAATGCCTGTAGGCTCATGCGTCCTTTTGAGGAGGTGACAAACCTAGTCAGTCGCACCGAAGGCACCATCAGCGACATCATACCATTTGTTTTCTTCATGGAGCGTGCCCTGCGAAGAGTGCTGGATCAGGCTGTAGATGAGCGTGAAGAGGAAGAGGAAGAGTTGTGGTCACCATCACCACCAGAAACAGCCTTATCAGCATCGCTTGCTGGACCTGCGGCAACGCTGGAAGAGGATTGTGAGGAAGAGGAGTCAGAGGAGGATTGTAGCTTTGAGGAGGAGGAGAAGGAGCAAGACCAAACACAACAGGCATCCCAGGGTGCTCGTTGTCACCTATCTGGTACCCGTGGTGTTGTACGTGGCTGGGGGGAAGAACATACCTTCAATGACATCAGTGAGGAGGAGGAACGGGAAATGAGTAGCTCGGCATCCAACCTTGTGCAAATGGGGTCTTTCATGCTGTCCTGCCTGTTGAGGGACCCTCGTATAAAAAGGCTGAAGGAGAACGACCTGTACTGGGTGTCCACGCTACTAGACCCCCGGTATAAGCAGAAAGTGGCGGAAATGTTACCCAATTACAACAAGTCGGAAAGGATGCAGCATTTGCAAAATAAATTAAAAAGTATGCTTTACACAGCGTATAAGGGTGATGTCACAGCACAACGGGAATCTAACAGGGGGAGAGGTGGAAGTCAACCTCCTCCTCCCACGACCACGCCGGCAAGGACAGGACGCTTTAAAGACGTGTTGTTGATGGAGGACATGCGGACCTTTTTAAGTCCTATGCATCGCCACAGCCCTTCGGGATCCACCCTCAGAGAGCGACTCGACCGACAGGTAGCAGACTACCTCGCCTTAACTGCAGATATCGACACTCTGAGGAGCGATGAACCACTTGACTACTGGGTGTGCAGGCTTGACCTGTGGCCTGAGCTATCCCAATTTGCGATAGAACTTCTGGCCTGCCCCGCTTCAAGTGTCCTGTCAGAAAGGACCTTCAGTGCAGCAGGAGGTATTGTCACTGAGAAGCGAAGTCGCCTAGGTCAAAAAAGTCTAGATTACCTCACCTTTATTAAGATGAATGAGGGATGGATCCCGAAGGGACTGACACTGGGCGATACATTCGATTAAAAAAGGCCTGATGAGATGAGCTACCTTGGGCTAAAAATTGTCCACACGCTGCTGTATTTTAGCTCTGAATGACGTTTGACTTGCGTGACTTATCCGCCACCAACTAGGGTTCAAGCCGCCATGTTTTAGGGCACTTTCTGCCTGTGAAACAAACATCAATTTTTCTGGACGCTGCTACAGCAGCGGCTGCAACAATACCAAATTTTTCAGGCATGTGTACATGCCTAATTTTTAGGCCCACTGGTGCAAGTGGACTGATTACAATTACAGGGCCTCTAAAGAGTCCTGTATTGTTATTTGTCGTCACTACCTTCCCGCGTCGGGAGTGGGTCATTTGCGCCCCTGCTACCTTCCTTGCATGTGGTAGCTGTTTGTCAGGGATTTGTCAATCCATATCTGCCAAGTGACCCTATGTAGGGGTAACAGTTCCTATTCTGCTCTGTGTCAGTGTGTATCATGGTCTCTGTGGACAAGGAACAGTCTCTATTCTGCTCTGTGTCAGTGTGTATCAGGGGTTTTGAGGACAGGTGTCAATCCATATCTGCCAAGTGACCCTATGTATATCTGCTGTCAGTACACAGGAAAAGTTTAAATATTTCTTGTTCTACGTTCTCTGCAACTCCACGCACCGACTCATCCAATACGTGAAGATCTGGGGTTTCTCTGACTCTCCTCAGTAGTGTATCAAACAGAGTCTGCACTGTGGTAACACGGACATCTTCAGGACATAACTCAACTATTTGCAGATAGGCAGTCTGCAGCTTCTCTTTTTCACCTGTTCTCTTCTTTCTCTTATGCGTATTCTTGTCTATATGCAGGTGGTCTCTTGCCTTTCTTTTAACCAATTCGTTCCTTCCATATGGTTTCAAAAGATCTCTGGCATCATTACTTTCAACGCAAATAACGTCATCATAGTTAGTCTCCTCATTATTCACCGGGAAGAGAGTGTTTGCACTGACTACCCACAGCATGCTCTTGCCATTGCCTACTCCACCTTCAACGACAGGGTGCAAGTCCCAAGGAGAAGGATCATTCACTTTATTATCTGTCTTTATTTCACAAGTAGTGCCTGGAACATCCTCATGGGTCACAAGATGTAAATCTGGACTAATGTCAACCCCAGGGTCTGGAAAATCTAAAGAGTCCTGTATTGTTATTTGTCGTCACTACCTTCCCGCGTCGGGAAGATTTCTTGCACAGGGCGCCCAAAGGCCTAAGGCTGGCCCTGTGCATGGGTCAGTGGCTCTGCACCAGACTTCCCTCCAATTGATCAAAGTTAAAGGATTTCAAGTGGACTGATTACAATCACAGGGCCTCTAAAGAGTCCTGTATTGTTATTTGTCGTCACTACCTTCCCGCGTCGGGAAGATTTCTTGCACAGGGCGCCCAAAGGCCTAAGGCTGGCCCTGCGCATGGGTCAGTGGCTTTGCACCAGACTTCCCTCCAATTGATCAAAGTTAAAGGATTTCAAGTGGACTGATTACAATCACAGGGCCTCTAAAGAGTCCTGTATTGTTATTTGTCGTCACTACCTTCCCGCGTTGGGAGTGGGTCATTTGCGCCCTTGCTGCCTTCCTTGCATGTGGTAGCTGTTTGTCAGGGATTTGTCAATCCATATCTGCCAAGTGACCCTATGTAGGGGGAACAGTCCCTATTCTGCTCTGTGTCAGTGTGTATCATGGTCTCTGTGGACAAGGAACAGTCTCTATTCTGCTCTGTGTCAGTGTGTATCAGGGGTTTTGAGGACAGGTGTCAATCCATATCTGCCAAGTGACCTTATGTAGGGGGAACAGTCTATATTCTGCTCTGTGTCAGTGTGTATCAGGGATCATTAGGACAGGTGTCAATCCATATCTGCCAAGTGACCCTATGTAGGAGGAACAGTCTCTATTCTGCTCTGTGTCAGTGTGTATCAGGGATCATTAGGACAGGTGTCAATCCATATCTGCCAAGTGACCCTATGTAGGAGGAACAGTCTCTATTCTGCTCTGTGTCAGTGTGTATCAGGGATCATTAGGACAGGTGTCAATCCATATCTGCCAAGTGACCCTATGTAGGAGGAACAGTCCCTATTCTGCTCTGTGTCAGTGTGTATCAGGGATCATTAGGACAGGTGTCAATCCATATCTGCCAAGTGACCCTATGTAGGAGGAACAGTCCCTATTCTGCTCTGTGTCAGTGTGTATCAGGGATCATTAGGACAGGTGTCAATCCATATCTGCCAAGTGACCCTATGTAGGGGGAACAGTCTCTATTCTGCTCTCTGTCAGTGTGTATCAGGGCTGGGCTTTGAGGACAGGTGTCAATGTTAGGTGATGTCTGCCCTTTATGGATTAAAAGCAGACTCTGCATCAACTGTGCAATTTTCCATGGGAGTTTTGCCATGGATCCCCCTCTGGCATGCCACAGTCCAGGTGTTAGTCCCCTTGAAACAACTTTTCCATCACTATTGTGGCCAGAAAGAGTCCCTGTTGTTTTTAAAATTCGCCTGCCCATTGAAGTCAATGGCGGTTGGCCGGTTCGCGAACATTTGCGGAAGTTCGCGTTCGCCGTTCGCGAACCGAAAATTCCGGGTTCGCGACAACACTATTTCTGAATATATATGTCCATTTTTGCAGTATATACGGCTCAAATACATTGTTTGAATGACCAATTGCTTTCCCTCGGAATCTTCATATAATTACGCTCCATCCATGAGTTCTTATCTCATTAGCTAGGAGCTCTATTGTCAAAATGTAGAGTAAAAGGGACAGTGGGCAGCCTTGGTGTGTTCCATTCTTTAGTGGAAACCAATCTGCTCTAATACCCTGTCCTACTGTTCTAGCTCTGTGTTAATTGCAATAATTGTAAGAGGTTTATGAGTCTTGGCATCTGAATTAATTAGAGAAGTAGGTCTGTAGTTAATCACATTTTCTGTTATTTTTTTTATTCTTTAAGATAGGGATAATATTTGCCCTCCAAAATTCTTCTGGACATTTACCGCTGTTCCCCATTTCATTAAGGCCTTCATCAAATAAGGACTTATATTCACCATTAATACTTTATAAAAAATGCCAGTGTATCCATCTGTGCCTGGTGATATTGTTTTTTCTTTAGATCTAATATGGCCTTTTTTACTTTATCTTCCGTGAAAGGTTTATTTAGTTCATTAGCTTGTTCCAGTGAAATTTTTGGCATTTGTCTTTTATCTAGATATTTTTTAACAGTTTCTAAATCAGTTTTTCCTATTTCTTTTGGGTCCATATACATTTCTCCCTTCTCATCTTGTATTCTATACATTCTGTTAATTGCTTGATTTTTTTTTAGTTGATTAGACAATATCTTGTCTGCCTTATTATTTTTAAAATACCAAGATTGTTTTAGTTTTTCGCGGCTCCAACTTACTTTTTTAATTTCTTCTTCTTTTCTTTTCTTTTATTTTTTAAAGTCAGTATTTCTGCTGATCTAGTTGAGGTGGGTTTTAATTTATTTATATTTTGAAGGTTATAAAGGTCAATATACAGCGTATTTAAACTTTCCCCTCTCTTTTTGTTTTGTCTAGCCCCCATCTTTATCAGATTTTCTATACATATGCTTTTAAATGTGCACCATAGTAAGGATTTGGAATTTACAGAATTTTGATTTTCTTTAAAAAATAAGTCGGTCATTTCCCAAAGATAAGCTTTATTTTCTTTGTTTGCCAGTAGTTTTTCATTCAGTCTCCAATCTCTTTAAGAGTGTTCTTCTCCCCCTTTTAAAACCCATAAAAGAGCATTATAGTCTGACCAAACTCTCTCTTTAATAAAGCTTTTCTTAACCCCTTAAGGACCGGCCTGTTTTTGCGATGTTTGTACGTTAAAGGACCAGAGCAGTTTTAACACTTTTGTGGTGTTTGTGTTTAGCTGAAACTTTCCGCTCTCTCATTTACGGTTCCCATACAAGTTATATATTGTTTTTTTCAGGACAAAAGGGGCTTTCTTTACATACCATTATTTGTATTATGTCATATATTGTATTTAAAAAAAAAAAAAAAATGGTGAAAAATGTAAAAAAAAAACATGTTTTTGGACTTTTACTTGAAAAATCTTTTACTTATCTACAAAAGCTAATGAAAAAAAATGCTAAATAGATTCAAAATTTTGTCCCGAGTTTAAAAATACCCAGTGTTTACATGCTTTTTTTTTGCAAGTTATAGGCCTATAAATACAAGTAGGAAATTGCTGTTTCAATATATATATATTTTAAATGTATCAATAGTGACCTTGTAACACCATTATCTGTCATAAATCCCCGAAACACACCTAACATGTACATATTTTTTTTAAAGTAGACAACCCAGGGTATTCAAAATTGGGTATGTCCAGTTTTTTTTAGTAGCCACCTAGTCACAAACACTGGCCAAAGTTAGCATTTATATTTGTTTGTGTGTTAAAAATGCAAGAAACCCTAACTTTGGCCGGTGTTTGTGACTATCATATATATATATAGACATATTATTTTTTTTTTACACTGATTTTACATTTTTACTTTATTTTTTTGATTTTTCACTTGCAGGGAGACTGCCTGTCAGCACAGACAGTCCCCCTGCAGGCAGATACACAGACACCTATTGCGGTCATGTGATCGAGTGATCACATGGCCGTGGGGTCCTGATCTGCCGAGGGGGGGCTGCCCGGGCAGACAGGCAACCCCCCTGGACCGGGTGGAGCACTGATCGCCGTCGTGGGACCGACGGCGATCAGGTAAGTAGCCCCAGACCGTTATGACGGTTCAGGACCGTCAGCGGTCCAAACGCACGTTTTACCGCTGACGGTCCTGAACCGTCAGCGGTCCTGAAGGGGTTAATATTATTTAGTGTTATTATTATTATTGTTATTGCCATTTATATAGCGCCAACAGATTTCGTAGTGCTTTACAATATTATGAGAGGGGGATTTAACTATAAATAGGACAATTTCAAGGAAACTTACAGGAATAATAGGTTGAAGAGGACCCTGCTCAAATGAGCTTACAGTCTATAGGTGGGGTATAAAACATATTAGGACAGGAAATATCAATCAAATAGGGCGGGAGTGAAGCAGAGCTGGAGCAGAGAGTAGAGTGCTGCCCTTTAGGAGAGAGCAAGAGAGAGAGAGAGACAGATATGTAAGGTAGAGGTTACTCTGGGAGGCCATAAGCTTTCCTAAAGAGATGGGTTTTGAGGTACTTCTTAAATGATTGAAGACTAAGGGAGAGTCTGTTGGGGTAGGCAGGCTATTCCATAGGAAGGGAGCCACCCGTGAGAAGTCCTGCAAGCGAGAGTTGGCCGTTCGAGCAGCGGACAGGAGAAGGTCAAGGGCAGAGTGGAGGGACAGAGAAGGGGCATACCTATGGATCTGTGAAGGATATAAGAAGGGCTAGAATTGTTCAGTGTTTTGTATGTATGGATTAGCACTTTGAATTGACTCCTATAGGATACAGGAAGCCAATGTAAGGACAGCCAATGTAAGGACTGACAGAGGGGTGAGGTTTGAGAGGACCGACTAGAGAGAGAAATCAGTCTGGCGGCAGCATTCATTACAGACTGTAACGGGGCAATATGACTTTTGGGAAGACCAATCAGGAGTAGGTTACATGTGGGAAATAACTAGAGCATGGACAAGCTCCTTGGTAGCATCTTGCGTAAGAAAGGGGCGGATGCGGGCTATGTTTTTAAGTTGGAATTTACAGAATCTCAGAAATGTTAGAAAGTTACTTAATACAATGTCGATTCTTGCATACGAATTATGAATATGGGAAAAGTGTGTGTAATCCCTTACTTGAGGATAATATATAATTCTCCAGACATTAGGAGTTTATTTTATTTTTTTAAATTAAAACAGGAGTGAGCTGTTTTACTGATACTTATATGTATTTCTTTTTCCCGTGGTATGCTTTTGTCTAACTGGACATCTATAACGGAGTTAAAATCTCCTCCTATTATAATAAAGCCCTTAGCAATTTTATCTTTTCTAGTCTTAGATAGTCTTAGATAGCCTTTTCAATCAATTTAAAAAAAAAACAAAAACAAAAAAACTGGTTTGATATTAGGAGCATATACATTAGAGTGTAAAGTTGACCTTCTATTTTACAAATCATGTGTAAATATCTTTATCTATATCCAGGAATATCATTTCTATATTTATTTATTTTTTATATCAATATTGCAATTCCTTTAGTGTTTTTTTCAACGGAGGATTAAGTAAAAATATGTGAAAAATACCCATCTATATATCTATCCATATCCAACAATGGCCTCTTATTCTGTATCAACCAATGAGTCTCTTGCAAAAAACATATATTGATCCTTTCTTTTTTTATAAGCCTAACCAACAAGGTTTTCTTGTAAGGTGAATTCAACCTCTGAACATTAATAGACATAAATCTAATCATATCTGGGAAGAGCCAACTTATATTTATTGCTTACATCAACCATGCTTTCACCTATGGGATCGGTACAATTACAATAACAACCATAAATAAAACATTTATGAGAGACCATAATAGTCCCTTTGGGATCCCTCTCACGTCGAGCATCCACCTCCAACCGACAGTAAGAAGGGAACCCAGCAAGACACAACCATAATGCAACAACCTGTTGTTACTGCCCGTGCAGGGATCCAGCTTGTGGGTCTTCTCCCACCTGATAGGGACACTCCTCACACTCCCTCCTCTCATCTAGGCCGTTCAGAAGCCGTCCGTTGTAGCTCTGCCCCTTTTTATGATGCGGCACGTGGAATAATTTCCAATGAATCATTGCCCTGTTGTGGTTCAAACTTGATTGTTCCTATAGTGCTTACTCTGGTTTTGGTTTATTGATATTCGACTTGGCTCTGGTTTTGACTATTCTGTGTTCTCCTTCCTTTGACTCTGCTTGTTTATTCGCTTACCTGTTTTCTGGCTCCCTTGACCTCAGCTTATCCCTGACTATTCTCTGTCCTTTCCTACCTTAGTCTAGCAATTCTAAGGCCCGGTAAACATTCTCCTATTTGCACTCTGCATATTGGATCCCTGTGTCATTCCTGACACATAAAAACATAAACATAACATCTAGTAAGAAGCTTATTAGCTTCTCGTTGCCACATCGCCCTCTCAACCCTAACAACTACGTCCTGATGTGGCAAGGGACAGTAATTGTCATAGACAAAAAATAATGGTTCAATACCTAACCTCTGCAATTGACACGTTTTTTTTTAACCCTTTATATCTATGATCCATTTCACTTATTTTTCCAAAAGATAGAGGAAAAAAGAAAAGTTATATATATTACCACTTAATACATTACTTCTCTGTTGTATTCCTACTTATTTTCAAAAACATTTATCTTGTCATTTATTTTTTTCCTGTTACTCTTTTAATTATTTTATATTTTCTGTAGTGTGGTCCCTTTACTTTTAGCCCACTTTCATTGCATACTTATTGCTTTAGGCATCTATGTTCTCTCAAAGAGTGTTATTAAATCTCTCAGATTATAGAGAAGGAGAGGTTAGAGGAGTAGAAACGAAAACCTTTAATAATAAAATTATCTTTATCTCCTTAACTCTTTTTTCTTTTACTTCCTATATATCATTGTATGTGTTTATATATTATTCTGTTCTGTGTAATTTCTCAAGCGCTATTAAAAATCTAGCTTTAATTATCTAATAATTTAGATTTAATCTATGCTTGTGTATTCTCCAGTGAAAATACCTTTTAATCTTCTTAAACTCATTACTTGTTAAATTTATGGAATACATTTTGTATATTCTACTATATCATTATACATCGGTGTTTACTTAAAGTGAAATACCCTTTAGTTTCCCTTTAACCCCTTAAGGACCAAACTTCTGGAATAATATGGAATCATGACATGTCACACATGTCATGTGTCCTTAAGGGGTTAAACTAATTGAATACTGCAGTGATATTTTAGTACCTAACTTCCTGATTTCCCTTTTTTGCCTGTGCAAAAATCCCATTCTCCCAATAACTAATATATTTTTTCTTTGGTGAGGTTCATTTATCTCTACTTCCCCTTATTTTTACTCCATATCTTACCCTAAATTCCCATTATTTCTTCCCATCTCTCCTATTTCTCTCTTCATTGTTTCTTCTATTCCTTTTCTTGAGCCCCTGAATTGAATCATAGGACATACTTCTATATAGAAACTATTGATTTTAAGATTTAATTCACTGCTAAAAGGTAGAGAATGATTTGCCCCGTCTGATATATCCAATGGGGCAGTTCATTTTCCACTAATTTAGACAGAGAAAAAAAAACCTTGTATATATTTCAAGGTAAACATATTTTATAACTTTATAACAATTAAAAAAAAAATGTTTTTTATCATTTGTCAAGCCAATCTTTTAACTGTGCTGGAGATATGAAGTTTAACCTCTGGCCATCCTGTATCACCATCACGCTTGCAGGAAAACCCCATTTACATTTCAAACCAAGGTCTCTTAATGTAATTGTTGACTGTCTGAAGGCTTGCCGTGCCTTTCTTCTGTTATAAGATATATCTTGAAAGATCTTTAGTTGTTGATATTTTTCTGGGATCGTTTTAGGGTCTATAAAGAATCTTGTAATTTGCATCTTGACTTTAAATGACATGAAGCATATTACAACATCTCTAGGCACGGTTGTTGGAATTGTTCTTGGTTTAGCCAATCTGTGGTATCTTTCCATGATTTCACTATTATCTGAGGTGTTCACTCCCAGTGCTGCAAAAAAGTCCAGAAGATATTTTTCCAATAATTCTGGTGTAATCAATCCAGGGATGTTTCTAATTCTGATATTATTGCTTACTTTTGATATTAGTATTCACTGGAACTGCAATGTTTTGCATTGCAGCACTAAGTGCAAAAGGGTCACATCACCCAGCCTACATCAATTAGCTGAAGTGGTCTGGGTGCCTACAGTGTGACTTTAATTATAGTCAGCATCAGAATCTTCATTCAACTCATTAGCTATCTGAAGCCGTTTTATTTGAATATTTATCAGTGGAATTCCAAGAATTTATTTTCACCTTATGTTCTTTTTTATATGTTTGGGTTCAGACTATATTCAGACTGTATTCTGCCGAATTATTTTCCCCTACTTCTTACTTTTCTTTCAAATTATAATTTTTACTCTTCTTAGAGAAAATTACACACATTAAATGACCAGTATTATGGAGTTTTTTTTTTTCTTTTTAATACAAGCCTACATATGTTACTGAAGCCTTCCTTCTGATGAGTAAGCTGACACTGAACATTGTCTGCCTGGGCTGATGTGGATGTACCTCCACAGCCCAGGCAGACAATGTTCAGTGTCAGCTTACTCATAAATCTCAGGTCTAGAGTATTGCCAATATCCCCAGCATTAAGGGCGACTTTGCAGCTTCACGGCATTAAATCAACCCGACGGCATTAATCCTCTCTACGCTAAAATCCTCATGGCTTGGATCATCAATCAAAAACTTTCCAAGACACTAGAAAACTGGCCAAAATTAGCTTTCAAATTAGTTTTTTTGCATTTTTCACACACAAATATGAATGTTAACTTTTGCCAGTTTTTGTGACTAAATGGCTTCTAGAAAAGACTGGACATAACCCAGTTGTAATACCTTGGGTTGTCTACTTTTGCAAATGGTATGCTATAATGGGGGTAATTCTCATTGCTGGGCTACCATTTGGTCTCAAAGGCAACATAACCAGTCTGGCAAATTTCAATGTGTATAAATTGAAAAATGAAATGTGCTATATTTAACCCTGTAACTATTCAAAACACTATAAAACTTATACTTGTAGGGTACTATTTTACTTGTGAAACATCGCTGAATACAAATATGTGTAATTTATTGCAGTAAAAGTGTGGGTGCATTTAATATGAAAGAGGTATATTATGGTTGAACAAACATATCGCACAAGTTTTTTTAAATGTTTTGTTTTGATCTAAAATCTTGTATATATTGCCTCAGTCCTTAAATTATTAATACAATATTGAAGGAAAACAATTGCAATCAAGCGTCATAAAAAGTTCTCCCACTTCCTATTTTTTAAATCCAGATATATGATAGTCTAATTTTACCAACTTAGAATTTGCATTGAAAATGGCTGATATTGCATATTCATTATGGTAGGCAATATTGTAGCCATTTTACATATCATCTCAGGCATTAAATGCATTATTACTGCTGCTCTGGCTGTCTGAATAACCTTCCCGAATATTTTGATTACTGAAATTCTACCAAGCCTAATTTTTGTCAATCCAATTTTGTTCTGCTGACATGTTTCAAAAGAACCGAAACGTTTCCACCATTCATACATTTTTTTTCAATTTATCTTGCTGAAATTGTCTGTATGATATTAAAATAATCATGTAGAGTGCAGAAGTAATCCACGTTGTCTTTGAGGGTGGAACATGGGTCAGAACTCATGGGGATGATTTAGTGAACTAAACCTTTTTTTACGTGATATCTACTTATAGAGCTAGCTATTAGACTTGCTTGTTTTTGATTAAAATCCATTGCTCTTTTGCTTTATTTTGTCTTTACAATAAAAAAATACAACATTATAATATATCTCAAATCATCAATCTTGTTAACCTATTTTCTTTCACTGAATATGTATTGAACGTCATATACTGTCTGTTGCTTCTTTGTGGTGTTTAGATTAACATTTAAAACACAGAATACAAAATGCAGAAGTAAGACATGCAAATGTATGCTCATAACACAGACCAACCACTCCATGATACATGATTGAAACACTGAGTATCCTATCAATGTTCTTGCTAAACATCTGCTAAAACAAATTAATGTTGAACAAATTCATTGTGCCAAAGTCTGTTGTTAACCAACTGTATTCAATGATAAACAAAAATGGTATGAACAAAACTGTTGCACCAATTATCAGTAAATTCCCAATACTTCAGAAAATTGCATTTGTTTTATTATCAGTTTGAAGCGGAATTACTAACGTAAACCTCAGGCAAGTTCATGAATCGTACACTCATGTACACTCTAAATTTATCTCTTGAAATTCAAGAATTGCTTTCTATACATATTTGTAGCGATGCAGTATAAAAACTACATTAACAGAGGAACTGCAGGACATTTAAATTTATGTCACTGCATAACAATATATTCAGATTCTCGTTTTTTCACTTTATACATGTGTTGGACAGACATCAATGGGCTCATGGTAAATACAATTAGGGGCAGAAATTAGTGGACACTGACAATGTTTTCATAATTTTGGCTTTGTATGCACCCACAATGGATTCGAAAAGAAACAATTAAGATGCAATTTAAGTGCAGACTTTCAGCTTTAATTCAAGATGCTAAACAGAAAATATTGTATGAAACGTTTAGGAATTGCAACTATTTCCATACACAGTCCCCTTTTTCAGGGGCTAAAATGTAACTGGACAAATAAACACAATCATAAATAAAATGTCAATTTTTTAACACTTTGTTGAAATCCTTTGCAGACAATGACTGGTTGAAGTCTGTAACGCATGGACATCACCAAACTCTGTGTTTCCTCATTTGTGATGCTTTGTCAGGTGTTTACTAGAGCAGACTTCAGTTGTTTTTTGCGTGTGTCTTTCTGCATTAAGTTTTGTGTTAAGCAAATTAAATGCATGCTAGATCAGGTTGAGTTCAGGTGATTGACTCAGCCTTTGCAGAATATTCTACTTCTGTACCAAAAAAAAAACTCATGGGTTGCTTTCTCAGTATGTTTTGGTCATAGTCCATCTGTAAAGTGAAGTGCTGTCCACTCAACTTTGCTGAGTTTGGCTGAATCTGAGCAGACAATAAATCATTATACACCTCAGAATTCATCTGGCTGCTTCTGTCTTCTGTCACATGATCAATAGTGACCCAGTGCCATTGTAAGCCATGCATGCCTATGCCTCTACCATGTTATACAGATGATGTGGTATGCATCAGATCATGAGCAGTTCCAAGCCTTCTCTATACTTTTTTTTCTCTCATTATTCTGGTACTGGCTGATCTTAGTTGTATCTGTCCAAGGAATGCTGTTCCAAAACTGGGCTGGCTTTTTTAGATTTTTTTTTGTCAAAGTCTAATTCTATTAGACTTTCTATTCTTGAGACTTATAAATGGTTTGCACCTTTTGGTGAACCCTCTCTATTTGCTCTTGTGAAGAACGTCTGGGCCATCTTGTGTTCCAGAGCTCACCAATGGGTTCTTTTTTTTCTCTAAATCTAACTAATCTAATCTTTTTTTCCTCTGAATCTAACTGCATGTTGTGGGTTCACAACAACAGCTTCCAGATGCAAATATCACACCTGGAATCAACTCCAGACATTTTACCTGCTTAATTGATGAAGAAATAAAGAAGGAATAGACTGTCCATGAAACAACTTTTGAGTCAATTGTCCAATTATTTTTGGTCGCTTAAAAAATAATGAACTACTGAGAGACTGCACTTTAAACCCATGTTCATAATTTAACTTGAATTTATTTTGGTAAACAGCTGAAAAAACAAAACTTGTGTCAGTGCCCAAATATTTCCAGACCTAACTGAACAACAGGACAGTAAATAGAAACAGGGTTGATAAATAATTATCTATGATTCTAAGTGTTTTACGAATTATTATATTATTTCTGCTTTAAGAAGTATTTTATCACTTTATGCTTATTACCGTATATACTCGAGTATAAGCCGAGTTTTTCAGCACATTTTTTGTGCTGAAAAACCCCAACGCGGCTTATACTCGAGTCAATAGTCTGTATTATGGCAATTTGCATTTCCATAATAGAGACTGGGGGCTGCAGAGATGTTACTTACCTTTCCTGCAGCTCCTGTCAGCTCTCTCCTCCTCCGCGCCGTCCGTTCAGCACCTCGGTCAGCTCCCAGTGTAAATCTCGCGAGAGCCGCGGCTCTCGCGAGACTTACAGTGTGAGCTGACAGAGGGAGCTGACCGGACGGCGCGGAGGAGGAGAGAGCTGACAGGAGCTGCAGGAAAGGTAAGTAACATCTCTGCAGCCCCCACAGCCCCCCCACTGAACTGCCAAACCCACTGGACCACCGGGGAAGGAGCCCCCCTCCCTGGCCAGCTAGCAAGCAGGGAGGGGGAACGAAACAAAAATAAATTAATAATTAAATAATAATAAAAAAAATAACATTACAAATAATAAATAATAATGAAAATATGAAAATAATTAAAAAAATAATAAGTAAATAAAAAAAATAATGAAAAAAAAATTAAAATAATGTAAAAAAAAAATAATAAAATCCCCCCCCAAGGCTCTGCAACACACACATACACACACACACACACACACACTGCATTCATACACACACACACTGCACTCATACACACTGCACTCATACACACACACACACTGCATTCATACACACTGCACTCATACACACACACTGCACTCATGCACACACACACACACTGCATTCATACACACAAACTGCACTCATACACACACACACTGCATTCATACACACACGCTGCACTCATACACACACACTGCATTCATACACACACACTGCATTCATACACACACACTGCATTCATTATATACACACACTGGAAATAAATATTCAATTAATATAATTTTTTTAGGATCTAATTTTATTTAGAAATTTACCAGTAGCTGCTGCATTTCCCACCCTAGTCTTATACTCGAGTCAATAAGTTTTCCCAGTTTTTTGGGGTAAAATTAGGGGCCTCGGCTTATATTCGGGTTGGCTTATACTCGAGTATATACGGTACTTTAAAAATTATTTTAGAAAAGTTCTGACATAGAGTTACAAACACAAAATATTTTCTATATCAACTCCATTTAGCTATTCTGTTGGACATATGTGGATATGTTATATGGACACTCTAAACACCAAAACAACTTCAGTTTAATGAAGTACTTTTGGTATATAGATCATGCCCTTGCAGTCCACTGCTCAAATCTCCTTCATTGAGTGGTTAAAACACTTTGTTTATGTAACTTTATGTCACAACTTTCTTGACTGAGGATCAAATGGTCTCTCTACAAATTTCCTGAAAAATAGTCTATTTTGTTTTGGTTCCCTTGCACAGTCTGTTTAATTTAGATGTTCTTATCTACTAATTTGTTATGCGTGATTAAAGTTCAATAAACAGAGCACACAATAAGAACATATAAAGCAAACACAATGTGCTGTAAGAACTGACTGAAAATTAAACTATTTTTCATGAAGTCTGTGTAAGTCACAGCCATGGGAGGTGTGGCTAGGGCTGTATAAACAAAAAACACATCTGATTTAACTCCTAAGTGGAAGAAATTGGGCAGTGAGGTTGCAGGAGCTTGATCTATTTACTAATGCTGCTTCATTAAGTTAAAGGTGGTGCTTTGAATGTCCCTTTAAGTTTTGGCACAATGTTTATCATCATTGTGATTGCAAAATTTATTTTTTAAATGCACAATCCCATAAATATGTAAAATTAGTTTTAAGAATGTTTTTCACCTGAAGACGTGCATGACATGACAAATCCCTGAGATTTTCTATGGGGTTCAAGTCGGGTGACTGTGATGGCCACTGTAGAATTTTCCAGGATTTCTTCTGCAAGCAAGCCTATGTGGAATTTGAGATATGCTTATGATAATTGTCTTGTTGGAAGGTCCAATGATGCCTAACCTTCAGCTTCCTCACAGGTAACATGACATTTTCTCTTCAGATTTCCTAATACTTCAATGAATCCATCCTGCCTGCCACACCCTGCATGTTTCCAGTGCCAGAAGATGCAAAGCAGCTCCAGAACATTACTGAGCCACCGCCATGCTTAACTGTAGACAAAGTGCTGCTAATCCATTAGGTCTAAACGTTTCAGTTTTGTTTCATTGCTCCACCGTATAGAACCCCAAGAAATGATTTTGAGCATAATGGAGCCAATGTTATTTGTGTTTTTGGGTCAATAGTGGTGTACATCTTGGAGTTCTGGCATGTAAACCTTCTGCGTTTAGTACATGCCTTACTGTGATCACTGAAATCTCAGTGCCTGTTGCCACAGAGTCTTGTTGTAGGTCTTTTGCAGTCACTTGTGGGTTTTCTACAACCTACCTTCTCAGAACTATAGTTGCAGCCATTGATAGCTTCCTTTTGCTGCCCCGTCCAGGTAGTGTAACCATTGTTCCTCCAGTTTTGAACTTTCAAACTATGCTTCATACAATGTATTTAGGAACATTCAGTGCCATCGCTATCTATTTGTTTCCTGTTCCTTGTTTGTAAAGAATTAACTTTGGAAATCATTATTTTGACTTAGCCATATTTCTAACATGCAGTCAAATGTGACACTCAACAAACCCCTAGCCAGTTCAGGTATTTCAAGTGTTCCAGCTCAAGCACACCTGGTGAAATGCATGAAGCCCTTGGTTAGTTGCATCGGGTGTGCTTGAGTAACACCTGTTTTGCATATTTAGGCTGTTGTAAAGGATTCTATTCAGTGTGTTGAATAATTCTGAGACTGGAAAAGTCACTATAAGTTGTATTTTCAGTTGACTTTGGGGAAACCACTTGAAGCATACATTGTACTGAGTTATATCAATCGATTTTGTTTGATTTGTTTGATTTGCTTATTGCAAATGGTTGAAACCAAGAATTTTTATATTCCTTTAGAAACAAATATCCATCTAGATAATCCATCTAGATAACCTAGAGTGATGCTGGAACAAAACAAACTGTTACAGAGGCCTTGCACCATCAATCACAACTATGGAAGTATACTTAAATACACCCACAACATGATAACATGTTTTTAAACCAAATACAAAATAATCTTACTGAGTACGTCCAACTGAACAACACCCCAAAATGTCGTATGTGGCTTACTCATTTGCAGAGCTACTGGTTTTTCTAAGAGACAAGACCAAAACACATTTTCTAAAGCCATCAGAGACACCTCAAATTAAAAAATAAATGTACAAAACTTATCCAAGATAGACACTATGTTACATATGATTAAAGACAAATATACCAAGGGAAACAAATTGAGAAAATCACTATCTGCTCAACTGAGAGAAAGATAGTCAAACACAAAAACTCTGTACATACTGTTGATGGGCATAAGCTTATTAAACCCCAAGATATATGCAATAAGTTTGTGAAATTCTACAGTAGGTTAAAGTGTTGCTTTCTGAATTTCACATTTGGTCAATGTCACACTATTGTGTATTTTTATTCATTTATATGATATTAACCCCCTGTGCTTTTTAGAGGTAAGTGTTTATATATTTTATTGCACTGCACTCTCACTTTTACATTTTAGGTAGTGCAGTCCATCACCTAAAGATTGGGTTTGTTGTTTTCTTATATTTATATAATTTGGGGTTGTTTTTTTTGTAGACTATCAGTGTTTACAGCTGCTATATATATATAGCTTAGTGAAATAGTATATATATAACTATTTCACTAAGCGCCTTTGTTTACACTTGTTTTCTGGCTATCATTGTATATAAAATTCTCAGCGATGGTATTTAATGGAGGCTTCATGTCAAATCCCTTTCTAATTTCGAATGGAACAATACAGTGGTGCCCTCTTTCACCCATGCTGTATATGCTAGCACTAGAACTCCTAGTGAAATGAGCCACAGTAACCCGGACATTAGGCTGATAAAACTGGTTCAATGCAATATAAACTAAAACTCTTTGCAGATGATATCTTAGTGATTATGTCATGGCGGCATAAATCACCCCCAGTGCTTCATAATTGCTCACGGAATATAACAGACACTCCTATTATAAGCTAAACCTAACCAAAACCCAAGCTAAAGGAGTAGAAATAAAGAAGGAAGATTTGCTCCAATTAAAGTCATACTACACCTACAATTGGAGAAGTGATTTCCTTACATTTCTGGGGATAGCCCTCCCATATGATATTACTAACTTGTACCAAGGGAACTTCCTAAAACACAGCAAGATGGTTGCTATTCTCCTTTTCAACTGGAAAAGCAAAAAAATGACTTGGATGGGAAGGATAGTAGCACTAAAGATGACAATTATCCCTCAGCTCCTTTTTAACTCTTCATTGTTTCTTTCCTGAACAAGTGCTCATGGTATTATGACAGATTAGGTTGTGTGTGTTGTGAAGTTTTATATCTGATATGTCCACACTTATCAAATATTGGGAAGAGGTGGTAGACCTTATAAAACGGTGTACATGGGGAAACAATTCCCAACTTGCCCAATGTCTTGATGTTGTTCATTCTCCTTTACAGAGTAAACAAAGTGACCAAATATATGAGCTTTCACATTGTAGTATCAGAATTACCATCAGAGTGCCAACTAAATAAGAACTCCCACAACTTATCTCAATTAATGGAGCATATACAAAATATTAATTAGATCTCATTTAATGACCAGCAGATCAGAGGTGTAACTAGAAACCACTGGGCCCCAGTGGGAAATTGCCCTGGGGCCCCCCATGTGTCTCATTCTTTCCCCAGCCCCTCTGTGTGTCTCATTCTTTCCCCATCCCCTTTGTGTGTCTCATTCCCCAGCCCTCAGCCCCCAGAGCCTCCATGTGTCTCATTCCCCAGCCCCTATGTGTGTCTCAGCACCCAGCCCCTCCATGTGTCTCATTCCCCATCCCCTTCATGTGTCTCATTTTCTACCCCCCAGTCCACTGGTGTGTCTCATTCGCTATACCCCACACCTCCATTTGTCTCATTCCCCAGCTCAACCAGCCCCTCCATGCGTCTCTCAGTCTCTAGCCCCATGTGTCTCTCACACCTAGCCCCCCAACCCCTCCATGTGTCTCACGCCTCTAGCCTCACCATGTGTCTTTCTCCTCCCTAGCCCCCCACATGTGTCTCTATCTCCTAGCCCTACCTCCATGTGCCTCCCTAGCACCCATCCTTCCCCTAGCCCCTACTCTATATGTCTCTCTCCCCTAGCCCATGTCAGGGGTTTGGTCAGGAATGGGTGCTGACCAGTACAGTAACCTCTATAGGGTGAAACCCAGAATGCAAAGAAACCAATATACACACAAATAAAGGCAAAAAAAAATAATAATCATGTATTGATATTTAAGCAAGGCAGTTAAATAAAATACAAGCACAGATAACTAAGTGTAGCAGAAAGGCCTCTGGATACAAGTCAGGCAGGGCAGGCCTCTGGATGCAGGACAGGAAGGGCAGGCCTCTGAAAACAGGCAAGGGAGGACCAGACCAACAGCATAACATTAATTAACTAGCAAACAAGAAAGGGTGAGGCTCAACTAAATAGAGAGATTATATTTGCAAAGTAAGGCCAGCTGGAAACAGAGAGAGATCTTAGTCTGGGTGCAGCAGCCTGGAATAGCACCACACACTGGTAGTGGCACTTTGAGGTACTGCAGCAGAATGAGAATGAACTGAATCGTGACATCCCCCCCTCTATGTGTCTCTTTCCCCTAGCATCCCCTTCATGTGTCTCTTCCCTAGGCCCCCTCAATGTGTCTCTCTCCCCTAGCCCCCCTCCACGAGTCTCTCTCTCCCCTAGCCCTCAGGTGTCTCTTTCCCCTGCCCCCCTGTATGTGTCTCTCATCCTTAGCTCCCTTCCATGTGTCTCTCTCCCCTAGCCCCCCTTTAATCCCATAAACTGGAGTGGTGGAATGAAGCAAATTGCAACCATGAAATCTCAGGCCCAGTTGCCTCATGTGTCATAGAGATATGACCGGAATGAGAGGTAAATTACAGAGGGTATCTCATAAGTTTTCAACTACTCATAATCTGCTATTGCAATATTGCAGCTATTCACAAAAAAAACAGAGAAGGTGAACTTTCCCTGAGTGTGGGGAGCATATAACCTATAACATATTTACTAAGCCAGTACAATCATGTATATCAAGATCGAATATGACATACTGCATTTTTACTGTAGAGCCTCACAGATGTGAGCTGTACAGGGACAATCTGTTTAGAATGCCCATCATGTCCACCATAACATTCCTGTGCCCGTCACCAATAATAAATATTATTAATAGATGATTCAGGAAAGTTATCTTTTGCGCAGCTAGTGGCCAAGTACTGCTTAAAATGATAATAATAATAATAATAATAATAATAATGATAATTTGCAAATGTGTATCCTGCTTTTGTTTAAAACTGCTGCTTTGTGTATATTCTGTATCCTATACATTGTAAAAGGATCAGATGTAAAATGTACTGATTTTAAGCAGAGTGGAACAAATTTAATTTGTTTGGTAAAATTCTGAATTAGCTTTAGTTACTGTAAGAATTACCATTGCGGTTGGATTTCAGCCTTTTCTCCAGATTTAGTCCATTCAAACTACCAATGGTGTTTAATGAATTATCCTGTTAGTGTTTTAAGTGTCTTTTTTTACTCTCTGTAGAAAAAAAAATGGAAGTGCTTACTGAAGGGAAGGGAAGGGAAGTGCTTACTGAAAACAAATGATATTCCTAGAATGGATTTGGTAGGCAAGGCAATAACAAAGAAAGGGTGAGGCAGAAACAAACATGTAGTTTTAAAATTGAAATGTTTGCCCAATTGAATCTATGTCCTCAAAAATTAATAATCATATGAATAGTAAATACTAATAACTGGTATATGTGATGCCTCTAGATGGGATATAAGGGATACTTCTGCAAATGCAGTTGGTTAAAGCACTATTCTCTCCACGCTTTGCTCTTTTAATTTTTTTTGGCAGATAGATTATTTGATTTGTGTTTTATATACCATTATTGTCATTATCAGAAAGATGAAACAAAGTCCAAAAGGATCAAACTACAATGGCTTGACACAAAGGTTTACACAGGACACTAAGGGCCGTGTGACACGCAATACCAGTGACTACATTTGTTACTTATATATATATATGTTAAAAGGCCTGAACTTGTGGAGGCCTGAATTTGTGGGAGGAGTAAGTCCCCTACTTAAACTCCCAGCCCCTACTCACCTCTGCCGTTCAGCTGATTGTTTGGTCCCCATAGCAACCAGCACTTCCGGTTCCCGACAGAATTTTTCTCGTGTTTCCAGCAGACAGACGTTCAGAACAAGCCCTCCGTCCGTTCGTAGCCTCCAAGCCGTTTTCCGTCCGAGGTACCCGGCTTCCGGTCTCAACACCGGCACGTACTCGTGAGTTAGGCGAAGGAAATAGCGTTCCGCTATTTTCCCGCGGTTCGGGCCTAAAAACGTGGGGGTAGGCTCCCTTTAAACTTAATCACACTATTACATGCTCGTTTAAACTAATCAACGCTCGCACCGGTACTTTTTCTCATCATTTACATATCGTTTACATATCGTTTACATATCGTCTACATATCGTTTACATATCGTTTACATATCGTTTACATATTCATACGTTATTTACGACTTAGCTTATGATTCCATGTACACAATAAAATTACTCTTTACATGCGGTCACCCAGGACCACCTTATGTCATTTATGTTAAGTACAAACACGACGCTCCTACACACATGCGATTAGATCTTATTTAAATAGGCTACTGTATGCATTTAGGTCTATTTTAAATAAATCTACATCAGGTTACTATTTAATACCTACTCGTCTGTTTAGTGTTATATATTTTACTCATTTTAAATACCAGCCTTTTCGATTTTCTATCAATGTTAGACAACAATATTCATTTTACTAACCTTAATACTCCCACTACTATTATAAAATATACGGCTCGCTACACATCTCCTAAATTTTCTGTAAAACGACACATATACCATATATACTCGAGTATAAGTCTAGTTTTTCCGCACATTTTTTTGTGCTGAAAACCCCCCACTCGACTTATACTTGAGTCAATGTCTGTATTATGGCAACTTACATTGCCATAATACAGACCAGGACCGCCGGGCTCATTACAAGCCCGGCGGTCCTGTTGGGGGCTGGCAGGAAGCGTTTACTTACCTTTCTTGCAGCTCCCTTCTCCTGCGTTCTGGTCAGCTCCCTTGTAAATCTCGCAAGAGCCGCGGCGTCAGAGCGTTGCCACATGTTACCGTGGCAACGCGGCACGCAGACCGCGAGACTTACAGGGGAGCTGACCAGAACGCAGGAGAAGGGAGCTGACAGGAGCTGCAGGAAAGATAAGTAAACGCTTCCTGCCAGCCCCCCTCCTGCACAGTACACACCACTGGACCACCAGGGACAAAAAAAAAATGTGAATAATAAAAAAAAAAAAAATGTAATAAAAAAATATTAAAATTAAAAATAATGACAATATTAAAATAAAAATTAGAATATTTAAATTAAAAAATTAAAAATAATAAAAATGCCCTCCCTACACACTACACACACACTCTGCATTATATACACACACACACTCATACAAACACACTCTGCATTCACACAAACACACAGTGTTTATATAATGCAGAGTGTGTGTGTGTGTTTGTATGAGTGTGTGTGTGTATATAATGCAGAGTGTGTGTTTGTATGAGTGTGTGTGTGTGTGTGTGTATATAATTATAAAAATCACAGAATTTCATAGCCCCAAGTTTTACCCTCGACTTATCCATGAAGCATAGCATATTTCACAATTGTTGGTCACAAAACTGCACTCGACTTATACATGAGATCGACTTATACACGAGTATATACGGTACTAATAAATGCTTTGTCTAAACAGTAAATACACCCGGAAAATTAAACACATGTACTAAAGCATTTCTCATATAATCACGCCGCCACATATTTTTGACTTTACAGAATACTTCGGTTTCTCACTTTCTGAGCTAAAGTTGATAGTTTCAAGGCCTTTTTCTTTACAGGAACAGGTACGGTATTTTATCACTCTTCGTCTTCACGGTCTAAGTAAAATTCATTTAAATATATAAAAATAAAAATACAAAATTCATTACATACCATCGCACCTGTTGTTAACCATGTATATTTTGTTCAGTCAATCCTTAAGCTCCTGAATTTAACCTAGGCTTCCACCGGTCTACACTGGTAACCTACTACGTCCATACGGAATTTCTGTACGTCCTACCAAGGTATAGTCCTCTAATTTCTACTTACAAATCTTCATACAAGACCTCACGTAGTCTCATCATCTCCTTTCTGCTTTTTCAGAAGCTTACGCCCACGATACGTTAATCTCGTTACTTTATTTTTTCTATCCAGACATACGGTCATACGGCCTCCAGGCTCTGGAACATACACCAAATCCTGACCCGGTACTCAGCCATACCTTCAGGTACTTACGCCCTTCCCAAATACGTCCATTTTCCAACCCTAGGCCTCATTCAGCCTTCTCTAAAAATAGCAAAAATCATCCCAATCAAACTCCATAAACATTCCAGATCCCTCTACGCAGGATCACGCATGCCGCCCCTATCAAAAAGAAAACAAATCATACGCCACCACGATACGTATAAATACATCAACATCTTTCTTAAATTCCCAGGATTCTTCAACGAGGACAACTAGACGACAAGACTCACTACACTTAATCTGCCTAAAAGGTTCCAGAAACCATTTGCGTCCAGTTAAGGTGGGTATCCACACACCACTCCAGGCCACGCATTATACCCTTAGTATACAATCGAACTGGCTACAGGGTCTAGGCCTTACGCCTTAAGCTCACCCTATTAGTCCTAATCCTATCCTGCGAGGCCATCCATCCCCGCCCCACCTCAACACGGAGGTACGGCCCCACGCCCAAATCATAGTTAGAAGCCTCGCATGCCCTACTATAGGGCTCTAGTCAGGGCCTCACCCGTCACGGCCACACGTTTTGATCTTTCTTTACTGTCACCGAGAGGCCAACACCCCGCCACCACGTCTGTGGCAATCACGTCATAAGCCAAATCATAGGTAGAGCCTCTCACCGCCACTTGGCATTAGCAGGGCCTCACCTACCAAAACATTCAACAGTTAAACTCTTCGCTTCGGCATCTAGCATTACAGTCCAGTTCTTCCATTTACCTCACCCCCCACACCCCCCAAACTTCCGTACTCCCTCACTAATGTATCTTCGCATAATCATTTCCTTTTTAGAATGTCCCAAGAACCCATGCCAACCGAAGAACTGACTGAAGATATACCATTCACGCCAACCAGACCCGAGTCTCCAAGCGATTCTCTCACCCTTTCAACCCCCACGTCCTTGAGAGCATGGACTATTCCCAAAATTACGGCCGAACTTAGGCTCAGGGGAATCCCCTTCCCGGCCACAGCCAGAAAGGCTGAACTTTATAGGCTACTGACCCGCCAAGCCCCCGAGCCTAGGCCAGGCACTAGCTCTCAAGGACTACCACCAAGCTACAGCACGTCCAACCAGGATACCCTGGCAGAGATCTTGGCCAATCTTCAGGCCCTCAATAACAGACTATCCAAGGTGGAGAGCGCCATCTCCTCCCCAGGTACTACTGCGGTAGTCCCAGCTCCTATCACGATAGTCCCAGCCCCTATCACGATAATCCCAGCTCCTATCACGGCTGTACCCATCATACCTACATGCCCTCCCATACCCCCCCCCCCCTAGCACCAGGCACTGCCATTACACCATTTGAGTCACCAGCACACTCCGTCCCTGACTCTATCAAGAAAGATATCTTAGACGGGAAGGACGTGTGTCTGGTGTCTCTGCTCATAGCCTCCCAGGATGTTCTTGAGAACAAGGCCTTCAACTATGGCGACATTTCTGTGGTACTCAAGACGAGGGATCCCAGGCTTAATAAAAAATTGTCAATCCAACAGTTTGTGATAGCCTTCGGGATATATAGAGATGTTATTTGCACAGTGTACCCCCACAGGAGAGAGGAGTTAGACCTTTATCTGCACAAGGTGGTGGATCTAGGCATCAAGTACGGGGGCTCTTCGTTCTATGACTACCACAAGTCAGTGTCAGCGAAGGCGGCGACCCATCTAAAACAGTTCAATATCAAAATGAACTGGGGTCAGATGGACACTGAATTGTTCTGTCGCCACTTCGCTGGACTCAGGCCCCCGGCTTGTGCCATATGCAACTCGACATCCCACATGGCGGACTTATGTCCAGTCGAAGCAGATCCCACCACCTCCACACCCACCTCTCACTCTTTCACACCTCACTCTACTTTCACCCCCTACAGCAAGTCATCAGGTGGTCTTCGGGATAAGCTAGGTAGGCCCATCTCCTTTCTAGGAAAGGCGCAGGTGTGCAATAACTTTAACGCAGGCTCCTGCAGTTTCAGCGCCTGTAGATTATTGCACATCTGCTCCATATGTTTCAGGGCACATACTAAGACCATGTGTCCAGCCAGGTTGTCACCAAACAAATGACTAACTGACATAAACATCGACAACCTGGTTTTTTATCTAAGGTCTCACCCTAGCAGGCATCTGGTAGATTATCTCACCACAGGGTTCACTAAAGGGTTTCTCACGGGTATAGTTGCCATTCCCCCAGGTACATTAGAATGCCCTAATCTACAGTCTGCACGTTTAGACCCAGTCTCCACAGACTCCCTCATTGCCTCAGAAATCACCAACGGGTTTATGATAGGCCCCTTCACCTCTTCACCATTTTCCTCCTGGCGCACTAACCCCATTGGCATCGCTACTCACAAAAATTCTAATAAAAAACGTTTAATTATTGATTTATCGGCACCGCACTCCTCTTTTGTTCCTAGCATAAACGCACTCATTCCAGCAGACGAATTTTCACTTCAATACGTAACCATCGACGACGCCATACTTTCCATAATTTCATCTGGTAACCGACCCTGGCTTAGCAAAACGGACATTACTAACGCTTTTAAATTACTACCCATGCACCCCTCACTCTGGCACTTACACGGTATTAAATGGCGTGATCTATACTACTTCTCTACACGACTCACTTTCGGTTCTCGTAGCAGCCCCAAACTGTTCGACATTTTCGCAGAGTCGTTGTGCTGGCTGCTCCTGAACATCACCAGGTGTCACTCCGTTATCCACTACCTCGATGACTTTTTACTTATAGAGCCAGGGTCACCATCACCCACATCAATCAAAAGCACTACTGCACTATTTGCCACACTTGGAGTCCCTTTGTCCCCAGCCAAAACTATAGGCCCCACAACCAAATTGACCTTTCTGGGGATAGAACTGGACTCGATTAACCTCAAAGCTAGCCTCCCTCACGACAAACTGGCACGTTTGAGAGGGGAAATAGACTTGTTCCTGCGGAATGATGTTTGCACTAGGAAGGAACTTCAGTCCCTTCTCGGATCCCTGAACTTTGCCATGCGCATCATTCCGCAGGGAAGATCTTTCATATCCAGACTTCTTTGCCTGATGCACGGAGTTCCGGACTCTGGCACAGTTTCTTTGGACCCCCACGCCAAGGCTGACTTAGCTATGTGGGGGAAGTTTTTGAAAGACTGGAATGGAATCTCCATGTTTATTCCCCCTCTCTCCACCTCTTCACCCATCATCCACACAGACGCAGCAGCCAATACCGGTTTTGCAGCCATTTTCGGGAACCACTGGTTCAGGGGCCATTGGCCCACTGAGACGGATGCCTTGCCAGGATTCAGAGAGACCTCAGCTTTATTTGAAATCTATCCCATCGTGGCGGCCGCACACACCTGGGGTCATCTCTGGTCTGGCAAGGCAGTCAAATGCTACTCTGATAACTCGGCAGCTTGCGAAATCGTGAACAAAGGGCGATCATCTTCCCTAACCATCATGCGGCTGATTCGCAAGCTGACCTGGTTGGCAGCATCCGGCCAGTTTCACTTAGTTTGTTTTCACATCCCGGGGATTCACAACACGGCCGCTGACGCTCTTTCTCGTTCTCAATTTCAGGCATTTTCTCAGGCACTCCCAACGGCTCACCTACAACCATCCAGGACACCACGGTTCCACGAGCTAATCCTGGATTAAGCACACTCTTGAACCACGCTAGAGCACTCACTCACCAAGCATTATCACCAAACACGGCTATCACTTACAATAGGGCACTTAATATATTTAATAAATTCACTGCAGAGTTCGGTCTACAAGGTGACTTCTCTATTCAAACCATGGTGGCTTTTGCCTCCTTTTGCCACCTACACCTAAAACTATCCCACAACACCATTAAACTCTATCTCACGGGGGTCCAGCACCACAGCCTCACCCTTTTCCCTAACATCACGCCTTTCCTTTCTTCATATCCCATCAAAAAGGTTTTGAAAGGTATAACTAAGGTTTCACCTCCACTCTCTACCATTAGATTACCTATAGATGGGCCTATCTTCAGGTCACTTAGCAATCTCCTTGACACAGCCCCATTCGACATCGGCACTAATACGGTGATTAAATCTGCTATATATCTCGCTTTCTACGGTTTTCTCAGACCTAGAGAGTTCACCGTAATTTGCCAAGGAGATATAAAGCTAAGTCTTAAAATATCACACCTCACTAAGATAGAGGATCACTACCAACTTTCGATCCCTACAACTAAAACCAACCAATCACTACATCCTACTATAATTCCTCTCTTCCCTACTGATAATGCCTGGTGTCCGGTAAAAGTATTAGATCACCTACGGTCATCTCTGCACGATCACCCTCAGGACTCTCCGCTCTTAACACTACAAGGGCACCCGTTAACCACCGCTAAATTGATGGTTCATATCAGAATTTTGTTAGCAAAGCTCGGACACAACCCGACGACATTCTCTGGGCACTCCTTCCGTATAGGAGCCGCCTCTGCAGCCTCTAGCACTAACACACCGGTCCATATCATCAAGAGACTGGGACGGTGGAAATCCTCCATATATACGGCATATATTCCACAGCCAGAGAAAGAGCTTCGCCAAGCTTTTAGGAACTTGGTTTTGTAAAAAAATGCAATAAAGTGTGTATTTCTCAAATTTATCTTTTGCCCTCTTTTATTTACAGGCCCACTCGTACGTTGGTTTTTCGGCACACCACAACCAACTTTGCTCACAGCTACTATTCATTACGTATTTAAATTCCGAGCACAAGTTAAAAGGCCTGAACTTGTGGAGGCCTGAATTTGTGGGAGGAGTAAGTCCCCTACTTAAACTCCCAGCCCCTACTCACCTCTGCCGTTCAGCTGATTGTTCCCACCCACCTACACCCTGTTATAATTACATTCTCCTTGGTGGGCCCTCTTTTATTTACAGGCCCACTCGTACGTTGGTTTTTCGGCACACCACAACCAACTTTGCTCACAGTTACTATTCATTACGTATTTAAATTCCGAGCACAAATATATATATATATATATATATATATATATATTTATTAACTGGATTTATGTTAATCCTTATGTTTTGTTTATGCCTATGTGATTTTTATGTTAATTTATTTTTCCTCTTTTTACTACCTACCATTTTTTTGGTACTTTTTTGGTACATGTATGCTATATGCTTATGGATGATGCATACTTGCTATGTTGGCTGTACAATTGTCACTAGCCTATGCTAAAAGTTTAACATGCAATCATGAAATCAATGCAATAGTACACTGGTGTCTCTGTTATTCTTTATGCACTACTGTACAGTTGTCATTATTCATGCTGTCCTGGAGCAATGTGTACATCCATGTATGTACTGGGTAAAATCATTGCATTAAAATACAAATAAACGTTAAGTGGTAAAAAGGAAGGATAAAACAATCAGGGAGTGATACAGAGGAAAAATGAGATGCTAGTACCTTGCAATATGAACCAACAATCAGGGCCAGACTGAGAAAGAAATTAAGACCGGGGATTTTTGAGTCACATCGGCCCTCTGAGAAGGGGTCAGGGCCAGAGAGGGGGTATTTTGTCATCACCATTGATAAGCATGCCCCTTCTCAAAGTGAGCATGTTGGTTCAATGCTCTTGAAGGGTGCAATGTGTGAGTAGTGCAGTGTGTGTGAAGGCTGCAGTGTGTGTGTGTGTGTGTGTGTGTGTGTGTGTGTGTGTGAGGGGTGCAGTGTGTGTGTGTGTGTCTGTGTGAGGGGTGCAGAGCGTATTAAAAGTGCTGTGTGTATGTGTGTGCAGGGTGCAGTGTGTATGAATGGTGCTGTGTGTGTCTGTGTGGATGGTGCAGTCTGTATGAAACGGAGCTGTGTGTATGTGTGTGTCAGAGTGAAGGGTGCAGTGTGTATGAAAGGTGCTGTGCGTATGTGTGTGTCTTTGTGAAGGTGTCAGGGTGGCAGTCCGAAGACCGGGACCCCTGTTCCTGATAGATGATGAGTCTTCAGCGTGGTAGTGGATACTTAGGGCCTGGTGCAGGGTAACCACACGCCCCCCTGGTGTTGAGCATCAGCGTTTGTGTGGCCAAATACCAAGACCATGTTGCAGCTTTGTGGAAGCCAGAGCAGATGAATGCTGATATGTATCCAGTACTATAAACAAGGCAAGGCTAGGATATATACCAAACATGAAAACAAGACAAAACTAGTAGAACCCAGAACCAGAGAAGGATAGAAAGCTAAACCCAGAACATGTACATAAGGGAAACATTAACAGAACAGGGGCAGGGCAGGGCCCGACTGTACATGGACTGGGAATACAAAATAAAACAAGACAAGATATAATAGGCAAAACAAGAGGAGACAAAACTAAGTGCTATGTATGTAAAACTATGGGGATTTAGTTACATTATATGATCATATTTTGCATAAGCCTGCCACAACGTCAATGTACCCCATATTAGGCAGGTCCTACTTTAACTGCCTGGATACCAGAAGCCAAGGCCAGACATCAGAACAGAGCAGAGCAGTTCCTGACAGAAGGGTGGAGTGTGTATGAAAGGTGCTGTGTGTCTGTGTGAAGTGTGCAGTGTATATGAAAGATGCTGTGTGTATGTGTGTGTGTCTGTGTGAAGGGTGCAGTGTATATGAAAGATGATGTGTGTGAAGGATGCAGTGTGTCAGGAGTGAAGTGTGTGACGGGTATAGTTAGTGTGTATGTGTTTGGTGTGCAGTGGGGGGGAAGATGAAAGTAATACATAAATATGTCTGTTTTTTATTTAGAAAAAAAATCTATACTTTGTATCCCCCCCTCCCTTCTTACCTTTGCCTGGGAGGGGGGACATAGAGACAAATCCCTTGAATCCCTGGTGGTAGTAGTGGTAAAACGCGGTCAGGTTAGTTATGACTAAATGGCTATTTGGTGGTTAAAAAAGTTACAAGTTTTGAAAGTTGGTGAACCATATGTTATATGGTTATGGTTACAAAGTTATGGTTGTATGTCCCTTGAGCTTTGAATGAACACCATGGCCAAGCCCATTGAAAAGTAATTAAACATTGTCTATGGTTATTATGTGGTCTTTTATTGATATGAATATTGTCTATCATACATATAGACCTATAGTGGCAGGAATACATGCTTGTATATCTGACACTGTGACAGAGCTCCTGTACTCTGACCAATTACCGCCGCCCAGTACTAATTGATTATTATCAAATTGCTACTCATATACCTATCCTCATACTACCAGTAAGAGGCAGTTCAATTTCATTGCAAACATGCAATTTTGATATGTTGAGATTAACTTTACATGAATAGTAGAATTTCACGTTACTAAAGTAGCTAATTGTTTTATCTATCTATCACACGCCTGTTGGTTCACTCACTTATTGCAAATAAGCTCCTTGTATATAATTAGTTTTGCATTTATTTTTTATTTTTAACTGTTCCTAATCTGGAAGTTAGCTGGCACTCTAATTAAAGTACATTATATCCCAGTCCTCACTGGTACACTACTCTTTGTCTACTCATATTGTAAAGTGTCCATCTGCTTCCAGTGATGGTGACTACCGTCACAGACACTATAGTGTTCCTTTAATGTATAATACACTTGATGCTGTGTGATTTTATTTTAACACAATTTCTTATACATAGCAGAAAATACTAATACATTATTTTGCTTATTAAATACTTCTGATTGAGTGTAGTATCTTCATCATATTTTTATTTATCCCAAACCCTAATTCTAAATATTAGCCGTAGCAATAATCTTTAAATAAATAAATACAAATCTAATCCACAAAAAATAATTGTTAATGTTACCCTTAATCGACATGTCATAATGCTCATAAACATTGCATGTCATCAAAAATGCAGAGCAATTGCCCATTGCAATTTATTTTTATATTTATTATAGAGAATTATATAAAATTCTGTTTGACACTCTAAGCAAAAAATCTCTTAACTTACCTCACAACTTTCAGAGGTATGTGATCAGGTGTGATGCCCAAAATGTTTGGAAAGAGGGTGGGGACAGACCTGTCCATAAAAGTGCCATGTTAACCTTGCATTACTGAAGCACTGCCTGCTTGATCTTAGTGCCCTCTGCACAGCACAAGCACATCTAGAATATTTAATGATGTGCTGATGGTGTGAACCACAGGGAACCATCTTGGGACTGCTGGACAAGAGCCCAAAATGTTGGCTGATTCATCAAAATCAGGACATTTGGGAGGCTCATTTTAATGAAGCCTTTCTTTTGAAAATAAACAACAATTAGTAGATTTGCATCTGAAGCAAAAAATAAAAAAAAAGTATTTTTCATTTTTTTTTATTTCTTAATGGTTTGCTCATCACTATGTATGAGAAAAAATATGATTCTACATCTATATTCTTCTTCCTCTGAGAAATACACTGTATATACTTTAATTTTATTAACACTATTTATGCAATTAAGTAATACATAATTAATACATTTAAAATGAAAATTATGTAAATGAACAATATTTCATTTAAAAATACATGAATTGCAATCTTTACATTAAGTTGTTGGTTTGTGCTCTGTTTACATTTGCCCAAGAAAGTAAATAAATGTTAAATAATAATGTAGTGCAGTCTTTGTCAGAGATTGTTTTTAAGCAGACACTATAGGCACTCGGTTCACTTAATCTCATTGCACCCTTAACCCTGCAATGTCAATTATTGCAGTTTTTGACAAACTGCAATACTTGCATTGTCAGATAACCACTAGAGCAGTGTTTCCCAACCCAGTCCTCAAGGCACACCTACCAGTCCAGGATTTAGGGGTGACCCAGTTGTGTCTAAGGTGTTTTTTTCTTTTTTTTTTGTAAAAACACCTTAGACAAAACTGGGTAATCCTTAAATCCTGGACTGGTAGGTGTGCCTTGAGGACTGGGTTGGGAAACACTGCACTAGAGGCACTTCCTACTTGGCTTGCTACACAAATTTTGGTTGCCTTACGGTCGCTGGCATGAGGAAATCTACCATCAGTAAAATCCCCATAGGAAAGCATTACCGCAATGGAAGGCTACAAGGGTGGGGGGCAGAGGAAGCTATAGTTCCAGGAAAACAACTTTGTATTCCTTGCACTATATTATCCCTTTAAGAAACACGCAAGACTAGAAATCAAACTAAACTCTAGTTGATTTCATAGAAAATATTGTTTAATTGCTTTACTCCAATGATGCATCTATACAAAACATAATGTATTGGCTAACATATATATCCATGAAACTACACTTGTGTACTTAATCAGTTAAAAATATAACAGCTGCAGACTTAGCTTCAACCAGAATTCTGTAGACATTCAATCAGTGCTGTCTACTCCCACATCTAATCTATGATTATGAGAGTTTAATAATCAAGTATGTGTTTGATCTTAAAATGTCCTTCAATACTTGCCAACAATCAAGAATATTATGAAAGACCACAGGGAATTAACTACGCTGGTTAATTCTGTATAACACAAAGATTGTAGTTTTTATAGAATTATTTCCTAAAGTGCAATGGATTTTTCTAATATGCAGAGTAACTTGAAATAAATAAAAATACAGATATACACACATATATCCATATCATGTGGGTGTTTATGCATACATACATACAAATATACACACACACAAAAAATAGTATTACAGATGATAAGTAATGAACTTTTTTGACATAATCATTTACTTATGCAATGCTAAAAAAGAAATATTTTAACATTGCATAGGCTACAAACCTCTAGGTAAATTATTAATGTCTCTTTCCTACTGTGACCAACCTGCCTGCATGCACCATGGTGCTATTGTGATACATCAGTTGTTACTCACCTGAGAGTTCTCAGCAACAATCAAAAATTGATCCTATTTAAAGGCTAGTCGTGTTTTTTTTTTTTTATTGTATTGCAAAGTCAAACATGCCATATATTATTAGGATATAATATGAATCTCATATTAGAAAAAAAATGATATTTTATTTATATAGACAAAATATCTTAATTTGAGAAATTTTATGTATTATCATCAATAGTTCTATATAGATATAATTTTATGCACTTATTATTTTTGAACTTATATTTACGCCGTAAAACATACAATTTAAACATGTTTGTTTCCCCCAACAAATCGATGAATTTAAGAAAATATATACACAAGAATGTGTAAATGAGGGTGGGTGGAGCTAATGAAGCTCTGAGCATCAGATACAATCCACAACCATCGGGCATAAATATTTAAGATGGGTCACCCCAAACGAGCGGTCTTGTCCCAGCAAGCGTCCAACAAGACCCCGGCTTGTAAATTGGATGCCTTAACCAAATATTTTAGGGATCAAGCAGACACGCACCCGTCCGTGGTAGGCCCCAATATGGCACTAGAATCGCCAGGCATTACATCGCCGCCATCCAGCCCTGGGGACTCAGAACAATCCCTATTGCAAGCCGATCAGGACATTAGGGTCATATTGAAAAGCTTGCTATACAAGCAGGACCTAGCCGAGATGCTAGGGAAATTGGAAGTCTCGTTCCAGTCTAAATTGGATGCCATCAGAATGGATTTAAGCCACATGGGAGACAGAGTATCCACGCTGGAAGATGATAGGAACACTGTCTACACCCAAATTCAGCATGCACAGGACACACTAGTGCACACACAACTCACCTCTTGACCGTGCAAAAATCCCTCGATGATCTTGACAACAGAGGTTGACGAAATAATTTCAGAATCAAAGGGCTCCTAAAAAAGAGAGCAGGAAAACCTCTCTGGGATGCTACAAAACCTATTTAACCTGATACTGGAAAGGCCCCCTGACACACCAATAACGATGGATAGTGCCCACTGAGCTCTTAGACCCAGAGGGGCCCCAACTGACAAGCTGAGGGATGTTATTTGTCACCTCCATTATTACTCGTACAAGGAGGAAATTCTGAAGGCACTTCGCCAATAGTGATGTCGTGAACATAAGATTTTCCGTTCGCGAACGGCGAACGCGAACTTCCGCAAATGTTCGCGAACGGGCGAACCGGGCGAACCGCCATAGACTTCAATAGGCAGGCGAATTTTAAAACCCACAGACACTCTTTCTGGCCACAATAGTGATGGAAAAGTTGTTTCAAGGGGATTAACACCTGGACTGTGGCATGCCAGAGGGGGATCCATGGCAAAACTCCAATGGAAAATGACATAGTTGATGCAGAATCTGGTTTTAATCCATAAAGGGCATAAATCACCTAACATTCCTAAATTGTTTGGAATAACGTGCTTTAAAACATCAGGTATGATGTTGTATCGATCAGGTAGTGTAAGGGTTACGCCCGCTTCACAGTGACAGACCAAACTCCCCATTTAACGTACCGCAAACAACTGCAAACAGTCCATTTGCACAACCGCAAACTCCCATAAAGGGCATAAATCACCTAACATTCCTAAATTGTTTGGAATAACGTGCTTTAAAACATCAGGTATGATGTTGTATCGATCAGGTAGTGTAAGGGTTACGCCCGCTTCACAGTGACAGACCAAACTCCCCATTTAACGTACCGCAAACAACTGCAAACAGTCCATTTGCACAACCGCAAACTCCCCATTTGCACAAGGTTGGATACCAAGCTAGCCATGTCCTGTTCCTTGTCCTTACTGATGTCATTGAAGGTCTCTTCCTCCACCCAGCCACGTACAACACCAAGGGTCCCCGAAAGGTGACAACAAGCCCCCTGTATTTTTTTTAAATGTACACTACTGTTACAACAGATATGTGTTGCACTGGTGTGACACTGTGCCCTGGCAGACCCTGAAACGTACACGTGTGAAGGAAACTGACTGCTATTATTTCACAGTCAAACATCTAGTTTTTTTTAATGTACACTACTGTTACACCGGTGATTGGCCCACGTCATGCCTACGCCCCAAAACGTTTGTGTGTGGGGGTGCTGGAATGACGTGGGCCAATGGGAGCCTGAATCAACTTTTGGCTCCCACTGCCCCTTTAAGAGCGAGCTCGTGACTCGAGCCGTGCTCCTAGTGCCAGGCGGGCCACGTGACTGATCACTGCGGTCAGTGCATGCTGCTAAGTCAGAAGAGTGCATGCGGCTCGTGTGGAGGCAGGAGTGATCCAGCCACGCGCGGCTCAAGCTTAGGAGCCAGGTCGGTCCAAGGATAAGGTAAATACAGCCACAACCACTTATCCCAATCACACACCTTTCCTAACGTCCTATCCCATTAAAAGCATATTACCGTGTATTTAATAAAACAGATAGATAGGTTACTGGCTATGGGGAGCATAATGTATAATAAACACAGGTTACTGGCTATGGGGGATAATGTATAATAAACACAGGTTACTGGTTGTGGGGGGATAATGTATAATAAACACAGGTTACTGGCTATGGGAGGATAATGTATAATAAACACAAGTTACTGGCTATGGGAGGGATAATGTATAATAAACACAGGTTACTGGCTATGGGGGATAATGTATAATAAACACAGGTTACTGGCTATGGGAGGGATAATGTATAATAAACACAGGTTACTGGCTATGGGAGGGAGAATATATAATAAACACAGGTTACTGGCTATGGGGAGGATAATGTATAATAAACACAGGTTACTGGCTATGGGAGGATAATGTATAATAAACACAGGTTACTGGCTATGGAGGATAATGTATAATAAACAGAAACACAACAAAAAATGCAGCTTCAGAATTAATCTAAATGGTATGCTGTCTAGGAGGTGGGAGGGTCTGCTGCTGATTGGCTGGGATGTTTCTGCTGACTGTGAGGTACAGGCTCAAAGTTTACTCAATGATGACGAATAGGAGGCGGACCGAACATTGCATATGTTCGCCATCTGTGGCGAATGCGAACAAGCTATGTTCGCCAGGAACTATTCGCCAGCGAACCGTTCGGGACATCACTATTCACCAATCCTCCCAAACTCTCCTGTACCATGAAGCACCCATTTCCATATACTCAGACATGTCCTGGCTGACCTTACAAGCCAGGCATGCACTTAAGTATGTCACTGACAATCTAAGGGCCAGAAACCTCCGCTATAGATGGGGCTTTCCCTTTGCCCTTACTATACTGCACAGGGGATCACTGCACTCCATTTACTCGGTGAAAGATGTTCCTGCATTTTTACAAGCCCTGCATATACTGACAGTTCAAATCTGGATTGGTACGGACCAGTTCTCATGCCACAGACTTTCCACCTTCCACAAAGAAAACGCTGGCAACAGGTTCCAACGAAGAGGAGAAATGAGCTTGGTAATCCAGCATCAACTTCATCCTCCCCAAGGGGAAAAGCAGTGAACTTCTAACTATCCGCTCTTTTACAGAAGCTCACACAATAAGCTCCTGGGAGGAAGAAGATTTATCACAGCGGATATTTAACTTGCACCATCTATACTCACCCCCTTTCAAGTTAATTAGATATGGATATCATCTTCATATGAATCACCTGATCACTGCCCTGCCAGTGAAGCCTTCAAATGTGACAACCATGTCATAAGAGGAATTGATATCTGTCATGTATATTCATTCTTTTAACCCCTGTCTCCTCTTCTTTCCCTTCCCTTTCCTGTTTTACCTCTTCACTCAATCTCCTCTTTTCCTTCCGTAGGCAACTACAAACCTATTTCACACAAATAAATCCCCAATAAACAACACAATGTTTATCTATATAAGGCCTACCTCGACATTTGCCTTTGCCTATCTACCACTATAAATCTCTTTCATCCCAGGCTCCTATATACACAGGTTTTGTTTATTATAATATATATATATATATATATATATATATATATATATATATATACAGGGAGTGCAGAATTATTAGGCAAGTTGTATTTTTGAGGATTAATTTTATTATTGAACAACAACCATGTTCTCAATGAACCCAAAAAACTCATTAATATCAAAGCTGAATATTTTTGGAAGTAGTTTTTAGTTTGTTTTTAGTTATAGCTATTTTAGGGGGATATCTGTGTGTGCAGGTGACTATTACTGTGCATAATTATTAGGCAACTTAACAAAAAACAAATATATACCCATTTCAATTATTTATTTTTACCAGTGAAACCAATATAACATCTCAACATTCACAAATATACATTTCTGACATTAAAAAACATAACAAAAACAAATCAGTGACCAATATTGCCACCTTTTTTTTTTTTTTTTTGAGCATTTTTCAATTCTTTATTTTTATTGTGCAAAAGTTTAACAGACAGGCTTGCTATGCCACGACAATAAACACAGGCATTTCAAGAAGCGTAAGACTTTTGAGGCATATGATAGTACTGTACATTTTTTTTTTAAACGAGAAACAGGCTGAGACATGTAATGTCACTTAACAAGAGAACAGTTAGATTGTGTGAAACATCTTGTTTGGATTGACACTGATGTATTCTAATCTATTAATTCAAAATAAGGTAACAGGCTAAACAGTAGTTAATTCCCTGGCATGGGAGCCGCTGGGCCCTATGGTCGGTGTAGGCGCTCGGAAGGCTAGCAGAGTATTAATGAATGGTTGCACTATCTCGACTATCACCGCCGGGATAGCTCTACAGCAATGGGGAGGGTGCCAGTAAGAGAGGCTAGTACTTTAGTTAATATGCAAGATTAAAGACATGCAAGCTAAGCCCTAGGATAAACAATACAGCAATGAAATGGGTGGAAATCAAAATTATAAAAATAACGTGGGCTGCTAAGAATAAGTGAGTGATGTCCAGAAGATGGTTACCACCTTAGTTCGTACAAAGTGGGAGTAGGAGTGAGCGATTAAAATTCTTGCCTTTCACAGCTAAGATAGACTTTGCCATGGATGGACCTGTGCCTAGGTCTGCTTAGCCGATGCCCGTTGTTGGCAGGCTGCTGTCAGTGGGAAACTTGAGTCCTCTTTTCAGTGTGTGAGGTCGTCGCCTGCCACAGATGCCTGCATGCTTCTACCTCCCGCCGTTAGACAAGTAGCTGAGTCCCTTAATCTGACCACTGCCTCTGGGTGTTCTTCGTGCTTGTGGCTGTTGTTGCCAGGAGTGTACCATCCCAGAGAGCGGCTTATGAGCATTGACTCGCCTTCCTCCAGAACGTCGCCCAGGGAAGCGGGGATGAGTTGATGAGGTGGGTTTTTCCACGCTGTACTTTGCCTCCCATCGTTTGCGTGCTTGGAGCCGTCTGTGTGCCGTGCTTGGTTGCGGTGGTTCCCTCCGCTTTGCTGCCATGTGTGGGGGTGAGAGGTGCTTGTCCCTCCGCCGCCATTTCACGGCTCTGTTCCCCGCAGGGGCTGCAAGCTGGTGCTGTGGATCGAGTGGCAGCTGTCGAGGTGAGTGGCTGTCCAGGAGTGTTGGGGCACTCTGTAGCAGTTTTTGCTCGAGTTGTAACCAGAAGTTACTGAATATTCGGTCCAGGTTGGACACGTAGTCGTGTTTCACCTCATGGCTGTTTGAGGTCTGCATGGTCTCCGCCATTTTAGGTGGGCCACTCGGTTCTCCGGCTAACTTCCCAGTTGTTGCCGCCATGCCAGGGAGGCTCCCCATAGGTGGACCGGGATCACCCCCACCGGTCCAGGGGGGGGGGTTGCGGCGTGCCCGCAAGCAGCAAACGGGTACCAGGCATCTCCAGGCTGGGAGATCGGCCGCCTCTCCCGCCCGGCGTGTGCTAGGCCGCATACTCTCACAGGCCTGACCGTCTTTCTGTTGTCCGCTCATGGGCCACTTCACCGGTTTCCCGTGAGGACTGAGGGCCAGTAAATCTCTTTGTTGTCTTGTTTTGGAGCCGTTTGTGGTCAGTAGAAGCCTTAATAGCCAAGATTAGCGAGGAGCTCCAGCAAGGCACGTCTACCCTCCATGACAGTCAGGCCCCGCCCCCCAATATAGCCACCTTTTTTTGCATGGACACTCAAAAGCCTGCCATCCATGGATTCTGTCAGTGGTTTGATCTGTTCACCATCAACATTGCGTGCAGCAGCAACCACAGCCTCCCAGACACTGTTCAGAGAGGTGTACTGTTTTCCCTCCTTGTAAATCTCACATTTGATGATGGACCACAGGTTCTCAATGGGGTTCAGATCAGGTGAACAAGGAGGCCATGTCATTAGATTTTCTTCTTTTATACCCTTTCCTGCCAGCCACGCTGTGGAGTACTTGGACGCGTGTGATGGAGCATTGTCCTGCATGAAAATCATGTTTTTCTTGAAGGATGCAGAATTCTTCCTGTACCACTGCTTGAAGAAGGTGTCTTCCAGAAACTGGCAGTAGGACTGGGAGTTGAGCTTGACTCCATCCTCAACCCGAAAAGGCCCCACAAGCTCATCTTTGATGATACCAGCCCAAACCAGTACTCCACCTCCACCTTGCTGGCGTCTGAATCGGACTGGAGCTCTCTGCCCTTTACCAATCCAGCCACGGACCCATCCATCTGGCCCATCAAGACTCACTCTCATTTCATCAGTCCATAAAACCTTTTGAAAATCAGTCTTAGAAAATCAGATATTTCTTGGCCCAGTCTTGACGTTTCAGCTTGTGTGTCTTGCTCAGTGGTGGTCGTCTTTCAGCCTTTCTTACCTTGGCCATGTCTCTGAGTATTGCACACCTTGTGCTTTTGGGCACTCCAGTGATGTTGCAGCTCTGAAATATGGCCAAACTGGTGGCAAGTGGCATCTTGGCAGCTGCACGCTTGACTTTTCTCAGTTCATGGGCAGTTATTTTGCGCCTTGGTTTCTCCACACGCTTCTTGCGACCCTGTTGACTATTTTGAATGAAACGCTTGATTGTTCGATGATCATGCTTCAGAAGCTTTGTAATTTTAAGAGTGCTGCATCCCACTGCAAGATATCTCACTATTTTTGACTTTTCTTATCCTGTCAAGTCCTTCTTTTGCCCCATTTTGCCAAAGGAAAGGACGTTGCCTAATAATTATGCACACCTGGTATAGGGTGTTGATGTCATTAGACCACACCCCTTCTCATTACAGAGATGCACATCACCTAATATGCTTAATTGGTAGTAGGCTTCCGAGCCTATACAGCTTGGAGTAAGACAACATGCATAAAGAGGATGATGTGGTCAAAATACTCATTTGCCTAATAATTCTGCACTCCCTGTATATATATATATATATATATATATATATATATCATAATAAACAAAACCTGTGTATATAGGAGCCTGGGATGAAAGAGATTTATAGTGGTAGATAGGCAAGATAGGTAGATATATATATATGTTATACTATGTGTGAGGAAATAATGGAGAACTCTATATCATGTTAGACCTTACACAAGGGACTCTGGGTAGAGCGGGACTGAGTGTCCCTGACTGGCACACCTCTTTTAGCGCAATGCCAGGGGTAAATGTATACTGCATCACTACTGTTATGATACCAGCTATTTAACTTTAAAATCATTACCAATCCTGATCCCAAGCACATGGCGTGTACTGCTTCCCCCCTTTCTACACTCCCATTATTACCCAAATAGCGGATGTTACAGTGCCCCCATACCGAATATATAGGTTATGTTAATATTCCATATATTTCCGCCTCATCATTCGACCCACCAAGGTTGACCATGCCAATCTTCATCCAACCTGATCTGTAAACCACTTGTTGTGCAGACTTCTAATGAGTCCATCACTGATCATAAACCCAATCACACTGGATTATCTTCCATCCTAAAAAAGCCCACTACGAACCTAAACCTGATATATAGGTTGTGATCCTCTGACCCACAATGATACATTTAATACCCCCAAGCTCCAAACACAGGCTCTCTGTCCACTCTCTCGCAAATTAAACACAATCTATTTTGCATCCACATAAGCACTCCCAGTTAATGCTAACTATTTTTTAAGAGTTGTTGTACCTCACCCTACATGAACAGCCTAGCAATGATGCGAAGGATCCCTGCTGGTCACCCAACCCCAAACAGGGACAGACACCAACGATTTTCATGTACGGGGAATGTACATATGTCCTATTTACTGAACTACTCAACACTGCTTTATGTTTTTCTGTACATAGTTTATTGTATTTTTGGTAATTAGCTGCTGCCTAGGGAACTGAGGGGGGTAAGACGCATTTAACTTTGAATCTCCAATGGCTACTCTCCGACTGGTCTCTCTGAATGTCAGAGCCTTAAATTCTCCTGAAAAACGCTCCCTAGCCCTTACAGAACTCCATAAACCCTAGGCAGATGTTGCCTTTTTACAAGAAACCATTTCCGAAAAAATTCAGCTCCCAAGCTCTCAAACCGAAAATTCCCCACAACATATTTCAGTAACTTCTCGGAGGCCAAATCACGGGAAGTGGCCATTTCAATATCTGCACATGTCCCATTCACATATGCAAAACATGAAAGTTTTGACAATGGTAGATTGGTCATGGTTAAGGTACTCATATGCCATAATATGGTAACTGTGTAAATCTGTACTTACCTAACAGACAGACACCTTACAACGGTGCATACATTCTATCAATCAATTCACAAATGGTATCTTAATTTTGGGGGGGTGACCTAAATATCTCCCTAGACTCTACACTTGATATCACCTCAGGTACACATACTTATCAGATATCCGTATGACAAAGGATACATCACATACTGGACCAATCCCAACTTTTTGACTGTTGTTGTGCTACTCATCCAAATAGGAGAGATGCTACTCCCCTGCCACTGGCACCTATTCCAGGAAAGATTTATTCCTCCTACCACTCATATGGCCCAATCACATGGGTGGATCATGCGCCCCTGTCTCTTGCCATTCAAATACAATCCAATGGAAATAAATTACCTGCTATTGAATGACCCTGACATACTATCCCAGATGAAACTTGCCCTTGAAAACTTCTTTGCGGAAAATAGTTCCCCATCAGTAGCTCCTCCCATTACATGGGAAGCACATAAATGTGTAATTCAGGGATTTTTCATAGCTCTATTATCCAAACATAAAAAATGTTGGGAGACCCAAATAACACTAACTAAGGAGATTAGGCAATTAGAGATATCACTATAAACATGATGGCTGTTTGATAACCTATAAAGATTTGGTGAATAGATGATCCACACTGACACAATTGCTCAATGTACAAACAAAACGTAAAATGCTTCTCTCCAAATTCTCCTTCTATCCACAAGGGGGTAAACGTGGCTGTATGCTGGCTAAGGCATTAAAACAAACCAGACAGACCACCTTTATTGCCAAGATTAAAAAACCTTCTGGAGAAACCACTCAAATGCTGTTGGAAATAATGGACGCATTTCATGAGTATTACTCCACATTATACAATTTACTGGATGAACCCTCATCAGACATAGAGCTGGAAACCTTCCTTTCCGCCAGAATAAAACAAGCCATTCTAAACAATATCCTCAGAATCTTTGACGCACCCATAACTTTTGATGAATTCTAACTGCCAGTGAATAGTCGGCACATAGGAAATAGCCCAGGCCCCGATGGCCTCACTGCCAAGTATTATAAAACCTTCCTAAGCACACTCTCCACCCCTTTTCTCCAAGCCTTCAACTCCTTGATTGCAACCAGCACATTACCAGAATCGGCCCTAGAATTATATATCACCTTATAGCCCAAGCCTGGAAAGGACCCCACTGAATGTGAAAGTTTCCGCCTGATCTCTTCAATCAATAGTGATCTAAAGATATTTACCAAAATATTTGCAAACCACCTACACCCAGTAACACAAGTAAGTATATACCCAGATCAATTGGGATGCGTGCCCAATAGGGAAGTTAAGAATAATATCAATAAGTTACTTAATCTGATCCACATAGCCCAGACATCCTCGAGTAACCGCTTACTCCTTGTAATCGATGCAGAAAAAGCGCTCATTATTTGCTACCCTCTGCACCTTTGGATTTGGGCCTAATTGGATGAAATGGGTGAGAGCTATATACTCTCGCCCCACTGCCAAATTGCACATTATCGGCCAACTTTCCAATCCAGTACAAATACGGAATGGCACGAGACAGGGGTGCCCTCTCTCCTCATTTCTATTCATTATGATCCTAGAACCCTTCTTACAGGGCATCAGGGACCATCCACACATTTTAGGCATAGTAAGTAACCAAAGGGAGTATACAGTTTCTGCCTTTGCTGATGACTTACTCTTTACGATTTCTGACCGTATAACCTCGATGGCCCCCTTAGTCGAAGAACTAACCGTATATAACCATATATCCAACTTCCGAGTGAACTACTCCAAAAGCGAAATCCTACCATTATGCACAACTGACCATATCACAGCCACATTACAGAATTCCTACTCATTCACATGGGCTTATTTAGCGGTCAAATACTTAGGGTTCAGTTATCAAAAGACTTCTCCAAACTCTACGAACTAAATTATATTCCACTGGTCCACAATCTGACACAAGACCTAGCATTCTGGAAAAAAAACACACTTCAACTGGATTAGAAGAATTAATATATTAAAGATGAATACATTACCAAAAATGTTATATCTGTTACAGGTTCTTCCCATTATGATACCTAAATCCTTCTTCTCCACTGTAAGACGAACCATCTCAGAATTTATCTGGGGAGGTTAACACCCAGGGCTAGCTTTCCACACTTTAACTTGACACAAATTCTGGGGGGAGATTGGGTCTGCCAGACATAGAAATGTATCACAAAGCAATAACTTTAACTAGGATATATGACTGGACAAATCCATTACCGTATAAACAATGGATAGACTTGGAAAACGATATGTTTCACATACCGCTATATACTGTGCCCTGGCAGGGAAATGGACGAAAATACTTACGCTCTCAAAACCAATCCAAATTACACTAATGCCTGCCGAATGGTCCACCATTTTCACACTATTAGTTGTAACAAAATAGAGGTAAATTACAAGAGAATTTCTCAATGGCACTCTTCACCAGATAAATTGCATAAGCTATTCACGAATACCTCTAACTTATGCTGGAGATGCTCCCAAGGGACCGGCACACCTGCACACATATGGTGGTCATGCCCTGTAATTTAGGAGTATTGGAGACAAATAGCAATTCATATACACAGTATTACAGACATACATATCGCCAACACAGCTAAGAGGATAATGTTTCTCCTACACCGAATCCCGCTTTCCAAGACAAAACGCATTCTCATAAATCACTTGCTCACAGCAGCAAATCTACACATCCCAATAAAGTGGAAACAAACCACAGCCCCAATGATAAGAGAATGGATTCGGAAAATGGAGACTGCAAGGTTGATGGAGGAACTCCACTACTCGTTTACCGATAAATACACCCTATATAATAAAATATGGGAGCGATGCCTGAAATTAATTCTGCAAAAGCCTAGAGGTTAGAAACTTAAATAGGAATTCTTGGTCACAAGTACATTCCTTTCCGCGACTACATGCAGTCCTCTATTCCCGCTGATGGAAAAAGGCATAGGACACGTGGAGGCAACTCGGGAGATATGCTTACTGACTTAATAATTTAGCAGGACCACTCTCTCAATAATGACGGTCAGAGAAAACATGAGGTATCCCTCTTATCTCTATCCCAATGCACCTTCTATTCATATGCTATAAGGTTTATTATTAACAAACCCCCCCACCCTCAGGCGGTACCTTGCACTCTATGGGCCAGTTTTTTGAGTTTTCTCCCAAACTTTAGTTATGCCATCCACATAATTTTGGCTCATACGATCCATCCTACACTGCGAATGTATGGTTTTGATGAGGGTAGGTCTATATATTCAAGAAATTGCATGTATTCACTATGATGAGGCAACAGTACTCAACATATATCCCATAGACCTAGGGGAGTGTTCCATGATCCTTCCCTTCTCCATGCCAGGCTCATCACACAGGAACTCCCTATCTGATGAGCTACTACTATACTAGCTGAGTTGGGACAGATAACTGGACAAACCCTCACGCCGTTTTAGTAAATTCTTACAGACAAACTCCTACCTATATGCGGAGATATGCTATGTAACTCACTGTTTTATTCTGTAATATTCATAGAGCCATTATGTATTTGTATACTAATGTATGTAAACAACTGTTGCAGCCTCTAAGGAAATTATCTGAAAAAAATGTATCCAAATGATGTATCCACAATGTAACCTTTTGGATGACCAATAAACTTTAAAAAAAAAAAAAAGAATGTGTAAATGACTTACTGTTCAAAGATTTATAAACCTGTCATCATTGAGCTCAATAATTTCAATACAATTTTGCCACTTAGTGGTCAATATACTGAGCAATTTTATGCTTTTGAAAATACTCATGCATTTGTGGAGTTTGCTTGCTCTTTGATAAATATGGTTTGGGATTTTAGGATTTACTTAATATTTTGCAATTCTTCCACTGGAATCTATAGGGAAATTGGCGATTTCTATTTAGTAATCAGAGTGCTCTTATTCTACTAAGAGAGTCCAGCCCATTTGACAACCTCTTAATCCACAATTATAGAAATTAATGTAATGTTCATTCCTTAAGTAAACACCAATACAAAAAAAAAAAACTATGTGCAAGAGAATACTTAGAGCAGAAAGCCACTCAGGTACGTGGGTCCCTGCCCAGATCTCAAGTTAGTTTTAGTTCATCTTGTGCCATTATAAACAGAACCTAGCCAATTTGCATATTGGACTGAATCCACACAAAAGGGTTTTCAGATTCTAAATGCAGGGTGGCTATCTCTTCAGAAAAGATACAGCAACTTCAGATGATTGTTTTGGCATTGTTAGGCCTTGTCAGTGAGGTACAGCTGATACCCCTCTAGGCACTTTGAACAAAGGGTTCACGTCTGGTTACCCTTTAAAGTTGGAGAGCAAAGAATCAATGTGCAAGAGATACAATACAAAACAAAACATAGTTTACCAAAAAATTCAATTGAGAAATTGTTTATTTTGTTAGCAGAGTAATCACTTACTTTATACACACATTCAGTGCAGGTATTAGCTTCATTATTTTGTTTCTACACCTTATGTTGGTTAATTATTATTTTTATATTCTTCTAGCGACACAGTATAATGGACTTTATTCATGTAATTATGTACTGTATTGGCCATTTGGTTTTATATTGAAAACTACAAATCCTGCTTTTTCCATTTTTCAAACTTAGCTCGTGTTCACCCCGTGCAGCTAGAGTAATCAAGGAGTGTCGGTCTGACACTATGTGAGGTTGCAAAAAAGGTAACTGCATGGACAGGAGCTATTAGCCAATGGAAATTGGTTTAGTGTTAATACACACTTGATGCAAAGAAGAGATCTGGAGTGCAGGTGTGCAATCCAGTTTGCTGTGGTTTTTAACTTGTTGAACTAAAGAGCGGAGTTGAGTTTATGATTAAGCAGAACTTTCTGGTAGAAATTGCTGCTTTGAGTTTCGTATGCACTAACAGTCAGTCATTGTGCATAAGATGTTATATATGAGTGATGACCAGTATATAGGTAAGAGGTAATAGTTAATGCAGTACCGAGAGAAAATCAAAATACAAACATTTCCTATTGTGCTGCTGACACCTCCCTCTGCAGCTCCAGGCAGGGTAAAGTAATCCACAAAAATAGAAAAAATGAGGGCAGCACAAACAATTGCAAATGTGCACACTAAGTGCTACAAAAAGAGTTTGTCATGGGAGTTGTACCCCAACACACAGGAAAGAGGAAACCAACAAAAGGTGGTTTTGAAAGATGTATTACCGAGCCTTAGAATGACCGGACTTAACGTATAAAACAACAAGATAGAAAAGAGAAAATGGAAAAGTGACACTAGAGATCCAAATATGATGCACAGTGTGGAAAACAGTATATAGTATATCCCAGTGAGTCTAAACACATCCAAGTGTAATGTCACAAAAAACACTTACATAAACGAATGGGTACAAGAGAAAAGGTGGTTTGCATACACAATGGCATATAGTAATTGCTGGTTTTATATCTGGAAAGTACAAGTGTAAAAGTGTAAAAACCATCATAGGACAATATGTATATACAAAAATAAGAGATAACTTGGAACACACAATATAGAGAGCCATATAAGTCGACTCTAAACTATGATGGCGTGTTCATCCATCCAATGTGGATACTGGAAAAGATGCAGGTCCCCCATAAAGTAACAGTATTCCTCTGGATAATGATACAGGAACCAAGCATGAAGTTAAATGTAATTCTTTATTTGAAAAAAGCTTAAGCAGAATGTGTTTCGACCATTAACAATTGGTCTTCCTCATGTGCAGTACTGACAAGTAAAAAAAAACAAAACTAATATATCACATAAAATTAATATAAATCAAACACACGTGCAATTGAAAAAAATGTCCCATCCCTTTACTCCATATAAGGAAATTCTGTTTCCTTTTTTGCCCCATCCAATGTGGGGGAAGAGGTGGATTCTATGTGTAGGTGTCCGGAAATACCTTCCCAATATGGCCACGTGTTGCAGCTAGTCATGTGTAGCCGAATTACTTCCAGTTCTGTTTGGTGTTAATGTTTCCAGTGGGCGTCATCAGAAGTGGTTGTAAGCTCTTATTAGATCATCCTTCACATTTAGGTGGTGTGTACCGCTACCCCTGTTGCGTCCATGATAATTGAGTGAACAATACTCAGTAGGAACCATGGTTAAAAGGGGAAGGGAGTAAGGGCAAAAAAGAAGAATAAATGAGAGCTCATTAGTATACAATATAACACATTAAAATATAGTAAATAGTAAATAGTGAGTGCAGTATCAATTATTGATTTTTTTTACTATTAGGAGGCTTTTGGGCCACCTTGATACTTTGCACCATATACGGATAAAAGAGTGCCTGTATGCATGAATTTTTTTAAGATTTTTAAAAGGCTCATTGAGTCTTGCAAATATGCAGGGAAAGATTTAGCTAATGGTTGCAAAAAATAATTTATAAGATCATTTATAGGAAAAAACTAAATCTAAAAAATGTATTAGCACCAAGTTACGCTTTAAAAAGCGGATCTAAGAATAAAAAGGGTGCAAAAGGTTTCAAGGGATGTAAAAACTGTAAAGCATGTTCACAAGTGAATACTGATAAAGCTATATCATACACTAGCTCCACCACTTGGAGACAGTTTTTTATTAAGTCAGAGATAAGCTGCCGCTCGGACTTTGTGGTGTATTTGCTCCAGTGTCCGTGTGGCAGCAAGTATGTTGGACGCACGAAGAGGTGTTTGAAAGTGAGGTTCCTTGAACATAATAATAACATCAAGAAGAAACTCGACACCCACTCGGTCCCCCTCCATTGCAATAGTTGCCCACATTTTTTTTTCTGAAAGGGCTACATTGCATGGGGTAGAACAAATTCGATCACACTGGAGAGCGGGCAACAAAGAGAAACGATTAGCTCAGAGAGAGTCATACTAAAATCACAGATTGGGCACCCTCACTCCAAGGGGGTTAAATGTAGATATGGATATAGTCTTCTTTCTGGATTAATTAGTTTAAGAGAGATATATGGCTTCTTCCCACATTGTTAATAACTTTGAGAATTTAATTGGAAAATCATTTAATTGGTTAATAGCAATTAATTATGGTAGGCACAATATGGATGTGTAATTAAGGATAATGTCACTTTAAAGTTTATATATCCACATTTATGTCACAAATTTATTAAATACTATTTAAAATAAGAAAAGAGATTATAAATATTAAATCACTAATGTTGCAAGAGATAATAGCTTGTGATGTATATTGTGTTGATTTATGATTACATTGAATGCAAACTTGGATAGGAAGTTGTGGCATTCAATTTACATTTTTTTGTTGATTTAGTTATTTGGTTAGATATAGAGGATATATTACTATTATTATCATGATTGTTGTTTTTGTATGTAATATTTAAAAACCCTCTCGTTTAGATTCCCAGGTATTACCACTGTGTGTAATAACAGTGGATTCCAGGCTGCATTCTTTATGATTATGATGTGGAACGCACGGCCATGTTTTTTTCGAGTGTGGAACGCACACCAGTCACGTGATAAGAACGTAGCGCGTGACATATGCGGAAGTGGCAGAAATTAATGCGGAAGAGATTTGAAATCCTTAGCTACACCTGGAGGAAAATACCGGGCGACGAATAGAAGTTCAGAAGAGGGAAGACACCCACTATTCCACCAATGACTTGAAGGGATTAGCCCCTTATAAAACTTTTTATTTGGTAGCATTTTTAGGATGCCTTGTTAGCTATTGTACCTTTAATTGTTGTTTTTATTGAAAGAGGTCCCTGAGGAAGTCCTTTTGTACAAGGATGAAACGTGTAGGACCGGTGACCTTCTTATATTTGTTTTTATTGTTCTATTTTGTACACCTCCTGATTTTATGAGTGAATAAATTGCTTTTGAAGTATTCATCTGGTTGGTGTCTGTTGGATCATCTCGCTGACCCTGATACCCCATCGGCTATCACTTGAGGAGGGATACCTAATAAACCCCCCATCTACATCGTGGGGAGGCACCCATAAAACGCTTTACCAATTTGGAACTTGTAAGTGCATATAAACCAGTATATTATTTTAAGTATATTATTTTAAGTATAAAACAATATTTTCTCTATGTTTTATCCTCTATTGCAGGTACACTAGCAGAATCCCTAAATATCCTGTCATTCACACAGTTCTGTCATATGGTTATCAGCTGGGAAATAACCTTGGGAAGCTGTGTACCTATATGAAACCTATATGAAAAAAATGGGAGAAAATAAGATTTTTTTTTTTTTTTTTAGTTCTACATGACATTTTAACTGTCAATGTCATAATACTGTTTGCTTTTACTGCAATAAAATACACCTATTTGTATTCAGCAAAGTCTCACGTGTAAAACAGTACCCCCTATGCACAGGTTTTATGGTGTTTTGGGAAGTTACAGGGTCAAATATAGCGTGTTACATTTGAAATTGAAATTCGCCAGATTGGTTACGTTGCCTTTGAGACTGTATAGTAGCCCAGGAAATAAATTTACACCCATGATCGCATACCATTTGCAATAGTAGACGACCCAAGGTATTGCAAATGGGGTATGTCCAGTCTTTTTTAGTAGCCATTTGGTCACAAACACTGGCCAAAGTTAGCGTTAGTATTTGTTTGTGTGTGAAAAATGCAAAAAACGCCAATTTTGCCCAGTGTTTGTGACTAAGTGGCTACTAAAAAAGACTGGACATACCCCATTTGCAATACCTTGGGTTGTCTACTATTGCAAATAGTATGCCATTATAGGGGTAATTTTCATTCTTGGGCTACCATAGGGTCATAAAGGCAACGTAAGCAATCTGGCGAATTTTAATGTGAAAAAAATGAAACACAAGCCTTATATTTGACGCTGTAATTTTTGAAAACACCATAAAACCTGTACATGAGGGGTACTGTTGTACTCGGGAGACTTCGCTGAACACAAATATTTGTGTTTCAAAAGGGTAAAAAGTATTTCAGCAATAATATCGTCCGTGTAAGTGCTGTTTGTGCGTGAAAAATGCAAAAAACTGTACTTTTACTGGCGATATCATCGTTGTAATACATTTTACTGTTTTGAAACACTAATATTTGTGTTCAGCGAAGTCACCCGAGTAAAAGAGTACCCCCCATGTACAGGTTTTATGGTGTCTTGGAAAGTTATAGGGTTAAATATAGTGCTAGTAAATTAAATTCCCTATACTTTCGGCATGGGTTGTCAGGCAGGTCCCGCTAATTGTAATTAATTAGGATACCTAATTATGTAAAATTATTACATAAATATATGTGTAGAATTAATACATATATATATATATATATATATATATATACATACATACATATGTGTGTATATATACGTATATATATAATTTTTTAAAATATTTTTATTTATATATAGGTATATATGGTGATATATACGTATATATTTATGTATATAGATAAATATATTATTTCGTTCTACGTGTATTTTGATATATATATATATATATATTAATATCACAATACAGTTAGAACGAAATAAAACACATCTATATATTTTTTAATATTTTATTTTTAATTATTTTTTATTTTGTTTTTTTACGTATTTACATATTTTTTTATATTATATATAAATATATATATAACAATAATTATATATATATTTAATCAGTATCAGTCTACGTGTAATTTGATATTAATATATATATATAATTATATATATATTAATATTAAAATACACCTAGACAGTGTATGTGTATGTGTGTATATGTGTATATATATACTTAGATCATATATATCATATATATATATATACTATATATATATATATGATCTAAGTATATATATATATTTTTTTACACTTATTTTAAGTTATTTTAATTTGATTTCCAGCCAGCAGGGGGACCAACTGTCATTACAGTTAGTCCCCCTGCTGGCAATGCACCAGGCAGCTATCCCGGCCATGTGATTGTGAGGTCCTCGCAAGGACCTCACTCTCACATGGCCCGGGGGGGCTGAAGAGGACGAAGGTGCCGCAGGGGGCTCCCTGGGAGTCCCCCCAACCGCGATCGCCGGCGTGGGATCGTCGGCGACCGGGTAAGTAAATAAAAACCGGAGGGCGTACTATTACTTTAAAAAGGACGTAATAGTACGCCCTGCGGTCTTAAGGGGTTAAACAGGCTTACAGTGTTTGTTTACCGAACAAACTGATGAACACCTGGACCACCCACAAGTGGAGTGTGCAGCCTGTTAACCTCCAAGAAGCTGTGGTTAACTGCAGCTTAATTGAAGAATGGCTGTGTGGTCGCCGTTCGTATGCACGAACACGTGGCAGTGGCCATCTTAAACTGCCGAACGGATTGTTTGTCGTTGAACACTTGGAACTGTTTTTGGACACTATTTCACACAAACACCGCTCGGACTTCCTTTTATTTTTCATGCGAACGCAGCGGCATTCGGTACATTGAAGCCCACAAACCAGGGACACGCATAGACTATGGCCATTCACCAGTTCATTTGACAATTCGAACGGTATTTGAACTATTGGAAATAGACCGGCTGCACAGCCTAATTCTCTGGAACTGTTTTGGGCATGAAAATATGCGTGCGTTGGATTTTTAAGTATGTTGCTCCCCCAGATCGGGGCTATCCGGAATTGTATGGGGATATGTTATGTTTCTGGGTATTTTCTGTACTTTGGGGAAAATGTGTGTTTTTCTGCCCGTGGATAATTAGGTTATTGTATTAGCTACTTTAATTATATCACAGGCAGAGGGGAGGGATTGTTTGCTGTACATGGGAGTGTCACATACTGTATGTTTGTTCTTGTTGGTCTGTACAGTTTGAAATGCGGTGTTCCATCAGATCCAAGGGGTGTGCCAATGGCCTGAGGAATTGCATATAAGCCAGCCAGTACCAATAAAACCTCAGACTTGTTTTACCCTTCATGAAGTTTTGGCTCATGTTTGGGGGATTGGAGAACTACCTACACTCTGGGGATTGCTATAATCGCTATACTCCCCAGAGTATAGTCACTAAGCTCTTGTAAGAGCTGGTTCCTGTTCCTGCTCTCTGGATTAAGAGAGGTCTACATACTGGAAGCTGGATCCTGGTCTTGGTCCAGAGTGGGTGGAAGACGGCAAGACCCCAACCAAGCTGTGGTAGTTTGTGGGGTCTGTGGTGGTTATGGTGTCTAGTGGAGTGCTTGGAGCCCTCAGAAAGTACTAAAAGCATCCGTCAACAGAGGTACCCAGTCGGGGTGCTAGGTGATCCGTTACATTTATTATATTTTATTTTTACCTGCTTGCATAGTGTCCAACTCTAAGGTTCTGGATGCTCAGTGGTACTGCAACCCAATGTCTGGGAAGCTCTAAGCAATTAGGGACATATTCTATTAGTCATGCCTGGATAGGCATTTCCTGCTTGCTACCTATTATCACAGTCTCATAATATCTGTATGTCCCTCTTCGACCATCAAACATCACAAACCTTCCTCGTTTCTGACTGATGGCATCTCCCATTGTTCTAGACATACAAAACTAGCCTGATATAGCTAGATATTTGCATTATTCTTTTCTGAAATGTTTTCTTGTGTAATCACATTTCTAGTACATTTGCTATATTGCCCTGTATGTCTAGCATGTTTACCTTAAGAAAATGAGACAGTCAATTAGGAGTACACATATCAACTGTGTTAAAAACTACTGAAAACACTATTACTCCACCTTTCGTTTCTGTACCCCGCTGCACTTTATCTCAATGAAATAAAGATTGACAAAAAAGAAAAGACAAACAAACAAACATATATTTTGTACAATTTTGCGGTTTTCTACAGAAAAAGAAAACATTTATTTGTGATTTGTATGCCCAATTAAAGTGCAATCTTACTACTCTAAAAAAAAGGTTAGCATGAACTAATGACTATAGAAAGGAAATAAATGCTGAACAATATAACCAGTCCAAATACAAATACATCATTGCCTATGACCAAGTAGTTAAAAAATAGTATTTGGTGCAAATTATTTAATTTGAGGTGTTTTTTTGACGCTTTTGTCCTTTGGAAAGTTATATTTTGGAATAAACTTGTTTTAATTTAATCACATTGCTATTATAAAACAAACAAGTGTACATTCCTGATTATTAGATTATGTCAGTTACTGATGTCCTCAAAATGTTTATTTTACTTATTTTAACACAGAAATGTGCAAGCACAGCAAACATTATATATTACAGCAAAATTAGGCATTTTATTTTCATATTGTATGCAGAAATAAATTCTGTTTCACATAATTAATACTAAGAGAAACCATAACCTCAATTAGTGTTGACAGAAAGAGCAGTATACACCAATTTGGGTGGACTGAACTTTAGAAAAGCAATCTATGCCATCAGATTTGTGAGCATAGTTACATACACTGATCAGTCACAACATTAAAACCACTGACAGGTAAAGTAAATAATATTGATTAAAGCATTACAATGGCACCTGTCATTATCATTACAATGGCACCGGACATGCTGTTCCTTAGTTGTGATTTCAGGCTATTCAATGGATTAAAAAAACCTCTGGAGTGACTGGATTTACAAACTGGATACTTTGTTTCTCAATATCTAAATACAAACTGTGATTTCAGCCCGTTTAGATCTCATTACCCCGTAGTCATTGCAATAAGGCTCATTTTTTTCTCCCACCCTGTTGAGATCATATATTGATATTTTGTGTTTTATCTCTTTATATTCTTTTATATGTAAGTATAAAAGTCTTTAAATAGAGTTGAGCGGACACCTGGATGTTCGGGTTCACCGGGTTCGGCCGAACTTCGGCAAAAGTTCGAGTTCGGACTCGAACTTGACCCCGAACCCGAATCCCATTGGGGACCATAGCTCTAAAAAGAGTCCTGGAAAGGGCTAGAGGTCTGCAAAAGGAAGTAAAATGTATTGCCTAAGTACTAATATACTTACCAAGTGGAAAAAGAAGAATGTTACACTGTATACAATTTTAAATAAAAAGTATACAAGCATAGCCAGGATTCAGCTGTAAGCATTTGCAACACTTACAACAATCAAGTAACACACATTCATATAAAATGTAAGTTACTTGGCCAGTCAATGTAATGACAGGAATGAATAAGTAGATAACTCCCTAATTCCCACGGTAGTAGAGAGCTATGTACTAAAAGGCTGAAAGACCTGAATTGGTCTTTCAGCCAAATTTACTAATACTAAGTAAAGATTACTTAGTATTAGTAAATTATGCCCCTACTTGCTATACCACGAGTAAGGGCATGTCTATTAAACAGTGAGCAGCCTATGGCTGTTTAATAGACATGCCCCTACTAGCTTTTATAGAGCCTGGGTCACATGCTGCACTGGCCAATCACAGCCATGCAGTTAGTAGGCATGGCTGTGATGGCTTCTAAGGGTACACAAGTAAAATGCTTGTTGATTGGCTGCCCTGTAGCTTTTCAAAACGCACCATTAAATCGCCGAACTACGAACTCGAACCCGAACTGTTACTGAAATGTCCGGGCTCGGGTTCGGGTCAAAAAATCGTAATGTTCAGTACAAACCCACTCAACTCTATCTTTAAATATGAATTCACTTGCGTTATGCAGATTTCAGTATTGGGAGTTTGTTTGTGAAAACACATTAACTATTGTCCATCTGTATTGCATTCTGCTGGGCGTCAATGGTTGCACCCAAGATGGATTTCCCTGGCTGCTATGTAAGTAACATTTGAGTAATTCTTATGCATTGCTTTTCTGATAAATATATAAATATATTTTTCTATAAATGTATACAGGCTCGGACATGGCTTTGCCAATGTTTTTTGGGCAATATGTACATGTACATTTTTTAACTATAAATAAGTAATATGTAATGATATATTGTTTTTTTTTTACATATATTTAAATTTTTTGCTTATTTAGATTATCATGTTTTATTTATTTGTCTCTGTCTTTATACCTGTTATCATTCTTTTCTCTGTATTTCTGTTATTCTATTTAATTTAATCTATTGATGTCTTTTCTCTTTAATATTTTTTCCTTCTCATGTTTGTTTTTTATCTTTATGTTCTTTTTTCTAATTTTTATTAATTCAGGTTTTGCTTGCACCACATTTTTGCAGTTAAACCTGTATAGCATATGCATCCACGTACCAGGTTAATCTGTTATTGATTTAAATCACTTAGCCACATAACCCCTTAAGGTCACAACTTCTGGAATAAAAGGGAATCATGATGGAATATTTCTGTCATGTGTCCTTGAGGGGTTAACATAATTTGCTTTTTTTTGCTTTTTTATTAAGGAGCTTTATTCAGGTTCCTTTATTTTATTTGTTTTCTTTCTGCTTTAATTTGCTGTGTCTACAATATATCAACTGGAAATGCTGTTGGTTTATTTAATGGGTGGAGACCCATTTTCCCAGGTGGTGGGTGTTTACTTATTTTTTTATTGAGTATAAATAAGTTCCTTGACATAGGCCTCAGGCAGAAATGTTGTGGTGGGTTCTGTATTTATTTGATATTGGTGCTATCTACTCTCATTATTCATTTGTACTTTGTGGAAGTCATATGTAATTCATTGTTATTTTGTTATTTATAGTTTGATTCTTTTGTAACATTGTGTTACTGGATATTTAACTATCAACTGAATGACATATATTTGTTTTATTATAAGTTGGTCTTGTATCTGATATCTGTATTTACCATCCTTTTTGGATTGTTTTATATGTGTTGGGTTTCAAATAATAATTATTTTTAAAGGACCACTATAGTGCCAGGAAAACAAACTCGTTTTCCTGGCACTATATTGCCCTGAGGGTGCCCCCACCCTCAGGGGCCCACTCCCGCCGGGCTGAAGGGGGAGGAAGGGGTTAATCCCTTATCTATTTTCCAGTGCCGGGCTCCCTCGGCGCTGGGACTCTCCTCCCTCTTCTTCTGTTATCGGCTGAATGCACATGCGCGGCAAGAGCCGTGCGCGCATTCAGCCAGTCCATAGGAAAGCATTATCAATGCTTTCCTATGAACGCTGGCGTCTTCTCACTGTGAAAATCACAGTGAGAAGTGCGGAAGCGCCTCTAGCGGCTGTCAATGAGACAGCCACTAGAGGCTGTATTAACCCATAGGTAAATATAGCAGTTTCTCTGAAACTGCTATGTTTACAGCAAAAAGGGTTAAACCTAGATGGACCTGGCACCCAGACCACTTCATTAAGCTGAAGTGGTCTGGGTGCCTATAGTGGTCCTTTAATACATGGGGTTTGCTCTTAAGTTGTGTGTTGTTAAAAGTCAATCTCTTTAGTCAGAGAGTTTGACAACATTATTGTTCTTACTGTAAAGAACCCTTTCCTCTACTGTAGGTGAAAAAAAAAATGTCCGGTCTAATTGGGTTACCACTTGTCTATTGTTCATTCCTGCTAATAATTAAGTTAGCACGTAGTGGTTTTTACTGACCCTTTATATATTTGCATAGTGCTATCATAACCCCTCTGATATGCCCTTTTTCTAAAGAAAACAAATTCAGTTTTTCTAGCCTTTTCTCATAACTAATGTCTTCCACCCCCTTACTAATTCTGTAGCTAGTATCTGCACTTTTTCTATTTCTTTAAACTGTTGACCAAAATTGTGCCCCATATTGAAGCTTGGGAGTTTTATGTGCTTTTGGGGTATTTCTAAAAATGTAGAAAAATCAAACTTTTTTGGGCCAGAAGAAAATTGGGTTTAGGATGTTCTCAAAAGTCAATTATCTCACTGGCTCAGTGGAGGAGTTATGCACTGTACACATTGAATGCCTGTGTTCTCATAAAACCAGTCTTGTCCCAGCATTAAGCTTTGGCTCATGTGTGGGTTATTATGCGACACCAGCGTTATTGAAACCTGTGGATTATTGGCGTGCTATTTTATGGGAAAACAGAATGCAAGACGGTGATACCTACTCAGACCGTCACAGTCTGTTAATCTGTAATTCACCTTTCACATTATATGCACGCACACTTTTATATATCATTTTGTTCAGGAGAAACATGGCTTTCATTTTACATTAATTATTTAGATGTGAAACATAATTTAATATGAATAAAATCTAAAAAAGTGTGAGAAATTAAGAGATTTTGTTATTTTCTTAGATCTGAGCGGCATTTCAACTGTGAATGTCATAATAGTGTTAGCTTTTACTGAAATAAAATAGACATATTTGTGTTCAGCTATGTCTCATAAGTACAAAAGTAGCATCCATTGTTTAAAAAAGTTACAGGGTCAAATATAGGGCTCCAGTTATTACACATTGAAATTTTGTAAATGTTGCATTTCAGACCGTATGGCTGACCAAGAATAAACATTACCCACATCATGGCATACCAAATGAAAAAGTAGACAATCCAGGGTATTCAAAATGGGGTATGTCCAGTATTTCTTAGTATTCATACAACAACATAATATGGAGAGAATATATAATAATACAAGAATTATCTCACTAGGTGCCACTACTCCCTCAAGTACCAAATAAAAAAATATTACCAAAAAGAGAATACACACTAGAACCACCAATGAAAGTAATGCAAATATTGAATGAACCAACAATAGGCATAAATTGCATCAAATATAAGGCTTTCCCCTGTCCAGTTTTTGCACCTTGAAATTTGCCATATTGGTTATGCTGCCATTGAGACCGTATGGCAGCCCAGGAATGAGAATTACCCCAATCATGGCATGCTATTTGAAAAAGTACACAATCCAGGGTATTCAAAATGGGATATGCCCTTTCTTTGTAAGTAGCCACTTAGTCACAAACCCTAGCCAAAGTTAGCATTCATAGTTGTTTTTTTTGCATTTTTTACACAAATACTGCATTTTACTGATATCATGGTCGTGATACGTTTTACTGTTTTAAAACCCTCACATTTGTGTTTAGCGAAGTCTGATGAGTAAAGCAGTACATCCCATAAATATAGGGCTTGCAAATTGAATTATCTGGACATTCTGCGTGGCTAGTAATGATGGTCCCTTAAATTGTAATTAGAAAAATCACATAATTATGTGAAAAGATTACATAAATATATAGAAGTAGAATTTAAATATATACATATTTAAAGTCTACATGTATAAATATTTAAATATTTATGATATATATATATATATATATTTGTATTTACTTTATATATATATATATATATATATATATATATATATATATATATATATATATATATATATATATAGGAGTTATTATGCACTACTTTATTCTGAGTGTATTTTTAAATACATTTATATATACATACATTAAGTATATATAAAACATGGGGGGATGGTTGCACTCACCTGAACATGCTTAAATGGGGTGCTGCTGGGGGCCATATTATACAATAAACAATACACAAGATCCAGCGCACTCTCCCATCCACTAACAGCAACTTCAATGTTGACAGATTTTATTAGTTTTTAAAAGTTTTTTTAAAAACACCTAATCTAGGCAAAAAAAATAATGGGGATTTATTTACAATATATGATCATACATTGCATAAGCCTGCCACAACGTCAATGTACCCCATCTTTGGCAGGTCCTACTCTCACAGTCTAATGTCTGCTCTTATGAGATTAACCTACTTACTTAGGGGAAAAATTCCATCTGAGGCTCTCTGCAGTACAAGGCTAAATAGGGACCTGAGATGAGGCACCTGTAACAGGGAGGGGTGCAAAACCAAGGAGTTGGCTAGACTCCCAAATATATATATATGAAACATGGGGGGATGGTTGCACTCACCTGAACATGCTTAAATGGGGTGCTGCTGGGGGCCATATTATACTATAAACAATACACAATACAATACACAAAACAATTTTTGCCTAGATTAGGTGTTTTAAAAAAAAACTTTTAAAAACTAATCAAATCTGTCAACATTGAAGTTGCTGTTTAGTGGATGGGAGAGTGCGCTGGATCTTGTGTATTGTTTATTGTATAATATGGCCCCCAGCAGCACCCCATTTAAGCATGTTCAGGTGAGTGCAACCATCCCCCCATGTTTCATATATATATATATATATATATATATATATATATATATATATATATTTGGGAGTCTAGCCAACTCCTTGGTTTTGCACCCCTCCCTGTTACAGGTGCCTCATCTCAGGTCCCTATTTAGCCTTGTACTGCAGAGAGCCTCAGATGGAATTTCCCCCCCCCAAGTAAGTGGGTTAATCTCATAAGAGCAGACATTAGACTGTGAGAGTAGGACCTGCCAAAGATGGGGTACATTGACGTTGTGGCAGGCTTATGCACTATATGATCATATAATGTAACTAAATCCCCATTATTTTTTTTGCCTAGATTAGGTGTTTTTAAAAAAAAACTTTTAAAAACTAATAAAATCTGTCAACATTGAAGTTGCTGTTTAGTGGATGGGAGAGTGCGCTGGATATATATACACACAATAATCTCTCCCTAGGGGAGACAAAATACAAATTTACTGTTCCAAACCAGACTATGGGATTGATCTCTGTTGCTCCAAAATCCTCTCCAGCATCCCCAAAGAGCCTTAATAGGCCTTAATAGTGGGCTAGCTTTCACATGGTGGAAAAGTCTGGCTTCACAATATTTAAAGCTCAACCAGTAACCACAATTTCCTCTTCTACATTAGTGACTGTCTCCTCCCTTATACAAAATTACACCATCCTCCTAATTACCTAAGAACTATTACCTGCAGTGGTTTTCTCATCCATCTCTTCACCATTCAGAAGGAACAGTCGGTACCACTGATGCCCTAAATGTACCTTTCCTGCTAACACCTGATATCATTGCTGCTATAATTTAACTTCCAATAAAACCTTTCTAAGACTACTTGGCCTGCCACAATTTTACTGTCCACAAATAAAAAATCATGTTAGCCACTAGCAGCAGTCAACAAATCTGTAATGAAGTGCCCTGATTCACACACAACTTTTTTTTTTAAATTCTTTATTTTTAAGTGCATAGAGAAAAGGCAGTAACAAATACGTTTGTCATGCCCCAACAGCATGTACTTATGGTTTAGCGGTTAACATCAAGTAACTAAGGCATGGCATGGGAACACAATGCACATTTTTGTTTATTACGACATGTGGGCTAGTTGTGAATATAAGTAGTTATAAGTTGAGAAACGACAATGCCAGAAACGAGTTCATATACAAGTTGGTTAGCATTATACACAGGCTATACATGTTAGGATTTATGGAGAGTAGGATGCCGGTCAGGCAAAGCTGTCTATGCATTAACAGGCACTAGGCGACCATATGCAAGGAAAACATAATAGATTAACCCCTTAACAACCGAGGACGGTTCAGGACCGTCATCGGCATATTTGCATTGCCGACCGATGACGGTCCTGAACCGTCCTAACGGTGCAATGTACTTACCCGATCGCCGTCGTTCCCCCGGTGGCGATCGGCGGTGCTCCCGGTGTGGGGAGACTGCCTGCAGCCCAGACAGTCTCCCCATGGCGAATTAGGACCCCTGGGGCCATGTGATCGCTCAACAGGGCGACCACATGGTCACAATAGGTGTCCATGTGTCTGCCTGCAGGGGGACTGTCTGTGCTGACAGGCAGTCTCCCTGCAACTGTAAAATCATAAACAAAAATTAAAGTTAAAGTTAATAAAAAAATAATAATAATTATATATGTGTATATATACATGATATATAGACATATATTACCTATATAATATACGTCTATATATCATATATATAATGTCATGCTAAGTGTATTTTTATATTAATATGTACATATATCAATATAAAAATACACTTAGAATTAAATTACACACGTATATATATAATATATATAATAACTATATATATTGTATATATATATATTATTATAAAATACAAATAATAAGTAAATTAAATTAAATTAAAAAAATGTAAAATAATAATAAAATGTTTACAAAAAATTACATATCTATATGAAATTTTATTCTAACTGTATTTTGATATTAAAATATATATATTTATATCAAAATACACTTAGAATGAAATTGTATATATATCTATGTATATATAAATAAATAAAAATAATACGAAATATACATATGTCCATATACAAAATTACATAAATAATTATATAAATATACACGTAGATTTCAAATATATAAATATGTATATATATTTAAATTCTACGTGCGTATTTATGTAATATTTTTACATAGTTAAGTAATTGTATTAATTGCAATTTGAGGGACCTGCCTGACAACCCAGGCCGAAATTCCAGAGAATTTAATTTGCTAGCACTGTATTTTACCCTGTAACTTTCTATGACGCCCTAAAACCTGTACATGGGGGGTACTGTTTTACTCGGGAGACTTCACTGAACACAAATATTAGTGATTCAAAACAGTAAAACCTATCACAGCGATTATATTGTCAGTGAAAGTGACTTTGTACCGCATTTTTCACACACAAACAGCACTTTTACTGATGATATAATTGTTGTGATATGTTTTCCTGTTTTGAAACACTAATATTTGTGTTCAAGAAAGTCTCCCGAGTATAACAGTACCCCCATGTACAGATTTTATAGCATTTTTGAAAGTTACAGGGTCAAATATATGGGTCAAATATTTTACATTGAAAATGGCCTGGTTGGTTATGTTGCCTTTGAGAGCGTATGGTAGCCCAGGAATGAGAATTACCCCCATGATGGCATACCATTTGCAAAAGAAGACAACAAAAGGTATTGCAAATGGGGTATGTCCAGTCTTTTTTAGTAGCCACTTAGTCACAAACACTGGCCAAAATTAGCGTTCAATTTAGTTTTTTAGTTTTTTCACACAGAAAACAAATATGACGCTAACTTTGGCCAGTGTTTGCGACTAGGTGGCTACCTAAAAAGACTGGACATACCCTATATTGAATACCCTGGTTTGTCTACTTTAAAAAAAATATGTACATGTGGGGTGTTATTCAGAGACTTTTGGCAGATAATAGTGTTACAATGTCACTATTGATAAATTTGAAAGAATATATGTTTTGAAATCGCAATATCCTACTTGTAGCTATAACCCTATAACTTGCAAAAAAAAAAAGCAAAAAAGCATGTAAACACTGGGTATTTTAAAACTCAGGACAATATTTTTAATCTATTTAGCAGTTTTTTTTATTCGCTTTTGTAGATGAGTAAAAGATTTTTCAAGTAAAAGTAAAAAAAAAATTATTTTTTTAAATTTTTCATCATATTTGTTTGTTTTTTTAAATTAAATTACATGAGATTATATAAATAATGGTATGTAAAGAAAGCCTTTTTTGTCCTGAAAAAAACAATATATAATTTGTATAGGAACAGTAAATGAGAGAGCGGAAAATTACAGCTAAACACAAACACCACAAAAGTGAAAAAGAGGCCTGGTCACAAACATCGCAAAAACTGTTCAGTCCTTAAGGGGTTAAACTGTGTTTCTATGTTGTGTACATATTATGTGCTAATAGCAAGATTATGTTGTATGAATATACAGGACCTCGGTGGTAAGCTCGCTGGAACTGCATCTCCCTATCTATTCCTCTCTTTTATAAATTTCTTTTATGCAGAAGACACAGATCAGGAGAGACAATGCAATATACATCAAAAGAGGTTGGCAACACTAGTGCACTATGCCTGTCTGGGGTGCTGCACCATTTGTTAAAACTAAATAAAGAGCCTGGTGGGTAATGTTAAAGATGTAGGATTAGGAAGAGCAAGAGAAAAAACAGACTAACTTAACACATGCTAGCTGGGACTGCATCATCAAGATGAATAATAACCATCCCTAGAAATACACCACCAAAATGTAAGAGACCTTAACTGAAGGTTTGGATTTACTAAAGTCCCGTGGTAGCCATGTTGGAGCCAGTAAAAAAAAAACAAGTAACAATACCCATATGATGCTTAATTGCTGAAAGGGGGGACCTGAATCTCGGTTAACCCTTGCCAGTTCTGGGTAAGTCATAGTCCCATGGTGTAGTCAGTGTCCAAAGAGCATGCGGCTCAGACATGGCAATGTGCCAGGGGCGAGTAAGGTGTTCACTGGGGTGTAGTGCTGTGTACTGCAGCTGAAATCTGTGTCTTGCTCTGTGTGGGCGAACGGTGTCGCTAGCGGTTTGGTGGTGTCGGTTGCTCTGGTGCTACAGCAGAAAGTCCCGCTGTGAGGGTCTCAGTGGTAGCTCCTCTCGCCCATTAGTCCATGCTCTCCCTCCCTTGGGCTGTGGGGGGGACCTCCGCCTGTGTCTCCAGCTGGCGTGGTGCCTTGCCGTCTCCTGGTCAGCGTCGTGGCCGGCCCTATGGGTTCCCGCGTGTGGGGCAGCGCTCTGCTTGATGTGAGATGTTGGAGCCGCTGAGGGGCGAGCAGGTCGTGCTTGTTGGCGAGTCACCTTCTGAGGCATGAGGGTGTGGGTGCTGGCGCCTCTGGGACCTGGCACTATTGCCCTCCGTGCAGGTCCTTGGTTTCTGCTCTGTCGAGGGATTGCTTTGGAGGCTCGAGGGGGATTCCCGCCTATTTGGCGCCGTGTTGCCGGGTGCGTCCATGCTGCCACCTCTTTTATCGCCCTCTTGAAGACCTGTCTCCGGGTGTGAAGCTCGGTCCACAGACTGGCACATAGTCTGTCATAGAACTCCCCCGTGCGCTTGGGAGGCTTGTTGAGTGTGCGGTTCCTTGTGGACTGTGTCTGTGCCGCCATCTTGTTTGGGTCCGGGCTGCGTCGTCTCGCTTTAGGCATTGTCGCTTGTGCTGGCCATGGTGACCCCCGCCGGTCCAGAGGGGGGGGTTAGAGGTGAGTACGGTGAGGTTGTCATCTGCTAGGTTACCAACCAGGAGAGCGGCCGCCTCTCCCTGGCTCGATCGCAGTTAGGCCTCAAGCTGGAATCGTGGGGACCCGGTGAGTTGCGGGTACAGTTTGGTATCAAAACGTGTTCCTGGGTCTCCCCCACTCTGTAATCACCTTCCCAGCGGTGTGCGTGCAATGAATTGGGGTATATCCCCCGTTTTAGTGGCTGGTTTGCAGGAGCTATCGTGCAGCACGTCCACCCTGTTAGGAAGCTAGGCTCCGCCCCCACACACACAACTTTTAAAACTGCAATAAATTCAAAAAAGTGCAAATAAAATCTAAAATAGTAAAATACAGGTATTTAGTAAAAAAGTGAAAGCTGCTAAACATATGAAATGTGATTCCTTAAGACGTTAAAAACAAACATTGTAGAAAGTGTCAGCAGGGCAGCCAATCAACAAGCGTTTTACTTGTGTGCCCTAAGAAGCCATCACAGCCATGCCTACTAATGGCATGGCTGTGATTGGCCAGTGCAGCATGTGACCGAGGCTCTATATATAAGCTGGAGTCGCGTAGCGCCGCACGCACATGAGTTCTTATTAGTGTAGGGAGAGGATGCTGCAGCTTTCAGGGACATTCAGAATTCTGCAAACTAGTACATTGGTGAGGTGCACTTCATATCTGAGAGTCAAATAGAAGTGTCAAATACTGCTGTCACATTGCAGTTTTAAAACTTAAAATGTTTTGGGTGCTAAAAAGTACATTAGTGGGGTGCACTTCATATCTGAGAGTCAAATAGAAGTGTCAAATACTGCTGTCACATTGCAGTTTTAAAACTTAAAATGTTTTGGGTGCTAAAAAGTACATTAGTGTGGTGCACTTCATATCTGAGAGTCAAATAGAAGCATCAAATACTGCGGTTACAGCGCATTTGTAAAAATTGTAATTGTTTTGGTGCTAATCTGCTAAATAGTAAATTTGGGGCGTGCTTTTCATATCTGAAAGTCAAATAGAAGCATCAAATAGTGCGGTCACATTGTAAACATTCTTATTTTCTGGGTGCTAATCTGCTCAATAATAAATTTGGGCCCTGCACTTCATATCTGAGAGTCAAATAGAAGTGTCAAATAGTGTGGTTACAGCGCAATTGTAAACATTCTTATTTTCTGGGTGCTAATCTGCTAAATAGTAAATTTGGGGCGTGCTCTTCATATCTGAGAAGAGTCAAATAGAAATGTCAAATAGTGCGGTTACAGCGCAATTGTAAGCATTCTTATTTTCTGGGTGCTAATCTGCTAAATAGTAAATTTGGGCCCTGCACTTCATATCTGAGAGTCAAATAGAAGCGTCAAACACTGCGGTTACAGCGCAGTTGTAAAAATTTGAATTGTTTTGGTGCTAAACTGCTAAATAATAAATTTGGGCCCTGCACTTCAGATCTGAGAGTCAAGTAGAAGCGTAAAATACTGTGGTTAAAGCACAGTTGTAAAAATTCTAATTGTTTTGGTGCTAAACTGGTAAATAGTACATTTGGGGCGTGCTCTTCATATTTGAGAGTCAAATAGAACCATCAAATAGTGCGGTTATAGCGCAATTGTAAACATTCTTATTTTCTGGGTGCTAATCTGCTAAATAGTATATTTGGGGCGTGCTCTTCATATCTGAGAGTCAAATAGAAGCGTCAAATAGTGCGGTTACAGCGCAACTGTAAACATTCTTATTTTCTGGCGTTCTCACCCTGCTGCTGCTCGCCTGTCTGCGCTGCAGCGTAACTTTGGCCTTCCCGCTCACCACGTCATGAAAAAAAAAAAGAAAAAAAGAAAAAAAAAACCTAAAAAACAGTGTTGGCTACTTCCTACTCCTCCACCACCGCTTCCACCTACACCGCCATGGGGTCATCGCCTCCTCAACCTATGGGTCACTTAGTATAAACTATGTACACAAAAGCAGAGGCTTGTGAAGGCCTTTTCTCCATGCATCAGGAGGTGAGCTCAGTTTGAACAATAAAAAGAGAATACCCTGCACTCCAACCCTCTCTCAAATAATTCTGGTGATCCTCCTGACAGCCATGCTTTAGATTTATGTTCTTCCAAAGCTAAAATCAAAGATTCCATCTAGTGCTATTTTATGGCTCAGCTGTATTTTAATTTTTTAGCTATTTAATGTTATTTTAAGTGATTTCCCTCTCCACATTTGTTTGCAGGGCACTTGTCCTACTCTTACCCCCATGTTACATCCTTTGCAGCCCTCTAGCCCTTTCCAGGACTTTTTTAGAGGCATTTTTGTGCCCAAACGTTCGGGTCCCAATTGACTTTAATGGGGTTCAGGTTCGGGGTCAAGTTCGAGCCCGAACCCGGACTTTTGTTTTAAAGTTCGGCCGAAACCGCCGGACCCGAACATCCAGGTGTCTGCTCAACTCTACTTATGGGTATTAGTATTTTTTCTTCCCAATGTCTTCTATGTCTTTAGTCCATTTTATTTAAAATATTTAAAATAAAAAAAATTAAAATTCAATATGACAATGTTTTTACTTTTTGTTTTGTGGGTATTGATATGTGGTTATTCGTGGCATGAATTGTCCTTTTAAAGTGTTAGGATCACTCTTTAAAGAAAGAATTGATCCAATACCTCTAGAACTCTTGATCTATATTTACACAGTTACATAGTTACATAGCTGAAAAGAGACTTGCGGCCATCAAGTTCAGCCGTACTCACATATGTTTTTTCTGTTGATCTAAAAGAAGGCAAAAAACCTAGTCTGAAGTGCTTCCAATTTTGCAACAAACTAGAAAAAAAATCCTTCTTGACCCCAAAATAGCAGTCAGATATCTCCTTGGATCAAGCAGTTATTACCCCACTAATTAGAAATTATATCCCTTTATGTTATGTTTTGAAAAGTATTTATCCAATTGCAGTTTAAACATCTGTAAGGACTCTGATAAAACCACCTCTTCAGGTAGAGAACTCCATATCCTTATTGCTCTTACTGTAAAAAAAACCTTTTATTTGCCTTAGATGAAATCTCCTTTCTTCCAGCCTAAATGTGTGACCTTGTGTCCTATGTATAGCCCTGTTTCTGAATAGATTTCCAGATAATATTTTTTACTGCCCCCGAATATATTTGTATAATGTTATCATATGCCCTTCCAGGCGCCTTTTTTCCAAACTTAAGAGATTTACATTTTTTAACCTTTCTTTGTAACTAAAATGCTCCATTCCTTTTATCAATTTTTTAGCCCGTCTCTGTACTCTTTCTAGTGCCATAACAGCTTTCTTTAGAACAGGTGCCCAAAATTGCACAGCATATTCAAGGTGTGGTCTTACCAGTGATTTATAAAGAGGCAAAATTATATTTTCATCCTGAGAATTTATGCCCCTATTTATACATGACAAAACCTTACTGGCCTTAGCAACTGCAGATTGACATTGCATATTGCTGCCTAATTTCTTGTCTATAATAATTCCCAAATCCTTCTTATGTGTGGTTATCCCTACTTTACTACCATTTAGGGTGTAAGTTGCTTGTGCATTCTTGACCCTGAAGTGCATACACTTGCATTTCTCTAGGTTAAATTTCATCTGCCATTTTAGTGCCCAGTCCACCAATCTATCCAAATCCCTCTGCAGCAAAGCAATATCCTGCTCACATTTTATTATATTACAAAGTTTTGTGTCATCTGCAAACACTGATACATGGCTTTCAATTCCTATTTCAAGATCATTTATAAATATCTTAAATAGAAGCCGTCTCAAAATAGAACCCTAAGGGTCACCACTTACCAGTTTTGTCCAGCCTGAAAATTTCCCATTAATGATTCGTTGTACTCTATCCTTAAGTCAATGTTCTACCCAAGAACAAGAATATTCATCTAGACCAATTTCTTTTAGTTTGAAGACTAACCAATTGTGAGGAACCTTATCAAATGCATTGGCAAAATCCAAGTAGATCCCATCCACTGCAACACCCTGATCTATACTTCTACTTACTGCTTCATAGAATGCAATTAGGTTAGTTTTACATGACCTGTGTTTCATAAAACCATGCTGATTATTGCTAATAAGAAAGTTCTTCCCAATGAATTCCTGAATATTATCGCTGCAAGTGTTTTGGAGCAATTATTTGCATATCTCTTGCCATAGGATCCTCATTAATATATACTGAAGAAAAATAGTTATTTAAAATATCTGCCTTTTCCTGGTCTCATTAGCTAACATACCCATCTCTGTTTTCAGTGTACCTACACTTTCATTTTTTTTTTTTTTTTTTTTTTTAGAATTGATGTACTTGAAAAAATTGTGGGGTTTGGTTTTGCATTCTTTGGCTATCAATTTCTCATTTTATAGTTTAGCCACTTTAATAGCCTTTTTGCAAGTATTATTAGCTTTCTTATATCTTTCCTAAATATCTTATATAGGATGCCTCTTATTTGTCCGATTTAAATGCTTTAAATGCCCTTTTCCTATTTTTAATCTCTTGTTTTACTTCTCTACGAAGCCACATTGGTTTCAGTTTGTTTCTTTTATATTTATTACCCAATGGTACATACTGAGAAATATACCTTTCTAATATATGTTTGAATAGTTTCCATTTATCCTCATTGTTTTTTTTCACTAAGGAGTTTATGCCAGTCAATATGTTGTAGAGCTGCTCTAATCTTATTGAAATTGGATTTTTGAAAAATTATACGTTTTAGTATACCCCACATGCTTTTGCTTTTTTGAGTTTATTTAAAAAATTACCATATTGTGATCACTATTTCCCAAATGCTCCCCTACTTGAATGTTGGTCAAAAGATCAACATTTTTTGTTATAACGAGATCCAGACAAGCATCCTTTCTAGTTGGTGCTTGCAACAGTTGTGAAATAAAGGTGTCATTTAACACATTCAAAAAAAAAAACTGATTCCCCTTGCTGAAGTACTAGTCACTCTATCCCAATTTATGTTCGGTTAATTAAAATCTCCAATAATTAATGTGTTACCCCGATTTGCAGCTTTCCCAATTTGCTCTTACAGCAGTTCTTCCTCATTAATATTTACATTAGGTAAATTATAATAATTTATTTCCCTTAATTTGCCCCAAGCAGATATCTACCCATAAACCTTCCACATTTTCCTTGTCACACTCCACATGCCTAAGATTTGACTTTAACTCATGGTTTACATACAAACATACCCCACCACCCTTCTTGTTTTTCATATCTTTCCTAAATAATGTGTACCCATTTAAGTTAACTGCCCAGTCATATGTCTCATCCCACCATGTTTCTGTTATGCCTATTATATCATAGTGTTTAGTCTATGCTATTGCCTCTAGTTCCCCCATTTATTTATATAGACTCCTTGCATTAGTAAGCATACATTTAATATTTTCATGAGTCATTTGTCCTTTTTTAGAATTTTTGTCAATATTACATACCTCCTCTGTTCTGAACTCTCCCCTCCCCCTATCTTCAACACCTTTGTTCTGAGCTAAAGCCCATCCATCTCCTTTCTATCCTATCTCCATTTTCTAGATTGCTTTGACCCTCCCTCCTTACTACTAGTTTAAAATCTCCTCCAACCTTCTAGCCATCCTATCCCCCAGCACAGCAGACCCTGTTCCATTTAGGTGCAATCCATCATGACATTACAGGTTGTACCCAAGCAAAGTACCTTTCACTTTTGGTTCCGTTTTTTTACAACTATATTTTTTAACATCATTGAAGTTTTATAACTTAAATCTAGTGGCTTGTATATACTATGTATGAATTTGTACAAAGATTCACTCATTATTTCTTTTTATCTAACTATGTTTTTTAGGAAAAGTTTAGAAAGATAACAAGCGAAGCAAAAATCCCACTTACATTGATCTCCTTATGTATGTTATATTATGATTATTTTTAGTATATTATCCTAAACCTTTGTACATTGATATTAATATGTTGTATGATTTTTTAGTTCATAATTGCATTGATGATAATTGTATGTACACCTGAATTTAAAGTTGCACTTTCTAACTTTAGTGAATCGATGGTTTAAACATGGAAAGTCCTGCCACAGAAGGACAAAAGTGCCTTTAAGAGATACTGATAGACAGCATAATTTTACAGGGTATATATACTGTGACAGAAGGATTTCTCACTATCTTTAAAAAGCCCGCCAAGTGCGGGTGAAACGCATTGATGTGCTGAGGTTTAAGCTTACATTCATCTTCCTCTCTCCGGTACCAGCAGTAGTTTTTAGCTGTTTGAAGCTAAGGCGTCCCTCCAGTTTCACCATCACTATTGCAGTTTGAAGAAAGGACTTTATACTGTTTCAGCTGCTTCAATGGAAGGGTAACACTTATTTCATCCTTATTTCATCCTTTCACTGCTTAACTGCATGTACTGGACTTATTAGTGGTTATCATTATACTTTATACCATTTCTCTCATTTTGGATAAGGATTTTTTATTTTAATTATTTGTCAAATAAACTGTGTATGATTTTATCCCGCTTGAACTATTTTTTTTGCAAAAACATTATTCCGATACTGAGCTGTGGATTTTCAACACTATTTTATTTCTGATCATAATACCAGAAATACGGTCACCTAATCTGGCCAATGCATATCCACCACTGTGGAGGTGGATAAAGACTTTACAGTAAATCAATATACTGTCACATTTAGTTCCCTTTTGTCTAAAAATGAATGACAAGCCTTTTAAAGCGCTGACACTTTCTACAATACAAACTTTCATTACTGAATTGCAGGAATCATAGAGAGAGGGGACTATGTGCTGGGGACACCTAGCAATCTGATGGGGATGGGAATGGGCCCTCATTGTCAGGACTGCTGATCTCAGTTGAGAGGGCAGGGGGGTCCTGTCTATGAGGGTGCAGTTCACATAGTATCGAAAGGTGGGGGGGGAGAGTAAGGAGAAAAGGGTCAGTCTGGATGGGGTGGGATTATGTCGGGGGGCTGAAGACTTTGTAGAGTTCAGAAGTCTCTCTGTCCTTTCTGTCCGGTAAATACTTAAGCCTAGTTGCAAATTCTGCCTTGGTGGTAGTCAGTAGCCATTGAGACCATATTTCTAAGTATGTGCTCATGTTAGCCATGCTCACGTTGAGTTCCTCCATTGCCCTGAGTTCCTCCATCTGAGAAAACCAATTCGTCGTTAGTGGGGTGTAGTTGCTTGCTTCCAGAATTGAGGGAGAATATGTTTAGCAATGTTTAATATTTATATGGTTAGTGTCTTTTCTTATTGGGACCTAGGGGTTTTTGTGTGGTGCACGGGCATTATGGCCAGGTCGAGGGGGGGTGGCGTGTCTGAAAACATCTCCAGCATGCCATGGATCCCCTTTACACCAAATATGAATCATGGCACCCACCTCTTTTACACATCTCCAACATAGATTGGTATGGTCAGCATCGATAGCATTAAGTAGCACCGGTGTGCGGTACCAATTGGTCAGCAGTTTGAATGCTGTTTCCTGCATTCTGCTAAAAACTGAACAGTGATGTGTTAAGTAGCACATCTTCTCCCAGTCTCCATCTGCAAAAGTCCTACCTAGGACCATTTCCCATTTCCTCATAAACATTGGTTTTGCTGTCAGAGATTCTCCCTGCGGCATGGAATACAGGAATGATATTCCATGAGGCAGAGTGTCTGGGTCCATGCACAGTTTTTCAAATGTAGTAGGGTCATGGGTCAGCATGTTGCCCCCAGGAAGGGTATTAACATAACTATGTAGTTGTCTATATTTGAGGCTCTGTAGGAAGGTGGGGGTGGCTCCCTCCAGTAGATATATAATTTTCCTACAGCTGACTCGGTCAAGGAGGTGGTGTAGCCTGGGTGTCTTTATGTTGAGCAAGTCTCCAAATGCGTTAGGGTTAAGGCCTGGTAGAAGCCATATCTGCAATGTAGCGAGTGTGGATACTGAGCACTCTCCCTCGTTCCCTCCTCCCACCTGCCATGGTAGAATGGTCTTCGGTCTGCCAGCTTCTGTCTCCTTCATCCCTGGCCTGTCCTAGGATAGTGAAAAAAGTATTTGGGGTAGCTATGGGAAGGGCTTGCATCAGATAGAACAATCAGGGGAGAAAATGTATTTTTATAACTTGAATCCTGCCCATCCGGAATATGTGTAGTTATGACAACTCTAGTCTGAAAGTAGGTGGGTGAAGTTTTCCTTAAACAGGTCTCTGCTCTGTTTAGTCAACCAGATTCCCAGGTATTGTATTTTATGTTCTGCTCACTGGAACGTATAGCTCTGGTTGAGTGGCTCGGCACGGCTTCTAAGCTTGCTAATGTTTAGGATGTATGATTTGAAAAAAATGATTTTAAAATTAGATATGGCTCCAAAATCTCTAAAGGCTTTCAGGATATTAGGCAGTGAGATCTCCGGGTTGGTAACAAAAAATAGGAGATCGTAAGCATATGCCTCCACTTTCTGGTGTCTGTCACCAGTCCGGATACCCGTAATGTCATTGTCTCATCTTATGTGTGTCAGGAACGGTTCTAGTGCAAGGAAGAAGAGCAGGAGGGATAGCTGGGTTCCCTTATGTATAGAGCATTCTGCCATCAGGGCCCCATTAGCTATGACATGGGCGGTGGGTCTGTCGTAGTGTGCTTCGATCCAACCTCGGATGTGTGGTCCGAACTCTAAGTGTGCCATGGTTCAGAAAAGATATTCCCAGCAGACCCTTCTCTGTGTCTGTTGATAGCAGGGGAAGGCCTCTGCCTTCCTCCCCACAGTCCGTGCATGAGAGTAATTGCTCTCATTGTGTTGTCCCTTGCCTTGCTTCTCGTCACAAAACCCACCTGATTTGGATGGACCAGCTTAGGGATGTAGGTTTGCAATTGTGTGGCTAGGATTTTTGCAATCAATATGATGTTGCAATTAATGAACGAGATGGGCCTGTAATTCCCACAATGCTCTCCATCCTTGCCCCCTTCAGTATTATCATAATGTGTGCTATCAGCGATTGTTCAGGCAGGCAGTGTCTCTCACGTATTGTGTTATAGGATTCCAACAGTGGGGAGTAGAGGCTTTTGGCAAAGCTCTTATAATAACGAGTGGTATTCCGTCTGGACCAGGGCTTTTGCCAGGTTTTGTGGTTTTAATCTCTAGTGCTAACTCCTTAAGGAGATTAGCTCATCTAGTTGGTCTTCTATGTCTTTGTCTATAATCTGTAGGGAGTGAGATGTCAGGTAGCTTTGTATTGTTTCCTGCATGCGAGTTTTCGCCTTGTAGGATTGGGGTTGTGGGAGCGAGTTGAGGTCAGAGTAAAAAGTTCTCCCCGTTTCCAGTATTTTGGTGGACAGGCTGTGCAGGGTGTTGTGTTTGTCTCTTATCCTGTCTATGTATGTCGCTGTCTCCTTTTGGCTAGCATTCTGGCAAACAGTTTGCCACTTTTGTTTCCATGAAGTGAGAAAAACGCTTTATGTCTGACTTCATTTCTATGGTGTTTTGAATGAAGTAGAGAGGTAAGGTCACGTCTTAGTTGTGTCAGTTTTGTATGTTGTGTTGGGTGTTGCGAGCTCTTGTTAAGCACCTCCATTTTCAGGTTGTTTTTTAAGGGCTGCGCTCTGTCAGATAAAATGTCCCCCCGATAACACTCTTGTGGGCCCTTCATGGAATGGTCGGTGAGGTCTGTTTGGTCGTGTTGGTCGTGAAGTAGTCTCTGAGAACAGTCCCTATGTTGGCAGTCAAGTCTATTCTGGACTTCCAGGTAGGCCTGTCCCTCCAGGACTACCTCCTGAGTATGCATGGCAGCCTTAATGTGGAGCTAGGCCAGTGCGGGCCTCGCTCTGTGTAGTGAGTAGGCCTTGTGGGCCATGTCTTTATGCATGGACCTTGTGTAATCCCTCTGTTTAGCCATGTCAACCGTTGCATTTGAGCCATGCCTGATCACCTCCCCTCCCTGCAGGTGACCCTGCCATGCGAGTGAGCCCCACCGGCGGAGCCCATCGCCCAGGCGCTGAGGACCCCGACGGCAAGGCCCACTTCTCTTAGCTCAATGGTCCTGTTCTTTTACCATCCCCAGTTCCCCACTACCTACCCCCAGCATGAATTTTCTGTGTAGCTTAGGGTAAGTAGCAGGTAGGCCTATTGTGGGCACACAGTCAGGTTGTCCAAGTCTTCCATGCTTTGTACTGTCAAGGGTCCTTATGGGGTGCTAGCTTGAAGACCCATGGGGAAATTCCATCTATACCTAACTCTGTTGGCTTGCAGGACTCTGGTGAGAGGTGTTATTGATCTTCGATATGCCAGGGTTGCTGGGGATAAGTCCGGGTATAGCTGTAAGACCACACCATTGAGCAGGATCCACTCAGTGTCTTGCGCTTTGCACAATATTTCCTCTTTCAGCTGAAGGCTGGTATGTCAGATACCATTCGCTTCCACTTCCTCCCAAACTGCTAAAGGCTGAGTGATTATAGCTCACAGTTTGGGTGTTGACTCAGGCGTTCTCCAGAAGTCAATGCAGCATTCAGTAATTTCTCCCAGTAAGCAGACACAAACCCAAACATCATCCTCAACTAGATGAAGGGTGTAGCGGAGAGGTAGTATAATCCACAATATCTCTGCCGGTAGACAGGAACAGCATACAATAAACCAGGTAGCGTTACAATAACCCCTTCCTCCCAAGAACTAGATGACACATAGTCCGGGAGTCAACTGAGCTTTTATTCCACAGTCACAGTATTTATACAGTTCCCCATGCAAGGGGTTTCCAAACTGGTATTGCATGGGGTTTTAATCAAGGGGACTGTGTGGGAAACTGACCTTGCAGGGCTATTTCCCATCATTCCCTGCTGTACTGGAGAGATAATAACCAAGGAATGTCCTGCTAATTAGATTATCTCTCAGTACAGCAGAATATAACATTTTACACAAAAATGCATAACTTGAACAATATTAGGTGGATTTATCTGAATGACCTCTCATTGAGTAGCTGGGATCTAAGCGCACCATCTGGTGAAATACTGCTCAGATCCCTGCACTAGCATGAGAAAGCCATTTGAATGAAGGTTCATACGAACACATATTACAATGTTTCCATATACAGTGCTTTACTTTGGAGAACAGTGTCTGATTTAGACGAATGAGCATTTTGGACGAATTAACATTTTGGACGAATTAACATTTTAGAAGAATGACATGGAAGTTCAGCGGTGTTCGTTAAGTCGAGTAGCCGATTTTAGTTCCAGGCACTCGACGACCAAACACTGCTGGACTTTTGTGAACAAAGATGGCCGCCGACACTTGTTCGGCATACGAACAGCGGCCGCCAGTAAAACACATTAATGAGCAGTGGTTACAGTTTTGCAATCCTTAATGGGAGACACACAACCCCCTTGTGTGGTCTCCCATTCGGTAGTTTATTAATTTCACGAACAGTGTTGAAATTCACTGTTCGTGAAACTACCATGTGAATGCCCGCAGCTGTCATGCCTTAACTATGGTATCCTCTTACTTCCTGGTTCCACGGAGCCTAGCCACACCCCTTTATGACACGGTCTCCTTATTTAATCCGACCGCACCAGCTGATCGACGCTGGATTATTGAACTACGTTCCGTACTCACGAACCGGTTACAACTTCGTTGTGAAAGCCCTCTGTTACCGGACCGGACTGGAAGACTTCAAGTTCCCTTCCCTTCACCTCTCCTCATCCTCGACTAAAGCTGAACTCTCTTCACTTATGATAACCGCCTCTGAGGAGATCTCGGGAACCAGTGTTCTATGTGCCGGAAGCTAAGTAAAACCTCTGTGATAAGCGTTACATCTCAAAGCCGTTATTTCCTGTCTCCAAAGTCCTTCGATAAAACAAACCAGTTACAGCTAACTTCAACTCATACTCTATATAAGTTAGCTGCATCTGTCTTGCTTCAGTTAAATGCTATGGAACAGCTATTGTAACTTCTTATCATCTAATTCATTAATACTACTAAGAGACTCTTTCTGATTCAGTGTCTGCTAATTACTACCGTTTACTACTTAAAGCTACAGTGCCTGTAATTGTGGACTTCAGTTATCGTTTACTACTTAAGCTACAGTGCCTGTAATTGTGGACTTCAGTTATCGTTTACTACTTAAAGCTACAGTGCCTGTAATTGTGGACTTCAGTTATCGTTTACTACTTAAAGCTACAGTGCCTGTAATTGTGGACTTCAGTTATCGTTTACTACTTAAAGCTACAGTGCCTGTAATTGTGGACTTCAGTTATCGTTTACTACTTAAAGCTACAGTGCCTGTAATTGTGGACTTCAGTTATCATTTACTACTTAAAGCTACAGTGCCTGTAATTGTGGACTTCAGTTATCGTTTACTACTTAAAGCTACAGTGCCTGTAATTGTGGACTTCAGTTATCGTTTACTAATTAAAGCTACAGTGCCTGTAATTGTGGACTTCAGTTATCGTTTACTAATTAAAGCTACAGTACCTGTAAATTGGACTTAACGTCAATACCTTTTACTTTTTATAATAAATATTCAAACTATAAGAAATCTGCAGTTGTGTTCCTTCATAACAAATGTTTAGACGTGACAGAATAATCCAGCCCTTGTAATGGATCCAGCAGATTTCGATTCTACGATAACTACGCTGAATCAAAGAGTTGATACACTAGCCCAAGGTGTGCAAGACCTGCAAGTTACTAACGAAAGAATTCTCACTTATGTCAGAGATTTACAAACTCATACTCCTCATACTATTCTGCACTGTCCTGCTGTATGTAACCCTGAAAAGTTCTCTGGAGATCGTTCTAAATACAGGGAGTTCCTTAACTCTTGCAAACTATTAATTGCTTTGAAACCTAGATCTTATCCTACAGAAAGAACTAAGGTTTGTTCGGTTATTTCCTTTCTAAGAGGTGAACCTATGTCATGGGCCCATTCCTTTCTGGAAAATGATGACCCCATCTTAGACTCACTGGATGAATTTTTTAAAGCCATGTCTCTTCTCTATGAAGATCCTAACAAACAAGCAACAGCTGATTTAACAATCAGAACTCTACAGCAAAGACATAGACCCGTTGAAGATTAAATTGCTGAATTTAAAAGATGGGCAGTAGAAACGCAATGGAATGACATCACATTGCGCAACCAATTTCGAATTGGTTTATCTGAAGCTGTAAAAGATGAACTATCTAGAACAGAACTCCCTACTACTTTGAACGCTCTAATTCACCTATCAATCAGCATTGACAGAAGATTAAGAGAAAGAAAGGCCGAAAAAGCCCTCTTACATTCTAAAGACCGCAAACCTTTCACTCCCTCTAAAGCTCCTGAAAAGACTTCCTTACCAAGCGAACCTATGGAAATAGGGGTAATAAGAAGTCCTCTCACTCCTGAAGAGAAGAACCGAAGACGTCAATTAAACCTATGCATGTATTGTGCTTCTCAAGATCATTTGGTTCCTGATTGTCCCTTATTGAAACGGACAAAGGCCGGTAGGCAAGCCTATGCCTCTGCTATCTTAAGTGCACTCCCTTCTACACCAACCACTCAGTTCACTCCTATATCTCTCATACTAAAGTGGGATAAGGTGAGAATTATGACTGAAGCTATCATCGATTCTGGTGCAAATGGAGTATTCATCGATTCAACCTTTGTAACAAAGAATACAATTCCTTGTGTTCGAAAAAACACTTCTGTTCCTATTAGAGTGATTGACGGCTCCCTTATCTCCTCGTGACCGATTCTTCATGAAACCATCCCTCTAAAGGTAACCACCAATCATATTCATACTGAATTTCTAGTATTTGATGTTATTCCATCACCTCTCTATCCCGTTATAATAGGGATCAACTGGTTAAGGAACCACAACCCTCAAATTTCTTGGTCTCCCTTCTCTCTCACCTTTAACTCCCATTATTGTAAAGAAACATGTTTACAACAAATTCCCATTCTTCAGATCTCCAAAGAACCAACTATACCTTCTTGTTATTCAGACTTTTCAGACGTATTCAGTAAAAAAGAAGCTGAAACGCTCCCACCTCATCGTTCCTACGATTGTCCTATAGATCTCATACCTGGTGCCCCAGTACCTTTTGGCACATCTACCCTCTCTCTGAGGCTGAATTGCAAATTCTCAAAGAATATCTGGATGAAAACCTACGGAAAGGGTTCATTAGACCCTCTAGTTCACCTGCTGCCTCAAGTATGTTTTTTGTGAGAAACAAAGACCAGACTATACGTCCTATCATTGATTACAGAGCTTTAAACAAAATAACAGTTAAAAATCGTTATCCTCTTCCCCTCATCAATGAACTGGTTGAACGATTAAAAACTGCTACCATCTACACTAAGCTTGACCTTCGCGGGGCATATAATCTCATCAGGATAAAGGCTAATGATGAATGGAAAACTGCTTTCCGAATAAGATATGGCCTCTTCGAATATCTGGTGATGCCTTTTGGCCTCTGCAACGCCCCTGCAACTTTTCAACATTTCATAAATGATATCTTTAGAGACCTATTGGACGTCTGTGTTATCATTTATTTAGATGATATTCTCATATACTCCAACACTCCTGATGAACATAGAAAACATGTCAGATGGGTGTTATCCAGACTCAGAATTCGCTAAACCCGAAAAATGTATTTTTCATGTCAATGAAATAACCTTCTTAGGTTATGTTATTTCCCCTCATTCAATAAGTATGGATAATTCAAAAGTCGATTGTATCATCAACTGGCCTGTTCCCTCTACAGTAAAAGAATTGCAGCGATTTCTAGGGTTCGCCAACTTCTACAGAAAATTTATTAAAAACTACTCTGAGATAGCTCACCCACTCAATCAACTTAACAGTAAAAAACATCCCTTCAATTGGAACGAGAAGGCTCAAACTGCCTTCAATGAATTAAAGAGAAAGTTTATAACAGCTCCTGTTCTTCAACTTCCAAATCCTTCATATCTTTATGTCCTTGAAACGGATGCTTCGGAAATTGCAATTGGAGCTGTCCTTTCTCAACATAAAACTCCTCAAGAACCTCTTCATCCTGTCGCCTTCTTCTCACGATCATTATCTCCTGCCGAAAAGAATTATCCTATTGGGGAAAAATAATTATTAAGTATCAAAGTGGCTTTAGAAACCTGGAGACACCTTCTTGAAGGTGCTCAGACCCCTTTAATCGTATTTACTGACCATAAAAATCTCGAATATCTTCACTCCAATAAAACACTGTCTGCTCGACAAGTAAGATGGAATCTCTTTTTTTCCCGGTTCAATTTCCAAATCGTCTTTAGACCTGGGTCTAGAAACAAAAAGGCTGATGCCCTTTCCAGGATCCATAAAGACACTATAATTGAACCTCCTCCGACTACAGTCATTGGAATCTTATCTTCTCTTATTGACGACATTAAAGATCTCAGTGAAGTTGCTCTTGAACTTCCTAAATCAATTAAATTATCCAAGAATAACGGTCTCTACTATTTTAAAGACCGGATTTATGTACCTCCCTCTTTCAGAATTAAAGTACTTGAATTTATTCATGATTCTCCTCTGGCAGGTCATCCAGATATAAAAAAGACTCTTGAATTGTCTAAAAGATACTATTGGTGGCCTCGTCAAGACCAAACTATTGAATCTTATGTCAAATCTTGTTCTATATGTCAAAGATCCAAACATGTCCATCATCAACCATTCGGTCAATTGTTGAATTTACCGATTCCTGAACGACCTTGGCAATCCATTTCTATGGACTTCTTGGTGGAACTACCTCCTTCTCACCATCATACCACCATTTTAGTGGTAGTAGACCGCTTCACGAAAATGTCTCATTTTATTCCTTTAACCCCTTAAGGACCAAACTTCTGGAATAAAAGGGAATCATGACGTGTCACACATGTCATGTGTCCTTAAGGGGTTAAGGAAGTTACCCTCATCCTCTGAACTTTCAAAAATATTCCTTGACAACATAGTTAAACTTCATGGACTGCCAGACGAAATCCTTTCAGACCGAGGAACTCAGTTTACCTCCAAATTCTGGAATGCATTATGTGCTACTCTTCATATCCAACGTAAACTATCATCTGCATATCATCCTCAAACAGATGGACAAACTGAAAGAGTCAACCAATGCTTAGAGCAATATCTACGATGTTATTGTTCTCACTTACAAAGACGATTGGATAACATGGTTACCCATGGCAGAATTCGCATACAATAACTCTTTTCATACCAGCAGCAAAATGACTCCATTTTTATCCAATTATGGATTTCATCCCTCCTCATTTCCTGCTCAGACAGTTTCTTCATCTAACCTCTCCGATTCGAATCAAATCTCTCATATGTCCTCTTTATTCAAGAAATTGCATGAAAATCTAGAATTGGCCTCCTCCAATCAAAAGAAGTTTTTTGATACAAAAAGACAACCTTCACCCTCTTATGAAATCGGTGATCTTGTCTGGCTTTCCTCAAAGAACATCTCTACAAACCGTCCATCAAAGAAGTTAAGTTCCCTTTTTCTTGGTCCTTTTCCAATAATATCGGTTATCAACCGTAATGTTGTTAAATTTAAACTTCCACCTACTTTGAAACTACATCCTGTTTTTCATGTGTCCTTGCTAAAACCTCATCATCCTGACCCTTTCCAAAGAAATGTCACTACTTCTCCTGATCCCATATTGGTCCAGGGTGAAGAAGAATACGAAATTCAAAGTATACTGGATTCAAGGATCCATCGTGGCTCTTTACAATACCTCATCAGATGGAAAGAATATGGAATTGATGAAGATACATGGGAAAACTCCTCTGTCGTTCATGCTGACAAATTGATTTCCACATTTCACAAGCGTTACCCTTCTAAACCAAGTCAATAGCACCCAGAGGTTGCTCATTAAGGAGAGGGTACTGTCATGCCTTAACTATGGTATCCTCTTACTTCCTGGTTCCACGGAGCCTAGCCACACCCCTTTATGACACGGTCTCCTTATTTAATCCGACCGCACCAGCTGATCGACGCTGGATTATTGAACTACGTTCCGTACTCACGAACCGGTTACAACTTCGTTGTGAAAGCCCTCTGTTACCGGACCGGACTGGAAGACTTCAAGTTCCCCTCACCTCTCCTCATCCTCGACTAAAGCTGAACTCTCTTCACTTATGATAACCGCCTCTGAGGAGATCTCGGGAACCAGTGTTCTATGTGCCGGAAGCTAAGTAAAACCTCTGTGATAAGCGTTACATCTCAAAGCCGTTATTTCCTGTCTCCAAAGTCCTTCGATAAAACAAACCAGTTACAGCTAACTTCAACTCATACTCTATATAAGTTAGCTGCATCTGTCTTGCTTCAGTTAAATGCTATGGAACAGCTATTGTAACTTCTTATCATCTAATTCATTAATACTACTAAGAGACTCTTTCTGATTCAGTGTCTGCTAATTACTACCGTTTACTACTTAAAGCTACAGTGCCTGTAATTGTGGACTTCAGTTATCGTTTACTACTTAAGCTACAGTGCCTGTAATTGTGGACTTCAGTTATCGTTTACTACTTAAAGCTACAGTGCCTGTAATTGTGGACTTCAGTTATCGTTTACTACTTAAAGCTACAGTGCCTGTAATTGTGGACTTCAGTTATTGTTTACTACTTAAAGCTACAGTGCCTGTAATTGTGGACTTCAGTTATCGTTTACTACTTAAAGCTACAGTGCCTGTAATTGTGGACTTCAGTTATCGTTTACTAATTAAAGCTACAGTACCTGTAAATTGGACTTAACGTCAATACCTTTTACTTTTTATAATAAATATTCAAACTATAAGAAATCTGCAGTTGTGTTCCTTCATAACAAATGTTTAGACGTGACAGCGGCTTTCGTGCCGCTAGCATACGAATGCTCTCTTCCGCATACTAAACAGAACATAGAACACAAAGGGCATAACAGGAATGATTTTATTCAGGCCAACTGGCCTTATATGCAGGTCCCCATGCAAGGGGCACTCCCCCGCCTGGTCCTGAGAGCAGACTACAGTAAAGACAGGTCCATACAAAATAGGTAAATCCCTCCCCTGTGTCTAGGAGATCATTGAGTCAGCACTGTATTAAACTCAATTATCTTTTTACAAAACCCCAAAAATACATTTAAACACAAAACATCCCCACAAAAGTTACATCCCCTAATAGCCCCAATCTGGGTGACCATCATATCCAAAAATCACCCAGATCCATGGTTCTATGCCCCAAAATAGTTCCACAGTCTATTTCGGGAAGTCTAAAAACTGAACAAATTCAGAAACTGTTCCCCTGTCTCATAGGTAGTGTTTGTTCCCCTAGTCCGGTGGGACAAAACTACCGAATAGCGCTGTCGTGGCTGGATGGCGAAAAGAAGCAGGTGTTCACGATGTTGACCAGCGTTATGGAAGTCGCGTGTCCAATTTTCGTTCCAGACACTCAACGACCAAGTCCCGCTGCCTCTTTTCATGCGAACAAGATGGCCACCATTTTCTCCAAAATGTGGCGTTTGGCTATACGAATGGTGGCCACACAGGCACTTAATCCTGTGGTTTTCTTTGTAGATAATGAGCCAGGGGGGGGTCGGTGTTCGGTAGTTTTATCTACTAAACGAAAAAAATCCAATTCAATGACTCAAACTGGGCAGTTTCTTCACAGCTGGCAAGGCAGCAAAGGAATCCCTTGGTGAGGCCCCTGGTGGGCCCTTGGGCCTCAGTGCCCAATGTGCGCTGACAAATTCAAAGAGGGTGATAGCTGGGCGGCCCTGCATTTTATTAAAGAATTCCATGAATGTGACACGTATTATCACGTGTTGTCTGGTCTAGCTCCTCCTGGATCCCCCTAACCCTGATATTCTGCCTTCTTCCTCTGTTGTCAACGTCTTCCATGTGGAGGGTCATTTGTCTCATCTGTGCTGTGTGTTGTTGCAGGGCATCTGTGTTTGCAGACTGTGCTGATGTTAGGTGGTCGCAGTCCGCCTCAAGTTGATATACCTTGTTGTGTAGGCCCTGTATGTCTTCCCTGAGGGAGTGTAACTCCATTGTGATGGAGTTATGTAGTTCTGTGTTCACCTCCTTGAGGTCCGTTTTGGACAGCAATGTCCAGATCAGCGTCACCCAGTCCGGTTGTATCTCCGCAGGAGTCTGAGCAAGTGAAGGTGCAGAAGCCCGGTAACCGCATGGGGAGGTAGGGTGGAAGACGCTTGAGGCCTCTGAGTCATTTGAGGCCTGAATGCCAGGTTAGTAGGGGTGCCGGAGCGATGAATCAGCTGCCCCCTTAGGGGTGACAGCAGGCTTGTTAGTGTGCAAGGCCCGATGAGTTTTGCCCATGATTGCAGGGTAATTTGGTGCTTTGGCAAGGATTTGTGCAGAACCTGTCCGGGAGCTCTAGGTTTACGCCGCCATCTTTCCCGGACTCTAAGCCATGTCCTTCTCTTTTATTGACTACAAATAAAGTTTCCAATAATTTATGATAGTCAGTTAAACCTATAAAACTGAGAATACACATCCATAAGAAATATTATCATCTTGCGCTGGTAATATCAATATAGTGTCACCACTATTGTAGCTCAGCTCCAAAGTAATAAAAGACAATAACATTTAAAAAAAATCAACAATAAAAATCAACAATAATGCACACATTTATGTACCTTTGAAGGGAAGAGTAGTTCCCGAGCACACAACCCTGCTGAAATATGTCCTCAGCCTTATCCACACCAAGATAGAGTTCTTCTACTGACACCTAGGATGCAAGAACTCAGTCCAACAGCTTACAAGGCCTTTACCATTACTAGAGAGGAGGAGATGTGGCAAAGAAATTAAGTATTCAGGAGACCAAGTGGATCTTGGAGCTACGCACTTTAGTCCCTAAAGGTCTCAATATTAGCTTTAAAATCAATTTTACCACATGACTGGAGGCTTCGTATTTTGCATATCTCTCTTTACTAACTCCATACAGCAGTAAAGAAACACATAGAAAAAAGAACCAATCACAGGAGAGCAGGATTTACACAAGGCAATGTGACCTTATCATTTCCTCTTTCTTTACTGCTCCATCAAGCAGACAGGTCAGAGTATTACTCTCCTCCATTACTTTATGTAGATTTAATGTTATACTTATTTCATAACCTTTAGTTGTGATTAATATCACTTGTAATTTATCAGTTTTATAGGCATTTCATCCTTTGTTTTGATAAGTATTATATGTACTTTATATGTATTTAATAGATGTCATATGTATTTTATAACATGTATTTAATAGGTGTTAGTTGTAAATTTTATTATTGACTTCATAGGTTTTATGTGTAGTTATGGTAGATGTACTTTATACCATATGTATCATGACTTTTCTGGCAATTTTCCTGGCCTTCTATACCTGGAGCATCTGGGGACCCTCTTTTCCTGCTTTCCTCCTTCCCTCCAGGGTCTCATGGGGATTCTGGGTCTGGCTGGGGCTTAACCCCTTCCCTCCCACGGTTCCCGTCGGCTCCCACTGGCTCCCGGGCATTAACCCCTTCTTCTGGCCTATCCGTTCGACCCCTTCCTCCTACAACCCTCAGGGGGATGGCTGAACTCACTGCCCTCGCTCTCTCAGGCTGCCCCATACCGTGCACCTGGTAATGTGCTGGATACTTTCCAACATCCACTACCTTGGTGCAGGGCAGTCTGTGGGGCAACCGAGCATGACGCGGTGGCCATCTTTAATCCTGCGTCTACCGAGACTCCAGGGACCATGTTCCCCCTCCTTTACCCTTGGAGGCCATCTTTAATCTTGCGTCTCGTGAGATTATGGGCAGTCGTTTTGCTACTCTCGCCCACCACGATTTCGGCACTCGAGAGTAACATATACCTGGGCTGTCAGTTAGCCTTGCTGCTCTCGTGGCTCACAATTCTCTAACACAGACGTTGGACCCCAGGGTCCCAAGTTCGAATCCAGGCAAAGGTAAGTATTCTAACTGGCCTATTATTTACAGATTTGAGTCGTACTCATGTATAGTGGTTCGAGGTACTGGAACCTTTAAGGGATATCACCCCCCCAAAAAAAAATCCCTTAAAGGGATAGCACCCTCAAATTCCTTAAAGATACCATTCTTGGACCCTTAGAGGGAACTCCTTAAAAGGATACCACTCTGGAACTAGTTAAAAGGGATACCAAATCCTTAAAAAGATATCACCCTTGAATTCCTTAAAGGGATAGCACCCTTGGACACGGAGTATCAAGATGGTAAATACATATCAGTGATGGAGATTTGAAGGGATATCACCTGGATCAGGGTTCAGGGATCTACAGCAAGACTCTATGTCTGGTAATGGATGCTCAAAGGGATGACCTCTATCACTTAAAGGTAGACTCCAGTGCCAGAAAAACGATCCGTTTTTCTGGCACTGGAGGGTCCCTCTCCCTCCCACCCACCAATCCCCGGTTACTGAAGGGGTGAAAACCCCTTTAGTGACTTACCTGAGGCAGCGGCGATGTCCCTCGCCGCTGTCTCCTCCTCCGCGACGCTCCTCCTAATGATTACGTCGGCCGGTGGGCGAGACTAATCTCGCTCACCGGCCGAGGAGACCTAATGCACATGCGCGGAAATTCCGCGCATGCGCATTACGTCTCCCCATAGGAAAGCATTGAAAAATCATTTCAATGCTTTCCTATGGGGTTTTGAGCGACGCTGGAGGTCCTCACACAGCGTGAGGACGTCCAGCGACGCTCTAGCACAGGAAACCTGTGCTAGAACCCAGGAAGTGACCTCTAGTGGCTGTCTAATAGACAGCCACTAGAGGTGGAGTTAACCCTGCAATGTAAATATTGCAGTTTATGAAAAACTGCAATAATTACACTTGCAGGGTTAAGGGTAGTGGGAGTTGGCACCCAGATCACTCCAATGAGCAGAAGTGGTCTGGGTGCCTGGAGTGTCCCTTTAAGACTACCTGTCAGAACACGACGGAGCTTAGAGCTAGTGTTATATCCTATTATCCCTCAGAGGTCAGTCACTTTTGTCTCATTACTGCCATATTAGGCACTAAAGGGCTTATTACCCTGTACCTGCCTGGGGTGCTGCCCTATTACCATGCTGCTTTTTGGAGGTCGCCCTGTGGCCACCTCTGTGATCCTGGGTGAGGCCCAGTTATACAAATCCCAATATTGTGGTTTGCCCTGCTGGGACGACTTGACAACACTAAGTGACAGATACAGAATACCCTGCCGGGGTTATTACACCTTACTGTCATTTATACAGACCCTGCTGGGGTCCACTGGCATTATTTACACTACAACAGATACCCTGCTGGGGTACCCCATATCACACACCCTGCTGGGGTTGTTTTGGTACTTTGAGATAATAAATTGCACGCAATAAGTGCACACTACTACACCCTGCTGGGGTCTGCATGGTGCATTGCACACAATGAAACGGATTGTGCTGGACGGGTAAATACCACGCGCACCTGAGGTGATCTCTGACTAGGTATAAGCCAATCTATTCGGCAAAAAAGGGCACAGAGTCGCAAGCTTCAGCGCAGAATATCCCCCATGGCGGTGCATTAATTATTGATAGAGCTGTAGGACACTCTCTATCTGGCTGATGGCCAGCACTGATGGGTTCATACCCTGTGCAACCGGGGTGAGCCCCCTACAGCACTACTGCTTCTACTCATACCCCTCTCAAGAGCGAGCTTGAGGATTGAAAATCCGAACTTTGGATCTGGGACCAGCACTTACAGGTTCAGACCCAGTGCTCTTGGGGTGAGACCCCTACGATAGGCGAGTCACACTACCCAACCGAAGGAAGTCTTACGGCAACAGCCTCTACCTACAGCTGAAGGAATACCTCCATTGATAATGAATCATGATACGGTATGGGTTTATGCCCTGTACCTATTCTGCGGCCTGCAGTTAAAGGACCACGGGCCCAGCTAGGCGTGCACTGCACTAAAATGCCGAACAGAGGCATGCGGTTACAAACGCTGAACAGGAGTTCCGAGCCGCCTACTTAACGATATATATTCCCCTTGAGGTGAATTTAATAATGGAAGAGGTGACTGACACTCTCTATCAGGGCGATGGCCAGCACTTAAGGGTTCATACCCTGTGCACCCGGGGTGAGCCCCCACTATATGTGCGCTGCACGGTGCTGCTGAGCGGAGGCAATGCTATGGCAACCTCTATGTACTGGGTGAGCCCCAGTCTGTTGTATTTGGCCACGATTCGGAATAGACCCGCAAGGATTTCCATGAAAACTGCCTACTGTCATAGTAGACTGATCTGTTTGCCCTGCATCCTGTACCTGAATACTGGTTTGTGCCTTACACAGGGGTATCCCTTACTACGATAAACCTACTTGACAACGTTATGCACTCGTGGCTTTGCAGCCTCTTGCTTAGAATGTCCATATCCATTGACGGTCGGACAAACCCATGCCCTTCCATCCCGTTCAGAACCAACGGAGGAGGTCTTTCAGGATTCATGACCTTACCATGGGCGATGCTGGACGCCGCCAAACATCGTCCAGGAACGGGCATACAACTTGGGTATATGGACTCAAAAAACAGTTTCTGCTCCTTGCAGGAAACCCCAGTGTTGGCCTCTCCCATAGGATGCCCATAGCAGCACTCCTCCGCACTGACGGATGGTTGGCGGTACTGGGCGCCAAGATAGTCGGAACCCCAGGCACAAGGCACAAAGTTCCGAAGGGAACTTATTAGACACGCAAGAATAGGAAGGAGGTGTTATGCGATTACCTTTACAAGGGATTCTTTGTAACCGGTTGGCAACAGAGCCGGTCGGCGACCACTTTGGGACATCTGACCCGAGATCCGCTACCGCTAGCTCTATTACCCATATAGAGCGAGAGTCAACCAATGGTGCTCCAGATAAGCGGACAGAGAACACGGTACACACAGATACCATCAATATACCTCCTACTACATCCACATGGGATTTCACCACATCTAGGTGAAAGGCACTCAATCCTGGGCAAGACCACTTTCACGTAGTCAACCGACTTGCGTTCAGGACCTAAAGACACGTCAGGATGGTCTTCTTGCTTCCCGCTCGACCACCTTACCCAGTTTTCAGGGGACATCCTCTACCTTCCCGATCCAGTAGCTCGGAGCCTGGTGGGCCCTGATAAACTACCGAAAGAAGTAATGAATACAGGCGGGAAAGACGAGACACTCTCTTCCGGGAGAACCTCATTCAGATCACTCCAGGGAACTGAAAACTCGTCAACACCCACGTTCATCCGAGAACCAGCTGGAACCTCTTGTAGAAGACTATTCGCTCAGAGGATTCGTAGACTATTCCACAACTTGGGAATATTCGTACGACTCTCCACGGCACCACCGTGACCCTGTACGTTGTATACCTAGACTTCTTGGTCCTATACTTCACAATACATGGATTGATAAAGAAGTACTAGATCGGCTGCACCCTACTGCAGGTAACCACAGATTAGGTGGTCAGGTTTCACATCCACTGGGATGGACCAACTCACGTTTTTCAGACATGTAGGCTCCTTCGATCCCCGTCTTCTTCACAGATGATCAACCTGTCTCCCGGGGGAGACACATCTCATAGGGGCCGACTGATTTGGATATTACCACTCATCACAGTATAAGTCGAGGCACGATGGTGATCGCGTTCAGTCCGACCTGACCTCCCCGGAGGACTTATGCTTCTCATGCTTACAAGGTCTACAGTAATTCTTGAGCAGGCGAGGATCTTCTCCTGCTACATTCATGGCAAACAATTCCTCACGGAGCCTTAGGGTACTCACATCTTCTATTGCAGGCTGCCGGGGACCTCTTGGGAATCTGGGAACCCAGGGATGCGATGACCCTACCCGTACATCTGGACATTCCCAGCCTGTCTGGTTCAGTCCTGCACCTTGATCCCTTATGTGAGGATGGAGACGGAACTGCAGCCCGTATCACTACCTGAGGATGCCCAAGGGACTAGGATCCTCTAGGATACCAACTACCCAATGTCATACATCTCCAGCTTATGAGTTGTGGAGGTAGTTCTCCTTTCACTCTATGGGACTAAACATCCTGCTGACAAACGGTCAGACTTGGTCTTGTATAATTTCCCGTTAGATGGTGTATACGTGGGCGCTCAACGGGGAAGACCTCCCCACAATGCCGAATACTGGGTCTCTCGGCACACCGTTATTTAGTTCTATACTCTTTTCTCAGCGTTAAAAATGCAAAATCCGAAGCCTCCTGTCATGTGGTAAAATTGAAGATTATGCTAGCTTTAGTGTACTAATAATTTTAATTTTAATAATGACAGGAGGCGAGTATTTTCCCCCCCCCCCCCCCGCTTCGCTGCCCACCCTTTCTATTCATTTGCTTTGCAGATATCAGATGCTAAGGTAGGTTTGCCTCTCACATTGGTGCTTATATGATATGTTCGTACTTCCATTAATATGGAATCCTCATTAGAGTTCTCATTACAGTTACTCAGTTATCAGATTATAGTTACTATATTCTCCAATGGGATGTTAGGTGGTACTTTAATTGGAGTTACATGTTGACTATGTCTAAACCTGTCACACATTCTCTTTTCAGTATGATTCGTCTTTGAAGATAATTGGCAGTTCACATGAAACTATTGGAGATTTTATCCTTCGGATTTGTCTCAACCCTGAACTCTTTTTTGTTGTTCGAATAGAATTCTTTGGAAGTTTGCTCCTTCGCACATTTTTCTATGTGTTTCTTTCCTGCTGTACGGAGTTAGTAAAGAGAGATTTGCAAAATACTCGCCTCCTGTCATTATTAAAATTAAGATTATTAATACACTAAAGCTAGCATAATCTTCAATTCAATTTTATAATATCCCATGCACCATCTCTCCTAAATCTCCTAAATCTCTTCACCCTTTGCTTTTTTTTTAAATGTGTTTTGGTATGCTTTTTATTAACATGTATTTTTATAATATATCTATTATATTTAGGTTTTATTATTTTTTATTTTTTCATCTGTGTACTTTTTGCAGATATATTTTATCCTTTTATCACCTGTTATTCTCTATAAAAAAATTGAGAGATAATAGGCTTTTTTAGAATAAGATTAAATAATTAATAACTCCCCTTTCTATTCTCCTATTTTTCCTCCATTTGCTCCTTCCATTATAAATGGACAATTAGTTTTTTTTTGCCAATACTTCTTATGAAGCTCTAAGAACTTCCGGATCTCTGCCCTACCAGAAAACGGAACTTTACTCTGGAAATACTAATACGAAGGATCCCTCATCACAGGAAACGCGTCACAGGAAGTGACATATTGGCCATTTCAGAAGACAGTGAGAAGCAGTCGGAAGCATGGGCAGCCATCAGCGCACCTATTGCAATGGGATAGTTTTGCGTCTAAAACCAGACATGCCACCATGTTGGAGATAGCAAAGCATTTCCAGTTTGGATCATATTTGGCAGTGGGAGGTTTCAATTTAATTTGTAGGATTGATATAAGGCGGTTTATGCCCATTTGTGATTATACTTGATTTTTTACTGCACAGCCTGTCCTTGCCAGAGTTACCCACTTCTTTATTATATTTGGGAGAGATCCACAGATATTTGAATGCATTAAGGCTGAACTTGAAAGCAAAGGGGACTTAGCCCAGCAGTGGCTGACAAGCTTTCCAGCACAATCAGATATATTTCTTTTTGTGCCACAACCTTTGTGAGTGTATCAATGGTATAGTATCTATTATACTGTGTTATTAAATACTTCACTAAATATGATTTTTCTTTTATCTCCATATATGTTTTACTTGAATGTACATGTGGTAATTATATTCACAAGTTTGTGACTGTGGCTCCCCCAATGGTATATATTTTTTTAACTATACTATTTGTTCACTTGTGCTGTGTTGGGATTTGGGAGTGGTCCCTTATTTGGAGTGGCTAGCTTGCACTGTTTTTGCACTTTATCCCTGTAACGGCACCCCAGGTATAGAAGGGGTTAAAGCAACCAAAGATGTTCCCTTCCCGAATACGAAGTCAGCTACCGAACACTCCTAAACGCTGAACAGGAAAACACATGAATAATCCCCTCAAGTACGAGACGTGGCTCTGTATTGAGGGTCAAGCAGGAATCTCATCAGTCTGAGGGTTTATTGTCTTATATGCAAGTCTTCCCACAAGGTTACCACCCATGTGGTCTTCTGGAACACCTAATCAAACACATTACAATACAGTCAGACACACAGTTAAGGCACACAAACCCTCCCCTCTCCCTGTGATATAATAACTATACACAATGGGCTAACTTAATTATCACAGGCAGGAAAATATAAAGTGTCATACAATATTCATAACTCCCAAAATATACATGCAATCTCCATAAATCAGCATACTCCATATACTTCTGAATCAGCATACTCCTTATACAAACATACTAAAAAAATCATACAATTCCCTCCAGTGGTTTAAAAGTTAGGTGGAAGTCCTATTTGACCGACCGCAAGCATGGCTTTCCTGCCCAAAAGAGTTCCATAGATTTGGGCTGTGCGGTCGGTCTATTTTACACAGAAAAATTGAAGATTATGCTAGCTTTAGTGTACTAATAATCTTAATTTTAATAAGGACAGGAGGCGACTATTTTGCATAACTCTCTTTACTAAACTCCATAGCAGTAAAGAAAAGGATAGTAAGAACCAATAAAAAAAACTAGCGACATCGCAGACGGACAAAGTTCAAACAATTCTGAATCAAAACCAGTCTTGGGTCTGTATCAGGAGAATTAATCCAAACGAATTAGGATAATCCATGTGGAATGTCGGATAAACTTGGGATAATCCACATAACAGGAGAATCAATCCAAACGAATTAGGATAAACCATGTGGAACGTAGGATAAACTTGGGATAATCCACATAGAGGTAACCGTAGGTCCACGCTGAATTACGCTGAAACGAGAACGTGGAATAGGTTAGGTACTAGTCATAAGATCATGAAAAACATGGAAGGCATCTGAATAGCATATCTCAGTAAGACTATAATACTATAATGACAGTATACTAGTAATCGATACTTCTCTCCCTATGGTACACGAGGTATAAGAATCATGACATACGAGAGATACACAATATACGTTGGACCGTCGGAGTGAGGAAGGGAGAGATAGAAACCTAGTTTCATATAGAAGGATAGAGGAATCTGAAGAAGGAGCAGCATAGAGATACCTGAAGATCGAAAGGGGTGGGTATGGGTGGGAAAATACTCGCCTCCTGTCCTTATTAAAATTAAGATTATTAGTACACTAAAGCTAGCATAATCTTCCATTTTATTACATGACAGGAGGCTTCGTATTTTGCATTTTTAACGCTGATGTAACAAAGAAAATGCCGCGCAGGAGTTCGGTCTAAAGTAGAAGGTACAAAAAGTGGATTCGCGGGACCAGTCAGCCATGCGAAGGACGTCTGATAGTGATACTCCGGCTGCGTAGGCCGAAGAAGCAGCCGCGCCTCTCACCGAATGTGGCATCCACGCCTGCCAGTGACTAGATCAAGCGTACCCATCTAGCACGGGTGTTAGAGGATACTGGATTGTGAGGTTTGACATAGGAAATCAGGAGCTGGCTGGAGGAAGTTGGGCGGAGAGAGGCGGTAGCTGTCACGTAGCTGCGTAAGGTTGCGACCACACATAATTGAGGTTCTACAATGAAAAAGGGGTAAAAAATGGCGGTGGAGTTCGATTTGGTACGTCGGGAGACATGGAAGGTGACCCCTTCAGGACCTATCGAAAAGGCATCAACTTCGAAGGCCCTATTTGGGGGCCGGAGGACATTTGAGCCGCATGCCCCTCAGTAATCGACATACTATAGGGTCCCTACCCGCCGGAATCCCTTAGATAGGGATATGGGCCGCTGAGATCGCCGATCGAACTACGTTGATAGTTCTATAAGATTTCCCTGTTGCAAAAAGCGACGACAGGAAATTCAAGATTGCGGGAATAGGTGCCGTAAGAGGATCGAGGTTCCGTTCCATGCACCAAGAGGACCAGGAGGTCCAAGCAGAGAGGTCGTCCCCGGTGCCCATGAGTTCCATAAGAGGTCCCTAGCAGTCTGCGATAGTTTGCCAACTTGCCAGGTGCCCCGGAAAGAGTCCAAGCCAACAGGGAGAGTCTCTCTTCCAGCATTAGTGGGTGAGGGTTCCCCTTCGGATCCGTAAGGAGAGTCGGGTGGGACGGCAGCAAGAGCGGGTCTGCGTAAGATAGTGCTAGAAGATCCGGGAACCACGGTTGACTCTTCCATAGGGGGGTAATCAGGATCAGAGAAATCTGGTGTACCTTCAGATAGTGGAGAGTCCTCGCTATCATAGGGAATGGGGGAAATGCGCATGCGCCGAAAGGTGGCCAGGCCTGTAGGAAAGCGTCCACCGCTTTGCATTCTGGATCCGGGAGCCAGCTGAAGAAGTCTGGGGTTTTCCTGTTGTTGTGGGATGTAAAGAGATCCAGATGGAAGGGTCCTCTCATTCACGTGAGGGCATTGAATATCTCTGGGTCCACCATCCAATCGCTGCTGTCTCTCCAATGGCGAGAAAACCAGTCGGCTGTGAGATTCATCTCCCCTTGAAGGTATTCCGCCTCGAGGGAGATGTTGCGTGGAAGGCAGAAGTCAAACACCTCTTTCGTGAGTTCGGATAGGAGTCGTGAGCGGGCTCCGCCTAGGCGATTGACATAGCGCACGGCCGAGTTGTTGTCCATCCTGAGGAGAATGCAACAATCGGATTTGTCCCTTGCCAGGCTACATATGGCGAAGGAACCCGCCAGTAGTTCGAGACAATTGATATGCAGGTTGAGTTCCTGTGAAGTCCAGGATCCCCCTGTCAATACTCCCTCACTCATGGCACCCCAGCCCCAAAGGCTGGTGTCCGATTCCAGCACAAAATCTGGGGTTTCGACGAATATAGCTCGGCCATTCCAGGCCTGCATGCTGTCCAGCCACCATTGCAGTTCCTCCCTGACCTCTGCCGTAATCGGTACTGGTTGGTCGTAGGTGGGATTTCGGAGGAAGGATGCCTTGAGGCGTTGCATCGCCCTGTAGTGGAGTGGACCCGGGAAGATGGCTTAGATGGATGCCGATAGGAGGCCCACAATCCGAGCAAGATTGCGTAGGAGAACCGATTGGCATCGGAGTGTCTTTCGGATTTCCTTCCGAATAGCAGTGATCTTGGCTGTCGGGAGGCGGAGTCGATTTCGAATCCCAGGAACTGTACGGTTTGGGACGGAGTTGTAGCCGATTTCTGATGGTTTACCGTAAACCCTAGGGACTCTAGGAGCTCCACGGCAAAACGTGTGTGTAGTCTGAGTCTTGACTTGACAGAGCAGAAGATCAGGAGGTTGTCCAGGTATATAATGCAGCGAATTCCTCTTGCGTGCAGATGAGTAACCACCGGCTTCACTAGTTTGGTGAAACACCATGGGGCCGGACTGAGGCTGAAAGGAAGACAAGTGAATTGCCATGGTTGATCTTCCACATGAAGCGGAGAAAACGTCTGCTGTTGACGTGAACCGGTACTGAAAGGTAGGCGTCTTTGAGGTCCAATCTTGTGAACTAATCGGCGTCCTGCAGGAGATCCCGTAAGAGGTGAATTCCCTCCATTTTGAAGTGGTGGTGGACCACGTGGGCATTGAGTGTAAGGAGGTTTATGACCGGCCGGAGGTCTCCTGTTTTCTTTTTTACTAGGAAGATGTTGCTGAAGAATCCTCCGGAGTCCGGGGTGAACTCTATCGCACCCTTGTTGCGGAGTTCCCAAGGTTCGGCTTGGATGAGTCTGGAGTCCTCTGCCGAATGGTTGAGCGGTCGTGGTGGGAACTCTTGATAAGGTGTGCTGACGAAATCTATGACGTTTCCTCGTACCGCCTGGAGGATCCAAGCGTCTGACGAAATGGTCGTCCAGTTCTGAAAGAAAAGGGAGAGACGACCTGCATGCAAGGTGATCGGAGGTAGATGGTAGCTTTCCTGGTGCGAAGCGGGATCTGCCACGTCCACGGGTACTGCGTCCTCTGTCCGAACTTCTAGGGTAGGTGAAAGGTTGGCGGTATCCCACTTCCAGGTAGAAAGGTTGAGGTCTTGAGGATCGGGGGTCTGATGGCCAGAAACGGCTAGCAGCATGGCCCCTGTGGTGGCCAGCCCATCCAAAAACACCCCTGGAGCTTTACTTATTGAGGTTTGAGCTTTACTTATTGAGGTACGTTCACATGGCGATTTAATTCCTTTAGGAATGGGTCCCCAAATAATTTGCACTGTGCCAGAGGTCCACGTTCTTTGGTGCTCAATTCCACCAACTTTCCGTCTATGCGGAGAAGTGCTGTCTTACGCCTCTCAAATGAGAGGGCCACATTTGCGTTTCCAAGGAAACAGAAACCGCGTTGAGCCCATTCGCGGATATCGTGAGCCTATTCCCTGACCATGTCGGCATCAAACTGGTCTGCTCATTGGAAGGCATCGTCTGCCAAGCACATGATACGGGAGTTGGGTCTGGAGGTATCTAGTAGCTTGTCTTGGACTCCTTTGAATCCCCTCTCCACCCCACGGCGGGGGTTGTGACCACCTCTACTCATGAAGGTAGTGATTACCTGGTCAAATTCAGGTGTTAGGGCTACTTGATCTGGTAGGGAAGGGCGGGGGCATTCCCATTTCAGTCGGTTGCAGACTAGCTTGTCCATAGGTTTACGCATCCATAGGTGCATGAACTTAGCGAGGTGTTCAGGAGGTGTCCAGTCTGTTGAGTGAGGGTGCCTGATGTTACATGGGTCCAGAATATCCTCGTCCTGTGTCAGGGAGGAGTCCCCCGTCCCTTGCCATTCGGGAGCGAATGAGTCTGAATCCCCTGTATGAAAGGGTTTAGAGTCTGAGCCCCAGGCATCATCATCAGATTGAGATGCGTTACCCTGCCATTCATCCAGTATGATCATAGTGTCATCAATATCTTCCTCCACCTCTGAGGAGAACACTTGGAGAGGGGCAGGGGTGACGGCGGCCACCATTTTGCTTTTCTTGGCAGGGTGTTTGCCTTTGCTTGGTTTGGGGTCTTTCTCCCCTTTCCAGTGGCACTTGCTAACCTGGGTGCCATCCTTGGTCTGGGTTTCAGAGTCCTCAGACTCAGTATCGTGGTGTGTGTGGCGTGGGTTGGATGGCCTGGAGTGTTCAGGTTGAATAGTCATCATTTGGGATAGAGGGCAGTTGAGGCAGGGGTCAATAGTAGGAGAGGATCCGAGTTTTGGTACCAGCAGTACCAGATATAACCCCAGCAGGGTAATGTTCCGAGAATAGTACCAGCAGTACTAATGGCCCCATGAGGGTAGAATAGCTCAGGAACAATAAGTACCAGCAGTACTGTATATATATTTCACCCCAGCAGGGTGTATTGGGCTTTTAGTCTGGGCAGCACCCAGTATGCAGAGATTACAACAGCAGAGCTCTGATAGGCAGCACCTTTATGGGGCCTCACCCCAGAGTGCACAGGGTATTGAGCCCTATAGTGCACATATACCACAGGAGTAGCAGAGACTTTCTGTGGGGACCTCTGCCTGGATGAGGATAATGGGAGTGGACAGTTGAATCTGAAACAGTAAGGGGATATAAGTGACCAACTGGGTTGTGGCACAGGTGAATTAACATAAGGTATATGCAAACAAGATATAAATAAAGAAATGCTTACCTTAGAGGACAAATGCAGATGTAGCCGCGAGATCCAAGATGGCTGCCACCACACTGAAAGCCATCGGCCGGTGCGTGTAAACGCGCGGTTAGGCGGCCGGGAGGGGATAGGGCTCTGCAGGGACTAAATTCCAAACGGTGGAAGGGAAAAAAAACGGCAAATCGCCTGGTGTAAAGTTAAACCGGAGGGTGAAAAGGCAGTGCCCAGTGTACAGTCTGATAAAGGCTGTGGTGAAGGAAGCCCGAGAAAGTATCCTAAATATACCATACTGGTATACTACTCTCTAACCTCTCTCTTTAAATAGGATAGAGATAATAAGGGGCAGGTAAGGATTGAAAGCTGAACAATAAAAGCTTAATAAATACATAAAATATAAAACAATGAATATGAGCTATAATAAATATAACAAAACATGAATAAATATAAGGAGCTCAATATTTTGACCTGTCTGCTGATGGAGCATTAAAGAAAAAGAGGAGGAGGAACCTGTTCACTGGGAATACTATACCTCCTACTGTTTTTTGATTGGTTCTTACTATCCTTTTCTTTACTGCTATGGAGTTTAGTAAAGAGAGTTATGCAAAATACGAAGCCTCCTGTTATGTAATAAAGTTACTAAGTCCCATTCGAATGTGGTGTTCGAATCGTTGAACGCATTTCGATTTTAGCCGAAGTGTCGAAGTTGCAGAGAAGGTAAGGGTCAGCGGTGTTCGTGCCGTCGTGTAGCCGATTTTAGTTCCATGGATTTGACGGCACACACCGCTGACCGCGTTCGACTACGGTTAACCACCAGCCTGGGAGGTAAATAGGCTGCACACTTCCACTTGTGTGTGGTCCGCCTATTCGGTAATTGGTTCGGTAAGCCCCATTTTCCGAACCATATGGGAAAAAGACACGAACACAGTATTAATACAGTCTGGGGACACAGTATTAAAGGGACATTGTTCCCAAAAGTCTCAATATGCCCCAATAACAGTTTTAAAGGCCCATACACAACAGGGCTATAATCCTGAGGCAAAAGGCGAGTAACCAGGCCCCTCCAGAACCCAGTGGCGAGGTTATTTTCACCACAATCCCATGTACCGCTTTTGCATACAGTGATTATACTTGCACCTGAGGAAGACCCATATTGGGTTGAAACGCGTTGTACTTCTATTGTATTTATCAATTTATTTTTACATATATATATATATGTATCAATAAATTTACCCTTACTCTCTTTTGGACTCTGGAGTTCCTGTGTTCGGCAGTACTGAGGCATTTGGAGTTCCTAACGATGGGGAAAATATTCAGTATTTCTTTGATGAGATGAAATGCTCTATAAGTTCAGAGCCAACTTTCAATAGGCTCTGAAAAGTGAGATAAACAATTCCTGGTTGCTACCATTAAGAATACATATCAGGAGGTAAACAGAATTTTCTGTGTGTGCAAATTACCCCATTTTACCTTTCTTACCATATCGCATTTGAAGTGTAATTTTTTTATTTAGCTACACCAGATTTATACTGTGAGCGTCACTTTTCCGTTCTGTATTTTATTCGTTACCATTACTGGAATATGGAGATTGACATTCCTCTTATTGGTGAGATCCATTCAATACATACTAATAGGCTCATTTTTGTATATAGAAATCTATTTTTCTTTTTTATCTCTTTTATTGTGTATATATTTACCTTTTTTGTCTATTTCTTTTTTGTCAACTTTTTTTGTGAGAGTTCTGTCTCCCCTATGTTTTGGTATGCATACTAAATATTGAACTGATCTACCATTTACCACCAACAAGATTATTGCTCTACAATTCAAGTATATGACCTTTTCACCCGAGTAATATATTTTCTTTTTTCTTTCATTTCAAAAAATGGTTTTGGGCATATGTGACAGTAGTGGATTGTGTAATATTCTGTGAATGTACATTAATAGTGAGTCAGTGTATTGGATAGGCTTATCCTTCATTTTTGATATATATCAAATGTATGTTTTACACTATACTCAGATTTGGATTTATGGGGGTCCATAGAGTGCAAGTACCATATTTTGTATTTTGGTTCAAAAAAGACATCTTTTTTTGCCAAGTCACTTTAAAACTATTTAAATTATGCTATTTACATTTGACAATATCGTCTGCAGAGCTAGAAATCAAGAACTTAAGAACATTGGAATATGGAAGCTCAAGAAGGCTGTTTTTTATTTTTTTATTTTATTTTACTGACTTGATATCTTGAGAAAACAACTTGTTATATCAAGAAAGCAACTTGTTATCTTGAGAAAACTGTTTATATTTCAAGAATACAACTTGTTTTCTCACGATAACAAGTCAGAGACAAAATTAACAATACTTGGCCTCTCTGGGCTTCTGCATTGGAAATACAAACTAATATGCTTCAATTGACATTAATTTTGTTTAGCATGTTTCTCCATATTTAAGCAACTATTATCATAAATGTTTGAGTTAATAGTGTTTTTCTTGTCTCTTAGTTTGCTCAGATCACAAACACTTCCAGAATGCTGACTCTATGTTTGTCCAATTACTACAAACTTTAGCATTTTTTATAAATTGTTCCATAGTTACCGAATAAAACAATTAGAACATCCGTTCGTGGCAGCTATATCGACTTATTATAGAGGTTGACAAGACCTTACACTAAGGAGTAAGATTTAATTTATTTATGAAAGCTATTCATGTAAACATTAACTGCAAATTAGACAAATAATGTCCCTGAAACAGCAATATAAATACAGCAAGTGGTGCTAAGGCTAGAAAAACATTAAAACAGACAAAATAAAATTGCATTTTTTGAATTAAAATATTTAATCATAAGGAAAATTTTATAAGTCAGTTATCTTTAACTGTATTTTCCCTTTTCCCTTAAGATTGCAAAAAAACAAAATCAGTAGACAATAATGTCACTTAATACACATCTGCATAGTTGATTTATATAACAAAGAAACATGTTGCCAAGGTTTGCTGAAGCAATCGAAAATATAGAACAATGAAGATCTTGAATTTGCTGCTGAGAGACGTTTTCTTATCAATTTTAATATGAGCCTTTTAGAATGAACTCTTTTTATCATGACAAAAATAAAGTATTATGTTAATATACACTCAGCTGTACACCAGTACATCTGATAGTAAATGCAAATAACATATTTGCCAATCATGTAGCATGGTTACCAGAGAATGGAGAAAATAAAGAAAATTTATTGAGCAATAAATTAAAACTGTATATGTTAATAAAATAAAAGTAAAAGTGGTGTATAGGAAACTGGTTACTGAGGTTACAATGGACACAGGGACTACCTTTAGCATCCATGAGGGCTGCAGTGACAGCATGATGCCATGACTTTTTGATATGCATACTTTTTTTTATCAATAAATTTACACTCCTTTTGTATATATACTTTTTCTGTGGAATATTTTGGATTATCTATGTGTGCAAACCTACCCATGTTAACACATTATAGTTGGCTTACATTTTAAAGAATTAGGTTTTCTGTTTTTCAAATTTGTTATCAATATTATGCAATTCTACTTTATGGTTTTATTTACTTTGGATTGGTTACCCCTTGGTAGGTATTTCTTTTACCTCCTTAGACGTTCTTTGGTTAAGACCATTCCTTCATAAAGTCCCTAACCCTACCTCTAACCCTAACCTAACCCCAACCCTAACCCTAACCCTAGCAGGAGTAGGGTTAGGGAGTAGGGTTAGGGGTAGGGTTATGGGTAAGGGTATTAATTCCTGAAGTGCCGAAGTCCCGAATTGACGAAGTGTTTCTGGACACAGAGATGATTATTCACTGAATATGGAATGCCTACATACAGAACAGGGCAAAACCTCCTGGCTGCATACAAGGCCATTCTTAATACAAAATAATTTTTTGCATTTTTTTAACATTGTTAAAAAGTGGGGTAAATGTCTGGATTTTGACCTCTGAATGTTCCTGAATTAGGTCTAGATTTTAGCCAGACCCAATGATTCCCCCAAATGCTACAAAATCTGAACTATTGATTGCAGTCAGCAGATAAATGGTTAAAAACCCTGCAAGGGTTTATTCTACTCTAATTTGTACTTATTTGCTCTAAATGTATAGCCTTTGTTAATCATGGGAAACCTATATAAAGGATTTTTAATTTGTCATCTTTTTTTAGATTATTTTTTTGTAGGAGTTGCACTGAGTTATCGTGTTTTTTTTATTGGTTTTGTTTTAGGTAGAGTTAATTTTTTTTAAGGTATGGGTTGCTAGGGGATTACGGACGACTAGCCATATGGGGGTGACAATGTAATTTTTATTTTTGCGGTGAACAATGGCCTCCACCCATTGCCCAAGGTCTATTAATGTTTATAGAATTATGTAATATTACAGAGCTCCACAATTATGTGCAGTAGTACATTGTAGAGTTCTATGATAATGTGCAAGGGGTATGGATTTATCAAAGAAAATATAGAGCATTTTATTTCTGTCAGCCTCAGCCATAATACCACCATGCTGTTCCCCTCCTGAGATTGAGCAGAAAATACACACCTGGTAATTATACTACATGCTTCTGGATAATTCAGAACATAACTGAATTAATGTTTATGTAGTTTTGTGACTTATAGGTGTTTGATAAAAATTAACAATACTTCTTCTTCTACAATTCTTCTGATAGCGATTTTCCAAGTCTAATCTACAATATCAATCTTTGCAAGTACAACACCCTTTGTTGTTAAATCTATATATTGAGTTCACAATGTTTAAGTAAGATCATACAAAAAGAGATGTGTGAGATTTTTGCTTAATAAACCCCAAAGACTATTCATTTCTACGTCTTGATGTCTTTAATATGTCCTCTAGCAGTCTGTTCCAGCATTCTTTTTTTCATTTTAATCTTGTCACCTTCTTAGGTTTTGGATTGCAATCAAAACATATTGGCAATGTAAACAATCACAGCAGAAGGTCTGATTCCTTACAGCAGATGACTGTCCTGCAGCAGAACTTACATAAGTTTATCCTCCCCTACTATGCTTATCTCCATGCTCCAATGTTGTAGGCATCACATTAATAGTTTTGTATTATGTTTGTTATTTTACTTTCTCTTGTTTTTGTTTACTTCCTCTATAATCTAATCATAACACATTACTCACCAGGACTGTTATGAGTAAAATAAAAACATATTTGTTTAACCATTTTATCGTGTTGCAGTTAGGTTTACTCTCAAGCACTTAAATATAGTATGTGTTGTTGGGTAACCAAACAAGAAGATTGGCTGTCTGCCCCACTTTGATAATGTAAATATAAATTTAAATTGAACTATCTACAATGAACTGATGTAAGATGAGCGATTTCCTACCTCTGAAATACCGGGTAAATTTGGCAGTTCACGCACAGTCTCAGAAACCATGAGCAGTATGGGCACTTTGGGTACATGATTTTAAAATAAGCTGTTGATACAGTGGAAGGTTGAGACACACTTTCATGTGAATGTGAAAACGGTTTTAAAATATCCTTGGGGAGTGTCTTGATCGAGACATGATCTATAATGAATATACCTTTCTATCTCACCATGGTACAGATGGTTTACATTTAACTCATCTCCTAAACACATATTCACAGGGGCTTACCTCACTGCTACGGTGTAAAAAATCTTTCACAATTCTTCACCACTTCCTTGATCCTTAATGCCCCATTTCTATCCTATATTAATGGTATGAGTCCCCTCCTTCACTTACCAGATGGCCTAATCTACCCTCTTCATCCTACACGAACCCACCATTAGACTGACCATGTAGTGCAACAAGATCTGCCATATACCTATGGAAAGACTTAAGAATAGCTATGCTTATATTTAATGTAACTATATTTAGTTTATATTTAATAATCCACAACACAAATATCATTCTGTGTCAGAACCCTCATGTCGATGTAGCACTGCAAATTGTATATAGATCAATATTATGTTTAAAGTCATTAATAGTTATGTGCACTGCATTGTTCCCACTCCTTTGTCTTTTTTTCTGTATCCCAAACTCTCTTTTAAAAAACACAAAACCTGGGGGGCGGAGCCAGCAGCAATACCGAGAGGACGCACATGCACGGAGCTCCGTGCAAATAGGTCCTAAAAACGGCAAAATACAACGGAAAAATCATATTGAGAGCACTCTTGGACACAGCAAAGCCTCCTGAGAGCATGGGGCGACGCAATAAAAAATCCAAGCCGGATAGACCCCCGGCTACCGCTGATATCGGTGATCTCTTGCGGAGGCCCCAGACCACGCAGAGGCCTACAATGGCGTTGCAGATAGAGGACAGGTACAACTCATTCAGCGAGGCATCCGGGTCGGAGGAGGAGGAATATGGAGCCCAGGCACTGACCCCATTTACCCACGTACCTGCTAAGCCACCGGTCATGGAAGAGGCTCTGAGAAACATGCTGGAGGAGCTGCGCCGCAACATTGCAGCTGACATCGGCACATTCCGCGAGGAAATTAGCGGAGTGTCGGCCCGATTACAAAATACAGAGCTAAACACGGCCGCACATGAGACCAGGCTCACGGCAGTGGAACAACAACTGATAACCCTGCAGAAAGCCCACAAACTACAGCAAGATAAACTAACAGGGCTGGAAGACAAGCGACGTTGGAAAAATGTCAAAGTCCGCGGCCTACCCGACGCGGTGGAAACCACAGAGCTACCACACCTGTTACGCAGGCTGTTTAACACTCTCTTCACGGCTAAGCAGGCCAAATCTATGCCTCTGGATAGCTGGCATCGGATCCCCAGACCAACGACAAACACCCCAGGGGGTGGAAATGATGTGATCATTCGCTTCCAACAAGGCAGGGATCGCCTTGCCCTCATGGCAGCCACGCGCAACAAATCTCCCCTCCATTTTGAGGGCTATTCTCTGTCCTTCTACCCCGATCTCTCCAAAGCCACCATGGACTGGAGGAGATCCCTGCACCCTCTAACCAAAGAGCTCTTATCTCACAATATTCCATACCGTTGGGGCATGCCCAAAAGCCTGATAATACCCGGGGACACTGGGGCCATTAAGGTACAAGAGGAAGCAGAGATTCCAGCCATGCTGCAGAAGCTCAAATTGGATAAACGACTACCAGAGCAAGCAGATTCAGCGACACCAACAACCTCTATAACCTGGAATCCAGCGACGGTGCGCCCGTTCATCCCGGCGGCACAGCGGAATGAAGCGGCATCCACTTCAGTACCCTGAACTGTGTCCACGGGATATTGCCTGTTGCCAAGTTATCCCTCCTGTGTATAGACTTTACAAGTTTTTTTTGCCTGTATTGAATTTACAAGTATACCGCTATAACTCTCTATTTGCAATGCTCATCATATACGTTAATGATTTTAAGCCTCTCATTATGTCCATCTATGAACCAACCCAGATAGCCTCCCCCCCCCCTTTTTTCCCTCATGTCGAACCACTACAGTTCTCACCCTACGAGTTAAGTAAGGGGGATCCTTCCTCTCTAACACGTACCTAGTACGTTAATCCTACTATAGCCTTCTGGTTTCTGAGGCATCTAATGCTCCCTTGTACACACGCAGCCTTGTACACGCGCAGATACTTTACATACCCACAGCGGGAGCAGTATTCTCACAAACTACCGGTTTTACTCGTTACCTGTAATAGTTAAGTAATATATATAAACAGTGCCACATTACCAAAGCCACTAACTGTTAAACTATGCTAACTTACTTATGCTGTCGTGACAATGCAAGCTCTTCTGTATTAATCTAGCACTGTTAAAACATACCATTTTGTTATGACATAACTTTTCCAGCCTGTTATTATTATTTTAAAAATGTGCTGTCTATCGCATGCCATGTTAAACCTTATGTGTATAATTCACTTGCTAATGCTGTTGTGGCTTCGCAAGAAAATGTTATCCTTATTTACGTGCACAAGAAAAATAAAGAATTTAAAAAAAAAAAAAAACACAAAACCTTTCAATAAAATACATATTGAATATTTTTCCCTTTGACAGTCAGAAGTTCTTACTCTGAAAGGACTGATTCCTGGGTCGGTGTGAACGTGGGCAGAAGGATTGTCCGCCTCTGCATGAGCTCCCCTTCGAATATTCTCTCCTAGGTCTGTCATTTATGGAATCCCTGGGAGTTCTCCTATCTGACCAAGAGGTATTAGGCTTCCTATGTCATTTATCCTGAGATAAGAAAACCTTCTGTCCTTCTGCCACCTTCTTGATAGCATCATCCAGGGTCTTACCAAAGAGAAGTTCTCCTTTAAAAGGGATGTTACAGAGCTTGGTCTTTCAAGAGACGTCTGCTCTCCAATACCTAAGCCATAGGGCCCATCTGGCTGCCACCGATAATGATATAGTATGGGAGAAGATTCTTGTCATGTCCAGGGATGTCTCAGCAATGAACTCAGTTGCCATCTTTAGGTCCCAGATGGAGTCACGCAGGTTGGCTCTTCTCACCCCTCTTTCCACTTCTGAATCCAGCTCTCTGATCCAGTTCTTCATTGTTCTGGAAACTGCAGTAAGAGCCACAGCAGGGTGGCATCCTGCTCCTGTTGCTGTGTATATCCTACATAGATCTGTATCCAGTTTGCGGCCCATAGGTTCATGGAAGGATGCTGAGCTATCCAAAGGTAGCATGGTTTTTCTAGCAACTCTGGATACTAGAGCGTCTACCTTGGGAGGCATAATCCACAGCTTAGAAGAGCTCTCTTCCAGAGTGTATATTCTAGCCAATTTACCTCGGAAGGCCACCTTCTTCTCTGGCTTTTTCCACTCAGCTGTAACTAAGTCCTTAATGGACTTGTGTAGAGGGAAGATTAATCTTTGCTTATTCAAATCATCAAAGTGCTTGTCTGAACCTTCAGCTTTGGGGACATTCTCAGGAATCTCTAATGATTTCCTCACCATAAGGATTAATTTCTTTTTTCAGACCTCTTTCTTACCTCAAGGGCTTCTGAAATGCCTTGGGTTACCTCCTTCCTTATCAATGATAGTAAATCTGTCGAAGGAGCTGGGGTTGTAGACAATAATACTGCTACTTTCTGTACACAGTCTAAGCATAACTTTTCACCCTCTGAAAGGGTTAAAATGAAGCATGTGACTACTGTAAATGGATAAGACTATATTATTAGAAATAACAATTGTTAAATGTCAGCTTAAAAGTAAACCCTGTTGGGGGCATGGCCTGGACTTCAGGGGGAGAAGTCGCATGTAACAGCGGCTCCGAGCCAACAGGCCTAAAGTGAGCAATTGCCCCACAAATAATTGGCAAACACCAACCTACCTTGCTATCATGTCTTACCCAAAACCGAAAAGACAGACGGAGAAGGTGGATAAAGCACAATTTTTCACTCTGAAACCGAGCGCTCTCAAAGAATCCTCCCAGGTGGCAGAAAGCCAAGATGGCGCAGACGACGCACATGAGGCAGTTCCCTGCGAGAGCACCGACCAGGGACCTCTAACCCAAGAAATAATGCAAGGTATGCTGGACGCGATGTTCACCAAGATTATGAAGAGTGTGCAGACCTCCATAGGCGACCTGTGCAAAGAACTGGGAGATCTAGGATCCAGAACCTCACGGTTAGAGGAAAAAATGGCCAGCACTGAGGAGGCATATGATGACATGGAGGATAAGCTGGCGCAAATGGCTGAGCGCATCACAGCACAAGAGGTAAAACAGGCGGACATGGAGGATAGAAGTCGCCGAAACAATCTGCGGCTGAAAGGAGTAACAGAGGCCGTGGGCATTAATGAATTAACAGCACATGTCACAGAGTATCTGAGGACACTAGTGCCCGACATGCCGCAAGACGTGCTCCTCTTTGATCGCATACACAGGACGGCGAGGCCCAAATTCCTCCCATCGGACGCACCCAGGGATATCCTAGTGCGTATGCACTATTACCACACTAAGGAGGCCATTTTGAAGAGCAGCAGACTCCGCAAAGACCTGCCTGACCTGCCTGAGCGGTATCGGAACATGTTGTTCGCAGACATCTCAGCGTTTATGCTCAAGAAAAGAAGATAATTTCATGACATCACTGCAGCGCTCAGGGAGCAGAGGATCGTGTATCGCTGGGGGTATCCAGTCAAGTTGCTGGTGCAGAAAGCCGTCAAAACCATAATAATCTCCACTGCGGAGGAAGGCGCCCGCTTAGTGAACGAATGGGGCATGTCATCTGTACCCCAGAACACCAAGCCTAAAGAACCGAAACGGATAGTACCAGACTGGAAGAGAGCCAATTCATAGACTATATGGACATGATGACGGAGAAAACTTAATGAATCATTTTGAGACGTGCCACAAGTATTACCACAGTATTATTGCATAGATCACAAAAAAAAAATGTTACTGTTAACTTACTATTTCATTGTCCGAACACAGTTACGACCCTACATAGTTGGCAGGGGAAACTAGAGATGGATAAGGCCCCTAGGGTAATTAGAATTGCCCAGAAATATAAGGGGGGAATCAGGCTTTGAAGGGATTGGGATCCCAGAGAGACGCAATGTAAAGTACCCCGGTAATCACTTACGGTAACCCAATTGCAACACTGGGTAAAGAAAAAAAAAATTGCCATAGCTGAAAAGGCCTAAAAAAAACGTACACTGTCCCAGGCTTAGGAGCAAAGAGCTTCTACCCCCAAGGTGCTTGAATGAAGTGCCTAGCCGCAAGCAGGGCAAAGTTTAATATTGTATATACTTTCTTTATTGTTTGGTTATGTTTTTATGCTGTCGCACTAAGCGGCATGTGGCCGATTGCCCATGACGCTGAGGACCATGCTAGGGACCAGGTGGGCGGCCCCAAATACAGCACTGACAAGTCACGTTCCTTCAACGGTAAACGGGAAAACATAAGTCCTAACTTAAGCCAACGTACCTGTGGAAACACCACACAGACCCAAGGGGTAAACCGACTCTGCTTGATAGCACTGGGAAGAGTGGCCCGCCCCGCGACAAATAGACACTCACAATACTCAGCACAACCATTCATGCTAGACCCTACATGAAAATATACACACATAATGTAAGGGGAAAAAGGCATTTACTAACCCGAGAACTATAGACACAAGGCGCAGACGTGGTCTGCCTGCAAGAGACCCACTTCCGCACAAATGACCACCCAAAGGTATTAACTACGGAATACCCACATCAGTTTCATTCTACCTCCCCAAAGAAGTCCAAAGGCACCTCAATATTGATAAGTAAACATGTATCCTTCTCCCTAAAATCGCAACATGTAGACCCCTTGGGCAGATATGTAGTGATAGTGGGAACACTTAATGACATGGATTATACAATTGCAAGCATATACGCGCTGAACCAAAATCAGAGAAACTTCTTGCACAAAATATGTCAAACTTTGACATCAATAAGACAAGGTATAACACTGATCTGCGGAGACTTTAATCACATTTTTGACCCAACTGTGGACACGACCACTCACAGATCTAGTGGTAGATATAGGACCCTTAGGCGCCAAAGTAAAGCCCTTCAGACCCTTTTACACAATTACCACTACTATGACACATGGAGAATTACACACCCCTCGGAAAAAACATACACACATTTCTCACACGTCCATAACTCATATTCCAGAATAGATGGGTTCTTCCTGTCGGGCCCCCACCTCAACCAGATTAAGACCTGTGACATAGCACAAATCATATGGTCAGACCATGCCCCAGTACTCCTGGAAATGAAAGATCTATATGACTTCAAGCACCGTAGCCCCTGGAGAATTAATAACTCCCTTCTCCATAACCCACAGTTTGTGCCCGATTTATCCACTCAATTGAAACAGTATTTTGCGGAAAATGAGATGCCGATATCTCATCCACAACTGTCTGGATGGCCAACAAACCAGTGGTGAGAGGACTGTTAATACAGCGAGCATCATACCTCCGTAAACAGGCACAAAAAATTACACTCGACTTACGTAAAGAACTATACGACATAAACCGCCAAAACCAAATCTCCCCTACCGACGACAAAAGACAGCGCATACTCCAGATAACCAGAACTCTCAACAAACAAGCCCTAGACCACACAGAGCGCATCTTAAAACGCCTAAAACACCACCAATACACACAAGGCAACAAAGCTAGCAAACTGCTAGCGCAAAGACTTAGAGACAAACAAACATCCCAAAAGATAGCCTACCTCTCCTCACACACAGGACAAATACCCCTAAAGCGATGAATTTACGCGATATTACGCCAAACTATACAACCTAAAACTAGACCCCACAACCAATAGAGCAAGATATTCAAACATACCCAAGAGACCTACAATTGCGGCGCCTCACAAGTAGCCAACAGCAGGACCTCCCGAAACCAATAAGCACAGAGAAAATAATAGGGGTGATAAAGTCTCTGCCATTGGGAAAGTCCCCAGGACCGGACGGGCTAGACAACGTGTACTATAAAACGTTTGGCACCATCTTAGCACCCTACATAGTCAAAAGCTATACACAGGCCATTGAGCACAAAACCCTACCCACTGAAATGTTGAAGGCGCACATAGTAACGCTACCCAAACCAGGTAAACCGCCCACGTTGCCACAGAACTTCCGGCCAATATCCCTACTAAATACCGATGCCAAAATTCTGGCAAAAATATATGCGCTCCGATTGGGGGCAATCTTGCCAACTATTATACATAACGACCAAGTGGGCTTCATTAAAGGAAGACAAGGGTCTGACAATACGAGAAAAGTGCTCAATATATTGCACCATCTCCACAGAAAGGAACAAGGGGGGCTATTGGTCTCCTTAGACGCGGAGAAGGCCTTTAATCGCCTGAACTGGCGATTTCTCCGCGCAGTGCTGCACAAGTTTGATATCCCAGAGGGGTTTGCGTCGATGGTAGAAGCGTTGCATAGCTCCCCTGGGGCCCAGGTGCTAAACTCAGGGTTCCTCTCAGAGCCCATAACACTAACCAACGGCACTAGGCAGGGGTGTTCCTTATCTCCCTAGCTCTACATATTAGCCCTGGAAACCCTAGCGGCAAGGATAAGAGCCAACCCAAACATACACGGCATCATGATCGGGGAAAGGGAGTACACGACCAATTTATTTGCGGATGACATTCTCCTGACACTTACCCAACCTCCAATCTCTCTCCCCAACCTCCTGCAGGAAATAACCACATATGGCAAACACCCCTACTATAAGCTAAACATCACAAAGACACAAGCCATGGGAGTGGGAATTACAAATGATAAGCTGGAGCTCCTACAAAATTATTTCACGCTTGACTGGAGGCGAGACTACTTAACATTCTAAGGGATCAAACTCACAAAAAACCCGACAGACTTACTCGCGGCAAACTATGACCCACTGCTGAGAAGTATAGCGAATACCCTGAAGGGGTGGGAGGGGAAGTTCCTGTCGTGGCTGGGCAGGATGGCCGCAGTCAAAATGGTAGTGTTACCAAAATTTCAATACTTAATAAGAACCCTACAAATCCAAGTACCAACCAAGTACCAAAATCCTACCTAGATAAACTGCAAAAACTCATAACGGGCTTCATATGGGCACACCAAAAAGCCTGGGTGCCAGCTAAGGTACTGTGCAAACCACAAGCGCAAGGGGGCCTGGGGATGCCAGACATCAGACAATACTACAAAGCGGCTATCCTGACCACGGTCATACAGGCCACGCGAAGGAGGAGGTACCACAGTGGGTTGACATGGAGGCTTCTTGGGCATGTCCCAGGGGCCTGAGTTATCTATTCTGGATACCCCATACACAAAGGAAAGTGCACCAGGATGTACCACACACCACACGACTCTTATTTAAGATATGGGACACTTTCAGGTCACAATGGGGAGTTACCACAAAGTGGGCACGAATGATGTACCACATATGGTGGAAGTGTTTAAGCATTACCAAGTACTGGGAGGGGGTGGAGGAAATAGCGACAAAAGCACTAGGGAAAGAGGTCACGATGACACCAGAGTGTGGACTCTTGTTCAGAGGGCATGCAAAGAAACGCAAGCTAAGGGAGGCCCTACTACAGCAAATAACTACGAATCTGGGGTACGAAAGGGGACTGAACAGACATAACCCAACCAACAAATATGCTATCTTAGCCCACTCGAAGTGGGTAACAGCAATGGGAGTGGAGAAGGAGTAGAAGAAAAAATAAAAAAGGACTAGTTCTCGGGACAAAATATATATAGACACAACCCTTCCACAGGGAACGGGCACTACACAAGTTAGAGTAAGAAGAGACAGCCGCCCGTACCGGGCTTGTTCACCCACATGTACATAGTTTTATCGTCTTTAGTTTTTAGTCTTTAGTTCAAATGACACAAACAGAGGAGCACCTCTACGCAGGTCCACGACCAAACGGAATAGCAGGAGGGGTCACGAAAGTTAACTAATAGACCAGAAGACCTTGGAGCAGTTATATCCCAACAAGAACAGAAAATGAACACAGGTCGAACAGGATGCTCTGATTATTGCTACAAATAGGACATAAAATCTGTAAAAAAAATAAACGTGTCATCTCCTCCCCTCCTCCCCCCCGATTCCCAAATTCTTTCTGTATCCCTGCTCCCTCCCTCCCCCCCCCCCCCACACAAGACAGGTAGCTCACCGGAATGAACATTGTCGCCTAAGGTGTATCACATGAGACAGGACAGGTTGTACTAAAACATAGTAAAGAGGGGACTGCAAATAGGAAAGTATGAATCAATAATGTGACATATGTACTGTTGGCAATGATGAGAAGCCTTTGATAATGTACTAACAACCTCCCCACCCTTCTTTCCTTCTGTATCCCACAAACGAATAAACATTGTCAAATTGGAGAAAAAAAAAAGTAAACCCTGTTGTAGATCATCAAAGAAATAACCTTTTAACCTCTGGTTACATAAATACATGTTGTTGGTTGCTGAATAAGCAATATCGTGTTTAGCTGATGTAATTTTATATTACTTTTGCTGTAACTTCTGTCTATAAATATGTTTGCCAGACCCTTAATACATTGGTAGTAGCCCAATTTGAAACACGTTGTCTGTATATCACTGAAAGGCTCTCCCCGAAAGTTCGGTCCAAAAGTGAGGTGCATGGAATGCTTTGTCCAGCAGTGTATCCCAACAATTTGGTGGCAGTGTGTGGGCTCTACTCAGAGGGTGAGTAGATATTTTTTTATAATCCTTACCCTCTCTGTGGATTAAGGTAAATAGCATATTTAGTGTATTTGGGATTTTAAGGTGTGATTAAGTTCACTCTGGTAGATAGTGTGGGTTAAAGTCCCTCAACTACCAAGGAGAGAGATCTAAAACCTCTCTCAGATACGTCAGTATGGGTTTTGTCCCCAACTGGCAAGAAACGGGTATTTAGTCCGTTTCAGAGGTGTCAGTAAGAGTTAATTGTCACTTAACTGGCATAAGGTAAATTATAAAATCCTTGCCCTGTATAAAAGTCCATGCACCCACTGGAGGACATTAGGTATTATTAAGGTATAAGTGATAAGCTTAATTTTTGCAGTTTTTACAGTGTTAAGTTTCATTTTAATATTTTGTAGTAGTATAAGTTTTGTGACCATGGACAGGAGAATAGCATGGTTTAATTAATTACTTGTACCTGCCTGGCCTTTTGGACACTCAAAACTGACCGGTTGTTTGAAGGGTAAGCCAGCCCATTATCACTTGGCAATAGATAAAAAAAAATTGAGTGTCTAAAAAGGTGCAGAATGGTACAGGGAAAAGCTAGTTCTGTGTGTCCTGCTAAATAATGTGTATATGGTGTATTCTTTGGCTAACTGTCACATCCTTTGATAAAATTTTGTTTGGTGGACATGCAATATGAGAGTCTTAAACTGAAAGTTTGTCCACCATCTCTGCAGTAGTGGGTTATTTGTAAAATATGAGATTGAAATAAGGAAGGTAGTTTAATTGATGCTTCCCCAGTTTATCTCAGGAAACTAAATGTAGCATTTTAAGTATTTTGTATTTAAATAGGCAAAAGTAATCCGGAAAAATGCTAATACATAGCCACTAAAAGGATACCTTAACATCTTAAGTTCTAAAGAGCATTTATTTACAGGGTTAAAACCCTGTGTTGCCAAAATGGCTTGCATTTATGCAATAAGTAAATACGAGTTTAAAAAACAATTCTCAGGGAAAAGCCGACTATATAAAGGGACCCTTTGATTCTAAAACATGTGACACTGAATTAAGTCTAATTTGATGATTAAAAGCATACAAGGAAACATGTGTAGAAAATGTTACATAACATGTTAATATAATGGTATACCTTACAGAAATATGTAATGATATGATGAATACTGCAATTGGTATAAATATATTCTGTGTGTAAATGTGACTGTGTGTCATTATGTGGGATTGATACCCATTGCTACAGGAGAAGGTATGCAAATATATCTCAAATTGAAATATAGAGTATTGCTCTTAGCGTGTTGTTTTTCTAAGGCATGTAACTGATCAGTTTAGTTATCTATAGACATAGACAGGGACATTTATATACCGGTTTTCTGTGTCTGGGCTGTTGCATACTATAGCCATTGATGCCACTCAGGAGTAGTGGGAGTTGGAGTATTTTTAGATGAGGAGACAAACAATAGGGTAATGGGTTAATGAGTCTGTGTGTAATATTAGCAGCCCCCCCGTCCCTTCTTTTTACTCCCTGTGTGACATCTGACCCTTTGTCAAACTGTAGAGAAAAATGCAGATGTCATCAAAAGATAGTAACACAGCTAAAAAAAAAATATATATATTTTGTTTGAAACTAAGGACATTTGTTGAAGATCCTGTTGATGTTTTATTCGTGATATGAAATCCAGAGTAAATTAATTAATTCAGAATAATGAGAAAAGGATAGATACAAAGTTGTAAAGACATTCTCATAAGGTAAACTACACTTGGATGTTTTTTGGATAAGTTCATGATGGTATGCTCTGACTTGTCTGTATTAAAAGTGTTGAGTTAATCTGCATTGTTTTTTTACCAAATAGAAAATCCTATTTTGCAGATTTACATTGTATGGAATATATTACTGGGTATGTTTATTAGTTCTTACAAGTCAAATGTGTTTTACTTTACATAAAAAAAAAAAAAAAAAAAATACAGAGTCTAAGCTACAGAGTTTAACAATAGGGGGTCAGACTTCCTATTTTCTAAGTTTTTTGTTAAGTGGCAGAGTTTGTGGTCAGTCAGTATAATTCATTGATATTTGATGTATTTTAATAATTTCTGACTGATAAAATTGTTCCTTTTGCTGAGTGCCGTTGTCTATTAAGTATTGGTTGCCTTGGTAGAAGTGCACTGATTGTTTAAAAAAATAACTAAATAATAATAATAATAATAATAATAATAAAATAAAATATGCAAGATTTTGTTTAAAAGGATCTTTGTAAATTGAATACATTTCATTACTGTTAGTCTTGTACACGAGATAGATAATTTGGTATAAAATGTAATTGGATGTGTTAGTTTGAGACTATATCTGTAATCAGTTACCTTCATGCCTGGTTTCCAATGTTATTAAACCTGAGCAGGGCAACTAACTATGCTGCTGCAGGTAAATCTGACTTATTGTAATGTTTTATTTTTCCTCTGTGGGACACAGGGTGTGGGGTTTCTTTAGTCATTCTATTATGATTGTGACTTGGAGTAAGCATCTCTATGGTGATATCTAGTGTAGCTTTAAATGATTCTTTAAAATCTAAATTTTTATTGATAATGTGACCATCTAGCTGGAGTTATTATTATTAAGTATTGCTGTGTTAAGGTGTTGTGGTCTATTTACATATCCATGAATTTGTGTTATTGCATTACCTCCTCTGCTGGATATCCATTCCGTGTCTATACTACATATTTTTGTTATGTGTGTATGTAAGGATGGAATTATATGTTTATGTTTCTATGATGAGTTTGTGTGTTCTGTGAGAATGAGCATTGTCTGTCTATGGGTTTAAAAGGAATTAAGTAAAGTGGTATTTTTATGCTTAAGATAATTTTTAGGGGGGCGGGGCCGGGCCGCCGAGCCGAGCGGTCGCAGGGAAGAGCAGCTCCTGCAGACCGAGTGATATACACGCTATAACCCGCGATTTATGGGGCACCCAGCGACCAACTACCTTGTATGCGGACTACCGAAGTCGGGGTGAGGCTCGCTCTTGAAGTTCCAGTCCCCCGGAGGCGGGATCCCTGCAGCACCAAGCGGGACCCGACCTGGCGGTGAGTGAGGTGGACGGCCGCCACCTCGCTATCCTGCCCGACGGAGCCGATCAAGCGCACAGCACATCGGCAGGTCCGGCCCTGTTCCCCCCCCACCGGACCGGGGGGGTGATCCCGGTCCAAGCCTTATGACCACACTCGGAGGCACTACTTACCCACCGAGAAGGCCTGAGACCCGCAGTCAAAATGGCGGCGGCCACGTGTGCGAGGCCAGACCGGCAGACCCAGAGGCAGACTACAGACAGGACCCAGCATGGAATACAAAGCTGCAAACCTGTGGTGACATATACCGGACAGCAACATCTAAAACCGGTAACTCACTGACACGCATCACTCTACTCCTGGAGACGGAGCTACCTGTGGGACCACACACCCCTCTTCTGGGCTGGGCGCTCACCGAGAGGATCCCCTCTACAGCCTGCCATATCCCCCGGGGACAGACCGCAACCCGGCGGAACCCGGGGCCCACGATCCTGTTGATGGGATCAATGGCGCAAGGGCGCGAGCGCCTACGAAGGCCCCAGGCCGAAGGCTGGTGACCCATGGTGCTGGCAATGTCACAACGCCGGGAAATCCTACGACCAAGCAACTGAGGTACCACGGCGCACCCGGCGCGAGATATAACCGAGATGACCGGACACACCGACCACCAAATATAGACCCCCTATAAGCCTACCCATGTTCTGGGCCACACAACCCGGATACCGCCTACAGGAACCTGTCTGTGGGCTGCTCTGGACTACCTGACAGCCTGACCACACTTGACCCATGGTTCAACGGACAGAACCCATACACCCAGGAGCACAGCAGGCATATTCCAATGGACGATATACAGTAACAGAAGGGACATTTTTATTCCAGGCAGTCACCATGCATGCTGCCCTATATTTCAGCGATGTAATATATGTCTCCTCTATATGTCCAATGTCTCATGTATACCCTTTAACCAGTCCTGCCCAGCGATATTTTTAAGCTACTTGCTGCCCACACTAATGCGACTATGCTGGTGTATTCTGTTAGGCTCCTAACCCACATATATCCTACTGTTACTTACCACCATACGGTGCAAAAACCATAGGCCACTCGAGCGGTACCCCTACTGGCGAACCGACTTACTAATAGGCTGCTGAAACCAGTGTAAACCCTCTATCCCGGTCTGGCTGACATAGGCCGTTAAACACCATACCTAGGCTTAACTGCACGAGACACTAAGTGGCATTTCATGCGATATACTGGCCTACTTGTTATCTGTTAGCATAACTAAACTAAACGACTGTTATAATCCTGTGGTCTCAGTTTAACTTGTGCCTATCTTGGCCTCCACGGCTCAGCTTTAACCTGAATCACTCACTTTAGATGCTCCACATGACAATACCCTTGAATGTAAAGCTTTGATTTGCTGTATTGCATCTACTTCTAGCTTGCTTACAATCGTCTTCACCGAACGACCCATAAGCGTACTTAAACTAATGTGTTACTATTGTAAAGCCCGATCTCTTTATGTTTTTACACAAAATATGTTTTGATGTATCAACGTCATGTTAATTAAGCAGGATAACCGAGACATACATTATAACACACATGTTTGAATGGCTCAATGTTTTAAGCTTGTTTATAAAAAATATATAAAATGAGGCGGACAACTCTTGGAGATTTTGTAACTTGATATGACGATATTAACCTGTGTAACCCCTGCAAGTCTCCCTCTCTTTATTCTGTATCACCATAACCCTATGCCTCAATAAAAGAAAGATTTACAAAAAAAAAAAAAGATAATTTTTAGATACTTGGATTTGTGCCCTAGTGTAGTTAGACATCTAGTGATTGCTATAAATATGTTTTATGACAAAGAGAAGACAATTTGCATGCCGCTAACGAAAAGCATTTAGTTTTTTCTAAATAGGTCAAGAGCTGTACAGTCGGCTAGAGAGAACCACCTGTTGCATGCCATCGCTCCTGGAAATTATATAATGATAAGAGACTATGCAAGAAAAGCACTTATTACAACCTTGAATACTATTAATTACCAACACAGCTTGTTCCAGTTGCTAAAGTCAAATCCTGGATCCAAGTTTCTCATCGCAAAGTGACTTGTCCTGAATGTGCCCTATACTGGACTCTGAGCGGATGGCCAAGAATGTAACCTACCTTTGTGCAAGATTATCATAAGGGGAATATTAGTTTTGCATACGACTGTTTATTGTTTATAATTCTTAGTGCTGAATTGCTAATACTAGATATCAGGATAATCTTATGAATTCTCCCAATAGTTTTTGCAAATTCAGTGATTTTTATTTATCTAATTGTCTCTATAATTTGTGGCACAAAGAACGGATTACTTTAAACCTTTATCTTTTGGGAGATAGATAATGATTTTATTAATCAGCCACAGACTTGTATAAACTGTCTAATAAGGGCAATCAGTGATGGGATGTGGTTATGTTCCAAATTCCATGAATGATTAATACTCTTTCTGAAAGTGACAGAATTCTTGGCATTGCTTAAGGTCCTGCAGAGCCAACTAAGGTTTATTTAGCGTACCCCTTGTTCATGGGGCAATAGTGTTTTCTAAATAAAGATCACAAACATTCTGGTGAAATGTTCAAGTTTATAAGTGAGTCAACAATACACTGAAAATAACATCCCTATATTTGTACTGGTAAATTAAAAGCATTTTTCTGGTAGACCTTATTAGACGATATTTCAGCTAAATGACCCAAAACAGGGTAGAATTAAATAAAAAAAATACACTCAATAAACATGGAGGGAGTGTCTTATTCAGGCAAAATCCCCCTAGCAATGTCCATTCATGATCAATTGCTAAAGGGTAGGCTTTTGTAGTGGGAAATTGTTAATAGTTGAAGAATCCAGCACTGATGGCTCTAGTAATTAAGGACTAATGTGGTATTTTTGGATAAACGTTTAAGGTGATTTTTATGAATGTTTTGAAAGGAAATCATTTTGGAAGTTTATCCAATAGTATTGAATTATTTGGGATTATTAAATCAAGGTCTGATTCTGGGAACATAATTTGATTGGGAATTATCCCTATATCAATGTGTTAAATTATTTGAAGATTTAGTCTGTTAGTTCACTTTCTTAAGGAGGCATTTTTTAACAAATGAAGAATGAATAACAGAATAACATAATAACACAATTACATAATTTGATAACAGAATGAATAACTTCGTGAAGGTCTCTGATGAGCAGGAGTAATTTATAAAGATTGCTTTAATAATGGTGTAGTTTTAAATTACTAAATTAAAAGTTAGCATCGAAGGGAGGTGCAAAGCCCTTGTCGGATTTAAAAATATGTAAAGATATTTAAGTAAATTCTCCATTCCATATGCAACTTAACATTAAGCTATAAGATAGTTTTTTGATTTTTAAGTATTACTGCTTTTGTTTACATTTCTAAATTAGGGTTAACCCCTTCACTGCCCCACGATCTCCCTTTGATACAACTAGCTTCCAATGTTTTCTTTGACTACTTATTTCCATTATATAATGCATTTTATTACCACCTGCTTAATCTTGTCTATTCAAACATTTATGAAGAGTGAAATGTTCACTCATCTGTAAGAAAGCACTCTAAGGGGAAGAGATGTAGCATTTTGTAATAAACAAATTGCATGCAAACTAAGCTGGAATAAGTCCATGATACACTATCTAGGGGTCTAATTTGGGTTTTGACTGGACTTTTAGTCTATGTAATTCGATAATTAACAAAAGATAACATATCATTGTAGAAAATATTTTTTGTGGTACAGCTTTGTGGTCTGTGTGTTGTAGTGACCGTCCTGGAATGTTTGTGCCGCCTGATCCTCGGGAGCTGATTATCACCAATCTATTCCGGCTAACTCTAAATGAAGTTGAAATTGCGCTTGTTTGGCCACACCCCATGCCGACCAAGGATGCTGAGATATTTATGAGGACATAAACTGTGCAACCAAGTACTTGGAGAATCCTGAAAGTTTTGTATAATGCCGCAAGCTCTCGGAAAACTATCTCGGAATCTGGAAGTAATGTACGGAGCCTTGTGGTGAAAGTCCAGCAACATGCTGATAACATGTGGAAACTGATACTGAATTGCTGTCAGCCATCTTGCTACTGTCAATAATAACCATAATTAACCTTGAAGGTATAATTATATATACACAGATCAAACCTGCAGAGTGTGAGCATTTATGAAGACAGAACAAATACTGTACATACAAGATAAGGAGATAGGAGTATGAAACAAGGAAGGAACATAGAACATTTGGTCATGTGCGATATCCCGAACACGTGAAGTCAAAACATTATAAACAGAGAAATTAGTAAACAATACTCCTTAATCAAATTGTGCTCCTGTCTGGCTAAAAAAAGGACTATCATATGGAAATAAAGTACTACATGAAACATGTCTAAATAAAATGATACATTTGTAGCAATAGCTCTTTCGATCTCATTTGCTAATGTTAGCTAAACATGATTGATACTGAGTAGCAAAGCCAAGCAGACGGCCAGCTATTATCGCTTTTCATTTAGTCCGTTGGGAGCTAGAGTCCCTAGGGTATATACCATTAACACTTCTTTGCTAAGTAACTGTGCATCACAATCTCCCCTTTTTGGGGTTAAGTGTACATGATTTATTACCATGACACGTAACATGGGTAATGTATGTCCAGCCTCAAAAAAATGCAGCACAACTGGAGTGTTGGATGACCCTGTGTGCATAGCAATCCATATCGCAGATCGATGTCCACGCATACGTTCTCTCAAGTCATTAGATGATTTTCCAATGTAAATTAGCCGACACGGGAAAGATATATGATAAACTATGTGTTGTAGTGCAGGTGATATGATGTTTTATATTAAAGACTTTTCCAGAGTGTGGATGACAGACTGTTTTCCCTGTTACCATAGAGTTACAAGCTGTACAACCTAGGCAACGAAAACAACCTATAGTGGATGGCACTTTCAAATATTGTGTTAGGCTAAACTCATCTGTATGTGCTAACAGATCTCGTACATTCTTTCCCCTACTGTAACTCATAATGGGGTTATTACGGAATACTGTTGAAAGTGAGGGATCTTTTTTAAATATATCCCAGTTGTTGTACACCAGAGTAGCCACCTCTTGAGATTGGGTATTGAAAAATACGGGAAGATAAGTCGATCACCTATGTTATCTCGTGGGCCTTATTCAGCTGGGGGGAGGCTGCCTGGGCTGTCAGACCATCCCCTCGAAGCGGATCTCAGCAGAGGTAAGTGTCGGGCAGGCTCTGGGGCTGAAAGCCGTTACTGCATTCCACCGCAATGGCATAAAAGTCCATTATAATGGGGATGGCATGGAACGCCGTAATGGAGTTAACGGATGAATAACCCTCTCAAATGGAGTACACAGTAAGACATCTACCACAGTCTAAAAAAAAAACACATTTCCTAAAAAGTATGTATGCAGCTTCAATGTCTGAAACATAAATAAATATATAGCCCAAAATAAATAGCAAATCATTAAAAATTAAAATTATAAATGTACAGATAGCGGATGCTTCTTGTTTCTCACAGCTCCTCTTTATATTTCTCACATGTTCTTTTATTTACGTGTGAAGACACCTAGTGTTTCTACATACATGTAGCATATTGCAAGAACAGGATAAAAAGAACAGTATTGCTTTTAGTATAAGGACTAAAATCTAAATGAAATGGAAACCAAAAATAAATTCTGTGAATTGTGGGCAGCAACATACAATATCAAAATCAAAAAGAAAGCAAAGTATGTGCTCTTAAGAATAATCATCAAATAAACAGAAAATAGAAAAGTTCCTGTGGCGAACAGAACCTCGCCACTGGCTTTTGGAGGGGCCTGCTTGCCAGCCTCCTGCCAAAAGACTATGGGCTAGGTCAGCGACTGTAAAGTCCCATATTTTATTCCCCCTGTTTCCCCTTGCTAGGCACTTTCCATAGAACCGAACACTAGCTCAAAACCGTGAATAGACTTCAGGGGGACTTAGCCGTGAATGCCCTGGTACTATTTTCGGCATGAAAACTGCGTTTCCGGGTCAGTCGGTCCCCCAACGGCACTTAGCCGCAATTCTATGGAACTGTTTTCGGCAGGAAGATTTTGCGGTTCCCGGTCAGTCCCCAGCGGCACTAAGACGCAATTCTATGAAACTGTTTTGAGCATAGGACCATGCATGTGGTCGGCCAAAATTATGACTTCAAGGAAATTCCTGAACCCCTGAACCGAACTGGGTGATTTTTGGATATGTTGTTCACCCAGATCAGGGCTGTCAGGGAATGTAAGTAAGTAGAATGTAGTTCTGTATGTTTTAAAGGTATTTGTTTTTTTTATATAAAAATTTGTGTTTTTGTGTCTGGAGATAATTGAGTTAATACAGTACTTGACTCAATTTTCTCCCATGTACAGAGGAGGGATTAATTTATTATGTATGGGAGTGTCCTGGATCTGAGATCCAATGTTATTGTGTATTTGTTTCTAGTGTGGTTTACTCTCAGGTCCAGGGGAGAGTGCCCCTTGTATGGGGACTGTCATAAAAGGCCAAGTGTGGCCTTTTCACCCTCAACACGCAGCCTCGTCTCATGATTGACGCACAATGAAACATTTTTCTTTTTTTTTTTGCATTTTTCTGTACTTTTTTTATAATAAATAAGCATTTATGTATATATATGTTACATCAAATTAAAGCCCTTTCTGTCCTTTAAAAAACGGTATATAATATGCATCAGTGCAATAAATTAGTCAAATGCAAATTGCAGTTGAACGCAAACAGCAAAAAATGCAAAAAATGCCATTGCCATTAAGTGAAACACAAGCTTCCGAAGCTCTGTCTTTAAGGGGTTAAAGAATTTTATTTTGTTGTTTTTTTTAATTTCTTATGTAATGTTTTCTCTGTATTTTTGTTGTGTTATGCAGCTTTTGTTTTCGTGATTTAATTTGAATTATAACATTGTTCTAATTAATTTTACGTTACTAAGGATGGATAGATTGGCCCTTTCCAAGGGAGGGGGAAAGAGGAAAAGAAAAAGGGATCTTCGTGTCAAACTACTCAAATTAATCATATGTAACTATATTTTATAAAAAATTTAATGTTTTTGATGCTTTATGTATCATATTGATGTATTGGTATATTTTGTTTTTTTACATATATACCTTCATAAAAAATGTTGTAAATGAAAGAGAAAGTGCTGGAGATGGGAGGAAGTATATCTACTTTTTTAGTTTCAAATTAGTTAGATTTGATTGTGTAAATGTGCTGCTGTGGATTTATGGTAAAGAGAGACCTAAGTAAAATATTTGTCTCCTGTCATTACTAAAATGTATCTTTTTTTTTTTCTCTTTCATTGGTTAAAACCACATTTGTGGTAACACATTATTTCCACCATTTTTCTTATTTTACTCTAGGTATGTAGACATTTATGACTAATTAAATACGTATTTACATATGCCTTATTTTAAGTCACTTTGCTTAGCACTTTTTATTTTAACATTAGATCATCTTATTCTTACAGTAAATGTTCAGCTTTACCAAGAATAATGTATTGGAAAAAATCTTTAAGCAATTAACACAAATGTAGTGTAGGTTAATTAGAAACTATATAATTTTAAATACAAAAAGCAATAGTAATTTCAAATAATGATTTAACATCTTGGCAATTCAGTAGGTTTAGAAAATATTAAATAAAAATTATAGGTTTAATTCAAGGACTGTTTTAAATTAACAAAAGCAATGGGTGTATAAGTAAAAAAAAATGTTACATTTCATAAAGAACTCAGACCAAAGGTTACATTGCAGCAACTATATACAGCATTCAACTTTCAGAACTGAGAAATGTCTGATGTGCATAGAATTTACTTTCAGAAGGAGCAGTTCAATTAACCCCTGAAGTGATGGCTGTGTACCAAAAAGAAATACAGAAGTGAAAGTTATAGAAGCCAAACGAATGAAACATTTATTAAAAGCTTTAAGTAAATTAAGACATAGCTTCACCAAGGTTTGGAATGTATAAATTATATTAGGTGTTTTAGGAATTTGCTGAAGTGCATTAAAATAATAAAATAACCAATCACAGTAAAATGACTTGAACATACTTTTCTGGTTTTCAAGATTCTTTAATCCTTTAAACATATTTTATTTTATTTGATTGTTAATGAGATTACTTTGAAACACACACAATAGATCATTTTGTCAGTGAAAATTAAAAAAAATAAATGTATATGTATTTTATCTCACAAGATATTACAACACACTGCGTGATACACTAAACCACTCACTTTGCACTCAACCATCACATCATTTTTTTTTAACAGATACTAGCCAATCAAAAACACAAACATGTTGTGCTACATAAAATGTATGGACCCGCACTTACAAATCTTTTTGCCCAGGATAAATATGGCTTTCATTTCACATCAAGTGAAACATAATTTATTTATAAATAAAATCTAAAAAAAAAGTGTGAGAAAGAAATAATATTTTCCAACTTCTGAATGTCATGCTAACTGTGAGTGTTGCAATACTGTTGGCTTTTACTACAATAAAATCCACATATTTGTAAGCTGTAGTGTCCCACAAGGATGCCCCCATGTACAGGCTTTATGGTGTTTTGGAAAGTTACAGGGTCAAATAAAAAGCTTGCCCGTTTCAGTTTTTACCCAATGAAATTTTCCAGATTGGTTTGATGGGCCCAAGTTGCGTTTGAGACCATATGGCAGCCAGGAAAGTACCTCAATCATGGCATTCAATTTGCAAAAGTAGATAACCCAGGATATTCAAATTGGGCTATGTCCAGTTTTTTTTAGTAGCCACTTAGTCACAAATCCTGATGACAAAAAATAAGGTAAAAAGCTGTAAGTGTATGCTTACTATCTAAAGGACGGATTAGAGGGGGTAACCCTTCACAAAAGTTAAGTATAAAGAGAGAGAGAGAACATAGTCTGTCCTAATTAACTGGGATCCTAAATAAATTAAACACTTAAACTCTCACGTTTAATAGATATGGTTAAAAAGGTAAAGTAACCTTAAATCTCAGGGATACAGGGGATAGGGAAAATATATACAAGGGGTAACGATATATGCAAACAAGAGATACTATAAAGTAGTGAATGCCTTTCACTAAGCTAGTTTAACAAAAAGATACTTAGTCATGAAGTAATGACTCCAAAAAAGTAACTATCTAACAGTATCTAATGTGATAGTAGCAGTTATAGGAAAGGTAAAGATCTCTTTAGTTGCAAAGATTTAGATCATAGAGGGAGAAGGAGGAGAAGGAGGAGATCACCTAAATGTCTAGTGAATTCCTATCTCAAACCTCTAACAGCAAATTAGATAAAGAAAAATAGTGCATATAGTTATAGCATAAGATCTGTAGCATACACTTATAGTGTTGAAGCTTAGAAATGAGGGTTAGCAAGAGAAAATCACTTGTTCTGATCAGTAAGTGTCAAGCTTAATACTAGATGATTTGCAGAAATATATGCCAATTACTAACTGTTTAGTTATAATGCTACAACTGTGCCTCCAAGGGCACCTAATTCTAAACAAGGTAGAGGTCGAAGATGAATAGTTGATGGCTAAGGGTGAGTAGTTTAGCTGAGCCCTGACGTGCATTTCGCCGGTATTACCCTACAATGAAAAATATCCTTGAATATTCTGTTTTTGCAAGTATGCATCTAGTAGCTGTTTGAACATCTGTATGTACTGTGATAAAACACCACTTCTTCAGGCAGAGAATTCCACATCCTTATTGTTCTTACAGTAAAAAAAAAACCTTCCTTTGCCTTAGACAAAATCATCTTTCTTCCAGTCTAAACACATGACCTTGTGTCCTATGTAAAGTCCGGTTTGTGAATAGATTTCACAACACAATGGTTCGTATTGGCCCCGAATATATTCGTTTAATGTTATCATATCCCCTCTTAGGCAACATTTTTCTAAACTAAAGAGGTTTAAATTAACCTTTCTTCATAGCTAACATGTTCCAATTCTTTTATTAATAATGTAGCCGCTTCTGCACTTTTTCTAGATCCATAATATCCTTCTTTAGAACAGGTACCCAAAATTGCACAGCATATTCAATATGTGGTCTTACCAGTGATTTATAGAGACACAATTATATTCTCATTACGAGAATGAATGCCCTTTTTCATGCATGACAATACCTTACTGGCCTTAGCCACTGCTGATTGACATTGCACATTGTTGCATAGTTTGTTGTCTAAAACAATTCCCTGGTCCTTTTTGTGTGTTGATATCCCTAATTCGCTTCCATTAAGGGTATATGTTGCTTGTGCATTCTTTACGCCAAAGTGCATAACTTTGCATTTTTCAACATTAAATTTCATCTGCCATTTGAGTTCCCAGTTCTACAGTCTATCTAAATCCATCTGCAGCAAAGTAATATCTTGCTCACATTGTATTACTTTACAGAGTTTTGTTTCATCTGCAAACACTGAAACAGGACTTTCAATGCTTTTTTTCAAGATCATTTATAAACATGTTAAATAGAAGGGGTCCCAGAACAGAACCCTGAGGGACACCACTTGCCACCTCTGTCCAGCTTGAAAATTTACCATTAATGACAACTCTTTGTACTCTATTTTTAGGCCAATGTTCTACCCAAGAAAAAGCATTTTCATCTAGACCGATTTCCTTGAGTTTAAAAACGAATCTATTGTGTGGAACTGTATCAAATGCCTTGGCAAAATCCAAATAGATCACATCCACTGCAACACCCTGATCTATACTTCTACTTACTTCTCCGTAGAACGCAATCAAGTTAGTTTGACATGACCTGTGCTTCATAAAACCATGCTGCTTTTTGTTGATAACCATGTTCTTCTCAAGGAATTCTTGAATATTATCCCTTAATAACCTTTCAAATATTTTCCCAGCCACTTGGTCTTGTGCTCAGGGTCATTGTCATGCTGGAGAATCCAAGAGCGTCCCATGCGCAGCCTTCGTGCAGACAAATACAAATTGTCTGCCAGGATTTTCTCTGCCTTTAGAGCTTACCCTCCCCCCCAAATATCACCACCATGCTTCACAGTGAGGAGGGTATTATTTTCAGTCTTGTCCTTGTTGACCCCTCTCCAAACATAGCACTTATGGTATCCTGAACAATTCTTCCGACAGTTGTAGCTGAAATCTTTCTTGGTCTACCTGACTTTGGCTTGGTATCAAGAGATCACTGAATTATTTTTCACTTCTTAATAAGTGATTGAATATTACTGACTGGCATTTTCAAGGTTTTGGATATCTTTTTGTAACCTTTTCCATCTTTATAAAGTTATATTACCTTGTTACGCAAGTGTTTTGACAGTTCTTTTCTGCTCCCCATGGCTCAGTATCTAGCCTGCTCAGTGCATCCACCAAAGAGCTAACAAGCTTATTGACTATTTATACACCAATAATAATTGCAATTTCAAAAGCCGCAGGTGTGGGAAATGAACCTTTAATTGCCACCTTGTGTGTATGTAACAAGGCCAAGCATTCAAGGGTATATAAATATTTGATCAGGGCCATTTGGGTGATTTATGTGATCATTATGATTTAAAAAGGAGCCAAACAACTAAATGACTAATAAATGACTTTAATATGATCACTATCCTTCAATAAAATACACTTTTTTTGCATATTTTCAAAATCTATGACAATTTTCACAATTTCTGCCAGGGTATGCAAAATTGTGAGCCCAACTGGATACACTGTGTGCGCTGTCTATATGTATGTAACGTGTGTGCTGTCTGTATGTACTGAGTGTGTGTGGGGGGGCTGTATATTTAAAGTAATGTGATTCAGACTTTTCTTCTCTACACTGTGAGTGTTTTATGCATATATAAACAATGCTTGTAATATATGCACATGTAAATATATAATATAACACATGTTTAATTAATTCAAACCTTGTCCCCACTAACCTACACAAAGACTTTTTTTGGGATGCACACTCCAACACACAATCACTGACCCACATAATGTCATTCTGACACAATCCCTGATACACATATCCATACTCACACACAGACCAAATAACAAAAACTGGCCCATATTCTCTACAGCCCCATTACGCATTTTCCATTTCCAGCAGCTTTAATCCTGTAGTCTATTTGCAGTTTCGGCATTTGAGCTAATTTTCATGGTGGGCACATGTTATGTGCATCGCAAGGACCGGCTGCTTCTTCTTGCACATTCTCATACCTACCTGGCAGTGTACTGTGCCCCCAGCCAGCTCTAGGCAAAGGCAGACAGTCCTTCCACCACACCAACACTTTCCGCTGGAAGCCCAGCCACTTGCAGGGTTAGAGTTGTATGGAGTGTCTGTAAACACAGGAGTTCATCTGAGCAGTGTGTGACATTGGGAGTGCTATTGTGAGTGGGAATCAGGAGTGTATGTGTGTAGAGTACCTGTGAGTGTAGAAATTTGTATTAAGGTGTGTGTGAATGTGGAGTATAATTAAAATGTGTCAAAATGTATGTGTTTGAGAGGTTTATATATCATGTAAGTGTTTTTTTGTGTATCGATTTGGATTCCCCCACCTCCTTTGATGCCCTTTTCACCATCCTCCACCACTTGTGTCTTTACATCACCGACCTGTTTGTTTCCACATTATCTCCTCTATTGTCTATCAAACCTTGCCTGGCCATCACCCTCCTATGACTCTCTACTGTGACCTTCACAACTGTTACCTTTTTACAAAGCACTTAACTTGTGCCTTTCACACATTTTTCTCCTATCCCTGACAATTTTCTAACCCAAACGTTTTATTTTGTGCCCTTTTCATTAACCCCACATGTATGTATACAGTACCCTGTGTGCCTCTGCTCCATTACACCCATTAAACATGAACATAACTTACATTTTAATTAACCATGGTAGGGGATACCCAAGTGCCCCTACCCCCACCAGGTTCTGAGCCACCGACAGGGCTCGGAACCTACCAAACTTACCAAGAACCATCTTCATTATTTCCTATCCTTCAGCTCCCTATCCCGCCGCTGTGACAGAACGGGACTACCCAACCTTTTGATAACCCAGGGAGGGAGGGAGGGAGGGAGGTACAAACTCAGCCAGGTAGGCAAGTTAAAAGTGATTTCTTAAGATAGCTGCCTATTTATATAGCCCAACCCCTAACCCTCAAACCACCAATCCCTACATGCTTCCTCCTATGCCCGCCTCCTAGCCCTGTCAAGGCCTCTTTCCACTAAGCTGTGCTTTTGCTACATGGGGCTACAATAATGTGCTGTTATCACAGGTATTATGACACCTCCCAATATCAATTTGGAAGGATGGCTAGAAAGTGCAAAATGAGTAGGGAGAAACCAGCACACAGAAAGAACAACAATGGGAAAGATGTTGGAGAGAATAGACATAGGACAGATCTTCTTTCTATGTGATAAAATCATTATGCACTAGTACATTACTGTTGATACCATTATCCTAATGAGCTATCCTAGTGAGCTACAGTGGAAATATGAGTTGACAAAATTACACCATGAATTCATCAGAAGAAGGAAAGGATTTTCTTTATGCATTGGATTCAGATGAAACCCTTACACAAAAGTCCACAAAGAAAACCCGTAGAAAGGAACAAATGAAATAGGAAGATTAAACGTATAAAATATTTACTTCAACTCTACCAACTCTAGAAGATTATATATATATATATATATATATATATATATATATATATATATATATATATAATTTTGTCTCTTTGTTCTCTTTAACTAAGTTCTTCTTTATATGGATGTGAGCAACTAATATATTATAGTTAGAGTTGAGCAAACCCGAACTGAAAAGTATGGGTTCGTACCGAACATTAGGTTTTTTGGACCCCAGACCCGAACACGGACAAATCACTGTATGTTTGGGTTGGAGTTCGGTGTGCAGCGATTTAATGGCGCATTTTGAAAGGCTGCAGGGCAGCCAATCAACAAGCGTTTGACTCGTGTGTCCTTAGAAGCCATCACAGCCATGCCTACTAATGGCATGGCTGTGATTGGCCAGTGCAGCATGTGACTCAGACTCTATATATAAGCTGGAGTCGCGTAACGCCGCATGCACATGTGGTCTTATTAGTGTAGGGAGAGGATGCTGCCGCTGATAGAGACAGCTTAGGAAAGAATTCTGCAAACTAGTACATTAGTGGGGTGGGGTGCACTTCATATCTGAGAGTCAAATAGAAGCTTCAAATATCACAGTTACATCAGAGTTTTAAAAAGTAATTTTTATTTTGGTGCAAAATAGTATATTAGTGGGGTAGTATATTAGTAGGGTGAACTTCATATCTGAGAGTCAAATAGAATCATCAAATACTGCTGTCACATTGCAGTTTTAAAACTTAAATTTTTGTGGCTGCTAAAAAGTACATTAGTGGGGTGCACTTCATATCTGAGAGTCAAATAGAATCATCAAATACTGCTGTCACATTGCAGTTTTAAAACTTAAATTTTTTTGGCTGCTAAAAAGTACATTAGTGGGGTGCACTTCATATCTGAGAGTCAAATAGAAGCATCTAATAGTGTGCTTACTGCGCAGTGGTAAACATTCTAATTGTTTTGCTGCTAAATAGTAAATTTTGGGGCCTGTTCTTCATATCTGAGAGTCAAATCGAAGCGTCTAATAGTGTGCTTACTGCGCACTTGTAAACATTCTAATTGTCCGCACCTCCACGCAACTACTTTCTAACACCTATAGGGTCACGCCTCCGACACTGACCCATGACCTAGGTACTGCACCCGCAGACGAGTTGCACGACTAAACCCCTATACGAACCCAACCTCTACCTAGGATTTTACGCATGTTATACTTAACAAAATAAATTGTGCTAAAACTTATCAAATGCATTATTTACCCAATGTTAAAACCTGTTACCCTCTCAAGAAAACCGGCAAGAAAACCGGAAATGAGGAAATACACATAGTAGAATCGATTTTTACTATCATATACTCCATGTGTGCTCACATCTGTAATTATTCAAGTTTTTATCTGATCCAATATGTTATTATGTTAGTGTATACCTTTGATTCCTATTTTTGAATTTTCCCACAAATTGCCCACATCCAAGATGGCGTCCGGAGAACTTTCTGTCTATGCTATCTTGCTGGTAACCGGAAATGAGGAAATACACATAATAGAATCGATTTCCACTATCATATACCCTATGTGTGCCCATATCTGTAATTATTCAAGTTTCTATCTGATCCAATATGTCATTATGTTATTGTATACCTTTGATTCCTACTTTTGAACTTTCCCATAAATTGCCCACATCCAAGATGGCGTCCGGAGAACTTTCTGTCTATGCTATCTTGCTGAAAACAGGAAATGAGGAAATATGCACAGCAGAATCGATTTTCATCATCAGAGAAGGTATATAATCTCAAGGACACCAAGCAGCAAGCATTCACTTTTGAGAAAGCTTTGGCGAAACGTGTCAAGTGAGGAAGAATGTTGGACTTTTATACAGGACTGGTTTTATAGTGTTTTATTCACTTTTTACTTATTGTATTAAAGTATATATAATTTTTAAACCATCCAGTCATTTTTTTTGTCCTCCTTCCTATTTAATACTGCTTTGCTGCTATACCTGGGTCCACTATATCCCGAGGTGGGGATTATTCCACCTGAAATTCTCCAAACTAGAGCAGGTTGTTGCTCTAGTATATGTAAGTAGGATCATCTACTCTTACTGCAATATTTTATATTTCCGTACTATACCATGTGGCGTATTTTACTCTTGGTTTTCATATAACGAATACTTACACCTATAAACTCACCAATCCATAGACGGGGATTATTCCGTCCAAGCTCTTAACACCGAGCTGATATAGCTCCTCAAAGTGTGAGTGTGAATATAACACCTTTGTTCTTGTGGAATTATATCGTTCATACATACTGTACCATTATTTGTATCTTTGTTTTTCTCTTTTTTTAAGTTACTCCGCTGGCCAGTATTTCTACTAAACGTATGTACAATTTCTGATCTTTAGCGCTGTTCACCTTTCTATTTTATCTGTCCATTTATCACAAGGTAGAGGGAACACCTTGTTGGTGAACTGCTGCTCACCCTTGAGAAGAGAGCGCTTATTACCCTTTTGCAATAGACAATCACAGTCTGCTTAAAGGGAAACTCCAGTGCCAGAAAAACGATACGTTTTTCTGGCACTGGAGGGTCCCTCTCCCTCCCACCCCCCAATCCCCGGTTACTGAAGGGGTGAAAACCCCTTCAGTGACTTACCTGAGGCAGCGGCGATGTCCCTCGCCGCTGTCTCCTCTTCTGCGACGCTCCTCCTTGTGATTGTGTCGGCCGGTGGGCGAGACTGATCTCGCCCACCGGCCGAGGAGACCTAATGCGCATGCGCGAAAATGCCGCGCATGCGCATTACGTCTCCCCATAGGAAAGCATTGAAAAATCATTTTTGACACAGCGTGAGGACGTCCAGCGACGCTCTAGCACAGGTTTCCTGTGCTAGAAACTAGGAAGTGACCTCTAGTGGCTGTCTAGTTTATGAAAAACTGCAATAATTACACTTGCAGGGTTAAGGGTAGTGGGAGTTGGCACCCAGACCACTCCAATGAGCAGAAGTAGTCTGGGTGCCTGGAGTGTCCCTTTAAACTAATAACACACAAAGAATGAAATGTTGCCATGTTTTTATTGAACACACCATGTAAACATTCACAGTGCAGGTCCAGTGTGTGCGTGTGAGTGCTGCGTGCGTGTGAGTGCTGCGTGCGTGTGTGTGAGTGCAGCGCGTGTGTGTGAGTGCAGCGCGTGTGTGTATGTGTGTTGCAGAGCCTTGGTGGGGGGTGGGCAATTTCATTATTTTTTTTTTTTATAATTTTAATATTTTTTTTAACTATTATTTTGTATTATTAATTTTTATTTAATTTTTTATTTTTTATTATTATTAAAAAAAAAATTCGTCCCCCCTCCCTGCTTGTTAGCTGGCCAGGGAGGGGGGCTCTCCTTCCCTGGTGGTCCAGTGGCATTGGCAGTTCAGTGGGGGGGAGAGGGGCGCTGTCAGAGCTGTAACTTACCTGTCCTGCAGCTCCTGTCAGCTCCCTTCTACTCTGCGGCGTCCGGTCAGCTCTTCTGTCAGCTCACACTGTAAGTCTCGCGTGAGCCGCGGCTCTCGCAAGATTTACACTGGGAGCTGACCGAGGTGCTGAACGGACGGCGCGGAGGAGGAGGGAGCTGACAGGAGCTGCAGGAGAGGTAAGTTGCAGCTCTGACAGCCCCCACAGCCCCTGTCTGTATTATGGCAATGCAAATTGCCATAATACAGACTATTGACTTGAGTATAAGCTGAGTTGGGGGTTTTCAGCACAAAAAATGTGCTGAAAAACTCTGCTTATACTCGAGTATATACGGTGTGTATATATATACATATATATACACAACTTTTATTTGAAACATGTTTATTTTATTTATTTTTATACCTCCTACCAGCAGGGGGACTGTCTGACATTTTAGACAGTCCCCCTGCTGGCAGATCCACAGCCAGCTATAGGGGGCCATGTGATCACTCTTTGAGAGCGATCACATGGCACCCGGGGGCCTCATTTGCCAGGGGAGGGCTGCCTGGGCTGTCAGGCAGCCCTCCAGAAGAGGATCACAGTGGAGGTAAGTACCTCCGATCTCCATGAGCAGAAAGCCGTTACGGCATTCTATGCCGCCGCAACGGTTTAAAAGCCCTTTTAATGCGGGACGGCATAGAACGTTGTAACGGCGTTAAGGGGTTAAAATATGTTCTTTAAGAAATGTAAATATCTAAAAATCTCCTGGTGAGGGGGATTCAACTTTTGCTTCAATTCCTCTAAAGGGATCATATGAGAATAATGAAGTTCCCTAATAGGATAGTCTTTAGATATATTTCAGTTTCTGAGATTTATCTCACACATAACTAGCTCTAAATGCTAAATGCTTGCACCCTAATATAGATTATCTATATTAAATTATTTCTTTCAATTCTGCCACTCCTTCAGTGTTTGATAAAGGACTAAGGAATTGTCCACAAGAATAATACGTTTGTTAGTTCCGATATCACTCCATAGCAGAAGTGCAAGATCATCTATTCCAGCTCTATTTGCTTAAAGCCTGGACCATGTTTTTTTATTTGACTCTTTCAGTTGCAGTTTTAAATATGTGCAATCATATAAGCTTGATAGGTGTTTCTAATTAATGGATATCCAATTCCTCCATTGTGGCCATTCCTGGCCAATATCTGGGTTTAATTCTGAATCTTTTGCCCCTCCAGATACAGTTTGTAAAACTGGCTTGTATCATATTTAACTAGTATTTTGAGACTGACAAATGGAGCATTCAAAATAAATATACCCATTTTGGTAAAATATATGCTTTAATTGTATTTATCCTACCCCACCAGGATATGTCATAAAATCTCCATTCCTTTACGAATGTATCAGTTTTTTTCAGAGAAATTAGTCTCTATAGTTACCCTGGTATTCACAGTGATAAGTATCCCTAAGAAGTGAATTTAATTGGTTGACCAAATAAAATTATAATCTTTCTTCAGTGCTTGAAGGTTTTTTATTTCAATATTCTTCAATTTCTTAGTTTCAATATATTACTGTATCTCTTAAATGCCCCAATAAGGTTAGGTAAGGATATGTTTGGGTATGTTATCAATATGAGAATATAATCAGCATAGAGGGAAATCTTGACTTCACTTTCCACTAAAGTAAATCCCTTGATCAAGGGATTATTTCTCATGTTGATCGCGAGAGGTTCAATAGATAAAATATGCAGCAAAGGGGCGAGTGGGAAGGCTGGTTCCATTAGCAATCCAAAACCAATTGGTACAAAAATCATGGCCTACAATTTGGGCGGAAAGTGTTGAATATAAAGTCCTGATCGGCTGGCAATCCACTCCTACTCATTAAACCGAGACCTCCTCTAATGTATTTTCTGTAAAGAAAAAAATTAGACACCCAATTAATGTAAACCAAGCATGGCACACAATGAATATCTTTGCGGCCCGCCTGCCCTGGGACTGCTTTGTGCTGTGACTGTGAGCAGCCGCAAGACCTCCTGTCTGCCCTGCCATGGCCAATCGCATGCTCCGGCAGCCGCGAGAGCACTAAACATTAGTCAACGCCTGCTGCCGGATATGCGCAACAGCGTGTGAAGTCATATCTGGTGGTGGCACTACAGTGCACATAGTTGCTGACTCTCTGCAGAGCAGGCCAATCACTCCCTCTTCCCTCCTGCTTGTAGTGCCAGAGGAGCATCTGGCCTGCTTAAGGAGAGAAGACCAGGGCTGGAGGATGGGCATCTCATTTTAAGGTAGGGGAAGAGGGGCTTGGAGGACCTTCCTGCGTAGTGTGTTAAATTGGGTGAGGGAGATGGCAGTGTATTAAATTGGGGAAGGTAGGGGGCAGTGTATTAAATTACACTTGTAGGAGTGGGGGTAGTGTATTCAATTAGAGTGAGGGGGGGCAGTGTATTAGATTAAGGGTCAGTGTATAAGATTGGGGGAAGGGGGCAGTTTATTAGAGTGGAGAAAGGAGGGGCAATTTATTAGAGTGGGGGGAGCCGCAGAAGGCCTGTAATTGTTTGGGAGAGCAGTGTAATAGTTTGGGGGGGCATTGTATTAGTTTGGGGGGTAGTGTATTAGATGGCAGGGCAGTGTATTAGAGTACGGGAGATGGGGCACTGTATAAGAGTGGAGGGAGGGGGGCAGTGTTTTGGATTTGTGGACAGTATATTGGAATTGTGGGCAGTGTATTGGATTTGGAGGCATTGGATTAAACAGGACTGAAATATTGGTTATATGCAAATGGACGTCTTCTTAAAATAAATTTGCTATTTTGTTTACTTTGAAGACCTATTAGTGTGAGGATGTCCAGTGTCAGTTGGGTGACTTTTTTTCATTGTGTACGTTTCAAAATAAACCTACGTTTATACGAAAACTGAAGTTTTGGGGTTTTTTTGGCCACGTAAACTTAAACCTTGTGTATTTGGCCTGTCTTAGCCATTGGGTTTGACATGCTTGATGTAAACTATGTTATCTTTAGACTTTGAGAGAATATCACTCAATCTCCATGGTGTGGATGATCTCTTATTTGTATCCTTTAATTCCACTACTAGTATTTCGGGAGCCGACCAAATATTATCTCTAATGATATATTTATCTTAATAGAATTTATCAGGCGAATATTGCCTATGATCCTATATATTCTTGCAGCAGAACCAGTATTTGAGATATAGATCTATGGGTCAAATTATAAATGTATGGGTAAAATAATCTCCAGCAATCAAAAATCTTGTTTAACCATATTTTTGTCAATAGTCTGTTTGGAGCCTAGCTGTTTATACAACACAGGGTCTGACACAATTGAAATGTCCTGCCATCCACAAAATGCCTTTTTGTATAGTTTCCATCTTTTCCAAGATTTTAGTTAAAGTTTTGACTGGAGCTTTATTAAGCAGGTAAATATTTACCAATGTATAGTCTACCCCATCTATTTGTCTTATTAAAATAATGAACCTCCCCGATGTGTCTAATTTTTGGTACTGGCATTGACATTTTAAATCTTTGGAGAAAATAATAGCCATGCCATACTTTTCTTACTCTCTAAAAAGGACAAATAGCAGGTGGGACATTTACTAAATTTCCAAGGTAGCTTATTCTTAATCCAATGGATCTCCTGCATTAAACTAATATCTGCCCTCTCCCTTAACATTGTGTCGTATAGTGGGCCCTTTTACCAGGAGAGTTAATATATGAAGCACTGATTGAGATCATCTTAACCATACCACCACCAGCCTGTTATTTAGTTCCACAACATAGAAACATAGAATGTAATGGTAGATAAGAGCCATTCGGCGCATCTAGTCTGCTCAATTTTCTTAAAACATCAACATTCTCTTATATCTAGAATAGCCTTATGCCTATCCCATGCATGCTTAAACTCTCTCACGGGCTCTTGGATGGGCCTGCTGGCCAGCCTCTTGCCAAAAGACTATGGGCCATTTAAAAACTTATGTGATTTATGTACTTTTGTACTCCAGAAAGCGAGACCGACCATTAGCCCTAATTCCCTGGAACTGTTTTGGACAGGAGCCTCGTGTTTGGTCGGTCAAATTATGACCTCCATGGAAATCCTGAACCACTGAACTGATCTGGGTGATTTTTGGATATGTTGGTCCCCTAGATCAGGGCTATCAGGGGACCAACCCCATTTGTGGGGTTTTCACATGTTTTAGAGGTATTTTCAGGAGTTTGTTAAAATGTATGTTTTCTGTGCCTGGAGATAATTGCATTTAGTACTGTTCCTGACTCAATTATCTCTCAGACACAGGGGAGATATTACCTTGTTTTGTGTGGGAGTGTCCTGGACCTGAGAGCCAATTTAAGTAAAGTGTGTGCTTTGTCATAGGCCCCTCTCAGGTCCAGTGGGGAATGCCCCTGGAATATATCAGAGTAAAACCCTTGTATGGGGACCTGCATATAAGGCCATTTGTGGATGCCATTAAACGAGTTCCTGCTTACCCTCAACATAGAGTCTCATCTCGTGTGTGTGTGTGTGTGTGTGTGTGGGGGGGGGGGGGCAGCTATATTCACTCTGGGGATTGCTATACTACTATACTCAGTGGGATTATAATCACTTCATCTTCTCTGGCTTTGCAGGGGTCTACCCACTGGAAGCTGGATTCTGGTCTTGGGTCCAAGGGGGGGCGAGACTCCAGCCAAGCTGGAAGTGGAGACTACGGTGGTTATGGTGTTCGGTGGAGTGCTTAGAAGTACTCCGTGAGCACTAGGAAGCATCAATTGGCAGAGGTGCCCAGTCGTGGTGCCAGGCGGTCCGCCACATCGACGTTAGGACTTTATCAAATATTCTGTACTCTGCCCTTAGGTTTTTACGTCCAAGATGCATTATCTTGCACTTATCCACATTTTTCTAGCATACCCAAATCATTTGCAATTTAGCTTATCCCTCCTAGAACATCAAACAGGTTGTAATTTGTTGTATCATCAGCAAAATAAAATACCTTACCATCAAGACTGCAACACCAGAAATAAAAATATTGAAGAGAATGGGTCCAAGTACATCAAGTAATAGATCCCTGAGGAACCCCACCTTGTGTCAAATATACCCCAATGACTACAACCAGCTGTTGCCTTTCACTTAGCAACTGCCCATTCAACAATGTGGAAATCCAAACTCAAATATTGCAGTTATCCAATCAAAAAAACTTAAAAAGAGTTTGTAGGTGTAGCAGTTATGCCGGTGAGAAGAGGGGTTTCTACCGCCAGAGGGTGTCCTTCTCCCACGTGTGAGGGGTATTACAGCATTCCAGGTAGTCTTACAAGTAGAGAAGCTCTTACAAGAGCTAGTAGTGATAGCTTTATAGCAGTTTCCCCCAAAAAGAAACAAGACTCTATATTGAGGGTAAAGTAAGATCTGAATTTTAATGGAGGCACACTGGCCTTTTATGCAGGTTTTCCAACAAGGGTGACACCCAGGTGGACCTTGTTGGGCACATGGACATAAGGTGAACAAACCAATAAAAAACAAGTTTTACATTGAGACACTCCCATACAGAATACACAATCCATCCCCTCTGCTTAGGAGATAATTGAGTTAATTACTGTATCAACTCAATTATCTCCAAACGAAAAAGACAAGTTATTCCACATTTTTGAAAACACCTCAAAAACATACGAGAACACCATAAAACATTCATCCCCTGATAGTACTGAGCAGGGGGAACAACATACTTAAAAATCACCCAGATCGGTTCAGGGGTTCAAAAGTTAGCTGGAATTCTCTTTTTGACCGACCGCACGCATAATTTCATGCCCAAAATAGTTCCAGAGGATCAGGCTATCCGGCCGGTCTATTTAGAACAGTCTAAGTAATGTTCAAATAGTCGAACGGAACCATTCATGCACAAGGGTAGTGAGTGTAGTTGGTTCGGTAGATTGTGTCTACAAAACGGCGCTCCATTCATGAAATTCCCATAGAACGGGGAATGGAAGTACCAGCGGTGTTCATGTCGTCGAGTGTCCGATTTTAGTTCCATGCACTCAGTGACAAAACACCGCTGGCCGCATTCGTATCCCAGGATGGCCGCCCCCACGTGTTTGTGCATATGGACTCCAACCACCAAGTCGACCGCTTAGAATGTTAGGGTGTTTGTGGTTTTAGAGGTGTTAATAAGATCAAAGAGGTTAATAAGCGCCACACTCCAGGTTTGGGTGGTTGGTCGTTTGGTAGTTCTTTCTGTATTCCATTTGAACGGGTAGACAAACAAAATGTATAAAATTTAAAAATCAAGAACAGAGGGTCTGTCACAGTAGGTACAGTGAGAAAAAAATGTATTTGATTCCCCGCTAATTTTGAACATTTGCCCACTGACAAAGAAATGGTTAATCTATAATTTTAATGGTAAGTGTATTTTAACAGTGAGACAGAATAAAAAAAAAAGAAAAAAAACGCATGTCAAAAAAGTTATACATTGATTTGCATGTCAATGAGTGAAATAAGTATTTGACCCCTTCGACTTAGTACTTGATGGCAAAACCCTTGTTGGCAATCAACGAGGTCCGAAGTTTCTTGTAGTTGCCCACCAGGTTTGCATGCATCTCAGGAGGGATTTTATCACACTTTTCTTTGCAGATCCACTCCAAATCATTAAGGTTTCAAGGTTGTTGTTTGGCAACTCGAACATTCAGCTCCCTCCACAGAATTTCTATGGGATTACGGTCTGGACCTTAATGTGCTTCTTCTTGAGCTACTCCTTTGTTGCCTTAACTGTGTGTTTTGGGTCATTGTCATATTAGAATACCCATCCATGACCCATTTTCAATGCCCTAACTGAGGGAAGGAGGTTCTCACCCAATGTGACGAACTCCCCCGTGCCTGTGAGTTTTCCATGCGTTTTTGGAGGGGCTTTGATGCCAGCCTCTTTCCCTGTGACTATGCCCCCTGGGATGTATTGCCCTTTAAACACTATATTTGGGCATATTGGATTTTAACATACTGTTTCTGCCCCTTTAAATTATATGGGAACAGCTTTGCACCTTTGAAGTGGCACTTCGGATACAGCCGAAGTGCCAAAGTAGTCGAAGTGGCCGCCAGTCGACATAAGAACACGTGGCCATTTTAGTTGAATGCGTTCAGCTGTGTTTGGTTGTCAAATTCATGGAACTCAAATCGGACACGCAACGGCACAAACACCGCTGAACTTTACCTTCTCCAGACTTCAACTCATTCGACTGGAGTCGAACACCATTCAAACGATTGCCGTTCATCTATTCGAACTGACTTTAACATGGGAAATAGACCGGCCGCACAGCCAAATTCTGTGGAACTGTTTTGGGCAGGAAAGCCATGCTGCGGTCGGTCAAATGAGACCTCCATAGAGCGCTGTTCGGATATATTGGGTGCTCAGATCCAAGCTATCTGGGGATATGTCACATGTGGTGGTTCAGTTCTGTGAAACATAGTTATGTATTTTAATGTGTTTTTGTTACAGTTTTAACTTAATATTTTCTGTACCTGGAGATAATTGAGTTTACCCAAGCCACTTAAGCCAATTATCTCCAGGATAGAGGGGAGGGAGTTTACTGTGTATGTGGGAGTGTTACTGTGTTAATTATTGTTCCCATTGGTTTGTGTCCCTTTTGTCCCAGTTTACCACCAGGTCCAGGGGGTGTGCCTCTGGCCTGAAAATGTGTATAAAAGAAATGCCTTTGTGCACTTTAAACAGATCATCTTGTACCGTCATAAAGTTTCAGCTCATGTTTGGGGGATTGGAGAACTGCCTACACTCTGGGGATTGCTATAATCACTATACTCCCCAGAGTAAGCTCTTGTAAGAGCTTGTTCTTATTCCTGTTCCTGCTCTCTGGAATTCGGAGAGTTCGACCTACTGGAAGCTGGACCCTGGTCTTGGGTCCAGAGTGAGTGGAGACTGCATGACCCCAACCAAGCTGCTGCGGTTTGTGGGGACTGCAGTGGTTATGGTGTCAGGTGGAGTGATTGGAGCCCTCGGAAAGCACTAGGAGCATCCGTCAATGGAAGGTACCCAGTCGGGGTGACAAGCGGTTCCATTACACCCAAGATATGAAGGACATGGCCCCGTCCATCGCCCCTTTGATGCAGTGCAGTTGTCCTGTCCCCTTAGCAGAAAAACACCCCCAAGCATACTATTTCCACCTCCATGTTTTACGATGGGAATGGTGTTCTTGGGGTCGTAGGCAGCATTCCACCTCCTCCAACTACGTCAAGTTGAGTTGATGCCAAAGAGCTCGATTTTGGTCTCATCTGACAACAACACTTTCACCCAGTTCTCCTCTGAATTATTCAGATGCTCATTGGCAAACTTCAGATGGGCCTGTACATGTGCTTTCTTGAGCAGGGAACCTTGCGGGCGCTGCAGGATTTGTGTCCTGCACAGCGTAGTGTGTTACTATTTGTTTTCTTGGTGACTATGGTCCCAGCTGCCTTGATCATTAACACATTCTTCCCGTGTAGTTCTGGGCTGATTCCTCACTGTTCTCAAAATCATTGAAACTCCACAAGATGAGATCGTGCATGGAGCACCAGATCGAGGGAGACTGACAATTATTTTGAGTTTCTTCCATTTGCGCATAATCGCACCAACTGTTGTCACCTTCTCACCAAGCTGTTTGGCAATGGTCTTGTAGCCCATTCCAGCCTTGTGCAGGTCTACAATTTTGTCCCTGACATCCTTGGACAGGTCTTTGGTCTTGGCCATGGTGAAAAGTTTAGAATTTGATTTATTGATTGCTTCTGTGGGCAGGTGTCTTTTATAATGATAACGAGCTGAGATTAGGAGCACTCCCTTTAAAGGGACACTCCAGGCACCCAGACCACTTCTGCTCATTGGAGTGGTCTGGGTGCCAACTCCCACTACCCTTAACCCTGCAAGTTTAATTATTGCAGTTTTTCATAAACTGCAATATTTACATTGCAGGGTTAACTCCACCTCTAGTGGCTGTCTATTAAACAGCCACTAGAGGTCACTTCCTGGGTTCCAGCACAGGTTTCCTGTGCTAGAGCGTCGCTGGACGTCCTCAAGCTGTGTGAGGACCTCCAGCGTCGCTCAAAACCCCATAGGAAAGCATTGAAATGATTTTTCAATGCTTTCCTATGGGGAGACGTAATGCGCATGCGCGGAATTTCCGCGCATGCGCATTAGGTCTCCTCGGCCGGTGAGCGAGATTAGTCTCACCCACCGGCCGACGTAATCATTAGGAGGAGCGTCGCGGAGGCGGAGACAGCGGCGAGGGACATCGCCGCTGTCCCAGGTAAGTGACTGAAGGGGTTTTCACCCCTTCAGTAACCGGGGATTGGTGGGTGGGAGGGAGAGGGACCCTCCAGTGCCAGAAAAACGGATCGTTTTTCTGGCACTGGAGTTTCCCTTTAAGACAGTGCTCCTAATCTCAGCTGATTACTTTTATAAAAGACACCTGGGAGCCACAAATCTTGATTGATAGGGAATCAAATACTTATTTCACTCATTAACATGCAAATCAATGTTTAACTTTTTTGACATGCGTTTTTCTGGATTTGTTTTTGTTATTCTGTCTCTCACTGTTAAAATACACCTACCATTAAAATTTTAGACTGATCATTTCTTTGTCAGTGCGCAAACGTTCAAAATCAGCAGGGGATCAAATACATTTTTCCCTCACTGTACGCTGTACCCCATGTAATGGGAAATATATACTTATAGCTTTTGGTAGTCTAGAACAAACACTATCCCCTCAAACTTTTCTGTTTCATCTTGATTTCCCAAGTCATACAAAGAATTTTACTAACACATAGTCTAATGGAAACTAAACTTATAATAGCTAGAAACTGGAAAATATCCAGATCACCCATGTGGCCAGAAATGACCTTTCAGATCAAATTTCAGTGCCAAATGGAGGACATTTTTTTATAAAAATGCAGGTAAAATTAAATTATATAAGAACATATAGACAAAGTAAACTGAACTATCTCTGTCCAGTAATGCTCAATAATCTAACTGCTGCACCTCTTAAATGTACTAAATATCTAAAATCCATAAACAAAATCGATCAGATAAAAAAAACACATTATGCCAGAGAGTACACCTGTCATACTAAACCAAACTTATTTTATTCTTTTTTTTTCTTAATATTATTTTTAATATAAAACCTAAACTAATAACTGCACATCTATTTCAGACAGGACAACCTTAAATATTTTATATTTTTTCTCTTTGGATTATGAATGATTGTATAAATGAACTAACAGATTATAAACCCTTGAAAAAGAAATAGAGAACCTACATTAAGCAAATTAATATGAAAGAGAAAATGGTCCTCTTTTTTACCAGAACAATGTAAACTGTTTAAGATTAATGAAACCCACTATGTTAATGTCTATTTGTCTATGTCACTTTATATATGCCAGAATTTTAACACAGTGGTGTTTCTCCTACACTCCATGGATCTGAGCGCTATTTGGAGAACTTGGGCGCTCAGATTGGGGCTATTTGGGGATGTATTATTTCTGGGGTTATTATATATTTTTATGGTGTTTTGGGGTATTTTTATGTTCTATATTTTTATGTTTGCCTCTCTGTTCCTGGGAGATGATTAGCTTACTAGTCTTTAATGCAATTATCTCCCAGGCACAGAGAATTATGGGACGGGCTTGTCTTGCATTGAATGGAGACCCAATGCTGGGGGCAGTGTATACAAGCGGGCAACTTGGCCATAATAAACCAGTTCCTTTACACCCTTTACTCAGTCTGGGCTAGTGTTTGTGTGGATCAGCTATACTGTCTGCAGGAGAGCTAAATCACTTGAGGCTGCATCCAGGACCCTGTTCCAGAGGGGGAAGTGATGGAGAGACCCCAGCCAAGCTGTGGCGGCTAGGGGCTGAAGCACTCCTGTGTCCCAGAGGAGAGCTAGGAAGCGAGCTTGACAGAGGTACCCAGTCGGAGTGCCAGGCAGTCCGTCACAGATAACAACAATGAAAGTGGATGAGCTACCTGTGGCAGATGATGTTTAACATTCTCCATCAAATAATGTGATTCAAAAGTAGATGGAGATTGACTTAGCCAACATGAGGAAGATGCAGGATAACTAGTCACACTTAAAATAATGGGCTACTGCCTATTCTCTCCAGACTCTCCTTCTGTAATTCCTTGAGCTCAGAGCTGAGTTCATTCTTAGACAGTCTTACATAAATGATATACAAAAAAACACTGTTGTGCAATTACATGCAAGAATAGTGTAGAGGGTGGAGCGCTTGTAAATAAAATAAAACGCTTACTCCTGTAGACTTTAGGAGATGTTACAAATGATATTAAAGTCCTTTCCGGTATTCATAGAATATGGAGAGACCTCAAAAATGGAGATAAAAATGAGAGAAATAGGGAAGCAATGCTAACCCTGGTGTAGAAATCCTTAATATGTTGGAAAATAAGGTATAAATAGCAATTTACTTCTCACCTTCTTGGGAGCCTATAACTGGGCTCCAAGTATGTAGATATACTGTCAATTATAGGGTGGCAGTTCCCTTCTTTGTAGTGGTATAGATGTGTCACCCACTCGTAAGGTGCTTGTAGGCTGTAACAGGACCTCAAAGTAGAGACAAAAAAATGGGAGAAACAGGGAAGCAATGCTAACCCTGGTGCAGAAATCCTTAATAAGTTGGGAAATAAGGTGTAGATAACAATTTACTTCTCACCTTATTAGGAGCCTATAACTGGGCTCCAAGTATGCAGATATACTGTCAATTATAGAGTGACAGTTCCCTTCTTTGTAGCAGCATAGGTAAAACACTAGTTCACTTGGTGAAAAACGATTAACATTTATTGTAACTTATACATTAAAACAATAAAGTGAATACAGTATACTCAAGTGCCAGTGCTGGGTCCAAGACGCGTTTCGCTGATATAATCCGGCTTTCTCAATTGGTGTCCATAATGCTGCTACATCAAAGTTTAAATATCCCTGACTAGAGATTCATTGGAGTATGGCGTCCGTGATACAACCAATCACGGCGCTCATTCTTGTGGGAGTGTGCTGCCTCAGCTGTTGGTTATTTCTTCCGATAGCGTGACGTCATCACGCACGACGTCCCGGACGCGTGACGTCATACGCGGAAGTAAATTAGAGGCATGCGTGAATCCGGTATTGAATAAAATGCAGGGATGTTCTGCTTGCTCGAAATGTTCTTTCAGCACCCAGTAGTGCTGGAGATTCCTAGCTTCGGCCATATTTCTTAGTGGCAATGTGTGGGATGTCCGAAATGGGTTCAATAATAGTCCAATGTTTCGAAATATTCATTTGTCCAAAAGACCATATTAATGGTAAAGGGAAACAAAAATAAAAAATAATAGTATCAAGGAGGATACAGGGCATATAAATAAAAGCTGACTGACATAATACAGTGTAAACTAAACAATGCAAAATGGAAAATGCAAACCACATGAATAGCATAATGGCTGAAAGATAGAGCCATAAAATAAAAAGCAGTAAAAAAAAATATATAAAAAATATAATATATATATATATATATATATATATATATAAATAGTCTCTAAAACGTATATATTCATATAAAAAAATATAATCTATACATATATACAGTATAAATATAATAAAAACTACAAAAAATGGCAAATCTCGAAGTCATCATTTAATCCATGCGGTTACATTGTATTCAAATTAAATATCCATTTCATCTCAGATTGACCTATCTTCTTCATTAAATCTCCCCCCCTCCAATTAACGGAAATTCTTTGGATTCCCATAAATTCCATTAAACAGGGGTCACAATTGTGTTTATCTTTAAAATGCATGGAAACACTGTTTCTCAAAACCATTTTGATGTTCCTTATTTTTTCCTGGATGCGTGTATTTAGTGTCCTTATAGTTCTTCCTATATATGTTAATTTACATGGGCATGTAATTTTATATATTATTTTTGTGGAATGACAGGTAATTAGTTCTCTGATTTTAAATCTCTTGTTATCATTCATAGGGTGGACAAATTCTTTAATCGTTCGTTTCGAACTTTGTTTTTTTTTACACGCTCCACAGGAGCCACATCCATAAAATCCATTAGTTTCATTAAAGAAGGATGATTTTGTAACCATATTTTTTGCTGATAAATGATTGCGTATTAAGCTACTACTTAGATTGTTGGCCCCCCTATAAGTGATAATAGGTCTATCAGGGAGCAGAGAATGGAGGACAGGATCATTCCTCAATATCGGCCAATATTTGTTAATTATTTTCTTAAGTTGTGTACTCTTGCAATTATAATCACAGATAAAGTTAAAGTTCTGATATTGTACATCAACCTTCTTATCCTTGTATATGAGTAGATCACCCCTATCCTTAGCTTCTACCTCCTCATAGGCCCGTGATAGCAGTACATCACTATAACCCTTTTCTCTAAAATCCCCAAGGATGTTATTTGAAAGGAGATCCAGATATGGACATGATATAGATTCCTTATTTAGTAACCCTATGTCTATAAGGGATAGCAATGAACAGGATTTAAAAATTAAAATACGTAATTCTCGTTATAAACTAGAGAAACTTTTAGGTAAAGAAATAAAAATCCGATGGGAAATCTCTACGCTAAGCAAATATGATAGGGAAAAAATAACACCAAGAGGTCTGAGATTTTCCAAAAGTCCCTCCTTTGATCAAGAGGAGGAAGACTTTTTACAGGAATGGACTGACCTCTTGGAAAGTTTCTCCTTTGGAATGATGAGTTTAATCATCAGGAGACGGACTAACTCTCTAAAGAAATTAGACAGTGAAATTAATGAGACAAAAAAATTTTTGGTTGAGAATATGACATCTGAACAATATTCTGAGACATTGAATGAGATCCTGAAAAATCTAGAGAAGCTAGAGAAAAACACAATAGAGATAAAAAAGAGAAAATATTTAAGGGATAAGCAAGATTACGCAAGTGATCAAGTAAGATCATATGCCAATAGACAAGAGAGACCTACAGATAATAATTGGGGAAACACTAATCAGCAACTGATGTATAATTCCCCATGTAATACGAGACACAGGAATCAGTCCAGAACTAAACCACCACATAGAACCATCCATAGATCTAGCTCACCAGGAAGGAATAACGGTAATTGGGAAATGGTAACCAGGAGAAAAAGAATCCCGTCTTTGAATAAACACAGGGATACAACATCTAGATCCAATATACCATCCAGGAAGCCACATGAGAGTAGTACGTACACCAGTACACGTCAGGAGACTACACATCCTAATTACAATAGGTTTCAACCTTTAAGCATTCCCCAAAATGATGAGGATTTTTGGCACAGACACACGAGGGGACGTTACAAAGAAACCCCCATATACCAAGCGTCACCAGGGAAACTGAGACGCAGTCTGGAGGAAGGGGAAGTAGAGGAGGGGTACGGATACAAAAAAGAAAGGAGAGAAATACCCCAAAGAAGAATGGAATCTTCAACCTCTCTAAACGAGAATTAACAAAATCAGAAACTGAACTACTAACGAAAGGACTTAAATTTGCCCCCACTAAATCAATCGACAAATTAAGTGTATATTTGGATCTGAATAGATTCAAGAGGAAACTTTGCCTAAAGAATTTTTTTTCTAAAAAATCCTATTAGTGTCAACCAAGATACTCCTCTGGCTACCACAACCATACATACCGATTTAAGAGACAAGTCTACTTTTTTTCCAAGGTGTTGCATCTCTGGGGAGATGACAACCTTTGAAAAAATGGTAATGAACGATGTCCATAAAATAAAGAAACCTAGGCCAAGAGAACAAAACTTGAACTTAAAGGAGAGGCAAGCTCTCAAACAATTAAGGGAAGACCGTACGGTCGTTATCAAACCGGCTGACAAGGGGGGGGGGGGGATAGTCACCCTAGATGTTGACGATTATTATCAGGAAATTCTTAGACTGTTGAGTGATCAGCAGACTTACCAAATTCTGAAGAAAGATCCCACTAATGAGTTTAAAAAGACTTATGGTGAATTAATTGAGAGGGGCAAAACAGATGAAGTTCTAAACACAAAGGAATACAAATTTTTGAATGTACAGCACCCTATCATCCCAGTTTTCTACTATCTCCCCAAGATCCATAAGAACAGGGACAAACCACCGGGTAGACCCATAGTCTCGGGGATAGGATCTATTTCAAGCAGGTTGTCACAGTACATTGACAAATGCTTACAGCCCATAGTGAATACCTGCCCGAGCTATTTAAAAGACACCATCAACATTTTACAGATTATTCAACAAATTACCTGGAAGACAGACTATTATTTAGTGACATCTGACGTAAGCTCGTTATACACAATCATTTCCCACACTCAGGGATGTAGAGCTACCAAGTATTTTTTGGAAAGGTCAAAAACATTTTCTGACACTCAGGTCAATTTTATTGTTGATGGGATCAGGTGGATCCTAATGAACAATTATTTTTGGTTCGACAACCAGTTTTACCTCCAGGTATGTGGAACGGCGATGGGCACGACGTTCGCGCCCAGCTATGCAAACCTGTTCATGTCACACTGGGAACAGGAGTTCATTTATAGTGACCATAGGTGGGACGTGAACCTCGTTGCCTATCGCCGTTACATAGATGAAATTTTTTTTATCTGGAGGGGTGATGAGCTGTCTCTCAACAACTTTTTGACATATTTGAATAGCAACGATCGAGGCATAGTACTTACCAGTCATTACAGTAAGACCTCGGTCGAATTTCTAGACCTGAATATATACGTAGAAGAAAGACATTTTAAAATCTTGTACCTTCTTCAAAAAGGTGGACGTCAACCGCTATATAGGGGAGAGGAGTTGCCACTTCTCCCCTTGGCTGCTGAACGCTCCCAAGGCACAATTACTAAGAATTAAACGTAATTGTACGGACGACACCAAATTTCAGGAACAATCTGTTAAAATCCTTGGGGATTTTAGAGAAAAGGGTTATAGTGATGTACTGCTATCACGGGCCTATGAGGAGGTAGAAGCTAAGGATAGGGGTGATCTACTCATATACAAGGATAAGAAGGTTGACGTACAATATCAGAACTTTAACTTTATCTGTGATTATAATTGCAAGAGTACACAACTTAAGAAAATAATTAACAAATATTGGCGATATTGAGGAATGATCCTGTCCTCCATTCTCTGCTCCCTGATAGACCTATTATCACTTATAGGGGGGCCAACAATCTAAGTAGTAGCTTAATACGCAATCATTTATCAGCAAAAAATATGGTTACAAAATCATCCTTCTTTAATGAAACTAACCCAAAGTTCGAAACGAACGATTAAAGAATTTGTCCACCCTATGAATGATAACAAGAGATTTAAAATCAGAGAACTAATTACCTGTCATTCCACAAAAATAATATATAAAATTACATGCCCATGTAAATTAACATATATAGGAAGAACTATAAGGACACTAAATACACGCATCCAGGAACACATAAGGAACATCAAAAATGGTTTTGAGAAACAGTGTTTCCATGCATTTTAAAGATAAACACAATTGTGACCCCTGTTTAATGGAATTTATGGGAATCCAAAGAATTTCCGTTAATTGGAGGGGGGGGGGGAGATAGGTCAATCTGAGATGAAATGGATATTTAATTTGAATACAATGCAACCGCATGGATTAAATGATGACTTCGAGATTTGCCATTTTTTTTTAGTTTTTATTATATTTATACTGATACCGTATATACTCTAGTATAAGCCAACCCGAGTATAAGCCGAGGCCCCTAATTTTACCCCCAAAAACTGGGAAAACGTATTGACTCGAGTATAAGACTAGGGTGGGAAATGCAGCAGCTACTGGTAAATTTCTAAATAAAATTATATACTAAAAAAATTATATTAATTGAATATTTACAGTGTGTGTATATAATGAGTGCAGAGTGTGCGTGTGAGTGCAGAGTGTGCGTGTGAGTGCAGAGTGTGCGTGTGAGTGCAGAGTGTGCGTGTGAGTGCAGAGTGTGCGTGTATATATTAATTGAATATTTATTTTCAGTGTGTGTGTATATAATGAGTGTAGTGCGCGTATGAGTGTAGTGCGCGTATGAGTGTAGTGCGCGTATGAGTGTAGTGCGCGTGTGAGTGTAGTGCGCGTGTGAGTGTAGTGCGCGTGTGAGTGTAGTGCGCGTGTGAGTGTAGTGCGCGTGTGAGTGTAGTGCGCGTGTGAGTGTAGTGCGCGTGTGAGTGTAGTGCGCGTGTGAGTGTAGTGCGCGTGTATGAGTGTAGTGCGTGTGTATGAGTGCAGTGCGTGTGCGTGCGTGTGTGTATGAGTGCAGTGTGTGTGCGCGTATATATTTATTGAATATTTATTTCCAGTGTGTGTATATAATGTGTGTGTGTGTGTGTGTGTGTGTGGGAGTGCAGTGTGTGTGTGTGTGTGTGTGTGGGGGGGGGTGGGGTGCAGTGTGTGTGTGTGTGTGTGGGGGAGTGCAGTGTGTGTGTGTGTGTGTGTGGGGGGGGGGAGTGCAGTGTGTGTTTGTGTGTGTGTGGGAGTGCAGTGTGTGTGGGAGTGCAGTGTGTGTGTGTGTGTGGGAGTGCAGTGTGTGTGTGTGTGTGGGAGTGCAGTGTGTGTATATGAATGAAATGTGAGTGTGTGATGCAGTGTGTGTTGGTGGGGGTGGGCATTTGATATATTATTATTTTTTTTTATTATTTTTTTTTTTTCGTCCCCCCTCCCTGCTTGCTAGCTGGCCAGGGAGGGGGGCTAGTTCCCTGGTGGTCCAGTGTCATTGGTAGTTCAGTGGGGGGGAGAGGGGTGCTGGCAGAGCTGTACTTACCTTTCCTGCAGCTCCTGTCAGCTCTCTCCTCCTCCGCGCGGTCTGTGCAGCTCCCTCTGTCAGCTCACACTGTAAGTCTCGCGAGAGCCGCGGCTCTCGCGAGACTTACACTGGGAGATGACCGAGGTGCTGAACGGACCGCGGAGGAGGAGAGAGCTGACAGGAGCTGCAGGAAAGGTAAGTACAGCTCTGCCAGCACCCCTCTCCCCCAGTCTGTATTATGGCAATGCAAATTGCCATAATACAGACTCTGACTCGAGTATAAGCCGAGTTGGGGTTTTTCAGCACAAAAAATGTGCTGAAAAACTCGGCTTATACTCGAGTATATACGGTATGTATAGATTATATTTTTTATATGAATATATACGTTTTAGAGACTATTTTTATATATATATTATATTTTTTTTATATATTTTTTTTTACTGCTTTTTATTTTATGGCTCTCTTTCAGCCATTATGCTATTCATGTGGTTTGCATTTTCCATTTTGCATTGTTTAGTTTACACTGTATTATGTCAGTCAGCTTTTATTTATATGCCCTGTATCCTCCTTGATACTATTATTTTTTATTTTTGTTTCCCTTTACCATTAATATGGTCTTTTGGACAAATGAATATTTCGAAACATTGGACTATTATTGAACCCATTTCGGACATCCCACACATTGCCACTAAGAAATATGGCCGAAGCTAGGAATCTCCAGCACTACTGGGTGCTGAAAGAACATTTCGAGCAAGCAGAACATCCCTGCATTTTATTCAATACCGGATTCACGCATGCCTCTAATTTACTTCCGCGTATGACGTCACGCGTCCGGGACGTCGTGCGTGATGACGTCACGCTATCGGAAGAAATAACCAACAGCTGAGGCAGCACACTCCCACAAGAATGAGCGCCGTGATTGGTTGTATCACGGACGCCATACTCCAATGAATCTCTAGTCAGGGATATTTAAACTTGGATGTAGCAGCATTATGGACACCAATTGAGAAAGCCGGATTATATCAGCGAAACGCGTCTTGGACCCAGCACTGGCACTTGAGTATACTGTATTCACTTTATTGTTTTAATGTATAAGTTACAATAAATGTTAATCGTTTTTCACCAAGTGAACTAGTGTTTTACCTATGCTGCTACAAAGAAGGGAACTGTCACTCTATAATTGACAGTATATCTGCATACTTGGAGCCCAGTTATAGGCTCCTAATAAGGTGAGAAGTAAATTGTTATCTACACCTTATTTCCCAACTTATTAAGGATTTCTGCACCAGGGTTAGCATTGCTTCCCTGTTTCTCCCATTTTTTTGTCTCTACTTGGAGGTCCTGTTACAGCCTACAAGCACCTTACGAGTGGGTGACACATCTATACCACTACAAAGAAGGGAACTGCCACCCTATAATTGACAGTATATCTACATACTTGGAGCCCAGTTATAGGCTCCCAAGAAGGTGAGAAGTAAATTGCTATTTATACCTTATTTTTCAACATATTAAGGATTTCTACACCAGGGTTAGCATTGCTTCCCTATTTCTCTCATTTTTATCTCCATTTTTGAGGTCTCTCCATATTCTATGAATACCGGAAAGGACTTTAATATCATTTGTAACATCTCCTAAAGTCTACAGGGGTAAGCGTTTTATTTTATTTACAAGCGCTCCACCCTCTACACTATTCTTGCATGTAATTGCACAACAGTGTTTTTTTGTTTATCATTGATTGTTAGTAGGTGGGAGAGTTCCTACTTTTGGTGTGTTAGCTGCTACTAATTAAGTGTACATTATAACATATTTTCTAAGCGCCCTTGACCACAGAAATCACATTTCCTTCACTTCATAGTCTTACATAAATGTCTACAGTGGTTGGGGAAAAAGCAATATTATCACCAGATTCAGACCAAACATTGTGTTCAGTACTTTGATACTCTGCTCTTCTTATTTGTTAGTGCTTTTCTCAGATGTCATAGAGAAACTAGACTCAGCTAAGCTTTTCCTTTGCTGCTTCTTGGAGAGACTACAAGAACTAGCAGATAACATTGGGAAAGGCAACAAGTTCATTGGTTTCACTTGCATTGATCATAAAACACAAAAGCACTTAAGTTAGAGTTAGTTACAGTGCCAGCAGAAGTTATTGTTAAGATGGTTGTCAAATTCATAAACCGAAGCTGACTCTGCTTCTGCAACTACAGTTTTGTCTTTAGACTTTGACTTCAATGAAAACAACTCTAGAAGTCAATTCCAGGACAATAATAATAATAACAAAGTATTTAACCAGGAAAGGTACATTCAGATTACTCTGTTTTCAAGTACATCTTGGGAATGGTACCTTAGCCCAACATCCAGAGCCTGTTACTGCCCAATTTAATGGTACTCATTTTAAGGTGGAAGGATGAAGGGCTGAGTCAACCCTGCCAGGATTTGAACCTGAACACATTCTAGTGAACAGATTCTAATGATGATGCATTAGCTCACTGAGCTATCTTACAAGTGAACATCAAATGTGGCATATACCAAGGTGATGCACTATCTCCAATGCTGTTCTGCATAGGCCTCAGGCCCTTTACCCAGATCATCTGGTTCAAAAGTTGAGCTATCATCAGCCACCTACTCTACAGGGATGACATCAAGCTATATGCCAATAATAAGCGGGACATTGACTCACTAATAATCCTAACTAGGATATACAGCAAGGACATCAGAATCTTGTTCAGACTGGAGAAGTGCAGGCGGATGATAGCAAAAAGAGGGAAGATGATCAGGACAGAAGGAGTTGAAGTTCCAGAAGGCAAAATCTAAGATGTGGAGAACATCTACAAGTACCTGGGCAGGGCCGGCCTTAGGGGTGTGCGAGCTGTGCGGCCGCACAGCCGGCCGGGATTAAAAAAAAAAAATAATAATAATTTTTTTTTTTCAAATTTGCTGCAGGGGCGGAGCTTACCGTGCGGCGGGGGTGGAGCTAAAAGCGCCGGAAAACTGCTGCAGGGGAAGCAGGAAGGAGTCCCTGCTTCCCCACCAAACAGTCACCAGGAGCTGCACTGCCTCCACAATGAACTCCACAGGTAACTGTGGGATTGTCAGGTGAGTGTGACTCTCTGCCTGTGTGTATTACTGTCTGTGTGTGTGTGTATGACTGTCTGCCTCTGTGTGTCTGTGTGTATGACTGTCTGCCTGTGTGTGTGTGTGTGTATGTCTGTGTGTATGACTGTGTGTGTCTGTGTGTATTACTGTCTGCCTCTGTGTGTATGACTGACTGTCTGCCTGTGTGTGTGTGAGACTGTCTGCCTGTGTGTGTGTATATGACTGCCACTGTTTGTCTGTGTGTATTACTGTCTGTCTCTGTGTGTGTGTCTGTGTGTATGACTGTCTGCCTCTGTGTGTGTGTCTGTGTGTATGACTGTCTGCCTCTGTGTGTGTGTCTGTGTGTATGACTGTCTGCCTGTGTGTGTGTGTGTGTGTATGACTGTGTGTCTGTGTGTATTACTGTCTGCCTCTGTGTGTGTCTGTGTATTACTGTCTGTGTCTGTGTGTGTGAGACTGTCTGCCTGTGTGTGTGTGTGTGTGTGTGTGTGTGTGTGTATATGACTGTCTGCCACTGTTTGTCTGTGTGTATTACTGTCTGTCTCTGTCTGTCTCTGTGTGTGTCTGTGTGTATGACTGTGTGTGTGTCTGTGTGTATTACTGTCTGTCTGTGTCTGTGTGTATTACTGTCTGTCTGTGTCTGTGTGTATGACTGACTGTCTGCCTGTGTGTGTGTGTGTGTGTGTGTGTGTGTGTGTCACATACAACCAGTACACGCATATCACACACTGTTAATACACCCATTACAAATATCACACATAGCATACATATCACACACAGTCATCACACCTACTTTCACATACACAGACAACACAAACATTACAGCATACATGGATGACGGGGGGGGGGGGCGCTGTGAAGATTTTTCGCACAGGGCGTCTAAATGCCTAAGGCCGGCCCTGTACCTGGGGGTACCACAAATGCCTGGCAACAATGAGGAAGAGCCAAGGAGGATAGCAACATTAAAGTACCTCCAAAGAGTCAGACAGATCCTGAAGTCCCAGCTCAATGGCAAGAGCAAGATCCAAGCCATCAACACAATTGGTCATCAGGTACCCAGCTGGAATTATAACCTTACCAAGAGAAGGACTGGTTACTATGGATGTCAAGAACTGGAAACTATTCACTATGAATGGAGGATTCTACCTGAAATCCAGCAGCCTGAGAATTTACACCAGCCAGAAGGAAGGGGGTCTGGGCCGGATGAGTGTCAAGGCCACAGTCCTGGATGAAACACAGAGCATCCACAAGTATATCACAAAAATGGCTCCCACAGATGAACTGCTAAGGGAATGCCTGAGACAACAACAGATAGAGAAATACAAACCTCTTCATGGGGATTACCCCAGGCAGATAGTGGATGTGACTCACATGACAAAATCCTACCAGTGGTTGGAAAAGGCAGGACTGAAATGATCCTGAGGTACTAATCCTAGCAGCACAGGAACAGGCACTCAGCACCAGATACATAGAGGCTGGAGTCTACCACACCATACAAGACCCAAGGTGCAGACTGTACAAAGAGGCCTCTGAGACAGTCCAGCACCTAGTAGCTGGATGCAAGATGTTGGCAGGAACAGCATACACAGAGAGACACAACCAAGTTGCTGGGATTGGTTACCAAAACACCTGCCAGATGGGAGATACCACAAATGGTAGTTGAGAATGACAGGACTAAGATCCTGTGGAACTTCAAGATCCAAACAGACAAAGTGCTGGACAACCAACCCAACATCGTACTTGTACACAAGGAATGGAAGACTGCAGCCATGGTGGTTGTGGCAATACCCACTGACTATATAACATCAGGAAAAAGAAACATGAGAATTTTGAGAAATACCAAGGACTGAAAGAAGAGCTAGAAAGGATGTGAAAAGTGAACACAGTAGTAGTCCCAGTATTGATAGGAGCACTCAGAGCTTTGACTACCAAGTTGGGGGAGTGGCTTTAACAGATTCCAGGTGGGACATCTGAGATCACTGTCCAGAAGAGTGCAGTTCAAAGACAGCTAAGATACTGCACAGAACTCTCAAACTACCAGGCCTCTGGAAGAGCGCCCAAGAATGAGGAATAAACATACCACCCAGGAGGGGTGAGAAAATGCATTTTTTATTATATATATATTGAGTTGTTTATCATATTTTAATGTTTTAAATCCTCTCTTTTTATCCATTTATGGAACAGAACAAGAACAAAACATTTCATCAGCTATCCATAAATAAGAAAAATAAGGAGAAAAGCAGAGTTCTCCAAATTATAAATGATGAGCGATTTCTCCCAAATAGAAAGGATAAATAGTTGTGTGGGATGTGTGAGGACAATGTCTATAAATGTATGTCTGTAAGCAAATGGTGTTTTTTTTTTTTATTTAAGAAAAATGTTTTGTTCTTGTTCTGTTCCATAAATGGATAAAAAGAGAGGATTTAAAACATTAAAATATGATAAACGACTCAATTAATTCATTATATGGTATTGTATTGTAATGTCCTTTTATATGTATTTTGTCAAAAAACAATGCACTTAAAAAAAAGCCTTATATTAAAAAAATAAATTATTTGTAAAAAAAAAAATGTTTTAAAACAATTTCATTGCTCATTTATATGAATTGGGTTGTAATTTGCATATAGTGCTGTTTGGTTGGATGTGGTGTAAATGATATTTATAAGCCAAAACGTCCTTTGACTTCCCTTTTCCAGCTCGTCCAATCTTGTCTCATCGATTCTAAAAGCACAGAAGGAGTCCTAAAGGCTAGTTTACAATGCTTTGATTTGAATATGCTATGCAAGACCTATGTCTTAGATGGAATGGTGTCAGACTTCCAGTACATGGGGAAAAGCTGAAGAAGAGGAAATTAATAGATGACCTCACATAATGTTAACCTTAGGTAAACCCTCTGGGAATTTCTTCAGGAGACACAATTTGTGTGTAATTTGTGGGATTTGATCTATAATGGCAATTGCTCTGCTTTAACAGCAGGGACCTAAGCATAAGCAGCTTCACCCTAGAATCAATGGCACCAGGCTATCTGTATCAATTGGCAAAAGTTAGACACATTAATAGCCAAATCCTAAGCAGTCACACCCTGGGATCAATGACTCTGACTGTCTCTTACTCCTTACATAAGGATACAGCAATGGTAAAGTACACAAATTACTGCTGATCTGTTATCTTCAATAGCTTCAGTCACGGTGTTTGAAACAATATACATCTGCAGATATTGCAAGCTAAAATCTCATATACCTCTAAATATGTTTTTTTTTTTTTTTTTTTTAATTCTTTATTTTTGTTGCGCAGGTGGTTACAGAAATATTGACGAATGCCACAACAGCGTATATGTATAAATAAACAAGTTAAAACAGTGGCAGCGCTACATGCGCATTTTTGATTTTTATGTACAGGGTTATCTATACGCCATAGATGCGTTCCTAGATGCAAATCCATGCTTAGTAATGGCGTGAGTGTATATATATTTTATAACATAACTGGTTAGAACTTTTCGCTTTAAACAAAACTAGTGGGGTGTTACGGTGCTACATATTACGATCATATAGTAGCAATAATAACAGTAGTATGGTTATCATATCGTGAGGATAAACAAGTGAACAAGACATTATGCTAGCAGGGCTATATGTCGATAGTGGTAATAATAAACTGTTCGCAAACCGTGTAATGGCCCTGTGGGAGGTAGTACAGTTTAAGTGTTAGTACATAGTGGGCAGGTTAGTAAGAAAGTTGGTAAACATGCTTAGTATTTGCTTAGCCTGGTATGTGCGGTTAGTGAGCAATGGGGAGCCTGTTGTTTCAATCGACTGGCCTACCATGCTTCAGAATCGAGCTGGTTATGTAGTAACAGGCTGATTTACATGTAATTGGAAGAAAGGAGTGTATACCGCGCCTAGAGGTATTGGTATAAAAAATTATACATACATATATTCGATGGAAATTTCGACAGTAGATGGTAACCTCAAAATAAAAAGCAAGACATAATAGTGCAATACAGTAAATAAGCAAAAAGGTCAAATAAAGCTATACACAGTCCACTCACATGGGGATGAGCTATAACAGAGCTCAGCTGTGATGCGCCTGGACGGTATAATCCCCGTCTCGGGATATATGGTGGTGTTGCTTCAGGGATTTTCCAAGGTGCAGTAGTGCGTAGATCATAAAATGAAAATATGGCAGCAAATGGTGAAGTAAGTACTAATAGAATAATACAAAGTATAAATGGTATTGTACTTACAATTTCTAGAGCATAAAACCTGCTCTAGTGTAAACAGCCTAGGTGGTATAATCCCCACCAAGGATATGCAGGATCCAGGGAGTAAAAAATAATAATAATAATTGAAATATAGAAAAGTATACTATAAAAAGTACTTTAATATATAAAACAATCAAGTATAATAACAGGTATAAAAAGTCCACTTTACGCGTTTCGCCTCACAGGGCTTCTTCAGAAGTGGGGATCATCTCCCTCATGGATCCGTTTATATATGGCTGTAAATTAGGAAAATTCGTTGGTGGTGTGGTGGTTCCTATTTCCGGGTTTCCTATCTGGAACGCTCGTTTTCATTTCCGGGTGGTCTCTGTGGAACGCAGGTGTCGCCAAAATGATGACGCGGCACTCGCGTCGCACCGGAAATGACGTGATAGGCGCGTCATTCCGGAATGACATATTGGTATGAATGATGGTGACGCTCAGGTGGAACGCACGCAACGTTAGAAGGACAACGTGCGTTGCGTTCCGAAGCGTCTATGTAGACTCATAGCTGCAATAGATGAAATAGGTGTGAACACGGTTATCTGAATGATTAACCGCCATATTTGATATGGGCACCGAATATGTATATCATAAGGTGTTGTTAGCACTTCGATATATATTACACTCTACTTAAAAAAAATATAAGTATAACATAAGAGTGGTATAATATTGAACTTAGGGGTAATATGATATATATATATATATATATATATATATATATATATATATGGCAAAATATGTGTAGCAAAGGTATATGGAGCAATATTACTTACAATAAATATAGTGAAAATATTGCTCCATATACCTTTGCTACACATATTTTGCCATATATATATCATATTACCCCTAAGTTCAATATTATACCACTCTTATGTTATACTTATATTTTTTTTAAGTAGAGTGTAATATATATCGAAGTGCTAACAACACCTTATGATATACATATTCGGTGCCCATATCAAATATGGCGGTTAATCATTCAGATAACCGTGTTCACACCTATTTCATCTATTGCAGCTATGAGTCTACATAGACGCTCCGGAACGCAACGCACGTTGTCCTTCTAACGTTGCGTGCGTTCCACCTGAGCGTCACTATCATTCATGCCAATATGTCATTCCGGAATGACGCGCATATCACGTCATTTCCGGTGCGACGCGAGTGCCGCGTCATCATTTTGGCGACACCTGCGTTCCACAGAGACCACCCGGAAATGAAAACGAGCGTTCCAGATAGGAAACCCGGAAATAGGAACCACCACACCACCAACGAATTTTCCTAATTTACAGCCATATATAAACGGATCCATGAGGGAGATGATCCACACTTCTGAAGAAGCCCTGTGAGGCGAAACGCGTAAAGTGGACTTTTTATACCTGTTATTATACTTGATTGTTTTATATATTAAAGTACTTTTTATAGTATACTTTTCTATATTTCAATTATTATTATTATTTTTTACTCCCTGGATCCTGCATATCCTTGGTGGGGATTATACCACCTAGGCTGTTTACACTAGAGCAGGTTTTATGCTCTAGAAATTGTAAGTACAATACCATTTATACTTTTTATTATTCTATTAGTACTTACTTCACCATTTGCTGCCATATTTTCATTTTATGATCTACGCACTACTGCACCTTGGAAAATCCCTGAAGCAACACCACCATATATCCCGAGACGAGGATTATACCGTCCAGGCGCATCACAGCTGAGCTCTGTTATAGCTCATCCCCATGTGAGTGGACTGTGTATAGCTTTATTTGACCTTTTTGCTTATTTACTGTATTGCACTATTATGTCTTGCTTTTTATTTTGAGGTTACCATCTACTGTCGAAATTTCCATCGAATATATGTATGTATAATTTTTTATACCAATACCTCTAGGCGCGGTATACACTCCTTTCTTCCAATTTCTATTTCACATACAAGGTTTTGGGAATCCTTGTTTTGTACACTGCTGCCTGTTCATTATCTACTATAGCGAGCGCCTATTACCCTTTTGTTTTGTGATTTACATGTAAGACGATTAGGAGGGAACACTAGTAGTAGAGATATTACTCGGGTGGGTCAGGGAAAATAAGCAAAACATCAATAAGCTGACTTAAGTAATAAGTAAGTGACGAGTACTATGCTAGGCAATACATGACTGTAGTTACTTATGTAGTTTCCGTTCGGTTACATGCTAAGTACAGTACAATTAATGTTATTAAGCTAATATTTAGTTGATTATGAGTTAGACCATTTAAGATTATCAAGAGAGTTATAACGTAATGAACAGTAGCAGCCTGCTAGTTCACATATAAATGGTTAGTTACATGAGTCCAGCAATGCGGGTGAGGGTGAGTCAGAGTTCATTTTGCCCTGCAGTATCTGGGATTTTAGTGCTTTCTCAGCCGATTTCCCAGCTTGAGGGGGGATTTCAGGGCTCTCCTCAGTTGTGCCCGGGCTTGTATGGTCCACGCCTTGTCGGAGGCCTGAAGCGGTACGTCCCAGACTCTAGGTCCCCCGGATGAAGTCAAATCTGGTGGGCTTGTGTGCCGTTTGGGACCCAGGTGCGCTGCCTGTACCCCTCTGCCCTGGTACCTCTGAAGAGCTGATGCCCTTGTGCCACGAGCTCGGGGACCGGGGGGGGAGGGGGGGAGGGGTGGTGTATTTTGCCAAGGGTTTATGTCGCTGTATCTCAGGTTAATTCAAGGAATATGCTTTCCTTGGCAGGAGCTCTGGCAAAGCATGACCTCTCTGCTCGCTGGTTAGGCTCCGCCCCCTAAATATATGTATTTTTTAATGCTGTCCCTTTAATGGATTTATATCAACTAATGGGTTAGTGTGGTTTTTAGTAAGCGTGAAACCTTTATTTCTTTAGACTTTGCTATTTTGCATGACAAAGATTAAAAATAGCATTATCATTCATGAGCACGTTAATTATGCAATCATTAAAGAGCATGCAAAATATTAAAATCAGGTAAAATCAATGTTTATTTCAAAACTGAAGGACAGGTAGAGGTCAGAGGGGTTTGTTCTACAGTGAGTAGAACATAAACTATAAAATTCAAGGCGACAGATGATCTTGACTAAGAATGGTAGTGAGTAGAACAAACTAAAATTCAAGGTGACAGATGGTCTTGACTAAGGATGCTAAAGAAGGTCAGGGTGGTTACTGAGACATAGTATAATGAGAAAAAATACTGGGATATAGCAATACTGGGGAACTCTTTATATAGAAAAGACAGAGAAGGCAAGGGAGGGAAGGGGTGGCCCTGTATGTGAAGGTTAGAATCAGTGGCAGAACTAATGCAGATAGGGCTCTGGTGTAAGAAATTATTTTCCCAGCGCCAAGTAATTTTGCAGCGATGTAAGCATGTTTATTTATGGAGTATGTGTGTGCAAAATTAAGAGGTCTATTTATGTATAGTGTTATACCTAGTTTTGATGTTTGATTTCTGGGATGTATGCACCTTTACACAACAGTGACAAAGAAACAACCTAACACACAGATACACACATGTACCCACACTGACACACACATATACCTACAGAGACACAAAAAACACAGATACAAACATATACCTTCACAGAAAGACACATACACTGGCACACACAGATGCACATACACAAATGCAAACACAAAGGCACATACCTTCACTGGCGCACATACAAACACATGCACATTCTCTAACACAAACACATACATATAACTACATACACACAGATACACACACATATACAAACATACTAAACTGATATTAAACTCTTGACAAAGGCGTATGGAAACGCGGAAACACGCTTCAAGCTTTTTTTATGCCAATACATACACTTATACCGAAATAAGGGATACAAATTATACCAAACAAGTGGAGCGCTCTAAACAGTAGAGGGGTTTACTCACCCTTTTGGTACAGTGACAGTCTTGATAAACTTGAATGTACATATAAAAAGAAACAAAAACAAGAAAAACAAAAATTTAGTGCAGATGTTCCAAAAATGGATAATTGGTAGTAAGTAATGACTGAAACCACTCACATGGATGGGAACCTATATGGTATTGTCTCCGTAAAAGGATCTTTTATGCTTTTAGGGCAGCAACACACCCCTTTATCCCAGGTAGTGTCCCTCCAGGAGTATACAACGAGAAGAAAGGCAGAAAAACAACTGTGTAGAATTGCACATACTATAATGGTATTTTGAGATATAAATAGTTGTGCTCACCTTTTGCAGAGCCCTGAAATCCTGGTCTGAGGTTGATAAACAATGTGCTACTTTAGAGGGGGAATAGCACTCTCCCCAATGGAGTTCCTGATGGCTAGAAAGGACTTTGGACTAAAGTATAAAATAGTAAATAACATTTATTGATAATGCATTAAAAACAAAATAAATGGGTACTTAGAAAGTAAAAAGATCCAATAAAAGTCCAATAAAAAGTCCAGAATAATCAGCTAAACGCGTTTCACTCTATGAGCTTCCTCAGTAGCTGCTCATAGAGGAAGCTCATCCCTCTCTGTCCACGGTTCTCCAACCCTCGATTGTCAGCTGAATATTCAGGGAAGAATTATGGAAACGTAATAACGAGACAAGTTGCTTTCCAAAAGTCTTCTGACAAGGTATTCAGAATGTTCTATATTTATATAGTACTTGTCACGAATATTGGTTATAAAAAGGTTACAAAAAGGTTACACGAGATACATAAAAGAGGAAGTAGTTTCTGCTGTTACGTTCAATATTCAATAATCTATTCTTACAAAATATCACATGTACATTGTGGTTAAGCGTATCCTTTTACATAGAAACTGTTATAGCTTGTGACTTCCTTTAGTTATGTTTTGTAAGCGGTTCTGCAAAAGAGCTTGCTAGTACACTTACAAAATAATTCAACTTATACAATACTGACAGATTAATTGTTTAAATTCCTTCATTTCCCCCTCTTTGAGCAATATTTTGTTCATACCCTATTTAAGGAGTCCTGGTCAGACAATTAGCCATCTGCCATGGTATATTCAGGATTGCTAGCCAATCCTGCAGGTTTTTCATTATGTCTTCGGCCACTATTCCCATAGCATAGGACTAGGTATCTGACCAGTACCATAAACTTATAGATATGTATCAGCATGTTTAACATTGCTTCGGTTATGTGTATACATTTGGAGATACTCATCATAGCAAGCTGGGTATTTTACAGGAACAGTGTTGCGTGTATCTTTGTAAATGCAGAATACAATAATCTTAAAAATAGCATAAACAAGTAGAGCAAGGACCAGAACCATAACAATAATTATTGCAATATTCTTTAGCCAGTCAAGGATACTGTCAAACTTAAACCAATCTGCCCATGGGTGATCAATACCTGAATTCCTCTTCATTTCTATGGACAGGTCTTCCAATTTCTTGATAGCTAGGGTTACTTTACCATTAGGGCCAGTGTTCTCTGGAATATAGGTACAACAAACACCGGAGTCAAGTAATTTACCTGTAAACAAGCTTAAGAAACATTCCCAGTACTCATCAGGGACATGTAAGGATATGGTTCCTAGATGAGGTCTGGCACTACCACATACATAACAGTTTGACCTGTTATTGGAATGTGCATTATATCTCATCCATTCCAGCCATAGATTTGTATCTGTATACCCTGTTTCTAGCGCTATGGTATCTTTAAACATGGGATCTGCTATGGCCATCATATCACCAAGGGTTTGAATGTGGGGCTTTAGAGGATTAACAAAGCTTTGTCTAGAGGTCAGGCTTTCCCATTCTGAGGAGTTCCACATATCTTTTAACTGGAATTTTCCTTGATTACCTCCAATACCTCCTCTTAAAAAGGTACTGAGAATATAAATACCTTGATCTCCAGGACTGGGGTTTTAAATAATTAAGGTAAATTTCCTGGAGTGCCCAGTTTGCCCTATAGGGGTACATGTACCTGGCTTTGTTAGGGTCATTCTAATCAAGAGGGACATCCCATTCTTATCCTTTTTATGTAATGCATTCGGTGGCTTCTAACCCCAATCTGTCCCGGTGTTCCATCCAACTGAGCCCCAATAATCACAATTGTTTCCCCTCTTTGAGCAATATATTGCTCATATTATCAGTTAACATTCTCCCAGGACAGAGAAATTTCCACATTATGGCATTCCCAAGCAATCATGTGGTCTACAAGAAACAGAAACTCAGCAAAAAAAACACTTAATACTTTTGCAGACAGATATATAGAAAATAGATGTTTAAGACAGAATGGAACTTGGGCTTATAGCAAATATATTATTGCACAACCAGGACCTATATCTTTTAACCATTTCCCTATTCTAAAGGTCCAGTCAAAACCAGTCATATCCTCACGCTGTTCCTCAAAACATGGGAATCCATCCTTGGCACACTCAACATATATCAAAAACACACATAGTACATCCATCCCTGGGTCAGCGAACACTTCCTCTCTCTCTGGCTAACTCTACAAAAATAAAAATAATTCAATAGTTCAGCATAGTTAAGAAAAATAGAATAAGTCTTTCACAGAGTATAAAGAAATCAGTTTAGACACCAGACATGTTGTTCCATTAAAAATGGCTAAGGGTAGCAATATGGCTGACAACAAGACAATGTCAGCGTCAACATAGTTCTTCTTTTGTTTGCTGGATTTTCACCACTATGATCTATGCAACACCCCAATGGTTGAAAGGGTTATTACAGAACCAGCGGTATTAAACAGCACTGCACCGTCAGGACTTTCCAGGTTCTTGCGTGCAAAGTTTATGTCCTCATAAATAAGTATCTCAGTTTCTTCGGCCTGCATGGATAATGACCAAACAGATGTAATTGCAAAATACTTATTGCATGGTCAGCCAGAGAGATTGGTGTGTAGTCCCAGAAATCAGGCGACACAAACATTCCAGGACGGTCTCTACAATCATACAAACACAAGGATCAATACAACATCAATTAATTAATTACCTAGGCTAAAACTTAAATTAGAGATAAGGTTAAACCCTTAATTTGTGTAACATGTACTTCTCTTATATTTGCTTATATTTTATGCAATCTGTCTTCTATGAAGTTTTACATAATACCCCTTTGGAATGCCTTTGTACGAATGAGAGAAGCACTCACTCTTATAGAACTGCTTGTTAGGATGAATATTAAAACACTAACATATGCATATGGGGATAATTCCCAATAAAACTCTGTTCCTAAACTTGAACCTTGATTTGATATTCAAAATGATTTACTTTAATAATCCTGAATAATTCAATACTTTTGGATTAACACCCACAACTATATCAAATATTAAAAACATGAACCATCTGTGTATTAGGCTGGGGTTGTTGGGTGTGGGTATAGGTTGGAAGCTATGGTTGGTATTGAGGAATCTGTGGGGGTGGGTTTGGGCACTCATTTTTCCAGTGACCCTGCTATCCACAATTAGAACAGTGTGTTCCACCAATGCTGAAGCTAGACCCTTTGACCAAATCCTCTACCTCTGCCTCTCCTCCATATGCAGGATGGGATTACCTAACTCACACCCCCTCTTTGTGTACCACACAGATATAATATTAATAAGCTTTTAAAGGTTGAATGGATAGTTAAATTGCGTGTATAAAGCAAGGTTGTTTAGGGGTATATATATTGACAATGAAAGCATAGCCTTCATATAGGGCTTGCAATACTGGCAGTCTGTGTCATGAGCGTAATGCAGATATGCAGTTAGGTACTTTTCCATTGTTATAATATATTGAAAACACTAAGACCTTTTTAAAACGCATATTGCTTCCTGTACCTGGTGCCGTGCAAGGATGTAGTTGGGACATATTTCAAATTGAGTATCAAAAGTCTAACCACAAAACTAAATGTTATACGCTTAGCAAGAAAACAAGTTTTAACCCATTAGTGCATACTTTGGATAGCCTCTTTGCATAATTTGTCACGTAGTGAGATTATTATATTATTTATTAATCTTCTACTGGATCTACAAAATGCTTTCAATTTACCCATACAAATATAATACAGTAGTTTAGGAGGTTAAAATTACCTCCCTTGTAAATTTCAGAAATTGTCTAATCTCTATTAAAAATACCATGTTATTATTACCCCATAATCAATGAGGCATAGTAGATCAATCTTACTTTGACACAAACAACAATTTGTCACAATCTTTAAAAGAAGATTTAACTCTGAGCTGGACAATACTCCCCTATTAGAACTCCTTTATGAGGGAGAGACATCTTGTCCATTCAATCCTTTTTATCAGTAAAAAATGACTTTCAGGATTAATCAATTTGCAAATGGAAACGTGGACCCACGATTTGAACAGCAGAAGTTTGCAGGGCCCCTTTCACGTGGAATGTAACAAGCACTTTTCTTGCTCCAGGAGCGATAGCATACAATTGTTTCATTCTAGCTGGCTGGACAGCATTTAACTTTTTTTAAAAAACACTAAATGCTTCCGTTAATGATATGCAAATCACTCTGCTAGTTAAACTCCTACACAATGGATAATAAAATACATAAAACACAAAACACACCAATTAATTTCAAACCATATAACTCATACTCAGCATCCAATGTAATATTACATGTCAGCTCACAAAATAGACATCTCACAAAACAGACATCTCACAAAACAGATACTCACCTCACATCGGTTCCCCTCTGATGAGTTGTGACGAAACGCGCGCGTCAGGGGCCATCGGATTCAGTGCAACAGCTCAATGAGTGGTCCTCAGATCGACATGACCGCACTCTCTGAAGGATCCTGTTCACCACTCCTGTTATGACTGGAGCAGACTATATTGTGGGGTAGATCTATGCCACTGTGCATTATTCTTTCACCTTCAGTACACATTCGATCGTGATACTACCCCCTCCCTCTGTGTCTGCTGGCTATAACAGTTATTCTGGTTTAGTTTGGGCTATTTTAGCTCCATTACTTATATGCAGTTGGTGGCAACATTCCACTCCGTTTACCAAGTAAATTATTACTGTTACTATTTCAGTTCTTACTGCAACTTTGTCTTGTTGCAAGCTAACTGCAACTTTGTTTTGTTGCAAACCAGAGGTATCCTGAAAACTTATGAACAGGTCCTCTGTGTTTTTATGTATCTAATGTAGCTATATATTTAGTGTATATTTGTACAGCACCTCATTTATGTATAATTTATCACTATAAAGAATGTAGATACTATATATTTAGTGAACATTTGTATAGCACCTCATTTATGTATAATTTATCACTATAAAGAAGGAACCATATCTGCACAGTGACCATTGTAGACCTGTCAATAAGTATGCTGGATATCCTAACAGCGAGTATAGGTCTCTCTCTACATAGGTCACAGGGTTGATTACCAGCACTTTCAGTGTTCTATTTTTTTGTCTAATTGGTCGTTCACATGTTACACTGATTGCTATTGGACTATCAGTTGCATACAGCTACCATATCTTCTGTGTATATTTGTACAGCACTTCATTTAATTATGATTTATCACTAGAAAGATTAATCCTCATCTTGACTGTGATCGTATAACAGACCTGTCAAATACGCTGGACATTTTATCAGCGATTGAAGGTCTCTCTTTACATAGGTCACAGGGCTGATTCATGCTCAGAAACTCGGCAGCAGCTGCCCATTAGACCCCAATTCAGTGTTCTCCGAATTGCACACTACTTGAAGTATCGAATGTCACCCACATTGCAATTTGGGGTAGATGTGCCGCGATACTATGTGCACAAATATACCATTATAATATAGGTATACGTGTATTCACTATCTAGCTTACAGATTTTGATTAGCACTTATTTTTTGGTTATTTTCTTTTGTTTTGCTGTACATACGTTTACACTTACTGTAAATTCACTAAAAGTTATTTTCAACATTTTTTATTTTTTCCTCCAATTGTTTTATATTTTTCGTACTATTAAAAGTTAAATTGTAATGATATTTTGATCCACTAAGGGCACTCATAGCTTGTCTCCTCTTTCCTGTTACTACCTTGGTAGTCCATTGTGGGTTAACCCCATCTTTTGAGTGTCTTTCCTGTAGCTTCCACCTTTTTTTCTTTTCTTCTAGATGTAGTAGAAACACATAATGGATACCCAGCAGATATGCCAATACAGAAACCACATTCATGGGCATGCAACTACACACTCTGTGTCCCTCCTAGGAAACACGGGTAGACACAACATGAAAGCAGTCTTAAACTAACACCTCTAAATCACCATTCCCATATAGCTATATCAGACCACAACACCTCTCTGAGCTGATAGAACTACTCCAACTCCAACTACTCTTGGCTAGTGATGTACCGAACTGTTCGCTGGCGCTGTTCGGTCCGCCCCCTATTCATCATCATTGAGTAAACTTTGATCCTGCCTGTACCTCACAGTCAGCAGACACATTCCAGCCAATCAGCAGCAGACCCTCCCACCTCCTGGACAGCATCCATTTTACATTCATTGTGAAGCTGCATTCTTAGTGAGAGTAGGGACAGTGTAGCTGCTGTTGATTTGATAGGGAAATTGATAGCTAGGCTAGTGTATTCAGTGTACACTACAGTCCTGAATGACTCATCTGATCTCTGCTGTGAGGACAGCACCCCAAAAAGCCCTTTTTAGGGCTAGAACATCAGTCTGCTTTTTTTTCTGTGTAATGTAATTGCAGTTGCCTGCCTGCCAGCCTGTGTGTCAGGCTCACAGAATATACTGTGCCCACTTGCCCACTGCCACCACTCACTCACTGGTGTCACAATAGCTTGCATTTAAAAAAAAAAAAAACTTTTTTGACTGTAATATAATAGCAGTCAGTTTCCTTCACTAGTGTGCGTTTCAGGGCCTGCCCAGTGCCACCACTCACGCACTGGTGTCACTATAGCTTGCATTTAACAAAAAAAAAACCTTTTTGGACTGTAATATAATAGCAGTCAGTTTCCTTCACGAGTGTGCATTTCAGGGCCTGCCAGGGCACAGTGTCACACCATGCAACTCATATCTGGTGTAACAGTAGTGTACATTTTTTTAAAAAAATACAATTTTGACTGTAATAGATTAAATAGCAGTTAGTTGTCTGCCAGCGTGTGTGTCAGGCTCACAGCGTATACTGTGCCCACTTGCCCAGTGCCACCACTCATATCTGGTGTCACAATAGCTTGCATTTAACAAAAAAAACAACTTTTTGGACTTTAATATAATAGCAGTCAGTTTCCTTCATGAGTGTGCGTTTCAGGGCCTGCCCAGTGCCACCACTCACTCATATCTGGTGTCCCAATAGCTTGCATTTAAAAAAAAACAAAAAAACTTTTTGGTCTGTAATATAATAGCAGTCAGTTTCCTTCACGAGTGTGCGTTTCAGGGCCTGCCAGGGCACAGTGTCACAACAGTGCAACTCAAATCTGGTGTAACAGTAGTGTACATTTTTAAAAAAAATACAATTTTGACTGTAATAGATTAAATAGCATTTAGTTGTCTGCCAGCGTGTGTGTCAGGCTCACAGCATATACTGTGCCCACTTGCCCAGTGCCACCACTCATTTCTGGTGTCACAATAGCTTGCATTTAACAAAAAAAAACTTTTTGGACTGTAATATAATAGCAGTCAGTTTCCTTCACGAGTGTGCATTTTAGGGCCTGCCCAGTGCCACCACTCACTCATATCTGGTGTTCCAATAGCTTGCATTTACAAAAAACTAAACTTTTTGGACTGTAATATAATAGAATTCAGTTTCCTTCACGAGTGTGCGTTTCAAGGCCTGCCAGGGCACAGTGTCACACCAGTGCCACTCATATCTGTTGTCACAGTAGCTTGCACGCATAGTACCACTAATCGAAAAAAAAATGACAGGCAGAGGCAGGCCACCCCGCAGGGGCCATTGTGGTCGTGGTGCTGTGATTCCCTTTAGCCCTGGAATAATGCCCAGTGTTCAGAGGCCACGTACCCTGAACTTAAAAAGTTCTGAGGACATAGTTGACTGGCTAACACAGGACACCCAATCTTCTACAGCTTCCGCTCGGAACCTCAACGCACCATCCTCCTCCAGCTTAGCATCGGGCACCTCTCAAGTTACCACTCACCCGCCTGCTGCCACCACCAACACTAGCACCACAGCCGCTTCACTTGGTATGTCAGAGGAGTTATTTACACATCAGTTTGAAGAAATGAGTGATGCGCAACCATTATTGCCAGAGGATGTAGATAACAGGGATATGTCTCAGTCAGGCAGCATTACACACGTACGGTGTGATGATGATGATGTTGTACCCACTGCTGCTTCCTTTGCTGAGTTGTCAGATACAAGTGAAGCGGTTGATGATGACGATGCGTCCGTGGATGTCACATGGGTGACCGCTAGAAGAGAAGAAGAACAGGGGGAAAGTTCAGATGGGGAGACAGAGAGGAGGAGGGGCAGACGAGTTGGAAGCAGGGGGAGGTAGTCGCAAGGAGCAAGTTGCACAGTCAGACAGCATGCATCGGCACCCGGGGTCAGCCAGACAGCACGCCAATCAACGCATGCTGTTGCCACCACCAGAATGCCGTGTGGCATTTTTTTTGTGTGTCTGCCTCTGACAACAGCGATGCCATTTGCAACCTGTGCCAAAAGAAACTGAGTCGTGGGAAGTCCAACACCCACCCAGGTACAACTGCTTTGCGTAGGCACATGATCGCACATCACAAACGCCTATGGGATCAACACATGAGTACAAGCAGCACGCAAACTCAAAGCCGCCATCATCCTCCTGGTCCAGCATCTTCAGCCACGTTAACCACTGTTGTCCTCCTTGCCCCTCTCAACCATCCGCCCCTCCGTCTCTCGCCTTGAGCAGTTCCTGCTCATCTGCCCACAGTCAGGTGTCTGTCAAGGACATGTTTGAGCATAAGAAGCCAATGAGAAGCCAACTCTTAGCCCGCCAGCTTTTACCATACAAGCTGGTGGAGTCTGAGGCGTTCAAAAAATTTGTAGCTATTTGGACACCGCAGTGGAAGGTACCCGGCCGAAATTTCTTTGCACAAAAGGCAATCCCCAACCTGTACTCGATTGTGCAAAGGAAGTAATGGCATGTCTGGCACACAGTGTTGGGGCAAGGGTCCATCTGACCACTGATACCTGGTCTGCAAAGCATGGTCAGGGCAGGTATATCACCTACACTGTGCATTGGGTAAACCTGCTGACGGCTGCCAAGCATGGAATGGCTCCGACTTGCAGGCAGGCCTGCTGCCACCTCCTCTACTCCTCCTACTCCATCCTCTTCCATAAACTCCTCATCTGAGTCCTCTTCTGCTGCTGCATCTTGCTCCACATCAACGGCACCCCCCCAGCTCCCCAGGTACTGTTCCACATCCCGGATACGGCAGTGTCACGCCGTCTTGGGGTTGACTTGCCTGAAATAGAGAGTCTCACCGGACCAGCACTCCTGTCCGCCCTGAATGCACAGGTAGATCAGTGGCTGACTCCGCACCAACTGGAGATCGGCAAAGTGGTTTGTGACAATGGAAGAAATTTGTTGGCGGCATTGCATTTGGGCAAGTTGACACATGTGCCGTGCATGGCACATGTGTGTAATCTGATCATACAACGCTTTGTGCATAAGTACCCATGCTTACAGGACGTCCTTAAGCAGGCCAGGAAGGTGTGTGGCCATTTCAGGCGTTCCTACACGGCCATGGTGCACTTTTCCGATATCCAGCGGCGAAACAACATGCCAGTGAGGCGCTTGATTTGCGACAGCCCGACACATTGGAATTCAACACTCCTAATGTTCGACCGCCTGCTCCAACAAGAAAAAGCCGTTAACGAGTATTTGTATGACCGGGGTGCTAGGACAGCCTCTGCAGAGCTGGGAATTTTTTTGCCATGCTACTGGACGCTCATGCGCAATGCCTGTAGGCTCATGCGTCCTTTTGAGGAGGTGACAAACCTAGTCAGTCGCAGAGTTGTGGTCACCATCACCACCAGAAACAGCCTTATCAGCATCGCTTGCTGGACCTGCGGCAACGCTGGAAGAGGATTGTGAGGAAGAGGAGTCAGAGGAGGAATGTGGCTTTGAGGAGGAGGAGGAAGACCAACCACAACAGGCATCCCAGGGTGCTCATTGTCACCTATCTGGTACCCGTGGTGTTGTACGTGGCTGGGGGAAAGAACATACCTTCAGAGAGATCACTGAGGACGAGGAACAGGACATGAGTAGCTCGGCATCCAACCTTGTGCAAATGGGGTCTTTCATGCTGTCGTGCCTGTTGAGGGACCCTCGTATAAAAAGGCTGAAGGAGAATGACCTGTACTGGGGGTCCACGCTACTAAACCCCCGGTATATGCAGAAAGTGCCTGAAATGTTACCGAATTACAGCAAGTCGGAAAGGATGCAGCAGTTCCAAAATCAATTAAAAAGTATGCTTTACACAGCGTATTCGGGTGATGTCACAGCACAACGGGAATCTAACAGGAATCTAACAGGGGAAGAGGTGAAAGTAATCCTCCTCCTCCCACGACAGCAAGGACAGGACGCTTTACAGACGTGTTGTTGATGCAGGACATGCAGAGCTTTTTAAGTCCTACGCATCGCCACAGCCCTTCGGGGACCACACTCAGAGAACAACTTGACCGACAGGTAGCAGACTACCTCGCCTTAACTGCAGATATCGACACTCTGAGGAGCGATGAACCCCTTGACTACTGGGTGTGCAGGCTTGACCTGTGGCCTGAGCTATCCCAATTTGTGATAGAACTTCTGGCCTGCCCCGCTACAAGTGTCCTGTCAGAAAGGACCTTCAGTGCAGCAGGAGGTATTGTCACTGAGAAGAGAAGTCGTCTAGGTCAAAAAAGTCTAGATTACCTCACCTTTATTAAGATGAATGAGGGGTGGATCATGCAAATAATGCAACTATCCCACTCTCATAAAAAAGTATAGTGGGCTTATGGTATTAAAGTAACAATCATACCAGGCACACAGATCCCATGTAAAATAACTTACAATAAAACAGAGTAATATGGTTTTACTTCTATGTGACAGAAAGAATAAAGCAAAAAGAGTAACTATTTCATATCCTTACAGTCAGCACTAATGATTATAAACCTTATCTAAGCATAAAATTCATATGAACAAGAAAAGTTAACTACTTCATATTCTTACATGGTTATTTCCCATTCCTAGGACAAATCTTTCAAACACTTATTCACACTCACAACCACCACAAGATTTAACTAATGACAACTAGAAGGTGGACAAGGTGAACCTATTTATCTGTGTACACTTTTTCTTTTATCCTAGTATATTCACTTATATACTAAATCCTTTGTCTATTCACTTATAGACACCTTAATCTATTACTGTCTAGTTCTCTTGAAATCCATCCAATCACAGTGCTCTGTGTCATTTTACACAGCGTGGGAAAGTTAAATTTTCCCACGCTGTGTAAAATGACACAGACCACTGTGATTGGATGGATTTCAAGCCATCCAATCACAGTGCTCTGTGTCATTTTACACAGCGTGGAAAAGTTCTTTGGAATTTTCCCACACTGTGTAAAATGACAAAGAGCACTCTGATTGGCTTAAACCAGCCAATCAGAGTGTTCTTTGCCTAATTGCTTTATAAGCCTTGCCCACCCTGCAGAGCTCAGTCTGCGCGGAGTCCTCCATGGGTGAAGATGGATTTTTTTTTTGCGCTCGTTTTTTTTTTTTTTTTTAATTGCGTCGGTTATTATGTTTTTTTATTTGGTCTTTTTTGGGGCTGAAAAAAGAAGATTTTAGAAGAAAGAAAACATCGAATGGTAAGTTGTTTTTATCTATTTTTTTTACAGGTTTTTAGTTAAAGGTCCCCCCCTCATTATTTTTAGGATGAGGGGGTAGGTAGGGGGGTATTTTTTTGGGGGGGAGGGGTGACTAGGGTCATGGGCATGCAACTACACACTCTGTGTCCCTCCTAGGAAACACGGGTAGACACAACATGAAAGCAGTCTTAAACTAACACCTCTAAATCACCATTCCCATATAGCTATATCAGACCACAACACCTCTCTGAGCTGATAGAACTACTCCAACTCCAACTACTCTTGGCTAGTGATGTACCGAACTGTTCGCTGGCGCTGTTCGGTCCGCCCCCTATTCATCATCATTGAGTAAACTTTGATCCTGCCTGTACCTCACAGTCAGCAGACACATTCCAGCCAATCAGCAGCAGACCCTCCCACCTCCTGGACAGCATCCATTTTACATTCATTGTGAAGCTGCATTCTTAGTGAGAGTAGGGACAGTGTAGCTGCTGTTGATTTGATAGGGAAATTGATAGCTAGGCTAGTGTATTCAGTGTACACTACAGTCCTGAATGACTCATCTGATCTCTGCTGTGAGGACAGCACCCCAAAAAGCCCTTTTTAGGGCTAGAACATCAGTCTGCTTTTTTTTCTGTGTAATGTAATTGCAGTTGCCTGCCTGCCAGCCTGTGTGTCAGGCTCACAGAATATACTGTGCCCACTTGCCCACTGCCACCACTCACTCACTGGTGTCACAATAGCTTGCATTTAAAAAAAAAAAAACTTTTTTGACTGTAATATAATAGCAGTCAGTTTCCTTCACTAGTGTGCGTTTCAGGGCCTGCCCAGTGCCACCACTCACGCACTGGTGTCACTATAGCTTGCATTTAACAAAAAAAAAAACTTTTTGGACTGTAATATAATAGCAGTCAGTTTCCTTCACGAGTGTGCATTTCAGGGCCTGCCAGGGCACAGTGTCACACCATGCAACTCATATCTGGTGTAACAGTAGTGTACATTTTTTAAAAAAAATACAATTTTGACTGTAATAGATTAAATAGCAGTTAGTTGTCTGCCAGCGTGTGTGTCAGGCTCACAGCGTATACTGTGCCCACTTGCCCAGTGCCACCACTCATATCTGGTGTCACAATAGCTTGCATTTAACAAAAAAAAAAACTTTTTGGACTTTAATATAATAGCAGTCAGTTTCCTTCATGAGTGTGCGTTTCAGGGCCTGCCCAGTGCCACCACTCACTCATATCTGGTGTCCCAATAGCTTGCATTTAAAAAAAAACAAAAAAACTTTTTGGTCTGTAATATAATAGCAGTCAGTTTCCTTCACGAGTGTGCGTTTCAGGGCCTGCCAGGGCACAGTGTCACAACAGTGCAACTCAAATCTGGTGTAACAGTAGTGTACATTTTTAAAAAAAATACAATTTTGACTGTAATAGATTAAATAGCATTTAGTTGTCTGACAGCGTGTGTGTCAGGCTCACAGCATATACTGTGCCCACTTGCCCAGTGCCACCACTCATTTCTGGTGTCACAATAGCTTGCATTTAACAAAAAAAAACTTTTTGGACTGTAATATAATAGCAGTCAGTTTCCTTCACGAGTGTGCATTTTAGGGCCTGCCCAGTGCCACCACTCACTCATATCTGGTGTTCCAATAGCTTGCATTTACAAAAAACTAAACTTTTTGGACTGTAATATAATAGAATTCAGTTTCCTTCACGAGTGTGCGTTTCAAGGCCTGCCAGGGCACAGTGTCACACCAGTGCCACTCATATCTGTTGTCACAGTAGCTTGCACGCATAGTACCACTAATCGAAAAAAAAATGAAAGGCAGAGGCAGGCCACCCCGCAGGGGCCATTGTGGTCGTGGTGCTGTGATTCCCTTTAGCCCTGGAATAATGCCCAGTGTTCAGAGGCCACGTACCCTGAACTTAAAAAGTTCTGAGGACATAGTTGACTGGCTAACACAGGACACCCAATCTTCTACAGCTTCCGCTCGGAACCTCAACGCACCATCCTCCTCCAGCTTAGCATCGGGCACCTCTCAAGTTACCACTCACCCGCCTGCTGCCACCACCAACACTAGCACCACAGCCGCTTCACTTGGTATGTCAGAGGAGTTATTTACACATCAGTTTGAAGAAATGAGTGATGCGCAACCATTATTGCCAGAGGATGTAGATAACAGGGATATGTCTCAGTCAGGCAGCATTACACACGTACGGTGTGATGATGATGATGTTGTACCCACTGCTGCTTCCTTTGCTGAGTTGTCAGATACAAGTGAAGCGGTTGATGATGACGATGCGTCCGTGGATGTCACATGGGTGACCGCTAGAAGAGAAGAAGAACAGGGGGAAAGTTCAGATGGGGAGACAGAGAGGAGGAGGGGCAGACGAGTTGGAAGCAGGGGGAGGTAGTCGCAAGGAGCAAGTTGCACAGTCAGACAGCATGCATCGGCACCCGGGGTCAGCCAGACAGCACGCCAATCAACGCATGCTGTTGCCACCACCAGAATGCCGTGTGGCATTTTTTTTGTGTGTCTGCCTCTGACAACAGCGATGCCATTTGCAACCTGTGCCAAAAGAAACTGAGTCGTGGGAAGTCCAACACCCACCCAGGTACAACTGCTTTGCGTAGGCACATGATCGCACATCACAAACGCCTATGGGATCAACACATGAGTACAAGCAGCACGCAAACTCAAAGCCGCCATCATCCTCCTGGTCCAGCATCTTCAGCCACGTTAACCACTGTTGTCCTCCTTGCCCCTCTCAACCATCCGCCCCTCCGTCTCTCGCCTTGAGCAGTTCCTGCTCATCTGCCCACAGTCAGGTGTCTGTCAAGGACATGTTTGAGCATAAGAAGCCAATGAGAAGCCAACTCTTAGCCCGCCAGCTTTTACCATACAAGCTGGTGGAGTCTGAGGCGTTCAAAAAATTTGTAGCTATTTGGACACCGCAGTGGAAGGTACCCGGCCGAAATTTCTTTGCACAAAAGGCAATCCCCAACCTGTACTCGATTGTGCAAAGGAAGTAATGGCATGTCTGGCACACAGTGTTGGGGCAAGGGTCCATCTGACCACTGATACCTGGTCTGCAAAGCATGGTCAGGGCAGGTATATCACCTACACTGTGCATTGGGTAAACCTGCTGACGGCTGCCAAGCATGGAATGGCTCCGACTTGCAGGCAGGCCTGCTGCCACCTCCTCTACTCCTCCTACTCCATCCTCTTCCATAAACTCCTCATCTGAGTCCTCTTCTGCTGCTGCATCTTGCTCCACATCAACGGCACCCCCCCAGCTCCCCAGGTACTGTTCCACATCCCGGATACGGCAGTGTCACGCCGTCTTGGGGTTGACTTGCCTGAAATAGAGAGTCTCACCGGACCAGCACTCCTGTCCGCCCTGAATGCACAGGTAGATCAGTGGCTGACTCCGCACCAACTGGAGATCGGCAAAGTGGTTTGTGACAATGGAAGAAATTTGTTGGCGGCATTGCATTTGGGCAAGTTGACACATGTGCCGTGCATGGCACATGTGTGTAATCTGATCATACAACGCTTTGTGCATAAGTACCCATGCTTACAGGACGTCCTTAAGCAGGCCAGGAAGGTGTGTGGCCATTTCAGGCGTTCCTACACGGCCATGGTGCACTTTTCCGATATCCAGCGGCGAAACAACATGCCAGTGAGGCGCTTGATTTGCGACAGCCCGACACATTGGAATTCAACACTCCTAATGTTCGACCGCCTGCTCCAACAAGAAAAAGCCGTTAACGAGTATTTGTATGACCGGGGTGCTAGGACAGCCTCTGCAGAGCTGGGAATTTTTTTGCCATGCTACTGGACGCTCATGCGCAATGCCTGTAGGCTCATGCGTCCTTTTGAGGAGGTGACAAACCTAGTCAGTCGCAGAGTTGTGGTCACCATCACCACCAGAAACAGCCTTATCAGCATCGCTTGCTGGACCTGCGGCAACGCTGGAAGAGGATTGTGAGGAAGAGGAGTCAGAGGAGGAAAGTGGCTTTGAGGAGGAGGAGGAAGACCAACCACAACAGGCATCCCAGGGTGCTCATTGTCACCTATCTGGTACCCGTGGTGTTGTACGTGGCTGGGGGAAAGAACATACCTTCAGAGAGATCACTGAGGACGAGGAACAGGACATGAGTAGCTCGGCATCCAACCTTGTGCAAATGGGGTCTTTCATGCTGTCGTGCCTGTTGAGGGACCCTCGTATAAAAAGGCTGAAGGAGAATGACCTGTACTGGGGGTCCACGCTACTAAACCCCCGGTATATGCAGAAAGTGCCTGAAATGTTACCGAATTACAGCAAGTCGGAAAGGATGCAGCAGTTCCAAAATCAATTAAAAAGTATGCTTTACACAGCGTATTCGGGTGATGTCACAGCACAACGGGAATCTAACAGGAATCTAACAGGGGAAGAGGTGAAAGTAATCCTCCTCCTCCCACGACAGCAAGGACAGGACGCTTTACAGACGTGTTGTTGATGCAGGACATGCAGAGCTTTTTAAGTCCTACGCATCGCCACAGCCCTTCGGGGACCACACTCAGAGAACAACTTGACCGACAGGTAGCAGACTACCTCGCCTTAACTGCAGATATCGACACTCTGAGGAGCGATGAACCCCTTGACTACTGGGTGTGCAGGCTTGACCTGTGGCCTGAGCTATCCCAATTTGTGATAGAACTTCTGGCCTGCCCCGCTACAAGTGTCCTGTCAGAAAGGACCTTCAGTGCAGCAGGAGGTATTGTCACTGAGAAGAGAAGTCGTCTAGGTCAAAAAAGTCTAGATTACCTCACCTTTATTAAGATGAATGAGGGGTGGATCATGCAAATAATGCAACTATCCCACTCTCATAAAAAAGTATAGTGGGCTTATGGTATTAAAGTAACAATCATACCAGGCACACAGATCCCATGTAAAATAACTTACAATAAAACAGAGTAATATGGTTTTACTTCTATGTGACAGAAAGAATAAAGCAAAAAGAGTAACTATTTCATATCCTTACAGTCAGCACTAATGATTATAAACCTTATCTAAGCATAAAATTCATATGAACAAGAAAAGTTAACTACTTCATATTCTTACATGGTTATTTCCCATTCCTAGGACAAATCTTTCAAACACTTATTCACACTCACAACCACCACAAGATTTAACTAATGACAACTAGAAGGTGGACAAGGTGAACCTATTTATCTGTGTACACTTTTTCTTTTATCCTAGTATATTCACTTATATACTAAATCCTTTGTCTATTCACTTATAGACACCTTAATCTATTACTGTCTAGTTCTCTTGAAATCCATCCAATCACAGTGCTCTGTGTCATTTTACACAGCGTGGGAAAGTTAAATTTTCCCACGCTGTGTAAAATGACACAGACCACTGTGATTGGATGGATTTCAAGCCATCCAATCACAGTGCTCTGTGTCATTTTACACAGCGTGGAAAAGTTCTTTGGAATTTTCCCACACTGTGTAAAATGACAAAGAGCACTCTGATTGGCTTAAACCAGCCAATCAGAGTGTTCTTTGCCTAATTGCTTTATAAGCCTTGCCCACCCTGCAGAGCTCAGTCTGCGCGGAGTCCTCCATGGGTGAAGATGGATTTTTTTTTTTTTTGCGCTCGTTTTTTTTTTTTTTTTTAATTGCGTCGGTTATTATGTTTTTTTATTTGGTCTTTTTTGGGGCTGAAAAAAGAAGATTTTAGAAGAAAGAAAACATCGAATGGTAAGTTGTTTTTATCTATTTTTTTTACAGGTTTTTAGTTAAAGGTCCCCCCCTCATTATTTTTAGGATGAGGGGGGTAGGTAGGGGGGTATTTTTTTGGGGGGGAGGGGTGACTAGGGTCATGGGCATGCAACTACACACTCTGTGTCCCTCCTAGGAAACACGGGTAGACACAACATGAAAGCAGTCTTAAACTAACACCTCTAAATCACCATTCCCATATAGCTATATCAGACCACAACACCTCTCTGAGCTGATAGAACTACTCCAACTCTAACTACTCTTGGCTAGTGATGTACCGAACTGTTCGCTGGCGCTGTTCGGTCCGCCCCCTATTCATCATCATTGAGTAAACTTTGATCCTGCCTGTACCTCACAGTCAGCAGACACATTCCAGCCAATCAGCAGCAGACCCTCCCACCTCCTGGACAGCATCCATTTTACATTCATTGTGAAGCTGCATTCTTAGTGAGAGTAGGGACAGTGTAGCTGCTGTTGATTTGATAGGGAAATTGATAGCTAGGCTAGTGTATTCAGTGTACACTACAGTCCTGAATGACTCATCTGATCTCTGCTGTGAGGACAGCACCCCAAAAAGCCCTTTTTAGGGCTAGAACATCAGTCTGCTTTTTTTTCTGTGTAATGTAATTGCAGTTGCCTGCCTGCCAGCCTGTGTGTCAGGCTCACAGAATATACTGTGCCCACTTGCCCACTGCCACCACTCACTCACTGGTGTCACAATAGCTTGCATTTAAAAAAAACAAAACTTTTTTGACTGTAATATAATAGCAGTCAGTTTCCTTCACTAGTGTGCGTTTCAGGGCCTGCCCAGTGCCACCACTCACGCACTGGTGTCACTATAGCTTGCATTTAACAAAAAAAAAACCTTTTTGGACTGTAATATAATAGCAGTCAGTTTCCTTCATGAGTGTGCGTTTCAGGGCCTGCCCAGTGCCACCACTCACTCATATCTGGTGTCCCAATAGCTTGCATTTAAAAAAAAACAAAAAAACTTTTTGGTCTGTAATATAATAGCAGTCAGTTTCCTTCACGAGTGTGCGTTTCAGGGCCTGCCAGGGCACAGTGTCACAACAGTGCAACTCAAATCTGGTGTAACAGTAGTGTACATTTTTAAAAAAATACAATTTTGACTGTAATAGATTAAATAGCATTTAGTTGTCTGCCAGCGTGTGTGTCAGGCTCACAGCATATACTGTGCCCACTTGCCCAGTGCCACCACTCATTTCTGGTGTCACAATAGCTTGCATTTAACAAAAAAAAACTTTTTGGACTGTAATATAATAGCAGTCAGTTTCCTTCACGAGTGTGCATTTTAGGGCCTGCCCAGTGCCACCACTCACTCATATCTGGTGTTCCAATAGCTTGCATTTACAAAAAACTAAACTTTTTGGACTGTAATATAATAGCATTCAGTTTCCTTCACGAGTGTGCGTTTCAAGGCCTGCCAGGGCACAGTGTCACACCAGTGCCACTCATATCTGTTGTCACAGTAGCTTGCACGCATAGTACCACTAATCGAAAAAAAAATGACAGGCAGAGGCAGGCCACCCCGCAGGGGCCATTGTGGTCGTGGTGCTGTGATTCCCTTTAGCCCTGGAATAATGCCCAGTGTTCAGAGGCCACGTACCCTGAACTTAAAAAGTTCTGAGGACATAGTTGACTGGCTAACACAGGACACCCAATCTTCTACAGCTTCCGCTCGGAACCTCAACGCACCATCCTCCTCCAGCTTAGCATCGGGCACCTCTCAAGTTACCACTCACCCGCCTGCTGCCACCACCAACACTAGCACCACAGCCGCTTCACTTGGTATGTCAGAGGAGTTATTTACACATCAGTTTGAAGAAATGAGTGATGCGCAACCATTATTGCCAGAGGATGTAGATAACAGGGATATGTCTCAGTCAGGCAGCATTACACACGTACGGTGTGATGATGATGATGTTGTACCCACTGCTGCTTCCTTTGCTGAGTTGTCAGATACAAGTGAAGCGGTTGATGATGACGATGCGTCCGTGGATGTCACATGGGTGACCGCTAGAAGAGAAGAAGAACAGGGGGAAAGTTCAGATGGGGAGACAGAGAGGAGGAGGGGCAGACGAGTTGGAAGCAGGGGGAGGTAGTCGCAAGGAGCAAGTTGCACAGTCAGACAGCATGCATCGGCACTCGGGGTCAGCCAGACAGCACGCCAATCAACGCATGCTGTTGCCACCACCAGAATGCCGTGTGGCATTTTTTTTGTGTGTCTGCCTCTGACAACAGCGATGCCATTTGCAACCTGTGCCAAAAGAAACTGAGTCGTGGGAAGTCCAACACCCACCCAGGTACAACTGCTTTGCGTAGGCACATGATCGCACATCACAAACGCCTATGGGATCAACACATGAGTACAAGCAGCACGCAAACTCAAAGCCGCCATCATCCTCCTGGTCCAGCATCTTCAGCCACGTTAACCACTGTTGTCCTCCTTGCCCCTCTCAACCATCCGCCCCTCCGTCTCTCGCCTTGAGCAGTTCCTGCTCATCTGCCCACAGTCAGGTGTCTGTCAAGGACATGTTTGAGCATAAGAAGCCAATGAGAAGCCAACTCTTAGCCCGCCAGCTTTTACCATACAAGCTGGTGGAGTCTGAGGCGTTCAAAAAATTTGTAGCTATTTGGACACCGCAGTGGAAGGTACCCGGCCGAAATTTCTTTGCACAAAAGGCAATCCCCAACCTGTACTCGATTGTGCAAAGGAAGTAATGGCATGTCTGGCACACAGTGTTGGGGCAAGGGTCCATCTGACCACTGATACCTGGTCTGCAAAGCATGGTCAGGGCAGGTATATCACCTACACTGTGCATTGGGTAAACCTGCTGACGGCTGCCAAGCATGGAATGGCTCCGACTTGCAGGCAGGCCTGCTGCCACCTCCTCTACTCCTCCTACTCCATCCTCTTCCATAAACTCCTCATCTGAGTCCTCTTCTGCTGCTGCATCTTTCTCCACATCAACGGCACCCCCCCAGCTCCCCAGGTACTGTTCCACATCCCGGATACGGCAGTGTCACGCCGTCTTGGGGTTGACTTGCCTGAAATAGAGAGTCTCACCGGACCAGCACTCCTGTCCGCCCTGAATGCACAGGTAGATCAGTGGCTGACTCCGCACCAACTGGAGATCGGCAAAGTGGTTTGTGACAATGGAAGAAATTTGTTGGCGGCATTGCATTTGGGCAAGTTGACACATGTGCCGTGCATGGCACATGTGTGTAATCTGATCATACAACGCTTTGTGCATAAGTACCCATGCTTACAGGACGTCCTTAAGCAGGCCAGGAAGGTGTGTGGCCATTTCAGGCGTTCCTACACGGCCATGGTGCACTTTTCCGATATCCAGCGGCGAAACAACATGCCAGTGAGGCGCTTGATTTGCGACAGCCCGACACATTGGAATTCAACACTCCTAATGTTCGACCGCCTGCTCCAACAAGAAAAAGCCGTTAACGAGTATTTGTATGACCGGGGTGCTAGGACAGCCTCTGCAGAGCTGGGAATTTTTTTGCCATGCTACTGGACGCTCATGCGCAATGCCTGTAGGCTCATGCGTCCTTTTGAGGAGGTGACAAACCTAGTCAGTCGCAGAGTTGTGGTCACCATCACCACCAGAAACAGCCTTATCAGCATCGCTTGCTGGACCTGCGGCAACGCTGGAAGAGGATTGTGAGGAAGAGGAGTCAGAGGAGGAATGTGGCTTTGAGGAGGAGGAGGAAGACCAACCACAACAGGCATCCCAGGGTGCTCATTGTCACCTATCTGGTACCCGTGGTGTTGTACGTGGCTGGGGGAAAGAACATACCTTCAGAGAGATCACTGAGGACGAGGAACAGGACATGAGTAGCTCGGCATCCAACCTTGTGCAAATGGGGTCTTTCATGCTGTCGTGCCTGTTGAGGGACCCTCGTATAAAAAGGCTGAAGGAGAATGACCTGTACTGGGGGTCCACGCTACTAAACCCCCGGTATATGCAGAAAGTGCCTGAAATGTTACCGAATTACAGCAAGTCGGAAAGGATGCAGCAGTTCCAAAATCAATTAAAAAGTATGCTTTACACAGCGTATTCGGGTGATGTCACAGCACAACGGGAATCTAACAGGAATCTAACAGGGGAAGAGGTGAAAGTAATCCTCCTCCTCCCACGACAGCAAGGACAGGACGCTTTACAGACGTGTTGTTGATGCAGGACATGCAGAGCTTTTTAAGTCCTACGCATCGCCACAGCCCTTCGGGGACCACACTCAGAGAACAACTTGACCGACAGGTAGCAGACTACCTCGCCTTAACTGCAGATATCGACACTCTGAGGAGCGATGAACCCCTTGACTACTGGGTGTGCAGGCTTGACTTGTGGCCTGAGCTATCCCAATTTGTGATAGAACTTCTGGCCTGCCCCGCTACAAGTGTCCTGTCAGAAAGGACCTTCAGTGCAGCAGGAGGTATTGTCACTGAGAAGAGAAGTCGTCTAGGTCAAAAAAGTCTAGATTACCTCACCTTTATTAAGATGAATGAGGGGTGGATCATGCAAATAATGCAACTATCCCACTCTCATAAAAAAGTATAGTGGGCTTATGGTATTAAAGTAACAATCATACCAGGCACACAGATCCCATGTAAAATAACTTACAATAAAACAGAGTAATATGGTTTTACTTCTATGTGACAGAAAGAATAAAGCAAAAAGAGTAACTATTTCATATCCTTACAGTCAGCACTAATGATTATAAACCTTATCTAAGCATAAAATTCATATGAACAAGAAAAGTTAACTACTTCATATTCTTACATGGTTATTTCCCATTCCTAGGACAAATCTTTCAAACACTTATTCACACTCACAACCACCACAAGATTTAACTAATGACAACTAGAAGGTGGACAAGGTGAACCTATTTATCTGTGTACACTTTTTCTTTTATCCTAGTATATTCACTTATATACTAAATCCTTTGTCTATTCACTTATAGACACCTTAATCTATTACTGTCTAGTTCTCTTGAAATCCATCCAATCACAGTGCTCTGTGTCATTTTACACAGCGTGGGAAAGTTAAATTTTCCCACGCTGTGTAAAATGACACAGACCACTGTGATTGGATGGATTTCAAGCCATCCAATCACAGTGCTCTGTGTCATTTTACACAGCGTGGAAAAGTTCTTTGGAATTTTCCCACACTGTGTAAAATGACAAAGAGCACTCTGATTGGCTTAAACCAGCCAATCAGAGTGTTCTTAGCCTAATTGCTTTATAAGCCTTGCCCACCCTGCAGAGCTCAGTCTGCGCGGAGTCCTCCATGGGTGAAGATGGATATTTTTTTTTTTTTTGCGCTCGTTTTTTTTTTTTTTTTAATTGCGTCGGTTATTATGTTTTTTTATTTGGTCTTTTTTGGGGCTGAAAAAAGAAGATTTTAGAAGAAAGAAAACATCGAATGGTAAGTTGTTTTTATCTATTTTTTTTTTACAGGTTTTTAGTTAAAGGTCCCCCCCTCATTATTTTTAGGATGAGGGGGGTAGGTAGGGGGGTATTTTTTTGGGGGGAGGGGTGACTAGGGTCCCCCCCCTTTGTATTTAGGGCCCCCACCCGCTCAGGGATGGGGGCCGGGTGGGGACAGTAGGTCACCCTTATTGTTATTTTTAGGGCCCCCACCCACCGCTCAGGGGTGGGGGCCGGGAGGGACAATAGGTCCCCCCCTTATTTTTAATTTTAGGTCCCCCACCGACCACTCAGGGGTGGGGGCCGGGGGGGACAGTAGGTCCCCCCTTATTGTTAATTTTAGGGCCCCCACCCACCGCTCAGGGGTGGGGGCCGGGGGGGACAATAGGTCCCCCCCTTATTTTTAATTTTAGGGCCCCACCCACCGCTCAGGGGTGAGGGCCAGGGGGGGACAGTCGGTCCCCCTTATTGTTATTTTTAGGGCCCCCACCCACCGCTCAGGGGTGGGGGCCAGGAGGGGACAGTAGGTCCCCCCCTTATTGTTATTTTTGGGCCTCCACCCGCAGCACAGGGGTGGGGGCCGGAGAGGGGAGGACAGTAGGTCTCCCCCTCATTACTATTATGGCCCCCACCCGCCGCCCAGGGGTGGGGGCCAGAGAGGGGGAGGACAGTAGGTCCCCCCTCATTATCATTATGGTCCCCACCTGCCGCCCAGCGGTGGGGGCCGGAGAGGGGAGGACAGTAGGTCTCCCCCTCATTACTATTATGGCCCCCACCCGCCGCCCAGCGGTGGGGGCCGGAGAGGGGGAGGACAGTAGTTCCCCCCCCTCATTATCTTTATGGCCCCCACCCACCACCCAGGGGTGGGGGCCGGGGGAGGGAGGACAGTAGGTCCCCCCCCTCATTATCATTATGGCCCCCATCCGCCGCCCAGGGGTGGGAGCCGGGGGGGACACTAAGTCCCCCCTTATTGTTAATTTTAGGGCCCCCACCCACCGCTCAGGGGTGGGGGCCGGGGGGGACAATAGGTCCCCCCCTTATTGTTATCATTATGGCCCCCATCCGCCGCCCAGGGCTGGGGGCCGGAGAGGGGGAGGACAGTAGGTCCCCCCCTCATTATCTTTATGACCCCCACCTGCCACCCAGGGGTGGGGGCTGGGGCAGGAAGGAGAGTAGGTCTCCCCCCCCCCCTTCTACCACTATTGTGTCCAGAAAGAGTCCCTGTGGGTTTTAAAATTCGCCTGCCAATTGAAGTCTATGGCGGTTCGCCCGGTTCACCCGATTCGCGAACATTTGCGGAAGTTCGCGTTCGCGGTTCGCGACCCGAAAATTTTATGTTCGCGACATCACAAATTATAAAAAGGTTACAAAAAGGTTACACGAGATACATAAAAGAGGAAGTAGTTTCTGCTGTTACGTTCAATATTCAATAATCTATTCTTACAAAATATCACATGTACATTGTGGTTAAGCGCATCCTTTTACATAGAAACTGTTATAGCTTGTGACTTCCTTTAGTTATGTTTTGTAAGCGGTTCTGCAAAAGAGCTTGCTACTACATTTACAAAATAATTCAACTTATACAATACTGACAGATTAATTGTTTAAATTCCTCAATCGTGATTACCACACGGTTGTGGTGTGTTAGGTTTTTGGGTATTTAGTATCTTTTATTGTTTTTTTGTCTTGCAAGAAAAAGGTTCTTACTATGTTTATGTTACGTTTATATTAGGAGGTATCTGTGAATGTAAGTAGACCCCACCCACTGTTGCTGAGTGGGTTTTCTACCCCATTCTTTTGTCTATTCCAGATACAAACATATACCGACACATACACAGATACATACACACTGGCCCACATACAAACATATTCCTACACACAGATACATGCTCATACACACACATACATGTACCTACAAACACACACAAACCTACACATACAAACACAGGATACACACTGGCACACATACACACACTGTCACACACATACACTAAGGCACACACAAAGATACACACTAACACTGACAGATACACATACATACACAAACTCACTGGCATACATACAGATACACATACTGACACAGATACATGCACACACTGGCACACACATACACATACCTACACACTGGCACATGCAGACAGATACACTCACACACACACACACACACACACTAGCACACACACAGCTACACACACTGTCACAAATGCACACTGGCAAACACATACCTAAACATACACTCTGTCACACATACAAATTGTAATTTACATATTGTTAATAACCCCACTGCTTTTATACCTTTTGATTACAGCAAGGTGACTTCCTGGATCTGGCTGCAGCTGATGGGAGTCTGCAGCTGACTGCCTTCAGAGCTCCTGTCACGAACGCACCCTACTTCAAGAGTGTGCGTGACGTAGTTGTGAAGGTGAAAGGGTTAAACTTCACTATTTGTATGCACTAGAAACACAAAAAATATATAAAATCCATCTTAACACCACCCACACTTAACCATAATAATATAAATATTACTATTTTAACGCTGCCACCACCAAGACAATTTATAAATGGGGTGCCTTGGTCCCCGAGGTAACTTAAAAATAAAAACCCACCAAATATAACTTAGCACAATATCTATGTAATTGCAAAATACTAAATTAGTCTCTTCAGGTAACGTGATTCTTTACCAGACAAAGGCAGAACTTAATAAAGGAATATTTATTATGAGAAAAAATAGTCACAGTGCATACAAAAAATAGATAGTAAATTATTTACACCAACAACAGAAAAAAACAAAAAGGATAAAATAACACGTCCTAATCACTTACTTAGGTTTTCAAAGTAAAACTTCTGCCCAGGGGGTCTCTGGCAAGGAAGATGGTGCTCACTCAAATTCAGATTTTGGTCCCAAGCACGTACAAACACATTTCAGAATTATTAGATATATACCCTGTGGATTACCAAGCCTGTCCTAGAGGTGGAGATAAGGCAGACCTATGGAGACAATAAGTGACCACCCCCTTGTGTCTCAGACCAACATCAATCCAAATAGAAGAGAAAGTTTCTATCTCCTCTTTTGGACTTGCCACAGAAATAATAATTGCATTTGTGAATGTGTTAAACATTTTCAATTCCATAGATATGTTATACACCTTACTTGTGACCCAATATAGTGGATATCACAATCCCTTGTCATATGGTTATGCATATCATGTTTAGGCTTGATTAGAAGATTGTGCTTGTCCCACTCTAAATATAATAAAAATGAGGCGTAATCATTATTCTGTGGGCAAGTATTAATGTTTCTTTTGGATACGATACTTGAACACAAAGCTAATGATCATTAACATATCCAAGAATTTAACTCATCAATTAAGAGGTACAGGCCATATGGTTGAAGTAAGTTAGTTTACATTCGAACTAGACATCCGGGCATCTCAAGTGTAGAATTTCACACCTTGCAGAGCCTTTGATTAATCAAAGGATCAATCCATGTTGTAAACCCTTCACATTCCTATACAATTTGCATTACCCCTTCTGTCATCTGACCTCTACCAAGTGGCCAATTCATATATGCACTACACAAATTACATTAAATGGCAATATTCTATTGTGCAACAATGAATTATGCATAATTGGCCTGACAGCTCCTTCCTTCCTCTCTGTGCCTCCTGCTGCTCGCAGCACTCGTGGTCTCTAAGCTGGGAGGAAGTGTCAGATACACTTACCTAAAAACACATACAGTGAGGGAAAAAAAGTATTTGTTCCCCTGCTGATTTTGAATGTTTGCCAACTGAAAAATAAATGATCCGTCTATAATTTTAATGGTAGGTGTATTTTAACAGTGAGAGACAGAATCACAAAAAAAAGAAATCCAGAAAAACACATGACAAAAAAGTTGTAAATTGATTTACATGTCAATGACTGAAATAAGTATTTGATCCCCTATCAATTAACAAGATTTGTGGCTCCCAGGTGTCTTTTATACAGGTAATGAGCTGAGATTAGGGGCACTCTCTTAAAGGGAGTGCTCCTAATCTCAGCTCGTTACTTGTATAAAAGACACCCTGTCCACCCTGCTCAATCAATCAGATTCCAAACTCTCCACCATGGCCAAGACCAAAGAGCTGTCCAAGGATGTCAGGGACAAGATTGTAGACCTACACAAGGCTGGAATGGGCTACAAGACCATCGCCAAGCTGCTTGGTGAGTAGGTGACAACAGCTGGTGCGATTATTCGCAAATGGAAGAAACACAAAATAACTGTCATTCTCCCTCGGTCTGGTGCTCCATGCAAGATCTCATCTCTTGGAGTTTCAATGATCTTGAGAACAGTGAGGAATCAGCCCAGAATTACACGGGAGGATCTTTTTAATGATCTCAAGGCAGCTGGGACCATAGTCACCAAGAAAACAATTGGTTGCACACTACGCCATGAAGGACTGAAATCCTGCAGCGCCCGGAAGGTCCCCCTGCTCAAGAAAGCACATGTACAAGCCCATCTGAAGTTTGCCAATGAACATCTGAATGATTCAGAGGAGAACTGGGTGAAAGTGTTGTTGTCAGATGAGACCAAAATCAAGCTCTTTGGAATCAACTCAACTTGCCATGTTTGGAGGACGTGGAATGCTGCCTATGACCCCAAGAACACCATACCCACCTGTAACAGATCGATAGGCACCCCGACTGGGCACCTCCATTGAAGGATGCTCCTAGCGCTTCCTGAGTGCTCCAAGCACTCTAGCAGACACCACAACCACTGAACCGGAGAAGCATATGAATGCTCTCAAACATATGAATGCTGTAAACAGCTGACCAGGAAAAGCATACAATCAGCTTACACTCCTGGCAATCAGCATACAATCCTATTCCCCCAATAACAAGACGACACTTCGTTTTGAGGTCAAGCAGAACTGACTGTACTGGCAAATACAGCCTCTTTTAGTCACAATCCACAAACATAGTACTGCCCACAGGGTTTTGAAATACAACCAATCAATCCGTACAATACACACAGACACTCCCACACACAATCCTCCCCTCTGCCTGTGATATGATTACTGAACACAATGGGTAATATAATTATCACAGGCAGAGAAATACAGTTTTTACAAAATAGTAATAACTTCCAAAATATACATGCCATTCACATAAAACATTATACATTTTCAGAATCAGCATGCTTGAAATATACACATACTCAAAAATCTGGGCAATCAGTTCAGGGGTTAAAAAGTTAAAGGAAGTCCTTTTTGACCAAATGAAGCATGTTCACAGAGTTCACAGAGTATTCTATCCTGGAGATAATTGGGAAGTAATCCAATTATCTCCAAGGACAGAGGCAAAACTCCACATGGTAGCAAATACAATACAATACATAAAAATATATAACTGTGCAGCTATTGCATAAAACAGGTACATTCAAAATATCCCCAGATAGCTTAGATCTGAGCACACATTATGACTGAATGGCGCTCAGATCACATACATACAGTTTAATTGCCATGGAGCCAAAGTCTTTCACATAGTCTTTCGTTATACGAATGGGCTCCATGGCATAGCTATCTGGGGTAACACTGCTCACATAGGGAAAGTACAGAATGGCCCGGCTTTCGGGTCTTTGCAGGGGAAAATCAAGCATTTCAACATGGGGCCATAGTCACAGGGCAGGAGGCTGGCCATCAGTCTTCTCCAATGCCCAGTGGTGAGGCTGGTTCCGCCACACCACCATCAAACATGGAGGTGGAAATAGTATGCTTTGGGGATGTTTTTCTGCTAAGGGGACAGGACAACTGCACCACATCAAAGGGACGATGGGCAGGGTCATGTTCTGTCAAATCTTGGATGAGGACCTCCTTCCCTCAGCCAAGGCATTAAAAATGGGTCGTGGATAGGTATTCCAGCATGACAATGACCAAAAACACACAATCAAGGCAACAAAAGAGTGGTTAAAGAAGAAGCACATTAAGGTCCTGGAATGGCTTAGCCAGTCCCCAGACCTTAATCCCATAGAAAATCTGTGGAGGGAGCTGAATGTTCGAGTTGCCAAACGTCAGCCTCTAAGCTTTAATGCAACATCTTTGAAAAAACAACATCAATCCAGGAACCTCCAGTTCACCCTGTTAAAAGCATTTTAAGCATCAAAAGCTAAAAAGACATATTGTACTTTTTTTGCGTTTAGATGATATATCATATTTAAAATTGTGCAAGTGTTATCATCCATATCCCCATTTAGTCTTTATGGATAAATTCAGGAATCACTCTTTTAAGCCACAATTTTAGAATAAATAGTAATATCTATTGTAATGGCACCCTGGGCATAAAAGGGGTTAAACACCGTTTAGAGGATATTCCCCTTCCAGATATACACGCAGCTACACCAATCCACCGAACCGGAGAAGCATATGAATGCCATAAACAGCTGAACCGGAACCATCCAAATGCTGTAAACAGCCGAATAGGAAAAACCATATGAATAGGTTTACGCTCCTAGCAGTCAAACTGGAACAGCATACAATAAATCCCCCAAGAACGAGACAAGGCTCCGTTTTGAGGGTCAAGCAGGAACAGACATAGCTGTGGGTTTATTGTTCTTATATACACATTCTTACACATTAATACCACCCACAGGGTTTTGTAAAAAAGCAATAAACACTTACCATACACTTAGACACTCCCACACAAAATCCTTCCCTCTGGCTGTGATACAATTACCTAACACAATGGGTTAATATAATTATCACAGGCAGGAAAATACACAGTTTTACACAATATTCATAACTTTAAAAGTATGCATCACATTAACATACTGAATGGTGCTCAGATCAAATATTTACAGTTCAATTGCCATGGAGCCAAAGTCTTTCACATAGTCTTTCGTTATACGAATGGGCTCCATGGCATAGCTATCTGGGGTATCACTGTTCAAATATGGCAAGTACCGAATGACCCGACTTTCGTGTCTTTGCAGGGGAAAATCAAGCGTTTCAACATGGGACCATAGTCTAAAGGCAGCAGGAAGGCAACCAGGCTCCTCCAATGCACAGTGGCGAGATTGGTCTTGTCACATCTACGTTTATCAGAGAGATAGGGTCATAATTCGAAAGGATGTCAGGGTCCTTCCCTGGCTTGGGAATTGGGAGAATATTGTCCTGTAGTAACTCCTGTGGAATAAATTTGCATTTAACAAAGTTGTTAAAACTCTGCTGTAACAGTGGGGAGACTGCATTTATGAATGTTTTATAAAATATTGCAGTGAAGCCATCTGGCCCAGGAGCTTAAGCAATTTTCAACCATTTTATTGTATTTAATATCGCATTCATGGAAAAAGATTTGTTCAGAAATTCCAATTTCTCTGAGATACATTTTTTTAAAGAAATTCTTTAATTGTGTTACCCTGATCATTGTTTTTAATATCCGCTTTTAGATTGTATAAATAATGGTAAAATGCTCTGAAGCATCTCCAGTTTGTTTACGAGATAGGAGTTGTTTTTTTAACTGACTTGATTTTACTAATATAATTGCTCCCCTCTGATGAGCAACTCATGTGAAACGCGCGCGTCAGTATCTCCTTGTCCAGCACCATAGTTCTCTCTGCTATACATGCAGATAGATAGTTTATGTGCTGCTTTAGCAAGATAATATACTCTATATTATTTTCTGTAACTGTGACAATATCCATGTGATTGTTATTCTATACTGAGTTAGGAGATACCTACTGGTAATTTTTTGTTAGCATTTTTTCTGTTCCATTATATAAAGTTATCATGCAGTCTAATATTGGACCTATGTTGAGACATTTTATATTCTCCTCACACAGTTCCGAATTCAAATTATGCAAGACTGTGAGAGAAAAAAAAAAAGAATTACATATGTTTTTATTAATCTTCTTTTCTAGTTACCAATTAAAAGCTTTCAATTAGCGGTAATTAACGTATTTCTGTTATAATTATTCCACATGAAATGTATAAAACATGCTTGATTAATCGTGTTCAATTATCACACCCTACAATAGAGTTACGAACTACCAATTTTAGCCATGTGTCTTCAAATTTTAATATTAAAACTATTATTTTTCCTGCCCAATGTGGTATATAAAATCAATGACATAATATTTTAAAGTGCAAAATTAATTAAATTCCATATTTGTTACCCTCTTCGGGTGATGCTTGTTATTACCATCAATATCTAAAATTGCTAGAGTGTTTCTCATTACGTGTTAAAAATAATTTTTAATTAAACTTTAAAAGGTTTACATCTGACTAAACATAAATGTGACTAACAGAAAGCATTAATAATACCCTTGTTAGATTTAAAGGCCATCATTAACCTAATAAATTGTCTCCTAATCTCTGTGAAAAGTGAATGAAACTATAAAATCCATTTTACCATTAACCTTACATTTTTATATGCATACACATTTTGTGAATCCTGTAAACTATACTTTCCTTCAATCTGTGCATGATACTCATTTAAATTACTTATTATTCTTCTCTTTGCTCTCACTCCCAATTGGGAATATATATCTCTGGGAGGGGAGCGAGATAAAAATAAAGAGGGGGAAAAAATAAAAAACAAAAAATGTTGTATGTATTTGTATTAATCACCTTTTCCAATTACCAGTTAAAAGCTTTCAATTAGAGCTAACCAAATAGTTTTTCATTATAATTATTCCACATGTAATGTATAAACCGTGCATGGGTTAATCTTATTCTATTATCACACACTACTACTTATAGTGTTACTATCAATTTTAGCTTTGTAACTTCAAATGTTAATATTGAAACTATTATTTTCTCCCTCCTATTGTGGTATATAAATGAGCTATCAGTGACATTATATTTTAAAGTGTAAACATGAAACAAATTCCATACCTGTTTCCCTTTTCAGGTAATGCTTCTTATTAGCATCTATGTCTGAAATAGCTTGTGTTTCTCACTACATGTTATAATAATTGCAATTTAAATATTAGAAAGTTTAACCCCTTAAGGACCAAAGTTCTGGAATAAAGGGGGTTAAGTATGACTAAACAAAAATGTGACTAAGAGCATTAATAATACTAAAGTAACTAAGTATAAAGATGGTCATTATCCTAATAAATCATCTTCTCATATTTATAAAAGTGAATAAAACTATAAGACCTATCATATAGTATACTTCAATCTATACATGAGACTCATTTAAATTACTTATTATTCTTCTCCCCGATTCCAGTCCAAATAAGGAATATATATTACTGTGAGGGGAGAGAGGGAGAAAAAACAACAACAACAAAATGTCAAAAACATGGGTTCCTCTTAAAACCACAAGTTATGAAGTAAGGTCCCATTTGACTAACTGTACTTTTGCTTGCAATGCATCGATGGAACTATATGTATTGGCTTCATATTATATAATTAATTTGGTTAGAAATCCCCATTGATAAGTTATTATATTTTGTCTTAGGATCAATGTTATAAGGATTGTTCCTTGTTTCTTTCATGGTCGTGTGCTTAAGATTAAAATTGTAGATTATGCTAGCTTTAGTGTACCTATGATCTTAATTTTATTAATGACAGGAGGCTTCGTATTTGCTTAAGACTTTCTTTACTTAAGCTTCACAGCAGCACTTTTTTACTTAGTAACAGGGTAACCAATCAGAAAAAAGATAACATGGCATAAAAGTCCCTCCCTGTGACATCACTTCCTCTTTCTGGCTGCGAACAAGTAGGAACAGGAAACTGATAAAGAAGTCCAGATGAGAAATCCAGGATGCCAGACGAGAAAGTTGATGCTTGAGAGGGAACAGGAACGTAAACAAAGATGTCTTCTCGGAGAGCTGAGATGATGCTTGATGGTACAGCAACTAGGCTTGTCCTCTTGAGGGAGCTTTACGCTGAAACGAGAGAGCAGAGTCGAAACCAAGGATTAATCCGTGAATTGGACTTCTAAAATTATGACATCCAGTAATTAGAAATCATATACAATAGCCCACCTCCAACAAAGTGTTAAACTATTCACCATAGAGTGTAACCCTTAGCCCCCCCCTGGGAGAAAATACATTGTGTATTACTCTTATCTTAGATGAACTTACCTACTGAGGTGACTCTAAGGGGGGGAAACGAAAGTGAATGGGTGGGAAATACTCGCCTCCTGTCATTAATAAAATTACGATTATAGGTACACTAAAGCTAGCATAATCTACAATTTTATAACATGACAGGAGGCTTCGTATTTGCTGTTTTAATGCTCCCCAGGAGGGCTAAGGAAGCGTGCACAGCCGGACAAAAATAGAAGTAACGGAACGTATGTTCTCTGGACCAGTCAGCTGAGTGAAGAATGTCCCTAAGTGAGGCTCCAGCGTTGAATGCTCCCGATGCCGCCGCTCCCCTGATGGCGTGGGCCCCGAAGGAAGTTTCGATCCCGGCCAGGGAGAGCAACCACCTAACCCATCTGGCAAGGGTTGTGGTCGATACCGGATTCTGAGGTCGTACGTATGAGACCAATAGTTGGCTGGAGGAGGCGGAACGGAGAGAGGAGGTGAGTAATAAATAACGAGAGAGAAGCGATACTACACACCATTTAGGATGATTAGGAAAAATAAGGGTAAAATACCAAAGAGGAGTTTGATCTTGTCCGTCTGGACATGGAAAAGGTGACACCTTCTGGGGAGAAGTTGATAGCGTCATGGTCAAGTGCTCGACCATCCAACACCCGTCGGAAGGACACTAAGCAAAGTAACGGAGTGAATTTAGCTGAGAGTTGACGGAGGGTCAGATCTTCGTTGTTCGGCCAAGCTTCTAGGAAACGAATCATGACATTAACGTCCCATAGATGGGAGTATTTCGGTGTTGGGGGGCGAGCTAGTTTAATGCCCCGCAATAGTCTACAAACCAACGGGTCCTGGCCAACAGGAGCTCCGTGTAGAGGAACATGGGCTGCTGAGATTGCCGACCGGGCAACATTGATGGAACGGTATGAGCGGCTTAAGTCGTTCAGATATGAGAGGAAATTCAAAATTAACTGTCTAGGGCCTGTAAGGGGATCGGTATTCCATTCCAGGCACCAATTGCACCAAGCACTCCAGGAGGAGAGGTAGCATCTTCTGGTTCCAGGCGCCCAAGAATCCCAGAGGAGTTCCTTAGATTTCTGCAATAATTCTCCGAAATTCCAGGATCCCCTAAAAGAATCCAAGCCACTAATTGGAGGTGGTCTTGAATTATCATCGGATGAGGGTTTCCTTGAGGGTCCTCGAGAATGTTGAGCCATGGAGGTAGAAGGAGGGGATGTTGGCAGGATAGGTCCAGGAGATCTGGGAATCATGCTTGGCCCTGCCAGAGCGGGGTGAGTAGTACCAGCGTGACTTGTCTGCAAATCTGGAGAAGGACTCTCGGGATCATTGCGAAAGGAGGGAAGGCGTAGGCTCCCGTCATCGCCCACTTTTGAAGGAAGGCATCTACTGCCGAGCATTCTGGGTCTGGTAGCCAGCTGAAGAAATGTGGGACTTGAAAATTCGTCCGGGAGGCAAAAGGTCCAGAATAAACGGGCCCCTGAGTTTGGAGATGTGGAAGAAAACTGATTTGTGCAGACGCCAGTCGCTGCCGTCTCTCCAATGTCGGGAGAACCAATCCGCGGTAATGTTCGTCTCCCCCGGGAGATATTCTGCTCGAAGTGTTATGTTGTGTTGGAAACAGAAATTGTAGATGTCCTTTGTCACTTCGGATAGGGTGCGAGATCTGGCTCCTCCCAATATGTTGATGTATTGGACGGCTGAGATGTTGTCCATTCGAAGGAGAATACAGCAATCTGAGAGGTGGTTGGCCAGACTGCGGATTGCAAACGAGCCTGCGATTAACTCCAGACAGTTGATGTGGAGAAAGTGTTCTGCAGCGGTCCATGGTCCCCCGGTGGGAGTTGTATGACAAGTTGCGCCCCAGCCTTGGAGGCTCGCGTCTGATTCCACTACAAAGTCCGGAGTGGGGCCAAAAATTGCTTTGCCGTTCCAGGCAGACATGTGGCGGAGCCAGCAGTAGAGTTCCTCCCTTACCTCGGTAGTGATCGGGACTCTCTGGTCGTATGATGGATGGGTCTGGAGGAATTGAGTCTTCAGGCGTTGCATGGCCCGATAAGGAAGGGGACCTGGGTAGATTGCCTGAATGGAAGCCGAAAGCAGGCCTACAATCCGAGCTAAACCTCGGGGAGGTATATCCTCTTGTCGAAGCGTCTTGCAAAGTTCCTTCCTGATTGCAGTTAACTTGGATTGAGGTAGGCGGAGAACACAGGTGGAGGAGTCTATCCTGAAGCCGAGAAGTTGAATGATTTGGGATGGAACCAGTGAGGATTTCGCCTTGTTGATGACGAATCCCAAGGATTCGATCAATGAGGATGTGTAGCTCGTTTGTGAGTGTAGTCTGGATGCGTCGTCGCAGAGCAGTAAGAGGTCGTCGAGGTAGATTAGGCAGTGAATGCCTCTTGCTCGAAGATGTGCGGTGACTGGCTTGAGAAGTTTGGTGAAGCACCATGGAGCGGAACTCAGGCTGAATGGAAGGCAGGTGAATTGGAAGATCCGGTGGTGCCAAGAAAGCGGAGAAAACGTCGGCTGGATGTATGTACTGGAATGGAGAGGTAAGCCTCCTTGAAGTCGAGTCTGGTGAACCAATCGCTTGGTCGGAGGATGTCTCTGAGGAGATGTATCCCTTCCATTTTGAAGTGCCTGTATATTACGAATGTATTCCACTGGCGAAGGTTGATTACCGGGCGGAATTCCCCTGATTTCTTCTTGACCAAGAAGATGGAACTGAGAAAGCCTTCGTCATATGGAGCTGGTTGAATCGCTCCTTTTGTCAGCAAGGAACGTAGTTCTGAATCGAGGAGGATGCTTTGAGATTTTGACATTATCGGGTAATGGGGAAAACCTGTTTGAGTAGGGAGAGAATAAAACTCTATCCAATAACCCTGAACTGTGTTTAGGGCCCAGGTATCTGAAGACAGCGTCTTCCACATATCTACACAATGTAATAACCTGCCCGCATGATAAACTGTAGCAAGGTGAAAGGTAGGAATTGTGCCTTGTTTAAGGTGGTGTATAAGTTTACATGCTTGTGTAACTCTTTAATATAGGGTTCTCCAAACAATAGACCCTTAGCCTTGGGGCCCAATTCTTTGGTCCCCAGGTCGGTTAGTTTGGCATCCATACGCAGCAGCACTGCTTTTCTACGCTCTGTACAGAGTGATGTATTAGCATTGCCCAGCAGGCAAATGGAGCGTAGTGCCCATTCTCTTATCACAGATGGGTCTAAAGGGCCCTCGTTAGTGAGGGCTTCATCAGCCAGTAGTAGAATTCTTGCCAGGGGCCCCAGGATATCTAACATCTTGTCCTGGGTGAGGCGTAGGCTGTGTTCAATGCCCTTTTAATGGGTCATGGCCAGATCTGGCTAAATATGTGTAGAGCAGTGAATCGAACTCCGGGGTCATAGCGACCTTGTCCGGCAAGGTAGGCCTAGGACATTCAGCTCTTAGGCGCTTGCGGACCTCCCGGTCTAGAGGTCTCCTGATCCAGAAATGGATATATTGGGAGAGCTGATTTGGGAGTGACCATTCAGAAGACCGAGGGTATCTGATTTGACGCGGGTCAAATAGGGGTTGACCTAGTGTATCCATAAAGGTTTCGGCGTTTTCTGAAGGATTCTGTTCGGGTACTGAATCCTCCATTGTGGGGTCTCCCATGAAATATTGAGGGAAAGGTGCTCCTCTGAAAGATGTCATAGGCCAGTCCTCTTCGTCTTCAGAAGAGTGGCCAGCTTGCCATTCATCTAGGATGGCCAAGGGGTGTAAGTCGAAAGAGTCGTCCTCCTCCGACAGAGTAGGTTGTAAGGGATGTTTCTCTTTGGCGTCCGCCTGTTTTGGGCGCTTTGCCGGTTCTTTCCCCTTGCGTTTGAGTGGTTCTGGCCCATCCCCTTTCAAATATCGTTTATTGGGTTTGGAAGGGTTCTTTTTTTGTGGAATCGGAATTATCCGCATCTTCATCAGAAGTCGGGGGCTCAGAAATTTTTTGGATCTTTGGGCTCCATGGGCAGCACCCGAGCCAGGGCCTTTTCTAGTGAAGCGGCAACAGCCGCATTTATAATTGCTTGCAAGTTTTGGTCTTGGTTTGAAGCCTCCATAGCAACAGTGTTGATACTTATGGGCCAGAATAGAATGTATTAGAATAGCATTAGAATGTATTTGAGGCCGTCTAGTATAACACAAAACTTTTCCAAAAAATTATTTTTTATTTTTTTAAAACAGTGCAAGCTGTTATGGGCCAGAATAGAATGTAATAGAATAGCATTAGAATGTATTTGAGGCCGTCTAGTATAACACAAAACTTTTCCAAAAAATTATTTTTTATTTTTTTAAAACAGTGCAAGCTGTAGCTGGGGGTCACCCAGTCTTGATAACCTCCGGGAGTAATTATTTGAAACCCGTGTAGAGGTATGGCGGCACAGACAAAGCGGGCCAATCATGGGCTGTATATTATAACAGCAATCATAAATTATATTTAGGGATTTACCCTCAAAACAATTCACAGTATTAATGTGACTTATATTTGGCTGAATGATATTGGGGGATTCTCCCAACAATAGTATTAAAGTAGTTTAATATGAATTCAAGATGTAATTATTTGGTCCAAGTAGTACATTCAATTCACCACCAGGGGGAGTAGTATAAGCCAGCAGCTCATGAAACTGAAATTACAGAGTGAGGCATCTCTAAGGAGAGTGAAGTAAAACCTACTCTGAGGTAATATTATTGCATGAAATCATGAGATGAAGAATTTGTTATATAAATATATAAATATATAAATCTATGTTGTTTGAAAAATAGATAATATAATACTGCCGCGATGTGCAGTTAAAATGGCCGCCGCGCGGCTATATGGGCGCCGATCGCGGCTCCAAGAAAATGGCCGCCGCGATCGCGCGCATGCGCACAAGGGAGAAAACGGACGTTTGGATCTCGCGGAGGTGCGCGAGATCCAAGATGGCCGCCGTGCGCACTCAGGGTCGCTGGAGGCGTTCTCCACGGCCCAGAAAGCCCGGGAAAACGGGGCAGAATATGCCGACCGCAATCCGGACTGTTAAAGGTTTTTAAAATGTAATAAAATTCATAAAATACATAAAATAGAGACGGAACTGCAAAAAATGACAGTTTAAAAGTGAGACAGCAATAAGAGAATAAGAGAAACTTAGGGGAAAATAAGAAAAGGCAGGAACAAATACCTTAGAAATAAGAAACCAAATATTATAGATAAAAGTATGACAGAAACAGATATGTAAAATATAAAGAATAAAGAATAAACCACAGAAACCCACAGAAAGTAGGAGACAGTGGCACTCTGACCTGTACTGGTGTGAAGCAGCAAAGAAAGAGGAAGTGATGTCACAGGGAGGGACTTTTATGCCATGTTATCTTTTTTTCTGATTGGTTACCCTGTTACTAAGTAAAAAAGTGCTGCTGTGAAGCTTAAGTAAAGAAAGTCTTAAGCAAATACGAAGCCTCCTGTCATGTTATAAAATTTTCAAACCGAATGATGATGTCTCTGGGAGCTGCAATGTCTTTAGGTTTTCTCAATCTATGACACTTCTCCATTGGATGTAGATCATATGGGGATATGTCTGTTATGACGGACCACCTGGCACCCCAACAGGAAGCCTCCTACAATGGATGCTTCCTAGTGTTCACTGAGTACTCAAAGCACTCCACCAGACACCATCAGCACTTCCAGCATTACAGCTTGGTTGGGGTCTCACCATCCCTTTTCACCCTGGACCAAACTCCTGGATCCAGCTTCCAGTGAGAAGACCTCTCCTCCAAGAGAGTATAGCAGGTATAGCTGTGTAGCTCTTACAAGAGCTAGTGATTATAGCAAACCAAAGAACAATCCCAAGAGCAGGGATTATATAGCTTTCCCCTACAAGCACAATCCATCCACTGTGTCTGTGAGATAATTGAACCAATAACTGTACTAATCCAATTATCTCCAGGCACAGAAAACATACATTTTTACAAAACCCCAAAAGTATATTACCAATTTCAAAATGGGTAATTTTGTCCTAGCTTACAACCCCATTTCTTCTTTGAAGCTTGGACTCCAGCAGAGCTATTCTGTAGGGTGTGGGAAGTCACACAGCTGTGTCCCTGCAAGTCTGAGCTCACATCTGCCATATGTCTTGCTTGCCTCTCAGATAGGAATTCATTTGGTATAGCAACGAACAAGCCTTCTAGAAACAGGAAAACCTTGATTCAACCTCATATCCAAAAGAGACATTTGCCTAACCCCATTTATCCTCCAAGCACTAGATCACAAAACATAAACTTTGAAATATACATCCCACACATATAGATACCCCAAAAATAAACCAGGGAAATCACACAAACCAAGTCTTTTCACATGCTTTTTAGCAGGGCCCATAGTCCTGAGGCAGGACGTTAGCAATCATGCTCCTCCAGGAGCTTGTGGCGAGGGCAAATTTGCCACATCTGTTATTGATGAGAAGAGATTTGATAGATAGGTTACCATATGTTGGTTAGTTACACTTTTGTATACTTCTCTTACTCTGGGATTCTTCTGCCTAGATCTATCCTTTAAGTTAGATATTTTGACTTCTAAATAATGTATTTTAGATTTAAGTTGTAGATTTTCAGCTTCTACCTCTGTGGGGTCACTCTGACATTTTGTTATTAAATCCACTTTGTGTGACAATTTATTTTCTATATTCAATACTTTTTAAACTCAGATGTGTTTGCGTCCAAGTCTTTTTTTAAATTATTTTATATATGTTATCCATAAATATAGTTAAGGAATCTTGTGAAAAAGATGATCTTGTTATGTCTTGCTCTCCTTGTGAATTGTCAGTGGCTTGTTGATCTTTACTAGATCTCCTTGAGTTTATTTGGAGTGTTTTAGGGGAGTAAAACATTTACATAGATTTATTTTTTTCAGAGATTTTAGTTATTTCTTTCACTTTTGCCATAATAATAATACAAATAAATATGTCTTTATGTCCCTTCATTTCTTCTTTTGCTTTTATTTCACCTTCTTAGTTTGCTCTTTTATTATCATAACCTTTCTTCTCCTCTATCCTTGCACCTTCCCATTATCTTTGCCGTCCCCGCCGTCTTATGCACTTAAACGCTTGACGGCCATTGAAGTGGGGATACTCACCTGGCATCCCAGTTAGTCCCCCTGCTCCTGTTCCGGCCCTCCTGGGCCATGTGATCGCGAGGTCCTTACGAGGACCCCACGATCACATGGATGGCATAGCCGTCCACAGCAGTGCCAGCAGGGGGAGTGCCTGTAATAATAGGTGGTCCCCCTGCTGCCTGAAAAAAGTAAAAATAAAGATTAAAACAGTGTAAAATAAAATTATATATACTTAGAACAAAAATTTGAATACGTACAACAAGATTACATGGAGCATCACGTTTACAAATGGTTGAGTGGCGCACAGCAACAAAAACCAAGGAGATTCCGTAAAAGGATTGTGCGGCCCAAGATTTATACCATGGATGTCACATCAGGTGAATCAGCATCGGACACGGATGCACAATGTGAAGGTGGAACTTTTTTAGAGAACAGACCCCCCGGTACAACAACAAGGAGCAGAGGCAGAGGCGGAAACGATATAGAACAAGGAGAGGCCACAAGGGGAAGAGCCAATGTCCGTGGGAGCCCCCCACTGAGACGCTAGTACCGGTATTTAATTTATCCCAGAGAACATTACTTAAAGAGGAAATGGAGATCCTACAATTAGGACTATCATTTGTTCCTGGGACAAGTCCAAATTTATTCACCTGGAATGTGGAACTATACAACTTTGGAAGAACGATGCGTTTAAAAGATCACTTCAATAAGCCTTCAACAAACTTGCCCATTCCAGAACAGGCAACTACAAGATTTAGACCAAAATCTAACTTTGATCCACAAAGCAATCGAGCAAGTATCAAAACTTTTTTATCCACTGTCCAGGCGGAATCTGCTAAAGCATTACAACAAACAGGTCAGATACGGAGTAATCTAAGTAAAAAACAATATGCTCTTATCAAGAAATTGGCACAGGATTCGTCTATCATTATACGCCCCGCCGATAAGGGTGGGGGTATAGTCATAATGGACTATGCTAAATACGCTGATGAAATCAAAAGACAACTCAAGGATGGAAATACGTACCAAGTACTTGAAGGGGATCCTACTATCATGATACAGGCAAGAATAGAGGATATATTGAGCATGGAAGTAAGAGCTAATTATATAGACTTGAACTTGTATGCATACCTTATTCAAAAATTTCCCAGAACACCGGTTATGTACACAATACCGAAAATACATAAAGACCAAACCGCACCACCAGGAAGACCCATAGTTTCGGTGGTGGGTGGAGTCCTTGAACCACTGGGGAAGTGGTTGGATGCACAGTTCAAGGAGACAGTTCTAAACCTACATACATGCATAAAGGATACCCCTTCATTGTTACAAGCACTACGACACCTTCATATCGAGGTACAAAATCCAATCCTGATCACTATGGATGTAAGTAGCCTCTATACCATCATCCCACATGATGATGGTATAGAGGCTATGAGAAGAGTCCTGTGTGCCTCATCTACATACAATGGCCCACCGATCGAATTTACCCTGGAGATATTGGAGACAGTATTGAAAAATAATTACTTTAGGTTCGAACAACAGTGGTACATGCAGATCTCAGGCACATCGATGGGGGCCCCGATGGCGCCCATGTATGCGAATACATACATGTATGTATTTGAGGAAGAGCATATACTGAAACCATATGGCCATAATATCATAAGATACTTCCGCTTTATCGATGATGTATTAATTCTATGGAGTGGTACCATGGAACAAGCATGGCAGATGGTTGAATCAATCAATGAGTTACCTACACCAGTAAAGATGACAGCGGAGATAAGCACAGAAAAAGTCAATTTTTTGGATGTGGAACTCTCTGTAATAAACAAGAAAGTTGAGTACTCTCTATATACAAAACCCACGGATCGGAACACGATTTTACATTATACGAGTGCCCATCCGAGAAATTTGAAAAACTCCATCCCTCAAGCCCAGTTTCTCAGAGTAATGAGGAACAATTCGAAAGATGATGTTAGACAACAACAATTGGAACAGATGAGAACCAAATTTGTGGAACGTGGATACGGGGGTACAGTCCTAGATGCAGTCTTGGAAAAAGCACAAGAAAAAGCAACCAAGCCACAGGACGCCTTAAGGAAACCGGCACTGGTCTTTCCCATCACATTTCATAACCAAGCTCATAAAGTTTCGAATGTCATTAAGAAAAATTGGAATATGTTGTCACATGAAGATACATTACCTAAAGAATTTAGAGAACCCCCAAGAATTTGTTTTCGCCGGAACAGAAATTTAAAAGACATGTTAATAAAAACGGATCCTGTCGAAAGTTACATCAAACCCCAGTCGTCACAGATACGAGGATGTGTACGATGCCTAGGATGCGTGACGTGCGGCCATATGGTGCCAGCACGCACATTCTCTCATCCACATAGAAACAAGGTCTACAGGATTAGATATACAATTACATGTAAATCCACGTATATCATATATAAATTATCATGTCCTTGTGGCTTATGCTATGTCGGCAAGACAGAGACACAAATGTGCGAACGGATCAGGGGACACAGGTCCAACATCAGAACGGCTTTCAGGGATGGAGTCACAGACAAACCGGTTGCGAAGCATTTTTTGGAGTACAAACACTCTTTGGCCACTCTTAAATTTGTGGCAATTGACCATGTTCCACTCCCAAGAAGAGGTGGGAATAGAGGCAACATGTTGCTACGCAGGGAGGCGTTTTGGATTTATGAACTGGGCACAGTTGCACCCAGGGGTTTAAATGAGCAGTTATCATATGCCCCATTCATTTGATTTAGATTATATGTTAATCCTCTTGAGTAAAGCTATGTTTTAAAAGTAGAATTATCCCCTATTGCAGCACAATATAGGGCCTTAGATATATGACGTAGTAGGTACCAAATGAGGGAGTTAGGAGATTTGTTTTAACCTAATATGCTTTAGCAAAAGGGAGAGCCGTATCACCTTAGAAACTGTATATAGATAGCACATTGTATCACTTTAATTTTCAAACATGAGCACTTTAATGTACATAAATGCAAGAAGTATCACTTTAAAAGTACGGAAGTAGCACATAGTATCACTTTAATAATCTACGTGAGCACTTTATTGTACATAAACGCAAATAGTATCACTTTAACCCCTTAAGGACACATGACGTGCCTGACACGTCATGATTCCCTTTTATTCCAGAAGTTTGGTCCTTAAGGGGTTAAAGAATTACATATAAATAGCACACGGTATCACTTTAATATGTAATTGTGAGCACTTTAATGTACATAAACACAAGTAGTATCACTTTAAAATGTACATAAGCAGCACAGAGTATCACTTTAACTTTGAGCGTGAGCACTTTATTGTACATAAAAGCAACATAGTATCACTTTAAAGATTTGTACATAAATGACAAATATCACTTCACTACTTAAAGTGAGCTCTGGTATATATATGAGTAGTATCACTAGATAAAGGGAATGCAATTTAAGCATTTGTTCACACAATAGCACAAGCATACATGTGGATGTATATATTAGATTTCTACAAGTACTTTGAAGATATAATTGATCACTATAGGTATTTTTAATATATAGAGGCACTTAGTATCACTTTAAAATTTAATGTTTAGCACCTTGAATGGTTATAGTTGTAAGATTGTGAATAGGTACTTC